>NC_088783.1:0-1229000 GCF_958450345.1 Calliphora vicina | reverse complement strand
GTGTTTCGGGTGCGATGTCAGGTCGGGGGAGTCCGTGATTTTTTTGTCCGACACTGTATATTCAAATTGAGATGCAAATAAAACAGAATTATTGTACGGGCCAGCAACGCGGACCAGGTTCAGCTGGTTGTGTTCTACTTCTGTATAAATAATTTGTTTTTAATACATTTTCTGTATTACTGTGCATTTTTTCTAAAATGTCAAATATTTGGGAACACCGAATTTGATTTTATTTATTTTAATACAATCGAATTTTGGAATGTTCATAATTAGCAATTGGTTACTCTAAATAAAATTGTATTTTTACTTTAAAATATTTTCCCGCTAACAATTTTATCAGCTGTAAACACTGATATTTAGTATTGAAATGCAATATAATAAACTGGATATAATTTGGAAGTCTCTACCGACAATGCGGAACTTATTTAAATGCAAGTACAAATTGGTTAACTTAACGAATTTAACTTTTTATATTTTTACTGTTTTGAATATTAATAAATGGTTGTTTTTATTAAATTTTATTTGTATCTACTAATGTCCGGTTTAAATTATAATATGTATTCAGTTTTCTGTGTGCATGATTCAAAACAAATATTTAGTTTTATTTTATTTTAGAGTAAACAACATCAAAAAAAATCGAAAAATTAAAAAGGTCAAGAATTCTAACAGGAATTTTAAATTTCTATTTAAAAAGTGAACGAAAGCATAACGTACATATATCAAAAAATATTTCTTAAAATTGAAGTTTATAAATAAGGGATCCCTAAAATAAAAAAAGTAAAGCTCAATTTAATTATAATATAAGGTTTCATTCAGAAGTTTTTTTTTTAATTTTAAATAAAACACATAAAATAGTATTTAATGTCTAAATCTCTATTATGATCCGAAAGAACAATCTGACATTACTATTTAAAGATAATTTCATTAAAATATAGCACCACGCTGTAGGTAGTCCATTCGAAAGGTAATAATGCCTGAGATTAAAGAATAAATTCAAGCTTGGCGGCTTCAATTGAATGGGGTAATTATATTCTGAGTAAATTTTGTCAAAATAGAAAAAGTTGCTTTAGAATTTTCCCGTTTTATTTCAGTAATTTATTTACAAAAATTGATTTAAAATCTAAAAATTTTAATTGATCAAATTCAAAATCTATATATTGCTTTTCATATTCACCAACAAAATGAGAATATTCTTTAACTATTTTATAAAATGGTACCATATTTTCATAATGCAGAAAATCGTCATTTTCGAGAAAGAAATCGTCAAATTGCTATTTTTAAAACCAAAAATCGTCAAAATGAAGATAAATCGTCAAATCTGGCAGCAATGCTTGCACATTGTATGTTGAAAAAAAAATAACAGCAATAAAAATTAGAAACTGTGTGAATCGAACTGTGAATCGAATTAAAATCGAACTTCGAAACATTAGATAATTATTTTTCTGAAATGTTCCACCTTATGTTTAGTTTTTCCATATATTTCCATAAGTTATATGTAAATAAATATTTTTGTTGAAATCCGTACGAATGTTGGGGCCTTCGTTTAAAAAATATGGACGATTAATGATAAATCTGTATGCTGTGTGAATATTTAAGCCCGGCACTGTATATACCCTTGCCACTCATGGTGAAGGGTATAAAAAGAGTGTTTACTCTTTTTGAGTAAATATTTGCCAACATTTCTCAAACGTAATGAGTGTAACTATATGGTGCTAATGTGTAAACTATTAAATACTTTTAATGGAAACCGATTTCCAATTATTCTATTGTCTATGTGTACTAGGTGTGTATATAGGTAACTGTTAAGTAAGGGGCTTAATAACGCCATTTTCACCTTCTTTACATACGTTCTAAACTTTCAATATATTATGCAAGCTCAAACCATGTTTGGTGTTATAGTATACACCTCCTCTATGGCCATGGGAAATTTTATTAAAATCGGGTTATTCGTTTAGAAGTTACAGATTTATTTCCACTTTCTTCAGTTCCCCCACTGTGTCCGGTAGGAGACAAAATCTGCATTACACGATTAATCGAATAATTTTGTATTGTAAATTGAATTCGAATAAAACATATATTTTTTTCTGGATTATTCGAATGACAACTCTCGTACGAACATATTCGTATTAACAAATATATGTACATTAGGTATATAACTAATTTTGGAGAAATTTTTGGCATACCACCACATGATGGCCAATGTTGTACTAGTAATGAAAAACATTTTTTTAGGTCATTTGGAATCAAATTTTTTTTCTTTGAAAAATTATATAAATAATTTCATATTTATATTTGCAAGTATGAGGGATACGTCCCTTATTTACAAATTATCTTTTGAAGTATGTCCGCAGTTATTATTAAAATAAAATATATTGCTTTTCAAAATAATTGAAAAAATTTAATGAAAAACTTTATTGCGTTTGGTGCGTGAACTTTTGTAATAACCGCGAAAAAATAATACCGTGGTTTTTCATATTTTTTAATGCTCTATTCAACTATGCTATGCCAATTTGCATATTTGCAAAAAATGTCAAAAGTTATATCCCTAATATACATGTTTATGTTTATGTACACGTGTGGTGAGTAAACATTGATTTTGGACCAGTCCATACTTATTTTAATAATCTTTTAAAAATCATGAATGTGTGTCAGAGATGTGAGAATATAATTAACAATTAAACACAATTCTTATTTACAGCTGAATGTGAGCATTGCTGACCAAAGGAATTTTCATACCTAATACATTATTTTCATCTTCATGGTAAGTAAATATTGATGAGCTTAACGAATCGTGCTATGAATAATTTCCGCTTTAATAAATTTCGATGGCAAGAAATGCGATTTGGTGCAATTTCGAAACCAATATGCAGGATATACAACGTTGCCAATAAAAAAAATGCCAGAAACTACAATATAAATTGCAACATTTATGATAATAATGAAATTTTCTCTTTTTTTTCTTTTTTTCTTTGCCCTTCATCACATCCCATACGAAATTGTGTTGTGATATTGTTATTGGAAAGTGGTAACTCAATTTTGTATAATTTTTATCAAAATCAGCAAGATAGAACCTCACACATACAAAAGTTTGAGTTTAAATTAAACCAAAAACATTGTAAATAAAATACGTATTATGTGAAAAATATTTAAGGATATTAACGTTTCACAACATATACATAAATATACACATTAAATGATTTGAGTAAGAACATGATAACCAGATGAATTCTAAAATTAATTTAATTAAAACATTGTGTCCTTACAAGACAAATTTTAATAATTTCTGTTAATATGCATATTTCATAAATAGTTTGTGGTTATGAATTTTGTTTAAAACAATCATGTTAGTATTTTTTTATGTGTTTCGCCGAAATATGTAAAAATACATTTTAATATCTTTTAAAACTTTGGAAACAATGGGTCATCAAATGATCATTAAGGTTTTCAGATGGTCGAATAAACAAATTATTTAAAAATTGCTCATTTGTTGCCGCAACGTCGATATGTATATGTATGCATGCACTTTTATAACCGTAGTACATAATTTTACTACACCGCAAAAATCTACATTGATTTATTTCCAATAGTTTACCATTTTCTTATGCCACAAAACAAGCCACAATAACTCGGTGAACAATTCGAGATACACAGATGTATTTATAGGTATATGTATGTTAGACTGACTCATAGTAAAAAGAGTTTTTGTTACCCCTCAAAGTTGGGGGTATTTTTTAGGTACCGTGAAATAACTCCCAAATGAAATAACTCCCCACGAAAAAATGAAATACCACCCAACAAATTTTTCATACAACTTAGGACTTATTTCATTATGAAACAACTCCTAACGCATAGGGAGTTATTTCATAATTTTGTGTTGGGAGTTATTTCATAATGCACTAACTGCCAATGAAACAACTCCCAATGAAATTTTTGTTGGGTTTTATTTCATATTATTTTGGGAATTAGGAGTTATTTCACTGTATTGGGAACTGGCTTCACTAATAAAATTTTTTTTCATTGCCGGCCTTCGGCCGGGCGCTAACGTATTCTCCTCTGGTGTGTATCAAAAACTGGCTTCGCTCAGAAAAGTTTTTTGCATTGTCGGCCTTCGGCCGGGCGCAAAGGTTTTCTCCTCTGGGGTGTTTCAAAAACCGGCTTCGCACAGAAAATATTTTTTTTACATTGTCGGCCTTTGTCAGGTTGCAACGATTTCTTAATCTGATGAATCGGCTTTCTGAAATATTATAAAACCTTTCTGCAATGAAAGAAATCTTTTCTGAGCGAAGTCAGATTTTGATACACCCCGGAGGAGAAGACCTTAGAGCCCGGCCGAAGGCCCCCAATTCAAAAAACTTATAAGAGCGAAGCCAGTTTTTAATACACCCCAGAGGAGAAAACCTTAAACTTTTCTGAGCAAAGCCAGTTTTTTATACACCCCAGAGGAGAAAACCTTAGCGCACGGCCAAAGGCCGGCAATGCAAAAAACTTTTCTGAGCGAAGCCAGTTTTTGATACACCCCAGAGGAGAAAACCTTAGCGCACGGCCGAAAGCCGGCAATGCAAAACAAATTTTCTGAGTGAAGCCAGTTTTTGACACATCCCAGAGGAGTAAAACTTTGCGCTACGCCATAGGGCCAATGCAAAAATTGTTTGGTAAGCGAAGAATAATTTCACTTTTGTAGTTCCTTTTTTTAGATTACACAAATAAATTGCTTCGGATTGGGAATTATTTCATTTCTATTGGGATTTATTTCATTGGGAGCTATTTCGCTTTTTTGGGACTAATATTTTTAAAATTATGAAACCGCCGAATTTTGGGAGTAATTTCATTTTACCCTTTGGTAGTTATTTCATTTTTAAAGTGTGGGAATTATTTCATTTTTGATGGAAATTATTTCATTGGGAGTTATTTCATTCGGAGTTATTTCATTTGGGATCTATTTCACGGTACCATTTTTTACGATGTTTCTCAGCAGCATAACTTTAAAAATTTTTTTTTTTGGCATTTTCAAAGTATTTTCAACAACACATGCTCTTAATATTTTGAAAGTAAATAAAAAAGTTTAAAACTTTACTGGATTTAAGAAATGATTTGTTAATTTTATTAACATATTTCAGACATGGACAATATGAGTAACAACAACACTCTTTTCATTTCCATAGCAAGTGAGTCGATCTAATGTACATGCCTACGTATGAGCAAATATTTTACTTAGTTACCTACGGAAGAGTTCGATAATCATATACTGACGTACATACATTCATACACACACACATTCATACACACACACATACGTACATACATACATACATGAGAACGTGAACGTATACATACGTACGTACGTACGTACTATCTCGTATGCATGTCCGCAAATGCAATCAAAATCAATGACCGAAAATAATTTGTTGCAATAAATGCTCCCAATAGCCAGTCATTCACAAAAAAAATCAATAAGAATTTTATAATCAACAAAAACTCGAACATACGAGTACGAAAACTAGTTTCGAATATAAACAACAACATTTTTGAAATCGAACACATCACAGTACAATGCACAACTACTCACTTCACTAGCCGCTGTACTACTGTATTATCATATTTATAGGATGTTCCAATAACGAGTATTACACAGGAAAAGAAGATGATTCACTGTGACAATCGAATCTCTTGCCAATGGAATTTAGTTAGTTCTAGTTACCATAACATAAATCTGATATTGCAATGGCAGTATGCATACATTTGGCGTTCCCTAATGCCATATTAAGTTGTCAGAGCTTCTGACATATCGATTATATCGACTCACGTTAAAGTATAATTTAAAAACGTTTGTTTGCTCTATTCTTCAATGCATTGAAAAAACATGGTTATCGTAATCATAATCTGATTACAACATATTACGATTATTATTACTCGCGTAATAATGCATTATGTATGAACTAGGAAAATATAGGAATTATTGTTTGTGGACATCCGATTTAAACATTCCTAAATTGATTGATAGTTATACGAAAGACTTGACAGCTCGGCTAAAGACCTGTAGTCAGAGTATAAAATAAAACCGTACCTTATTCGTACCGTACATTTAAAGAACACATTCCCTTCATCTGTACATATTCAATATACCATACACTACTTTTGTGAGATGATGTTCGCAAACACTACGATAAGCTACGGAACATTCCAGACATTCACTACCTCGTAGCGTTTATGTACTTTTCAAAATGTACACTATGTTTAGTGTTCTTTTTAGCGTACATGTAGTGAACTTTTTAGGGTACATGTAGGTAGCGAAGATTTTAAAGTACATGTACGGTATAGTATTTTTACATGTGTTTTTTGTTTGTTTCATTTACTTGTATTGTCTATTAGAAATATATGAGTAAATAATTTGTTTTTAATTAATTTCCCCATTTCAATAATTTGTTGATCTATTTTAGTTCATGATTTTTAGATATAAAATGAAGGCAAAATAGAACAATTGGATTGGCTTGAAAATTATTTTTATTAACAAGTTTGTGGGCTGCGTAAGGTATCTTGAATAAAATATTTTTTAAAAAAATGCAACTGAATAAAAGACTGCTATCTGGAATTTAGTTTTATTATACTACCTGTTTTAATCAATCCATTATTTTGTAACCATTTCAAAAGGGTTTTTTTGGTACTTGTAATTTCATGGAAAGTGTTTTTTAATATATTTATTTATTTATGTACATAATTTATGATATTTTATGATACTGACAGCCATAAAAAATATGTGTGGAAAACCCCAAACATGAACAAATGGTATTGAGTTATTGTATTTGTCAAACAACACTCGCATATGTAGATTTTTTGTGTTTTTTTAGTTTCCGCTCTTGTACAGTTCTCTATAAAAATTTCAAATATAAATTATTTTCGATAAAAATTATTTATAATTATCTAAAAAAAAAATCTTGAAATGATTTTCGATAATTAATTTCCACATTTTATTCAAGTCGTCCTATTCAAAAGTAAAAATCTACAAACATATCCTAAAAAATTATAAATTGTTTCGCAACATAAAAATACGAAATGAATTTACAATTAAACACATTTATAAATTTCTTACTTCTCCGTCATTATTTTTTAATTAAATATATCAATTTCTTCCTTCATCAATACTCCACATGTTCAACAAAATCTTCGGTAAATATACGCTAAAAAATACACTAAACGTAGTGAATGTGTACAATGTACCGTACGTTATTCGTAGTGTTTGCGAACATCATCTCACAATCTTAGTGTACGGTATATTGTATATATTGTATTTTTAAGGTATTTCGTACATTTTGTAGCGAATGTGTATGTGTACTGTACATGAAGATGTACAGTACAATACACTAACGTACGGTATGTTAGTGTTTTTTTTCGAACTCTGCCTGTAGTGTACTGTACGGTCCAATGCACAGTGGAAAATGTTGGTAATTTTCGGATCAAAAATCTGTGACATTTGAACGGATGAGGATTTTGTAAGATTTTTTTTGTTGAATAGGTGGGACTTTTAGCTTTAATATGTATTTTTAATCATAAAAATCGAATTATTAAAAAAGAAGTTATGAACGGTTAAAAATAAATTTTTGATTTTTTTTAGTTTTTGTATAAAAGTAATAGTATTATAGTACCTCTAACTCACCCTAACTCACTCAAATGCACTGAGGGAGAAAATACTATAAAAGGTGTTAATGAAACGTTGAATAACTTTTACAATTTTCATTCGGTTAAAAAAATTAAAACACTGTTTTGTTAAGAACTAAATTTACTTTATGTATAGTTATAAATTTTTATAAGTCTACATAGCAAAATAAACAATGAAAAGCAACTAAAATCAAAAAACTTGATAATTATTTTTTTAAATTTCTGAGTTTCTAAACGTTTTTGCATGCCAATTGTTTATATGCGGCAAAAGGCAGCTAATTTTGATATATCTTTTAGATAATAAGTTAAACTTTAGTTCTAAGTTAAAACTAGATCGGCTGTAAACGGTGCCAATAGTTAAAATCCTAGTCAAAGTTGCGTAGGTAAGCCAAAAAACATTATATATTTTAAATGAATATATTTCAAATCTGCTAACAATGTGTACAAAACTCATTACAAATATATAATCTGGACAAGATACCATTTCCAGCAAGGTTTAACAATTCTAGAAAAAAAAAAATACGCCCTTGAATATGGTGTAATTTTAACTCCCCAAATCTTTAAAGTCGAAAGTAGTGTGTTCTGTCGCCATTTCGAATACTTTTATTGACATAATAACTATAATTTCTGCAAATAATTATTTCTTGACATCTTAACTTTACGATAGAACATGTTTTATGGTTAATTTCAATCATTTGCAGAAATCAGTTATGAGATGCATACACCTTATATAATTCACTGTGCCCTGGCCCGTGAACACAAGATAGTTAGTTCTTGTTAAAAAATAAAAGCTGGTATTTTTATTGCTTTTAATGAAATACAACGATTTCATACATTCATCGGCACCGAAAACGAAATTCCATACACTTGCACCGAAAAAAAGTTCGTTTCAGAAATCGGCAACGAAAGCTGGGATCGACGGCACCGATCAGTAACGAAAAACCAGTCATTTGGGGCCGGAACAAAAAAAAATTTAAGTAGGTTGTTTTCGGTGCTGTAGAACCGAAATTATTTTAATTATTTTTTATTTCAAATTTAAAGAAAATCAGAATGAATAAAAAAAATAAATTTTCTTTATTGGAAGAGGAAAAAATAATAGATTTTGTCAAAAATAATGAAATTCTTTTAATGTGCGACATCCAAAATTAAAAAATAATTTCGTTTCTGTTTTATGCCGCAATGCACCCAACTGAAACGAAAACAATTCAGAAACGAGACGGTGACGAATACCAACGTTTTTCAGTTTCAGTTTTCGTTATCGGCGCCCATTACGGTGTATGCGGAAATCCAGCTTAAGCGAACTATTCATCAAAGTATACTTTAAGAAAAAGATTAAAAACATTTTTTTAAAATGAAACAGTTTAAAAATCAATTTCAAAACAACATACTTACATATGATTACTTGACGAATCTCATTATTTCACTACATTTGCTAATTTAAAAATGTGCTAACCGCAGTGATCTAGAAAAGCTATAAATATTTCCGAACTCTATGGTTCCAATAATGATACATAATATTGATATAAAAGAGGAACAAAATTGATATTTTGGTTTAATGTAGCCAAAAATATAATTGACAAAACATATGTATATTGGCAATTCCACGAGAATGACTATCACGACTGATAACCCAAAAGCCCTTGAAACTTTTTTCAAGATGATTTGAATAGGAGAAAACACTGAAATATTACTACGTGTAAGTATTTAGAGCTTATTACAACATTCTATTGGCAAAAATAATAGTTTAAACTGACTATATTTATTTTTTTAATTTAATTGGCATGTTAAAACTTAGCTTCCAATTAGCATATAGTATGAAATGTTTGTTTATTTGATATTATAAAATTGTTTATTGAAACCGAATGTATGTATATTTTCTATTAATTTTTTTTAGTTTTTGTATACATATATTTACAGAATACATATTGTTTTATTATAAGAGAAAATTCTGTCCCGTACGATATTAAATTTTATTTATTATAAAATCATCCAAAGATTGTTTTTATTAAAATATGACGGATTGTAAAGGAAAAATATTTCGTTTAGTGTAAGAAATTAAAAGAAAACATAACGCCTCTCACGATTCGAAAATTTTTGCATATTTCTACATGTACCTCAAAATAACTTCCGTCTTATGTCACGTACGATATACCCTTATTTCGCTTGATATTTTGGACAACAATGTCTTGAAAGAACTTTATTTTCAGATACTATTATTTTTGCAAAATCTATTCCACTATATACCCAGCAAAAAATTACATTGAAAAGTAATGAGTTAAAAAGCTAATATACCTACTATTCACTACTTACACAATAGTTTTTTAACTCATTATTTTAACACGGTGATGTCATCGGAGGCAAGTACTTACCACCCTCGCTTACAAATAGGCAGTTAAATAAGTTGTTTTGTTGTAGAGTTATTTATAGAATTTTGTATTTGCAAACAAAAAATAAATAAAAAAATAAGTCGCAGCCAAGAGTAGAACCAATAACTATCCGTTTGCTAGTCTGCTGTTCTATTCACTACACCACTGCTTAGTTATTTTATTGTGCATCAAATAATGGTTTTCACTCGGTATTACTATATTATTTTCTGTTTATCTAAAAATAAACATGCAATAAAATAAATGGGCAAATTGAGAAAAAGTAACTGATTATTTGTTTTGTTTGTTTATTTTGGTTGTTTACTTTGTTTTTTTAGACTTTAGCTCATAAACAAGTGTATCAGATTATATTCGAGCCATTTTTAAACTACTTATATGTAATGCAGGTGGTATGTAGTAGTTATTGAAAAGAAAGCTGTTCAGTAATTGCAAGTCATTACCAAGTTTTTGCTGGGTAGGCGTACGATGATATGGAATTGCCCATATGGGACATTTCATTTTCAAAACTATCTTTAATATTTTTGAGGCAGCACTTGTTTTCAAAATATCGCGGTTTTAATTTTTTTGGTTATTCTATATTTTTATACTCTTCACCTTCGTGAGAAGGGTATATATAAGTTTGTCATTCCGTTTGTAATTTCTACATTTTTCATTTTCGACCCTATAAAGTATATATATTCAGGATCCTTATAGATAGCGGAGTGGATTATGCCATGTCCGTCTGTCTGTTGAAATCAATTTTCTGAAGGCCCAAGATATCTCCGGGATCCAAATCTTCAACAATTCTGTCAGACATACTTTCGAGAATTTTGCTATTTGAAATCAGCAAAATCCGTCCATAAATAACGGAGATATGAGCAAAAATCCGAGACAACCTCTGAAAATTTCATCAAAAAACACAATGTATTGCATGCTTTGACAAAAAAGCAACAAAACGTATGTTTTTGGATGTGCATGCTTTGCGTATTTTGTTTTCTTTTTGTGTTTTGTTTCTTTTGGCGTTGTTGTTGTTTTTTATACAACTAAACGTTTGTTTGGTTGTGTGTTGGTTTTTTTTGACAAAAAAGCAACAAATCGTATGTTTGGATGTGCATGCTTTGCGTATTATGTTTTTCTTTTGTGTTTTGTTTCTTTTGGCGATGTTGTTGTTTTTTATACAACTAAACGTTTGTTTGGTTGTGTGTTGGTTTCATTGGCTTGCGTATTTTGTTTTTTCTTTTGGTGTTTTGTTTCGTTTGGCGTTGTTGTTGTTTTTTGTGTTCTTGATAAATTTAGGATGCTGTACGATGAAAGTGGGCAATGTACATACATACATATACAGTCAGCGTCAAAAGAAAGTGTACAACAGAGGTTCGCAAAAATAAATCCTCTCACCAATACACTTACTCTCACCAACACATTCAATTCTTTATTTTATTCAGTGCACTTACAAACACACAAATACAAAAACTGAAAAAATAAAGAAAAAGTCATACACCAGTGCTCATGCGTATTCCTAGTTGTCTCGTTGAGTGGACAACGACTACTAAAATGTAAGTGCATAAGAATACGTGTGATTTGATTCTGCACAATTGTGCTATGGGCTGCGCATTACTGGTGTACAACTTGTTTTTACATTTAAAACATATTAAAAAACAATTTTTTCTCCAGTTCTAGTATATTTAACAAAACACTGAATTGTTCTCTTGCAATATATAAACAAAAAACTAAACTATTTCAACTGCAACAAAAACAGTAACAACAAAACCAAAAATACTTCATTTTTAACGCGTCAGAAAAAAGTGTACACATTTAGAATTGCAATAAGATTTTTCTAGCTACATAAAAAAATATATTGTTATTCTTAATTTTTTGTGGATCTTGCTGCTAGTCTCATGAGATTTTAAGATAGTAGCTTTTCTTGTTTGATCGCGAGAACTTTAAAACCAAAATCGGAAAACAAACTGCAATTTAAACAAGAAAGTAAGTCATAAAATTTAAAAATAAAGGCAAATCGTCACGTGAAATCTCCTCTGTAATAGGAAGAAGCCATAATACTGTAAACAAAATTATAGACAAACAAAAAAATTTAGAATTTTAGAAGATCAGCAACGTGCCGGAACACCAAAACGCCTTAACAACCTTGAAATACGATCGATTGTGAGAGCAGTGAAGAAAGTATTCACAGTAAGTGCAGTAAATTTATGCGAAGAATTAACAGATTCGAGTGGTTCAACATCCCAATATCGGTGACATCAAAATTGGTAGAAACAATGCCAAGAAGGCTTGAAACTGTTTTAAAACCCAAAAGATGTCAAATAAAATACTAAACACGTTTTTTCATCAAATTTCCCTAAACTGTACACTTTCTTTTGACGCATTAAAAATGGAGTATTTTTGGTTTTGTTGTTACTGTTTTTGTTGCAGTTGAACTAGTTTAGTTTTTTGTTTATATATTGCAAGAGAACAATTAAATGTTTTGTTAAATATACTAGAACTGGAGAACAAATAGTTTTTTAATATGTAAATAAAATGTTTTAAATGTAAAAACAAGTTGTACACTTTCTTTAGACGCTGACTGTATACTAATTATAAAAAATAATAATGCATCCACAACAAAGGTGAAGGGTATATAAGATTCGGCATAGCCGAATATAGCACTCTTACTTGTTTTCTTATTGGTTGAATATTGCATAAATGAAGACTAAAATTAAAATAAAATTTTTGTGTTGATATTCTACACAAAATTCTTTTTTCTTTGAGATCAATTTCGTTGATCTAAGTTGATGGATGAAATCGCAAGGATGTTGAAAATTAATTCTTTTCAGTTTCACCTTATTAAAATCGTTTTCAAAGTTTTTGAAACACCCTCAAAATTTTGAGTTATTTTGAAAAAACGGTTTTAGGGTAGGTCGTAGTACTTTAGTACTGATTTCAAAATTTTAAACAATTACAGTTAGGTAAAGAATTAAGCTTTCATAAAATATATACACAAAATCTATATTACAAAATTTACCTTGTAAATTAAAAATTGTACAAATATTTTATTTTGTATAGTATTTGTTTTTTTTATTCATATGGCTGGGGGAAAATATTAAAACAGGTGTTAATGAAAAGTTGAATAACTTTTACAATTTTCATCCGATTTGAATAATTAAAACGATGGTTTGTTAAGAACTAAATTTACATTTATACATTGTAAGTTTCCATATGAAAATAAGCAATAAAAAGCGATTAAAACCAAAAAAGTTGATCAATTTTGTTTTTCTTTTAGATATTCTTAACAAAAACAATACAAATGTATCAAAAAATGCACGTAATTTTAAAGCGTAATCAGATTTCTTTCCAAACCCGTTCAAAAATTTAAAGTCAGACAAAAACTGACTGAGTTACAGATCGATAAGTTGACGAACATCACTGAAAATGGTTTTCTCAGAATAACTTCTGAATTCGGGGGTGTTTCTGAATTTTTTTGACATAATTTGTAATGTACTCAGCAAGCCCTATAACCCACGCTAGGTCGTTTTCCAAGTTTTTTACCATCGTAGCACCGTGTAATTGTCAAATAAACGAATAAATTTATTTTGAAGTAAAAAATTAAAAAAATAGTATGTAGAAATAGAAATCTCAAGTAAATATAACCAATAATTTATAATGATGTTCATCATTTTATTAGGCACTAGTTTCTACATTTAATTTTCATATATTTCGGATTAAAATCTCAATTTCACAACATTTTTAAACTTAAATAAAACACGAAAACTGTGTTACAATTTTAATGATAACGTGATCTGCTTTGGCCCAAGGCCGAAGTGATATCGGTTCATGATACATATTAACATATTAGTGTCCTCTCGGAACTGCGCTAAAGATCTTATGATTAAATTAAATACCCTAGAATCATCATAAAATGTTGTCTCTATACATATATCTCATGATTATATTCTTAAATATGGATAAAATTGATACATAATTGACCTTAGTCCAAATATAAACATTAATACGTTTAATATAAAATATAACTTGACCAAAGGATCAGTTAAAAATTCAGCTTATATCGCAGATACATACATACATACATATGTGTGAAAATGAATGACCGACTGCAGTTTCTTTCTGGTTTTAAATGTATTTTAGCTAATTATTCGAATAATATTTTTTATTCGATATTCATTTCAACAATCGAGAAAATTTAAAAAATTAATCGATCACTCGAATAATAAAACAAAACCAAAAACAAAAACGGAAAACTTTTATTCGAGCCAAATTAAACTCGAATAATTGACAATCCTACACGGTACTACCTTGTTGTTTGGCATGTTAATTAAAATAAATCATAATGTTGTTTTCGCTGGTACGTATAAGTAATTTACTTCATAAATCATACGCACTATGGCACTTTATTTATTTAATGATTCCTAACTATGTAAGTGTGTTTGTATATAATAAATTTTACCTGAAATCATTAGAATATATTTTCAATGAACTCTTTAATTATTTCCCATAATTGTCAGAATATATGCACGTCACCACACTCTTGAATATCGCATCCCCTTCCACGTTTTCTCTATCAGCCAGACATCATATCAAGTGGAAGGAAACTTTGACTTTTTGCTGTTCATTCAAATCAAATGTTTGTTCGTTTGTCAATTACCATTAACAATCACAACTTTGTTGAAATATAAAAAATTGAGATGTAAAATTCTGATGCCATCTAAAACACACACTTCCACACGACAATTTTGATATGTTTATGTAAGTGTCAGTATGTATGTATGTATTTATTTATTTGTGTTTGTGCATGGGCATGTATGTATGTATGTGAGCAATGCTCGCAGAGGCTTTTAATGTAACAGCAATTGCGGCACTTATGATGCTTTCTAATACTTATTTTATACTCTCGGGAGCTTTTAAAAGCTGATTTTACTGTTTGTTGGTTTTTATATGTGAGTGTGTCTATATACGTATAAAAAATATTTATACTTTGAGTTCTTCTTTACCGTCATCTTCTTGGTGAAAGATGAAGAAGTTAAAAAGTGTTTGATTTTTTTTTTTTGCTATATAGACATTTTTTCTACATCATTTTATTGGCCGTAAAAGCCGCCTAAATTGATTTTCTTTTGTCTTCCTAACAAAGCAAACAAACAACTTTTTCTTCAATGTCTTTATTTCTTAAGAAAAGCTAAGCATTATAAATCAACATATTTAAGAAGTTTACTCCTCAACATCAGAGAGTTCGATACAATTGTAAGTGGCATAGCTAGTTGGGCTTCTAGAGATGTAAGTTCGCGACCTATACTTTCGATACCGGTACTTAAGCCAATTAAACAAAAACCAATAGACATATTTTATTGTGTAAATACCGGATAGAGACCTACATTAATACACTTTTAAAATATATTAATCGAAATTAAATATTCCGTTCGATTTCGAAGATTTTTACATTTCACTACTGTCAGACAAAGTTGACTTCTATTTTGCGTACGTTAGTTTCCACATGTTTATAACTATCATTATGAAAATTTAAAGTCGATGGAATCCATTTTTTGTACTAAATATAGAGCTACCAAAATGCTATCGAATCGGAAAAAAATTCTATTTTTCCTATATTCTTTGGACATCAAAAGCGTACGAACGTACGTTCGTGACCCAGGAATTCTTGATTTATGCAGAAGCCCTACTACCTCAATTTTTGGAAGAATTTGTCTATATATTTCGAATACTAAGTTCAGTGTACAATTACGTCCACAATTTTATATACATATGTATATTGAAATGTAACATATGAAATAAAAATTTGCACCATTCAAACATTCATGCATTCACTCACTCATCAGACAACGAGAACAGATGTAAAATATTAGGTCAAGTAAGAAAGTATGATAACACAAACATTTAAAAATGCTCTGAATGACAACAACACAAATATAAGATAGTAGATATTTAGTATCGAATGTGAACAGTAGAAGTATAACTAGAATTTACTTTCGGAAGTTCACTGATTCCCGCTAAATATTTAGAAAATTAAGGAAAGGACAGGTTTTGTTGTTATTAATGTAACTGTAACTGTAATGTAATATAATAAATTGTTGATTCTGAAATCTTGTACTATTACAACTGAACTTTCGCATAGGTAACAAGTAGGGTTTGGGGTTTCCCGGGAATCCCGGGAACATCTTTTCAACTAGAAAAATAAGTAAAAAAGAATATTATTTTACAAAATTGTTTCATTTTATTAAAAGAAAATGAAAAACATTACATTACAATTCAATTCTACTAACATAAAACAAACAAAAAAATGTTGTATAAAATATTTGGAGAACATTCGTTACTGTAAAATTAAATATTAGAGATATTCATCATGTAGAGCTCTTGTCCTGGTAATAGAGCAAAAGAGCAATTAAGTGTCACAAAATTTTATAAATTGTGAATGTACCTTTATAATTCACTGTCGATCAATATTTTATCGATAGATAAAATCCTCTCCATAAATGCCATAAAATGTTAGCTTTTGCAGCAAAATATCATGATCTATGAGATCAAATGCTTTGCTAAAATCATAAAAAATTCCAGCTACACCACTCTGCCCTTCATCCAAGCTTTTACAAATAAAATTTATAACATTTAAAACAGCTTCCTCAGTTCCACATGCTTTCCGGAAACCATATTGATAATCGCTGATAAGATTCTTTCGAAAATATTATCAATTATGGATAATACATAGGCCTATACATATCCGTTGATGACGCATTCTTTTCTTTGGGAATTGGAACTACTTTATGGATTTTCAATATATTCGGATAAATACTTTTATTTATCATATTATTAAAAATGTTTACCAAATAGGGTGTTAATTCATTTACACACTTTAATAAAACCTTTGGTGATATATTGTCATGACCACAACTATTGTTCGGAGTCAACTTTAATATAATACTTCTCATTTCCTCTTGTGTTGTGTAATCAAAATTAAATCTTGATTGGCACCGACCCAATATTCTTAACGAATTAAAAGAATCCGTTGGCTAATATGGAATTTGTGATCTTAAAATCGATATTGATTGAACGAAAAAGTTGTTCAAAACTTCAGCTTTTTCCCAATCATCAGAAATTTGGTTGTCATTGGCATCTTTTATGAGAATACATTGTTTTGAGGTTCTATCCAATGTTTCATTTATGAATTTCCAACTCTTTCTTGGATCTTGTTTCAAATCTTCTAAATTATTTTTGTAAAAATTGTTCATAGACTCTTTACATGCTTTTTAGATTACACAACTAATCCGCTTTAATATTTTCTTAATGTCTGCGTTATCTGATTTTATTTTATAATTTCCTTAATAATTTCTTTGTATACATATGTAATTAATTTTTCAAAATTTACATTGATCCAAGTCGTTATTTCATGTTTATAAGTCCTTTTTATTATTTTTTTCAGTTGTAGAACTTCTAACAACATTATATAAGCAGGAAATTAAAGTTGTTGTATCAGTGGATGGGTCACCCGTTTCATGCAGCAGTGGTAATTCAGCTTGGATATAGGTTTTGACACGTTCAAAATCACAATAAAGACCAGTTTCTTCCATGAAAAGTTGGTTTTGTGTTTCTATTTCAATCCGACAAGAAATAATATTATGATCAGATAATTTGCATTCAACTGATTCTACATACGTATCACTATAAATGTTGCTATAAACGTGGTCAATCGATTTTCCACTTACAGGACGTGTTATCATATTATGGCAATTGATAAAATCGTAATTTGTAAGCAAATTAACGAGTTCTTCTGATCGCTGAAAATCCAAAACATCAATGTTGCAATCGCCAACAAACACACATGGACTACGGCCATAGCAACGAAGCATATTTTCCAAAAATAACAAAAATCGATTGTTTTCACATTTAGGAGATTTGTAAAGACTTAAAAATTTAAGAGCCTTACCGTTGAACTTTACATTTTCTAACGATAAAACAATAGTATCCACAAAATGTTAACTTTCACACATTTCAATTTTATATTTGTAACTATTGTGGATAAAAACAGAGGTTCCTCCATAGCCATCAAGTCTGCAACAATGTATGACATTATAGCCAGCAATATTGTACAGTTGAATTAAATCCTTTTCCAACCATGTTTCTTGAACTGCAACAATATACAATTCTACTGAGTAGTCGAGGTAATTTTACAATTAAACTTTTAAATTTATTAAATTTCCCAATTGAGGAAATACTTCGGATATTAATAGACGCAACATAAAAAAATTAACATGAAATACTGTTGAAATAGTTTTCAAAAGTTTTTTAATTATAAAAATATTGGTTTTTAATCATAATAAAAAAATAATAATTAGTATAAAATTGTAATAATTGATAAATACTTCATTATGGGGAGACATAGACATCATCATCAACATCAACTAAAGCAGATTGCGATTTTCGGCCTCTCGGGTTATTTGTTGTAGCTTCTAGTAAAAAATTATCAACATCTTCTTCACTTCTAGACAATTCACTTCGCTTGCTGTTTTTATAAGGAGTGAGATCGAAAAATTCTTAACATACATATATGTTTATAAAAAAGAAACCACTAAACTTACAGCTTTAATTTTTTTTTTATTTGATTGAAATTATTATTACAATTTACAAAAAAAATTATTTTTATAGTTTTAATCACTAGTGATGAAATTTTGAACCTTTTTCGGAAACCCTTCCATTAACGTTTTTATAGTGCTTTCTGTCACTTTGCTCGAACATGTAGTCCATCTCCGTTTAAAATCTACCACACTTTTGGACACCTTTTTTGTACTCTTCAATTCTCTTTTAACAAGAGCCCAATATCTCTCCACTGGCCTTAGCTCCGGGCAGTTTGGAGGATTTGCCTCTCTTGGTACAAATACCACATTATTGTTCTTGTACCACTCAAGGGCTTGTTTGCCATAGTGACAGGATGCCAAGTCAGGCCAAAAATAAGTGGACACATTATGAAGTCTTATGAATGGAAGCAGCCTTTTTTGTAAACATTCCTTGATGTAAATTTCGGTATTTATAGAGCCCGTTGTAACAAATGAGTGGCTTCTTTTGCCGCAACTGCATATTGCTTGCCATACCAAGAACTTTCTGGGAAATTTTGTCTGCTTTTGGGTCCTAAACTTTTCTTCAACATTCCCTCGAGCATCAGCAACATAAAATTTTTGACCTGGAAGTTGCGAAAAATCTGCCAGAACATACGTTTCGTCATCCATTATGCAGCAAGAATATTTTTTTATAAAACTTGACTTCAATTTCCGTGCTCTGTTTTTGGCCTCTAAATTTTTAGTAGCGTTCCTGTCAGGAACTTTTTGAGCCTTGTATGTTTTTAAACCTGCATTAGCTTTAACTTTTCGTACCAAATAGTCCGAGCACTGAGCTAACCGGGCTGCTTTCCTACCGGATGTGTTGGGAGCTCTTTTGAAAATGCGTTCTATTTTTTTGGCTTTAGAAACATCATGTGGACCATTCCTTCTACCTGAACCAGGTTTTCTATCAACTGACAAGTTCTCCCGGTACTGTTTAATAACATTGGAAACAGTTTGACGGCAGACCTTTGTATGCTTGGCCAACTTTTTGTAAGACCAAGTTGGGTTTTGTTGAAAATATTTAATAATTTCAGTACGCACTTTTTTCTGGTCACTCATTTTAATCAGATTAACAAAAAAATTAATATAATTGACATTACACATAATAACTGACATGTTTTTCAAAGGTAACTTGATCAAAAAAAAATTCAAATAATACTTGGGTTAAAAAATGTAATGAAAAACGTGTGTTAAGAATTTTTCGATCTCACTCCTTAAACTAAGTGTCTGTAGTTTTGAGCAACATTATCTGTATCTGCCTTAAAATTAATTCTTAGATTTGTTGGTACATTTATAATTTGTAACATATAACGACGTTTATAATTATTTTCTGTATTAAGATAGTGACTCAAATTAGCACAATGTGATGATAATGCTGTATTTTTGATCTGATTTGGGTCCTGCTATTCTAGTTTTAAGTTTAAGTACCTATATAAACTTAATTACATGTTTCATTATTGTTTCCATTGCATGCAATTTTATGAACTACATTCGACATATCTAACTTATGTATTCTATCTTTTGTTTTGCCAAATAATTTTCCTACTGTATTATGCATTTTATGAGCCATTTTATAATTCTTTTAATCAAATATATTTTATCTTTCTAATATTTCTGATAAACCAGTTACATAAGTTAATGATTCATAGATCTTTGGTTCAGGAACTGTGCCTGTATTTTGTTTTTGATTTTTGTATTGTCTTATTAGTTTACAATTAATGTCTGTTGGGAAATTATTGTCGTCTAATATATTCGTAATTATTCCAATATTCTTCCTGTGGAATGTAGAGTCACTTATTATATATAAATAATTACGGACTTACTAAGAATAGGTATATTGAAAAATACCAACATAATGACCGATACTGTACCATATATGTACATTAGAGTGTCCCAAAAAAACTTTTTTTTTTGGAATTTCGGAACGCATACCCTCTAATTTTTTTATATATATAAAACTATAGTTAGTTTTGTGGTGCATTTACAAGGGGAAAAAATGAATTTTTTCAGTTTTTGTAAAAATTTTGCCATTAAATAATTACTTTTGCAATTTAATTTAAAAGAATCGATATGTGTACGATATTGTCGTTCTAATAAGATATAAAACACAAAAATTGGTTAACAAATTTTAAAGTTATTGAAAAATCGCCAGGCCATTAACGTGTCTCAGGCCACTAGAACAAGAAACGTAGGAACAAAATTAACATATTTTGAGAAATATTAAAATAAGAGCTTATTTTTACTTAAAATATATACATATTTACTTGTATATGAGTTTTTGTCTTCGTAGGATACCGTTAACCTATTCGCAGGTATGACCAAAAAATATATTTTTTTTAACGGCAGTTTCAAAACTCCAATTTCAAATTTTTAAAATTTTGTTAAACAAATTACAGAATTTTTTGATCATCACTTGGGGCTTTATTGTCAACATAATAGAGAATAAAAATGTGAAAAAATTATGTCCATAGCTCCTATAGTTTTTCCGTACCTGCGATTTAAATTTTGCGATTTTCGAGAAAACTAATTTTTTGGCCATATTTTGGCGAATGAGCCGAATTTCCTTACTGTTATGATTTTTAAGTAAAACCAATTCAGAATATTATAGTCCGTGTAATTCTAAATATAGTCTGAAAGAAGTTTTACTAAAATCGGAAAACGTCAACCCTTAAATCGAGAAGGTCAAAGGTAAAGTTTTTCAATATTTGGAATTTCTCATGAAAAAATTGCGAAATGTTATATATTTTTGGCCAATTTTGAAACAAAATTTTAGGTTTGAGTAAAAAATTCTAAAAACGCAAAGCACCGATCCTCAAAAGCTCGTCATATTTGTATAGCCCTATATATTGTTTATATACATAAAAAACGTTCTTACGTCAAAGTGGGCTATTTTCTAAAAAAAACTCAGTTTTTGGAACACATTTTCCCCGCTTTAGGAATTTCGATGTTTGAAAACAAAGAATGGCAATATTAGTGATGCCATTGACTTAAGAACATTTAGATCTATATTACTTCCAAATTTTATTGTCATGTCTGTAACTATTCAAATTTTACATTGATTCAAAGTTTTTATTTTTCTTGATGGAAAATCACCATTATATAATATTGTTACTTTTTAAGGTAAATGACATCCGAAAAATCACAAAATTAATTCATTTCACTAAAATGTCAATCTTCAAGTCATAAGGTTTCCACTGATATCAAAAACTTATATAAAAAGCTTATATTTACTCTTCAGAAGCTCCACAAACCTTGCTCACTTTCAAAAATTTTGATGTTTTTTCATATCTTGCATCAAGCCGGTCTTGCGTGATGAAGATTGGATAAAGTGATGTGCCCGGATCATGCCGATAATGATTTGCCCATTCTTCGTTATTCCAGCACAATAGAGAAGTATACACTCGAACATACATTTTTAACAAAAAATTTTTGTTTTAGAGTCAAAAAATAGTAAAAAACTAAAATTTTTAAGCTACAAAGTGGTTTTTGACAGCTATTTAGAATGCCTAGATATGTTCGGATTGCATTGATATGTTCACAAGAGTTATTCAGATTTACCGTAGCTACAACTTTGCTAAATATTGTTATTGAAAAATTAGGAGTCCATGGAAGTAAAAAAAAAAATTTTTTTTCTTCCTATATTTTTTCAACAAAAGTGCACGAAAAAGCTATTTTTTGGAAACAAATTTTAACAAAATTTATTTGGCGGGCTCTTAGCTATATTATTGCCATATAAAGTTAAGCCGTATCACAAAGTCTGAATTAACTGTTAACACAAAATTTGGTAGGCGCGAGTTTAGCTTATATAAAACTTATTTGTGCTCAATTTGGTTTAGATATCTTTATAACTAAGATATCTTTGAGATTTTATCTATTTTTGGATAGGTCAATCGTAGAAATAATGGACCGTTTCCAACCAAATTCAATAAGCTTCGTCCAATTGGCAATATGACGCTTGTATCAAATTTTATCTTTGAAATTGCGACTTGTAGTTTGATTACACTATGGTGTTGTAGGGTATAAAAATTATTTTGTGTACACAAAAGTTTATGTTTGCTTTATATAATTCGGGAACGGTAAAAGCAAATTCAAAAATTGTTGTCTCTAAATTATTAAGAATTAATTGATATTTCAAACTGCATTTTTAGTTTTTTTCATTTTCATAAAAATGTTAAAAGTTATAAAGCCTTATTTACAAAATTTATGGAAAAATTTGGATTGAAATATTTGTGAAATAATTTCGCAAAAGCAGTACTTTGTTGTGAAAAGCATGTGAAATGTATCTAGCAACTTTTTTTTTCAACTGCAACAAGTTTCTAACATCATATTTTTCAACTACGAAATAATATGAATAGCACTTCTTTTGAAATTAAAACTAACAGCTGATCAAGCACCCTACCCTGGACCCATTGAAATGCCGCTTGCACACAAGCGGTCAATAATATATTTTCATTAATTTCAGGGACCGTAATGGTTATAAGTGATATCAAAAAAGTAATTTTATAACATTTGTTTGGTGACTTTAAAAATAAGAATCCATCTAAAACAGTTATTTTTCAACATAAAAATAAAAGTACGCATGAAACTCTTAAAAAAAGAGTTTTAAATAACCGTCATTAAAAAAACTCAATTGAAGAGTTTTATTTTTTCCGTCATGATATAATACTACAAGTATTATATCAGATAGACTCAATAAAGAATGATAAAGAGTTTTATTTTTTGATGGGAAAAATAAAATTCCTCGTATTTCGTAGAAACTGGTTTTATACAAATTGTGTTGATATAATTCTCATACATTTTATTGATAGAGTATAGTCCCTTTAAACGTTTATTTTGTACTGCCCATTAAAAAGTAGCTGCTTTACCTTTATTTGATATCAATTAGAACTCGTACATAAATGTTAAAATAACTAGTTCTGTAGCTGATCAAGTAAACAGTTATGTATGTAGCTAGTAAGGAAACCGGTATGTGAATCCAATGCGTTGTCACCTTCGAACCAGCTATCAGACATTGCCCCATTGCTGAGGACATGCACGTGTTAAAATAACTAGTCACGTAACTACGAATGTAACTAGTTGGAACCTTAAGTGATAAGTATGTAAAATCACTAGTTCGGGACTGTCACCAAGAACTGATGGGAATATAACAAAAAAATATTTGCTGTTTAGAAACATTTTCATGCCCTTAACATGTGTGTAGTAAGACAAATTTATTAACATAACTACCGCAAAAGAGACAAGCTCTTTTTATTTGTCGTCTTCAAAAACATATGGACAAACCTAGATATCGTACATATTTATTTGTAAAATGTACATTAGAGTGTCCCTGAAAACTTTCGTAATGAGCTAAAATAGCACCAAACAAATTGTTAGCTTGTTCTAAGAAGGGCAACCCGTGCCGACTTTCGATTTAGTTTTGAGGTGCATTTACAAGGGGAAAAAATGCAATTTTTTCAGTTTTTGTAAAAATTTTGCCATAAAATAATTACGTTTGAAATTTAATTTAAAAGAATCGAAATGTGTACGTAATTGTCGTTCTAATAAGATATAAAAGACAAAAATTTTTACAGTATATTTATGAATGTCTGGAAGGAGCTATAGACTACTTTTTGTTTTGAAATTTTAGGTGGACGTGGTAGCTCCCATACAAAGTTAATTTTAAAAATCAAATATTTAGGAAACTATAATAGCTATAGTCCTCAAATTTTGCATGAGCAATTCCACTCTTTGTTTAAATATTTGCGGCAAAAATGGGAGTAGTAGCCACAGAGGGAGTGGCACCTCCCATATGATGATTATTTAAAAAATCTAATATATGAAATACAATAAGAGATAGAATCCATACATTTTGTACGGATATTCTACCATCAATTTTAATATTTAGGACAAGAATGGGCGGACTAAAATAGTGGGCGTGGCACCTCCCAAACAATCGAAATACTAAAATTCATATCTATCTGTATAATTGTGGTATGTAAATCGTTAAAATTTTGTATGAACTACTTATTTAGGCCAAAAATGGGCAAAATAGCAATAATGGGCGTGGCACCCCCCATAGATGTGATGAAAAATTATATATAGAGACAGCTTTAGTAGCTATCAACATTAATATTTAGTACAGAAATGCGCGGACTACCAAAAATATTAAGTAAATGTTAAAATTTGTATGTATACATTTGAAACCCTTATATATATATATAAAAGTCAATGTGTGTTTGTTTGTTTGTATGATTGTTTGCGTATTTGTAATGGCACTCGACTTACAGTAAGGCAATTAATAAACAATCTAATCGGAGCGACCTTTATAACTGGGAATTATAACTTCGGAAATGCCATTTGATTTTATTCGATTGCAATTTCCTATTTGCTTAGTATTTTCAATGATAATTTATAAAGCTCAACGTCAGTCTTTGCAAGTTTGCGGACTAAATCTAGAAAATCCATGTTTTTCACATGAACAGAAACTAATTTTAGATAGACTAAATATATTGTAAATGTTTACGGTACGGGTAGCGAAGCACACCGGGTTTTAGCTAGTATTTAAATAAAAGCTCATTTTTACTTAAAATATATCCATATTTACTTGTATATGAGTTTTTATCTTCATAGGATACAGTTAACCTATTCGCAGGTATAACCAAAATAATATTTTTTTAACGGCTATTTCAAAACTCCAATTTCAAATTTTTAAAAATTTTTTTAAACAAATTTCAGAATTTTTTGATCATCACATGGGGTTTTATTGACAACATAATAGGAAATAAAAATATGAAAAAAGTATGTCAATACCTCCTATAGTTTTTCCGTACCTGCGATTTAAATTTTGCGATTTTCGAGAAAAACTAATTTTTTGGCCATATTTTGCCGAATGATCCGAATTTCCTTACTGTTATGATTTTTAAGTAAAACCACTTCAGAATATTATAGTCCAGGTCAATTTAAATATAGTCTGGATGTTTTACTAAAATCGGAAAACGCTAAGCCTTAAATCTTGAGGGTCAAATGTCAAATTTTTCAATATTTGGAATTTTTCATGGAGAGATAGCGAAATATTATATATTTTTGGGCCGATTATGATGAAACTTAAGTAAAATATAAAATGAAGTCTAGTATTTACAATAACAGTGATTTTAAAAGTTCAGTGTCATTTGGACCCCAAGTACTATTAAGAGTTAATTTCCATTTTGTGCTGTTATTGTAAATACTATAACTAATGAAGTCTAGTATTTACAATAACAGTGATTTTAAAAGTTCAGTGTCATTTGGACCCCAAGTACTATTAAGGGTTAAGGGTATTTACAATAACAGCACAAAATGGAAATTAACCCTTAATAGTACTTGGGGTCCAAATAACACTGAACTTTTAAAATTACTGTTATTGTAAATACTAGACTTCATTAGTTATAGTATTTACAATAACAGCACAAAATGGAAATTAACCCTTAATAGTACTTCATTCTATAGTTTTCTTAAGTTTCATCATAATCGGCCCAAAAATATATAATATTCACTAATTCCTAATATTGAAGAATTTGACCTTCACGATTTAAGAGTTAACGTTTTCCGATTTTAGGATAACTTTCAGACTATATTAACAATTACCTGGTCTATAATACTATGAATAGTTTTTAATTAAAATTAATAACAGTAAGGAAATTTTTCTCGAAAATCGCAAAATTTATATCGCAGGTACGGAAAAACTATAGGAGGTATTGACATATTTTTTTCACATTTTTATTCCCTATTATGTTGTCAATAAATCCCCATGTGATGATCAAAAACTTCTGAAAGTTGTTTAACAAAATTTTTAAAAAATTGAAATTGGAGTTTTGAAACTGCCGTTAAAAAAATATTTTTTTTTGATTATACCTGCGAAGAGGTTAACTGTATCCTATGAATATAAAAACTCATATACAAATAAATATGGATATATTTTAAGTAAGAATAAACTTTTGTTTTAATATTTCTCAAAATATGTTAATTTTGTTCCTACATTTCTTATTCTTGTGGCCTGAGACACGTTAATGGCCTTGCGATTTTTTAATAACATTAATATTTTTTAACCAATTTTTGTCTTTTATATCTCATTAAAACGACAATTACGTACACATTTCGATTCTTTTAAATTAAATTTCAAAAGTAATAACTTAATAGCAAAATTAAAAAAAATCTGAAAAAAATGCATTTTCTCCCCTTGTAAATGCACCTCAAAACTAAATCGAAAGTCGGCACGGGTTGCCCTTCTTAGAACAAGCTAAACAATTTTTTGGTGCTATTTTAGGTCATTACGAAAGTTTTCAGGGGGTACCGTGTCTACATTTCAAAAAATTAAATTCTAAGGGACACTCTAATCAGTGTTGCCAATTTAGCCCTTTTTGGGCTAAATTTAGCCGTTTTCAATCTTGTTTAGCCACAAAAAAATTAATTTAGCCTTTTGTATTTTTTTTAGCCTTTTTTATTTTTATTTAGCCATTTTTGTGTCTAAATCAAAACTTATATATTTACTCTAATGATCTGAAATTTTTGCTGTTGAAAATTAGTAAAATCAGTTCAAAAAAATTGGTAGGGATATTATGACAAAAATTAACTAAAAATTTTGAACCAGTAAACAATTTAAGCACATACAAATTGTTGGACCTTCCATAAATTAAAAAAAATGCCATAACTAATATAGAGAAAATGGACGTTATTTTAATAAAAATTGTTAATAAATATGTTAATGTTTTTCGCTCGGGTACGGGCGTTTATAAAATCATATATAGGGTTAAAGAGAATACTTTTAACTTTATCTGGGCGATGTATTAACGTAAATATAGTACTTTAACAAATATTTTATAACACATGCCATATAGTATACCGTTTTCAAAGACTACAATCCAACCAATTTAGAAAGAAAAATTCAGTTCATTATCGATAACACTATGCGAAAAAAATAATACCTGGAATGCGATACAATTTTTCTGGAAGGTGCTGTCGAGTATAACAAGAATCTGTCTTTGAAATTACCAAAACACCTCCAAAATCTTGAGTTACGGGTAAAAACCGATTTTTCATACCTTTAAGCACTTATAAGCCATTAACTAAGCTAATTCTCAATCAATTTTAATTTTTTAAACGGATTTAAAAAGAAGAGACTATGACCTTTCCGTTTAAAAAATTAAAATCGATTGAGAATCAGCTTAGTTAATGGCTTATAAGTGCTTAAAGGTATGAAGAACCGGTTTTTTACCCGTAACTCAAGATTTTGGAGGTGTTTTGCAAATTTCAAAAACATATTCTTATTATACTCGATAAAGTCTATCAGAAAAATAGTATTACTTTCCAGGTATATCTACTTTTGTTTTTTTGTCTCATAGTGTAATAATTTAGCTATGATCATTTTTATCGGATCAAATATAGAAAATTAACTTTTTTCCAAATATAAATTAAATAATTATGTTTACATATTTTGGCTACCTTAGTTTTAATATGTTTACTAACTAATGGCAAACTTTATGTTTTTGCAAATGAAAATCAATTCTGTCCGGCGACGTGTATAATTTTTAGAATATTTTTTTTTCTGCATTACATGAGAGGCATATTTGCCATATATTCACTTATCCAAATATTCTCCATCGAAGTTATCACAAAGGATTACTTTATACATAATTTGTCTTTCATATAAAAAAATTTGCCTAGGAGCATTTTGGAGGACAGGTGATAAATACGAGGCTTTAAAAACATCGCCATATGATATACGTGTGGCCCCATATTACGTTATTTTAAAGTTAAGGATCAACATACAGGAATAAATAACTTATTTTCTTGCATTTGAACGTGTGTTATATTCACACATTTTTGATTATCTATTCGGCATAGCCAAATGTAACATTCTAAGTTGTTTTTTGTGTCAAATGTATGTATTTTTTTAATTAAAAATGTTAGCCCTTTTTAGCCACTTTTTAGCCCTTTTTTAGCCTTTTTTTATAAGTATTTAGCCCTTTTTGTTCACCATGAATTGGCAACACTGCCTCTAATGTACATACTACATTAAAAAATATTGAAATGAACATGAAAAAATATGTTCTTCATCGTTCAAAATCTTGTTTGCTCTTTAAACTACGGGATGAATATAAAAAAAGTAATGCATTAAACGCATTGAAGACAGCAGGCTTCACGAATACACGAATTCAAATGCTGCTGGCTGAAGTTGCAGTCGTGCTGCATCTGCTGAATTCTTTTAAAGACGACAACTTTAAAGTAAACCGCTGATTTATAATTCAGTGGTGTCACTTAAATTTTTTACTTTAATAAAAAATAACCGTACAAAATTCCAAAGTAATTAAGATTTTAACAATTATATTGAGTAAAAATATGTATGTGCTAATAATTTATGTATCTGTTATTAATTTATTTTAATATGGTTATCAGAAACTTCGATTAATTAAGTAAAAAAAAAATTATATTTTTTAAGCACTAATTTGATTTACATTTTTTATTATATTAGCAACACTATTTCTGTTTTGAAGTTGACAAAAATAGAAATTAGCTTAATTGGACAGCAGCAGTAAAAGAAGTAGTGTCGCCGTGAAGTTGTGCTGTCGTGAAAAGAATCGTATTCATATAAACGTGTGTATTTTATTTTTGACAGTTTGAAGTCAGCAGCCTGCTGTCTTCAATGTGTTTAAAGGTCTAGTTAGTTTGTACGTTCCGTTCCGTTCCGAATCAGCTGTTTTGTTTTTAGCATAGGGAAAGTTGTGTATGTCGTTAGTTAGTTCTGTAACGTTGCCGTTCTGTTGCGGATGAATCTGTTGAAAACAGAATTTTGTCCGCAACGTTAAGTGACAGCTAAAACAGCTGATATCATATATACACAAAAATGCCAACAATATGAAAGCAGTGGTTCCAACATTTTTGAAAGGGAAATATTTATTATTAACAAAAGAATAAAAAATATAATATTTTCAAAAAAACATTGAAATTTAATAAAATAAATATAAATTTCTTCTAATGTATGTACTATGTATGTAAAAAAATTAGTTTAAATTAAATCATTAACAAAAAATATATGTATGTATTTATAAAAATGTTCACAATAATATGTTGAAGGTCTAAATACAAAAAACACTAAAAATAGTAACAAAATCCCCAAGATGGTTTTTTGGTTATTATTTTAAAAACAGCTGATACGGTCTTACGGAAAAACTAACTACAATATAACAACATTCAGAACGGTACAGAACAGAAACGTTACAGAACGCAAAGACTAATGGAGCCTTAATGCATAAGAATAACCCCATAAACAACAACCACATGTTTGACACTTTTTTATGCAAGAGCAATACAGCAACACCAACGACACCGACAACGACAACATCAGAGGACAGCGTTGAATAACGGAAATGTAAATAACAAAAACAGGAAGTGTTTCTCTCCCTACGAGCGAACGTTATGGTTAAATTTAAAAACTTAAAACCAAAAAACAATTTGTTCATTTTATACTTTTAAATATTAGTTGTAATGGATATTGTAACACAATTTTTGTCTTTCAGCTACATGTACATATATACGAATATGTATATACATATGTAAGTTGTATGTATTAGATAGAGAAAATTCGAATCTTGTACCACATGATGTAGGGTGACGTGATATGACGTGATATGACGTGACCCGATGTTTTCTTTATAAAAAAGTATGGCTTTGAAGAAATTAGGAGCATGATTTTCAATTTTGTAGCATATATTTGATTTAATCTAATAACAAAACATATTTAATAAGAAAAAGTAAATAATGTTTCACTTAATATAATAACTTCTAGGTAAGGTGTTGCATATAGAATTCCCCGGAATTAACAAAATTTAAAAAGTGGTTAAAGAAGTTATGCTTTTAAATCGCACGAGTTTTTAAAATGCAAAATAATCCTGCCAAACACAGGATGTGTGGTTAAGTCTGGCATTCTCCAAGTAAAAATACATTGAGTACATTCCCTAGCAATAACTGAATGTATATAAGCCTCAAATTAAATGCTAGAACATTACTGACATTACTGTCTTAGATAAATCTGTACGACAGGGATTACTTGTTTGCAGAACACTTATTTTATGCATATGAAGTAGTCAAATACACGTACTTACATACATATGCATATACAGTGACTAACAAAACGTTTGCTCTTTAAACTACGGGATGAATATAAAAAAAGTAATGCATTAAACGCATTGAAGACAGCAGGCTTCACGAATACACGAATTCAAATGCTGCTGGCTGAAGTTGCAGTCGTGCTGCATCTGCTGAATTCTTTTAAAGACGACAACTTTAAAGTAAACCGCTGATTTATAATTCAGTGGTGTCACTTAAATTTTTTACTTTAATAAAAAATAACCGTACAAAATTCCAAAGTAATTAAGATTTTAACAATTATATTGAGTAAAAATATGTATGTGCTAATAATTTATGTATCTGTTATTAATTTATTTTAATATGGTTATCAGAAACTTCGATTAATTAAGTAAAAAAAAAATTATATTTTTTAAGCACTAATTTGATTTACATTTTTTATTATATTAGCAACACTATTTCTGTTTTGAAGTTGACAAAAATAGAAATTAGCTTAATTGGACAGCAGCAGTAAAAGAAGTAGTGTCGCCGTGAAGTTGTGCTGTCGTGAAAAGAATCGTATTCATATAAACGTGTGTATTTTATTTTTGACAGTTTGAAGTCAGCAGCCTGCTGTCTTCAATGTGTTTAAAGGTCTAGTTAGTTTGTACGTTCCGTTCCGTTCCGAATCAGCTGTTTTGTTTTTAGCATAGGGAAAGTTGTGTATGTCGTTAGTTAGTTCTGTAACGTTGCCGTTCTGTTGCGGATGAATCTGTTGAAAACAGAATTTTGTCCGCAACGTTAAGTGACAGCTAAAACAGCTGATATCATATATACACAAAAATGCCAACAATATGAAAGCAGTGGTTCCAACATTTTTGAAAGGGAAATATTTATTATTAACAAAAGAATAAAAAATATAATATTTTCAAAAAAACATTGAAATTTAATAAAATAAATATAAATTTCTTCTAATGTATGTACTATGTATGTAAAAAAATTAGTTTAAATTAAATCATTAACAAAAAATATATGTATGTATTTATAAAAATGTTCACAATAATATGTTGAAGGTCTAAATACAAAAAACACTAAAAATAGTAACAAAATCCCCAAGATGGTTTTTTGGTTATTATTTTAAAAACAGCTGATACGGTCTTACGGAAAAACTAACTACAATATAACAACATTCAGAACGGTACAGAACAGAAACGTTACAGAACGCAAAGACTAATGGAGCCTTAATGCATAAGAATAACCCCATAAACAACAACCACATGTTTGACACTTTTTTATGCAAGAGCAATACAGCAACACCAACGACACCGACAACGACAACATCAGAGGACAGCGTTGAATAACGGAAATGTAAATAACAAAAACAGGAAGTGTTTCTCTCCCTACGAGCGAACGTTATGGTTAAATTTAAAAACTTAAAACCAAAAAACAATTTGTTCATTTTATACTTTTAAATATTAGTTGTAATGGATATTGTAACACAATTTTTGTCTTTCAGCTACATGTACATATATACGAATATGTATATACATATGTAAGTTGTATGTATTAGATAGAGAAAATTCGAATCTTGTACCACATGATGTAGGGTGACGTGATATGACGTGATATGACGTGACCCGATGTTTTCTTTATAAAAAAGTATGGCTTTGAAGAAATTAGGAGCATGATTTTCAATTTTGTAGCATATATTTGATTTAATCTAATAACAAAACATATTTAATAAGAAAAAGTAAATAATGTTTCACTTAATATAATAACTTCTAGGTAAGGTGTTGCATATAGAATTCCCCGGAATTAACAAAATTTAAAAAGTGGTTAAAGAAGTTATGCTTTTAAATCGCACGAGTTTTTAAAATGCAAAATAATCCTGCCAAACACAGGATGTGTGGTTAAGTCTGGCATTCTCCAAGTAAAAATACATTGAGTACATTCCCTAGCAATAACTGAATGTATATAAGCCTCAAATTAAATGCTAGAACATTACTGACATTACTGTCTTAGATAAATCTGTACGACAGGGATTACATGTTTGCAGAACACTTATTTTATGCATATGAAGTAGTCAAATACACGTACTTACATACATATGCATATACAGTGACTAACAAAACGTTTCATATACAAGAAATATTCTTTATAATCTTGATTTCTAAACACTCACCTAGTTAAAGCCGCACAGGATAAAACAGTTTTATACATATCTGTGGACTTTTGACAAAACAACTTAAGTGGAAATTTGAAATTTTTCAGGAGAGCGTAAAAACTGTTCAAATGATCAATAATTATTTTGTTATTTCAATTAAAGGATTTCGAAAGCTTTGCATAATTCTTGGAGAGTTTTCAAAATTCTTGATGGACAAACAATAAGATAATTATCGATTAATTCAACAGTTTTTACGCTATCCTGAAAAATTTTAAAATTCCACTTCATATATGTATAGCATACAATAAATTAAATTGATATCTCCAATAGTGCATAATCGTGTGATTTAACATCATCAGAATTCTTTTTGTGGGGTTATCAAACTCACAACCACCCGTGCAATGTAGGAGAAAATATAACGATGCATCAATGATATTCAGTCAGATGTATGCAAAATGGTTATTTAAAATATATTCTGTATACTTTATGATTCAATAAAAAAATTACAATCTGATGAAAAAAATGTGTTATAAATTTCATTAAAATTTTGTATTAATACTAGCATATTACCCGCTACTTCGTTAGCATATATTTTGATATTAAAATAAAAGTATATCAATGTACAATTAAAAAATGTGTTACTTATGTAGCATGATACATCTTAAAATATCAAATTATTTAATTAGCAAATAACGTTTGTACATAATTTTCAAAATGTTTAATCGTCCTATTCCATCTGATTCCTATTTATTTTAATTTTGCATTAGAATAATGAAAAATTACAATAAAGTCCCCACTTGTAGATTTCCTTTCGCATAGGTCCATATAAGATTTATTTCATGTTTTTATGTTCATTCAAAGAGAATACAAAAAGTACCATTCGAATGATGAAAATGCAGCAAAAGTCTCCCCCTTGAATTCTCACTCATGACCATAAAGCTTAATTTCATGTTCATTCAAAGAAAAAGTACCAAAAAGTCTCCCCTAGAATTCTCACTCACTTAGGAACATATATGCTTAATTTCATGATTCTAAGTTCATTGTTATAGAAAATTCAAAAAAGTGCCATTAGAATATAGAAAAAGTACCAAAAAGCACACACTTGTTGTTTCCCACTCACTCGGGTCCATATAAGCTTTATATCATGTTTCTAGGTTTATTGGAGAAGAAATTACAAAAAGTACCATTCGAATAAAGACAAAGTACCAAAAGTTTCCCCCTAGAATTCCCACTGACTTAGGACCATGTATGCTTAATTTCATGTTTCTAAGTCCAAAAAAAGTGCCATTCGAATAAAGAAAAATTACCATAAAGTATCCGCTTGAATTTTCACTCACATAGGACCTATACGCTTAATTTCATATTTCTAGTGCATTATTATAGAAAATTCAAAAAGTACCATTAGAATATAGAAAAAGTACCAAAAAGCAGCCACTTGTGGATTCCCACCTACTCGGGCCCATGTATTGGGCCCGAAGAAATTACAAAGTACCATTCGAATAAAGAAAAGGTACTAAAAAGTCTCCCCCTAGGACCACAAATGCTTAATTTCATATTTCTAGGTCCATTATTATAGAAAATTCTAAAAGAACCATTTGAAGAATAAAAAGTACCTATAGTTCAGTTCTCACATTTTGGCACCTAAATATTATCCCCTATTCCCAACATTAAATTCACTCAGATACATATCAGTTAAGTTAAATGTCGATAAGTGAAATAATTTAAAATATTAAAAAAGTACCATTATGAGAAAAGTACCAATTTTCCTTTTCTCCTTGAACACCCCTCAAGTTTGAAATTTAAAAATATTCCATTTTGCCAACATTTTTATGTTATAGACATGTCTCAAAAGATTAAAATCTGTGTTAATGTGTCAAGAAAATGTATGTTTTAAAAAAACTGTTTATCCGGATTTGGCCCAATATACTCCTTGGTACTCGAGTTCCAAATACCACCCTGTTAGTTAATTTTTGTATGAATCCAGGAACCAATGTTAAAAAAATTATCAAATTTGACTTAATAATTTCAAATAAAATGTATTTTCTCGATTTTATCCCTTTTTTGCTACTTTTTTTATCCCCATTGCGGTGGTAAAATTATATTCAAATAAGATTCTGTATCGTGGTGGGAGCTCATAATAAAATATTCGTATGTCTATGTCAAATTATAGAAAAACATATTTTATGAAAAAGTACCAAAAATAAACACAATTTTTATCCCTTAAGGGTTTGAGTTTCCAAAAAGTACAAAAGTTATTTTTTTTATTTTTTGATAAGTAAAGAATACGATTTAAAATTTGTTTCTATGTTTATTGGTTTAAAAGATTCATAGGGTGCCAAAAAAGTACCAAAATACAGTTTTTACCCGTTTTCTCCCCCAAAAGGTTCGAATTTTGAAAATGTACGAAACACCTGTCAGCTTATTTTTTAAATGGAGTAACATGCAATTTTAAGTTTTTTTGTATCTTTATTAGGTTTGAAGGTATAAGGTTACCGAACTTACCCGTTTTTACCCCCTAAACGGTCGAATTTCCAAAAATCCTTTCTTATCGGATCGTTTTGGGGAGGGAAGAACCCACAGTTAAATTTTCATGATTCTAGCTTCAGTCGTTTGGGCTTTGCGATGATGAATCAGTCAGTCAGTGAGTCAGTAACGTTACTCTTTTATATATACTAGCATAACCCAGTGCACTTCGCTACCCCTACCCTAGTAAAATTAAAAAAAATATGAATGGAAATACGAAAATAACTATACAAAATTTTAGAATCTCTCAATTACAGTTCACTTGATATTCGAAAATAACTAACTAATTTTGTGTGCCAAAAAATTAAAGAAAATTAATAATGAACATGAAAAGTAAGCGGTTGTTAGTTACATCAATTTTACTTATAACAAATTTATAATTTCAGCAGCTTTTTAATTTTAACTATTTATACACATTAAAAAGTCAGCTGTTGTCATAAAGCAGGTGTGATAGCAACAATTATGAATCGTATGTAAAATGTTAATTTTGACATACATTCGGAATAACATATTGAAAAAGTGACAATCGATTAACCGTTAATCGGTTAACCGATTAATTTTTGACGGTTAACTGTTCGAATAATTTGAAGTTGAGTAAGAAAACTGAAACTAAGAAATTTGGTAATGACATTTTTTCTAGAATGTTCTATGATGGATGAACTTTGTCCTAATAAGCCGGAGGATGACATTGTAATAGACGAAACTGAAGACATTACTGAAATGAGTGTTTTATCTGAACTTAACTATTAAAGTATTCAAAATCTAAAAGATCCAAAAAGGACTCGAACGATATGATGAAATATTTTATATGCTTAGAAAAAGCTATATAAAAGAACTAAGCAATTGGATATTCTTTATCATGTCTTAATTTAGATTTCTCCAACATCTACAATCAGTGAGAGAGATTTTTTAAGTCAAGTTTTATTAAAACTAAAAACTAAAATATTATTTCAGAAGATCTCCCTAAAATCCTATTAATCAAATACATATTATACATTAAATTAAAAAACAAATTATTCGGTTAATCGAATAATTTGAAATTTGCTCGATTAACCGATTAAACCAGAAACCCGATTAATTGAATACATGTAGTGTGATAGCAACTTTAAGTGTGAATGCTGTTGCAACATTGCGAATGCAAAAAACTATTTTGTTATTGCATTTGCCATTTACAATTAAATGGCCCAATATGTTCTTAATTATTTTGTAAAGGGTTCCGATAATCCCGGCCCTAGTATGGATATTATAGCCAAAAAACAAAAAAATCCCATTTTCGGAATTTTTCAATACTTTTTTGGGAATTGCGGGATTCCTGATTACAAATTTCAAAATTTGTTTTCATTTTTCCATTTCCATTCCTCTATCCATTGATATATAACATGTCTACCTTATGTTTTTTACGTGAAAAATTAATTAGGGAAAACTTAACAACTCGCAGATAATTTACATTACATAGAAATTCATAAAAAAGCATGTTGCCTATATAACAACATTTTTATGAATGTAAATAACAGTGCGAAGAAATAGGATCATTTTTAAACCATGGTAGGCGTTCATATTGTTCAGGTTACGATGATTTTCGTCGAACAACCCGAATGTGAACAAAAGAGCGTAAAAATACACACAATTCATTCAGTTTATTGATGTTGTTGTGGATATTTTATTTTTTACCCAAAAGAGCACACAAATTAAATGCCTCTTTTTGCCTACCAATGTTTTTAAAATTGAACATACCCGAGGTGTCCTACTTTAGGGACCGCTGGTCCCTCTCGTGGTGGGGTCATGAGGTTCAAATTCAAAACTTAAATTCGACAACACTTCCTCTTTGCGCATTGGACTAAGGGTTTAGAAGTTACAGGTTTATTTCCATCTTTTTTTTGTCATACCACTGTGCAGCGCTCAATTTTATGAAGGGTGTCGTAGATGTAGACAAATGCTGGTAGGAAAGACATTCATCCAACTTTATTTTTATACCCTTCACCTTCGTGAGAAGGGTATATATAAGTTTGTCATTCCGTTTGTAAGTCTGTTAGTTGAAATCAATGTTCTGAAGACCCCAGATATCTTCGGGATCAAAATCTTCAATAATTCTGTCAGACATGCTTTCGAGAAGTTTGCTATTTAAAATCAGCAAAATCCGTCCATAAATAACGGAGATATGAGCAAAAAACCGGGACAACCTCGATTTTTGACCTATTTTTGATCTATATATTATATCTATATTACTAAGTTATGTTATTTCTTTTTTCTGGCTTTCTGGTTGAATTTTCCGTTTTGATGTATTCAGGGAAAATTTCACAGTAAAATTTTACGTATAATATTTTTGCGGAACATTTTAACCCCTTAAATCCCTGTTGTAATGGTGTTTTTTGGTCATTTTTAAAAGAAGGACAAAGAAGACCCATGTCTTGAGGATTTAGAGGGTTAACATATTATACAAAAATATTTTCCGTAAAATTTAACATAACTTTGCTGAAAACATTTTATACCTTTTTTTTGTCTCCTCTATCAAAATTTATTGGTCGGATCTCGTAATTTTTTTTGGTGTTGTATAGTGTTATTTATAATTAATTTATTGTTCAAAGTTAAAGAATAATAGTTGATTATTCAGAAACTTAAATAATTTCAAATAAATTACATTTGAATCTTATTTTTAATTTTGTTTCACCATAGTTTTGGTGAATTGATTAATCAGAATTTTTGATTATTCGACTAATCAATCGCACATCCCGAATTTTATTTATTTTTATACCCTTCAGCTTCGTGAGAAGGGTATATATAAGTTTGTCATTCCGTTTGTAATTTCTACATTTTTCATTTACGACCCTATAAAGTTTCGGAACAAACTTGGAAATTATTTAAAGCGATTTTACATCTATCTATCTGCCAAAATACACCGTTTTATATATAGATATCGGGTACGTTCGTAAATGCAGTAAATTTGTGCATCACTTCGGCAGTTTTGCCAAGTTTTGTTGTTGATGCGTGATCAGCTGTTGCAGATGCTTTGCTACTGCGCAACAACTGCACAGAGTTTGCTTTTTAGAACGTTCTGCTAAATTTTCGGCTTAATTGTTCCTTTGTTATTTTAAAGTCCGGTTTAATTTTTGACAGCACCTTTCCCCACAAGACCGACTTTTTTTCTTCCTTCCTGGAACTCTGATTAAGTGTCTAACCTGGTTCTCATTATTAATTTGTATAAATATAATATTTTATTTGAATTTGTAGTAACAATTATTGTTTAATACCACTACTTATTTTTCCATTTTGCCAAAATGTAAAATTTTCGTTACAAAAAAACATTTGACGTAAATCAGTACTGCCAAGTGATGCATTTTTGAACATTTGACGTTAATTATGCTGCAATGATGCCCAACTACTGCATTTACGAACGTACCCATCATTACATATTAATATTTTTTGAAAATTACCAAAAAAAAAAAAGAGCTAGATGCCTTTGTTTGAAAAGCTCTAGATCTAGTACTAAAAATGCTAAATTGACAACTGGTTGTAACTCATAACTTCAACTTTAAGTATTAAAGCTTCATTCAGGTAATTTTAGTTAAACATTTTGAAAAGTAATACTTACCAGCAATGATTGTTCTATGAATATTTATTACATACATATGCATGTAATTAAAATTGGAAAAAAGTAGCAAAAATATGTCGGGAATATCAACGTTGGTTGTAGACATCGAATTTAGCAAAAGCGCCCACAACCATACACGCACATAAAATTACATACATCAAACGCACACACCTCAGAAAGTCGTTCATGACGTGTTAACACTCAAAAGTTAAATCCTTTTAAGCAAATCTAAAATAAGAAAATCGTAAACGTGGTAAAACGAAACAAGATGGTTGTAATCCAATCATAGCAGAAAACAACAGAATATGCAATCATAGAAAAATAAAAATAAAAGAAAGGGCTTATACTGGATTAGTAGAATGCCAGGCGTTAAATAAAAAAGTAATTTACCAACTTTTTTTAAACTTTTTTGCTGAAAAATACGGCTCATTTACCGGAAGCAACATTTTAGTATCAAGACTTCCCAACATTGCAAACAAAATTTACATGTAATTTAAAATTTAAATTCAATTACATATTGCACTACAATCAAATCAAACGTAGGCAAAATACGTCAACAAAAGTTTTGCTGGTTAGAATAGCTATAGCTATAAAAACCCCCACGGCAAGTGCGGTAATACTGAGGTGAAAGTTACTTGGGGGAAAACAATTTTTATATACATACATATATGGGCAATTCCATGTCATCGTACGCCTATAAAGTGGAATAGATTTTGCAAAAATCAGAGTATCTGAAAAATAATTTGGTCGTTATGTTCCATTCATATGGTACTATATTTAAAAAAATAATAAGTTATTTCGAAACATTGTTACCCAAAATATCGAGCGATAAAGGAGTATGTCGTACGTGACATAAAACGGAAGTAATTTTGAGGTAAATTTAGAAATATGCAAACATTTTCGAATCGTGAGAGGCGTTATGTTTTCTTTTAATTTCTTACACTAAACCAAATATTTTTCTTTTAGAATCCGTCTTATTTAAATAAAAATAATCTTTGGATGACTTTATAATAAATAAAATTTAATATAGTACATGACAGATTTTTGTCTTATAAGTAGTGTAGCATAAACCATATGTCAATTATACCGACAGAATGTTGAAATGCAAAAGAAATAATATCATATTACAGAAACTATAAAACAGTAAACACTTTGTGTGTTGTATTGATCGTTACTTAATTTTTATGTGATTCTTGCGTTCAATGTTCTGTCCAACTGCTACATTCTCCACTTTAGGTTAAAATGCAATGTAAGCAATAATTTAGTATGTAATCAATGAAATTTTAATAAATGGACACACTTTGCATTACCAACTCTGAGCTGTAATTTAGCTCGAGCAAAGTGGAATAGAAATAAAATAACTTTAGTTTTTTTCTTCTCCTATAGTAATAGGATTTTTGGTTTCAATAAACAATTTTATAATAGCAAAAATCAGAGTCAAATTCATTTCATACTACATGCTAATTGGGAGCTTAGTTTTCGCCGCGATCTTACCAATTTTACTATTATTTTTGCCCTTAAAATGTTGTAATAAGCTCTAAATACTTTCACATAGTAACTTTTTAGTGTTTTCTCCTATTCAAACCATCTTGTCATTCTCGTGGAATTGCCCATATTATAAAAAACTCACCATTCTTTTTCTGGCGCTAACTCAAGATTTTGAGGTTATTTTTAAGACAATTTTATTTGAAAAGACAAATAATAATTATAAGTGGGTGATTCTCAATAGCAAGTTCGGCACTTGGAAATAAAAATTTTACTCAGAACTGCGACCACCAAATGTCTACGAGCCATTGGGTGTCTCTTAGAATTATCAATTAAAAATCTTCGTATACATTCATATTTCAAAAATGTTTAGTTTTTATAACAGGTAGGTACAAATCACCGCATAATGGAATGTATTTTAACACAATAAAAAACAATTTGGGTGAACGAACGAACACTCTAAATACTAGGGTGATCAATTCTGCGACATTTTTTAGAAACCGGTTTTCGGTTTCTTCGAAAAATTGCAATTTAATATTTAATATAAACGATTAACCGGTTTTCTGGAAAATATTATAACTCCTAGAAATAAGAAGAAAAAAAGTTTTATTTATTAAGATATTAGTGATTAAAACAATTTTAATTACTCCTTTTATCCTTCACAAGGTCTTCTGTTCAAATTTGTCCCATTTTGAAATTAATATTTAATTTTTTCTTAAAAGTGAGTGGTTTTAATATTTTGATATTTTATGCATTTTATTTCATTTCAAATGTCAACAACTATGTTAGGTTTTTAGAAAAACAAATTGACAAAATTTGGCTTAAGGTCTTTTGTTACGTCTGTCTCTTTTCATCATACTTGCTGAACTACTGTTTTTCTTATCCTTCATAAGGTCTTCAGGTAAAATGTTACCCATTTTGAAATTAAAATTAAATTTTTTAAAAATGAGTAGTTGGTATTTTTGATATTTTATGACTTTAATTTCAGCATATCGCTGAAAATTTGCGTTTTCGATTTGAAAACGCCAAACAGGTGTTCTGACAAACGAAAACGTTAAAAATTTGGCGTTTCCAAACCGCTAGTGTATACTGAAACCAATAGCAAATCGCGTGGTTTTCTGAACATGGTGAAATGCGTTTTGCCTTTTTATGGTTTGAAAACGCTGCGTTTTCCAGAACATGGGCGTACGTTAGGTTTTTTTTTAAAAAAAATCTATTTGACCCGAAGATCGTTAACGTCAGTAAATTTGAAGACCTTATGAAGGTAAAATAATCTCTTAGGAATAAATAAAACACTGTTTAAATGCTTTGGAGTATATCGATTATTTTTATATAAAACTTGACATCGAAAATTATCTTTTACTCGGTGTATTTGTAGGACATATAGAAAACAAAGCAATGAGTAAGTTTTCAGTCTTTCCAGATCACTTGTGACATTTTCTAAATATAAAAAGTCTTCTAAAATAGTTGAAGTATTTGTTTTATTTTTTTTTTGGATTTTGAATATTTTTTAAAGTTTTTAATACACTAAAACTCATAAAAACACTCTTTTAGAAAAAAACGGCTATTCGAGGAGAAAAACCCGAGCTTTTCAAAAAACCGAAACCGACCTTAGCAAAAAAAACCGTTTATAACCGATTATTAAAAACCGGGCCGATCACCCTACTAAATACTTACTCGACTATTGATTTTAAAAATTTTTAATCACCATTTTAATTATGCTCATTTGGATTGCATAAGTACGAGTATTAAAACTGTACAGTTGGCACAGCATCTGTAATTTCGATTTGGCTACATACTTACATATGTATATGTAAATATATACATTAGGGCTATAACCATTTAAGTTTCTCATTTTTGTAGAACTTGGTGTGACATTTTTCTGATTTTACACAAACGTTTAAGTTTTCCATATTTTCGAATAATTTATATGAAAAACAAATGGAAATGCAAATTTATTAAATTTTAACTACACAGAAAAAACTATTTCTTAAACCGTTTCAAATCAAATATATATCACATATTGAACTGGTTTCAATTATTTTATAATTGAATCAAATATTCATGTGCTCAAAAACAAAATTTTCTGATATTTTCTATTGAATTTTGAGTTTTGAATTTGATAATTTTGACACTTGAATATAAAATTTTCGTTATTGGTTGAAATTTAAATACAAAAATTATTGAATAGATAATTTTCGTAATTGAAAACACATTTTTGTTATTTTTTGAGTTTTCAATTACGAAAATTATGTATTCAATAATTTTTGTATTTAAAGTTCAACCCAAATAATAACAAGAAGTTAAGCCTCTCAATTTTTCTACAACAACAACTTCTCTCTCTTCTCACATACAAGTAGTATGTGAATTCAACACACTTGAGAGAGAGATTTGACTTCAAAACATTTTCTTGAAAATTGCAATTCTAACACACTTTTTCACAGACATATAATATTCTTTTATTTTTTTCCTCACATACATATAAACCATTAAAATAACCGAAACATGTATATTTTGCACAAACGAAAAATATATTTTTTTAATTATTTTGACTTTTAATTTTTGGGTGTTGAAATTAAAACTGAAAAAAACACACTTGTAAAATTTGGTATTGAAAATTAATAAAAAATTCAAATAGAGTTAATTTTTGCAGAAATTAGAACTTTTGTATGGAATAAAAAGCATAAAAATCTAATTATATAATATTTCCAGGTCAAATATACATTAAATAATTTGAGAATTGTTTGAATTTTTTAAATTTAGTTGTAATACAATTTTGTTATAATTTTTGAGGTCACTTTTTTACAACTCTGTGTGTTTGAGGAGTGTGGTGAAAGTTGTTTGAATACTAATACATATAAACAAAATGTTACCAATACATGCATAGAGTTAGGTTTTTTATGACAACCGACTTAGGGTTTTTTTGACAGCGTTTCACTTCTTGTTATTATTCTTTGGTTCAACCAATAACGAAAATTGTATATTCAATTGTCAAAATTATCAAATTCAAAACTCAAAATTCAATAGACAATATCAGAAAATTTAGTTTTTTATGAAATAATTGAAACCAGTTCAATATGTGATAAATATTTGAATTGAAATATAATTTTTTCTGTGTACGAAGGGTTATATATGTATGTATACCGTATGAAAGGTTAAAAAAACACGATTAATGGTATGTTTGAATCAGAGTTGGGGGTAGTGCACTAAATTTGCAGTTTCCACTAAAAGTTAGTGATAGTGCAAAATTTTTCAGTATCATTAATAGCTATTTAGTGGAGAGTTGAAAAATTACAGCCTCAATAAGCAATAGTGGTAGTGGTACAAGAAAGTTTTTTACTAAAATTAATTTAGTGGTAGTGAAAAAATGTATTTTTCTCCACTAACAGGATAGTGGAAAAATATAATCATTTACCAATGTTAGTGGAACTCAAATACATATCACTATATTGAATTGTTTTATACTTTTTTATTTTTATTATTTATTAAATTGATTAATACTAATATTAAAGTAGTAACAAAATTAAAAAACAAAAGGAAATGGTAATACAAAAAAATAAGGAATTTTTATCAATATATTAATACAAGAAATCAAATTAAATTAAATACATTTTGGTATATAAAAACCTTAGCAATTATTTGCCTTCAACGATATACGTTGTAAAATTATATTAATACAAATTAAAATTGCTAAGATTTTAATTCCAGAAATTTACTTTACTTAAAAATTTTAAGTTTTTATTTTATTTTTTTTATACAATTAAAAATAATAAAATGGAAATATTTTGACTATATTTTCAATCTGTTTGGAATATTTCAATAAACACTATTTTTTGAGATTTTAGTGCATATATGTATGTAATATAATTAAAGCATTCATGTAGTGACTGTTAAAAATTTGCACTATTTTATTGTAGTGCAAAATTTTCACTACCACTAATTTTTTTAGTGGTTGTTAAAATATTTTTCACTACCACTATAGTGATGAAAAATAGTGGAAAATCAAAATGTTGTCAATATAGTGGGATTTTGTGGAAACCTTAGTGCACTAAATATTTAATGCACTACCCTCAACTCTGTTTTGAAAATATATTAGGAAATATTTTTTGAATTTAAGTTAAAAAATAACTCTAAACCACTGTTGCCAGATAATTTTGTTATAAAATCGTCAAAATTGGACTAAAAAATCGTCAAAATCGGCAAAATATTTTTGAAATCGTCAAAAAATCGGAAAAAAACCTACTTTTTTGTGAAATTTGTCAGTTTTTTTCGAAAAAAAAATAACAATCCAATAAAGAATTCACATATTTAAACAATTAAAGTTGTAAAATAGGTTTATATAATAAGAATTATTCAATATTTGCATACACAAATTAAATATTTGTATACTCTTCACCGTGAGTGGTAAGGGCATATATAAGATTATAATTCAGTTTGTATTTTTCATATTTCCACAAAAAGCCACGACTTACCTACATATATCTCGAATACTAAGTCATGTACATAAACATAAATTCATATATCATATGAAAGGGATTTCAAAGACATTCCAAAGACGTATGAGATATTCGAACTAACTATATGTCAATTTCGAAAAAATCAAGTATCAGGCTTTATTAATTTTAAAAAGTCTTTAGTATAGGTTTATAGACATCCTTCAAGTAACTGTTTGTATAAACGATTTAATTTTTTTTATTAATTTGTCTTGGCTAAATATTCGTTCCGCAAATATTGGCGCGGCTAAAAATAAAAATTAAAAATTTAACAATTTTTTTTCCAAAATCTAAAAAACATTTTTCATTTTGATTCATTAAATTATTAAAACTAAGTAATTTAAGCTCTTTAAATTCAGATTACATTTTTATATATCATCTTCTATCTTACAAAAACAATTATGGTTCAGGTTGTATTTATTATATTTGTTAATTAAATGATTATATGAAAACCTTGATGTGGATATAGACTTTTCATAAAATCGTCATTTTGAGGACTAAAATCGGCAAATCGCACTTTGCCATTTTTACAATCAAAAATCGTCAAAATGCCGATAAAACGGCAAATCTGGCAACAGTGCTCTAAACATATCCTCATTTCAAAAACATTTAAAAAATCAAAACTTTAATTTTAGTTGGAAACATCGACTACGTTTTTTGGCTCCACCCTAATGTACATACATACATACATATACATATATGTATATCTGCTCGTAAAACATGACAGACATTGAATAAAAAAAGTAATTTGTTACCTCAAAGCATTGGTTAATACTAGATTTCCAATAAGACACACATTATTGGTTTCCTGGTTACTTTGTGACATTTGTGTGTACCAGTGTTTTTTTTTAAACTTATTTGTTTGCTGGAAAGTTAATTGGATTTTAAATGACTCAGGTTGTAATTCCATTTATGTATGTATAAGTATTTAATATATGTAGAGCAACTTGTTTTAAATTATTTTAAATGAATGCTTAATGAATAAGTGTAAATAAGTACATATCCATACTTACATACATTCATGTGAATGTATGTATGTATGTATGTATGTATGTATGTATGTATGTATGTATGTATGTATGTATGTATGTATGTATGTATGTATGTATGTATGTATGTATGTATGTATGTATGTATGTATGTATGTATGTATGTATGTATGTATGTATGTATGTATGTATGTATGTATGTATGTATGTATGTATGTATGTATGTATGTATGTATGTATGTATGTATGTATGTATGTATGTATGTATGTATGTATGTATGTATGTATGTATGTATGTATGTATGTATGTATGTATGTATGTATGTATGTATGTATGTATGTATGTATGTATGTATGTATGTATGTATGTATGTATGTATGTATGTATGTATGTATGTATGTATGTATGTATGTATGTATGTATGTATGTATGTATGTATGTATGTATGTATGTATGTATGTATGTATGTATGTATGTATGTATGTATGTATGTATGTATGTATGTATGTATGTATGTATGTATGTATGTATGTATGTATGTATGTATGTATGTATGTATGTATGTATGTATGTATGTATGTATGTATGTATGTATGTATGTATGTATGTATGTATGTATGTATGTATGTATGTATGTATGTATGTATGTATGTATGTATGTATGTATGTATGTATGTATGTATGTATGTATGTATGTATGTATGTATGTATGTATGTATGTATGTATGTATGTATGTATGTATGTATGTATGTATGTATGTATGTATGTATGTATGTATGTATGTATGTATGTATGTATGTATGTATGTATGTATGTATGTATGTATGTATGTATGTATGTATGTATGTATGTATGTATGTATGTATGTATGTATGTATGTATGTATGTATGTATGTATGTATGTATGTATGTATGTATGTATGTATGTATGTATGTATGTATGTATGTATGTATGTATGTATGTATGTATGTATGTATGTATGTATGTATGTATGTATGTATGTATGTATGTATGTATGTATGTATGTATGTATGTATGTATGTATGTATGTATGTATGTATGTATGTATGTATGTATGTATGTATGTATGTATGTATGTATGTATGTATGTATGTATGTATGTATGTATGTATGTATGTATGTATGTATGTATGTATGTATGTATGTATGTATGTATGTATGTATGTATGTATGTATGTATGTATGTATGTATGTATGTATGTATGTATGTATGTATGTATGTATGTATGTATGTATGTATGTATGTATGTATGTATGTATGTATGTATGTATGTATGTATGTATGTATGTATGTATGTATGTATGTATGTATGTATGTATGTATGTATGTATGTATGTATGTATGTATGTATGTATGTATGTATGTATGTATGTATGTATGTATGTATGTATGTATGTATGTATGTATGTATGTATGTATGTATGTATGTATGTATGTATGTATGTATGTATGTATGTATGTATGTATAATTTCATTGCGAGCAAATTATTTTCCTAACTGCCTCATATGAGTATCACAATAAAATCATTATAATTTCAATAATATCTTAAACAAAACTTTTTTTTCAGTTGTAAAATGTATTTCATTGTTGTTCCAAACATTTGAAATTGTTGCTACAAAAATTATTTTATTTTTTAATTAAATGACGCTAAAGTTCAAACATATTGGCCCATAATCATAGTCAAAAATTAAGAGAATTAAACTCGACTTTACTTAAGAGTGGACTTAAGGTCTATCATAGTTAAAGTATAAGTATAAAGTTAAAGTATACTTCTGACGCTGAAGTCGACTCTAAATATAAAACTAGCTAAAGTTGTTTTTAACTCGTTTAACAACAGCATCAGCTGTTCTTCGCCGAGTAAAAAAGTTCGACACAAAGTAAAAAATGTTTAAGTTACAAGATATTGGTAGAGATTTTGCAATTATTGAACAGTTATCAATAAAATTAGTACCAAAATATCGTAATTACGATATTAATCTTATCTTTTCCATTTTTACACAACAAACAACTTTCTTTAGATGTTCCGGTTACTTTTATTGTTTACGTTTTTTTGATTTTTTTTTAATTTTGTATGTCAGCTGTTCAGCGTTGCCACTTGTCTGTTTTTTGTTGTATATTGTATGAAAACATTTTCTACATTTGCCAATTTAAAACATACTTTAATTTTGACTATGGTTGCAAATTAATAAAAAGCAGGTTTTTATTTTAAAGTTGTTTTTAAAAAGAACCGACTTTAGTGTTTGACTATGATTATGGGCCATTGTGTTTAGTGTTTTTACTAATTATTTTCAATATAATAATTCCATATTTATACAAAGTATTTCATGTTTAGGAAGACAATATCATTGTTTTCTATGTCATTATCTCTATATAAAAGCCAATAAGCGTCATTTGAACTAAGATAAGAACTAGAAGCTAAAAGACGTTTAACGTAAAAATTAAAAATTAATGGAATTAACCATCTAACCGGCAAGGCTGCTTTTAGGCGGTTATGTGAAATGTATGTAATGCTGCTTTATTTGGTTATTTTTCCCGTAACTGCATGTGTAAAGAGACAAACAATTTACTTATTGTGATAAACAAGAACGTGCACTTGTCTTTTGTTTGTTTTTATTCCAACGTATTTCTTTTTTTCAAACAATAACCTGGTATATTATTTTACCTCGAAATAAAATTGGCCGGTTAGAGGGTTAGACTCAAAAAACATTATTCGATGCATTTATAAAAGAAAAGTTTAGTGAACTAAATAAAAGATGCCAATATTTTTAAGTTTTAAGGCTTTATTTGTTAATAATAATCAAGTCAACAAATTGTCGGCGACATATTATCATAGCTCATTAATGTAGAGTTCGATATTAATCATTTTCGACAAATTTGTAAATATTTAAAATATGTAAAATATTTTTTTATCTTATTTTATTACGTTGTTTTGATTAAAATCATTTCAAATTTTTCACAGAAGTAAATTGAGGTGAAAAACCAGACAAATCTTCAATGCTTTTTTAAAGTTCGAAATATATTAAACAATCCAAATATTTATTTCAGTGATCATGAACAAAAATTTTAAAAAGAATATAAAAATAGTAATACAACCGCTTAGTATGTTCATTCGTCGCTGTCTCAGTGAGTACTAAATCAAAGTGAATAAGAATATAGGCTCCATTAGTCTTTGCGTTCTGTAACGTTTCTGTTCTGTGCCGTTCTGAATGCTGTTATATTGTAGTTAGTTTTTCCGTAAGATCGTATCAGCTGTTTTTAAAATAATAACCAAAAAACCATCTTGGTGATTTTGTTACTATTTTTAGTGTTTTTTATATTTAGACCTTCAACATATTATTGTGAACATTTTTATAAATACATACATATATTTTTTGTTAATGATTTAATTTAAACTAATTTTTTTACATACATAGTACATACATTAAAAGAATTATTATAAAAGATTTATATTTATTTTATTAAATTTCCATGTTTTTTTGAAAGTATTATATTTTTTATTCTTTTGTTAATAATAAATATTTCCCTTTCAAAAATGTTGGCACCACTGCTTTCATATTGTTGGCATTTTTGTGTATATATGATATCAGCTGTTTTAGCTGTCACTTAACGTTGCGGACAAAATTCTGTTTTCAACAGATTCATCCGCAACAGAACGGCAACGTTACAGAAAAACTAACGACCCAGCAGTTTGAAAAGTGCCAATTGGAAACCTTGCACTAGCTATATTACTACTTGTACAACTAACTAGTTCGATGTGGCTGCTAAAGTGGTAGTTAAATGGTTATCATTTGCACTACATTTCACCAGCACATTCAGTAATAAACAATAGTCAGATATTTGTATTTAGGTTTTGAAAATAAATTCAAGAAAAATAAAATCTTCTAAAATATACCACTTCGATGGCCACATGTAATGCTGAATGTGGCCGTTTGTGTTTTCATTCTCAGTGATGATGTAGAAAATGCAAAAATAGAGAGTAGACTCACATGTTATTCTTAATAACAATTAGAGAGCAGTACAAATAAGTGCTCAGTGGTTTAGTGGTTAGAGCATTTGACTAGAAAACGAGAGGTTATGTGTTCAACCCCGCTCTCAGAAAAATTTATTTTTTCTTTTTTTCTCAAATGCTGGAGTATTTTCACTATTGAATTTAATAGTGAAGTGTTATGCAGAGTGTGCCAATCGGCCACTTGCAATGACATCCCCGTGTTAAATTCACCAGTCAATAACGTTGCGAGTGGGTTGAAAATTCACTAGTAGTAGTTCTTAGTGGCCAACGAATTCGACGTAGCGGAACTAGTGCAATGAACTGCAGGGTTGTAATAGTTTGCAACGAGAGAACACTCTCTAAAATTTATACGCTCTTGATTTTTTCTCTACTTGCAAGTTTTTGAGTTAATGAACGCTTTTCCAGTAACAATTGTTACAAACTAGTAACAACATTTAGTTATTGAACATAGCTATTATCTTATATATAAATAGGCCGGCCACACGTTTTTTTGTGGTACACTTTTATGTATGTTATTGTCCACCAATATTGATGAAACATATATGGTTTTAAAGGTCATTTTCTCTAGATTAGCAGAACATCATTTTTTTTTTAAATTCTTTCCATAAAAGTGGTAAAAAGCGTTTAAAAGTGGTCGAATTTCGGCCACCGGGCGATTCTAGTTATTATTATTATTGCAATTTTTGACTGCAAACCACATTTTAATTTTTAATTAATTTTTTTTATTTATTTTTCACTATTTGTTTTGAGATTTCATATAAAAAGTAAGTATTTTACATTCAAAACATAAGAAAACAATCATTGCTGACGTCACGAAAAAAGAGTAAAAGATGTCGATGTCGTAATCTTGTTTATTTCATTCATGGTTCGCTTGCACAATTGTGCTATGAAATGGACTTCTCTGGTGTAATTACACATATTTATATGAGAGAAAGTAGCTATGTATATCCTCTATTTTAGTTGATAAATAAAAATCCAGTATCTCTAAATGTATTCATATTTATTATTAGGGGGCGGATTTATATGCAAATGCATGTTTTTTCTCGAACGTCCAAATACAATGTAGACTAATTATCTATCCGAATCGCACATTTTGCTGCAAAATGGCATCGATTTGTTAGTGCATATTTTTGCATATTTTATTGATAATGCATATTTTGTTATATTTTACTTCAAAATGCATATTTATATGCATATTATGCCAATTTTTAATAAAAATATAATTTTTTGTCGTTAATGGGCAATACATTGTTTCGACAAACATTTTTTTGTCGAATTTTTTATAGAAATAGCAGTAAATTTTATCGACTAACTTCTTTCGAAATCGAGAAACTGGTATTAAGTTTTTCATTTCTCTATCAGTAATTGAAAATTATCATTTCAAAACACTTTTATTCAAAAAAGTTTAGTTTTTTAAGTATCAAAAATTCATTAAATGTGTCGAAAACATTCATATTTGTTTTCATTGCACATTCGATTTATAAGAGATTTCGTTATCGAACGATTTTGTAACTTCACCTACACAGTAACCGCTCCTGACTGTCATTTCCAAGCAGTTCTACGAGACTGTCGTAAACTAGTGATTTTGGATAACTTAGAGACAAATACATTACACAATTAACGTTTAAAGTCCTTACACTACAGATTACATAGAGACACTTAAGTGACAATTGTCTTTATGCTAGATTACATGGGATGTATAAATTAACCAATTGACGAGATAAATAATAAGGTAGGATGCTACTTTACAGCACGATCAAAATATTGATGATTCTAAAGGGAAAGTCACAATATAGAAGCTCTTGGCTTTAAAGTTTAAACAAGTATTTATACCAAGATATTACAATTAATATAAATATGCATCGTTTTTTAGAAGAAAAGTAATGTTAAAAATAGTTTTAGAACTTCAATTGTTTAATACCTGGTATAATTTAAAGAGTTCCAACTGCTGGCTACAGTGTTGTTTATTTTTAAGACATTTCGAAATCCATGCTTAATTATTTAATGTTTCTGCACAAAAATATAAGTGCATATTTTTTAAATTTTTAGGTCATATTTTGATTTTTTTGAAGCATATTTTAGGCGCATATTTTCCAATAATAAATGCATGAAAATCCGCCCCCTATTTATTATATTGTACTCGTTTGTTACTCAGTATCATATGTACTAGGATCGCCCGGTGTCCGAAATTCGAAACCATATGTTTTATTAATAGGGGGGAAAGACGGCATGTATTGCTTGTGTATTGGGACATGTATTCGATACATATGGAATTCCATGTGTATGCCAAAATTCACGTTATACATACGATTCATAATTTTCACGTTCAAACGTACATATGTAATTGCATGTGACATAACCTCTATTAGTTTATATGTTTGTTGTTTTTAACAATATATTTATTTAAAACATTTTTAAATCATAATAAATATATTTAATGCAATGAAACTTATTTTGTTATGATTTTTCTTTACTCTTTTTTGTTTTGCTTTTTTTTTATTTTGCACTCACACAGTGTTGTATTTCAAAATACAACACCGTTATACACACGAAAATAGAACATGCTCTAATTGCCAAAAACGTCCCGAGTAATACACATGTATTTTACATACAAAAAGTTTCATATGGATCACACGATATGTATATGTTTACATATGGAAAAATGTCCCAATACATGGTACAAAACACAAGCAATACATGCCGTCTGACCCCCTTTAATATTGGTGGACAATAACATACTTAAAAATGTACCACAAAAAAACGTGTGGCCTATTTACAGTGAATGTCACTTAAAATCGTACACCATCGTAGTCAAATTTTATTCATTAGTTTTAGAAAGTTGATGTTTTAAAAATATTTTAAAATGCTATTTTTATATTGTGTGTGCTATTTATTACCTATCAGAAAATTGGGTATAATTTTAATTGCCCTTATCCACAAATAAAAAAAATTGGGTAAGACTGTCAGTGCCCAGAATATCAACGCTTCATTTAAAATCGTAAAGGCAGCACTAAAAAATAGCAAATGATACCCTACAAAGTATTAGGATTATTTAATATTAACATTTTTTTTAATTTTTAAAGTTTTAATTATAATTTAATATAATTGTACGAATTTAAGTGAAATATGAATTTTGTGATGTTCTTTAATTTTCATCAATATTTTTTTAACGAATTGAGGTTTTGTTAACTTTTTTGTTGAAATACATATTTTTTGTGCCAATTCATAAAATTACTTTTAATTTTTATATAATCACCTATAATTGCCTGTATAATTTCATAATATTTAAAAAAAATATGTTGTACGATTTTGAGTGACACTCACTGTATATATAAGATGAAGATATGAATCAAGTTTGATCTAAATTAACATTAAGGTTTGCAGAAAAATACTATAAGTAATTTGGAGATTGCTATGTTTGGTTTTCCAAGTGGACATTTCGCGTTTGTGATAATATTGTTTGCGTAATATTGGTAATAGAAACTAAATTTTAGTTTGTATATAAGACTTTTAATTCCAACATGAAAAAAATATAAAACAACAAATACTATTCAATAACTATACATATTTACAAGTTATTACAAATTGTTATTGGAAAAACGTTAATTTTCAAGATAACCCAAAATCGAAAATTTGTATTTTTATAATTTTAAATTGTTTATAGAATAAGGGTAACGGTATTTACAGATAACGGTATAAACTATTATATCGGCAACGGTAATTGCAGTTATTTCGGGGTAACGTTAGCCAATCTTAAGAGAAAAAAACAAGTACGTAGTAATTTGAGTGAGAAAAATTTATTTTCAAATTGTTACTATGTAGTTATTTTTTATACCCGTAAGAACTGTTTTGTATTTATGCTATTGTCTGTCTGGTTTCTGGTTTGTGTTTTAAATAATAAACAATAAAATTTACTTACTATTTTGGAAGCTTTATTTCAAATTTATAACTACAAATTTTAAAAATATAAACTTTACAAGATTTTACTGGTAAAGTATTAACTGGGAAGGAAAATGATCAGAGCTATAATTTTTAAACAAATAGTAAAAATATTTATCTTTGAAACTGAAAACAAAATTGATTTCAAAGCACTTAATATAAATTAGGAATAAATTAAAATTCCAAAACAAATTTTTAATAGAAATTTAACAATTTCCAATGGAACAATCTCCGAATGGACATTGATTAATATTTGTTAAAAGCGTATTTGGGATTGACATATTTGACTGATCTCAAGAATTCATTAAATTAGAAAAGTTCACCAAAAAAAGGAGATTGCTAACCTTGCTTTAATACCCCTCATATATCCAATTCCTGGATAAATTAAATTCACCGCAAGTGAAAATTGTCCACTGACAATAAAGTGATGGTATTTGGTCCAAACATCTTAGAGTCCACTGTGACAAACCTTTTATATTCATGACAATTTCTCCTATTGAAATCACAAACATTTATTTACATGTGTAATTTTTTTTCGTATGTAATTCTCGTATGTAATTTAGGCATGAGGCATGTGTAGTTTATAATTGTCTTGGTGGCAACACTGGAATTTAATCGCTGTGACTGGCTGCGCAAGCAGATAACTTCTCACTGAATCACTATAAGCTAATAAGCATTTTTTTATTTTTTGACTTTTGCTGTTTGACTATAACTTGGACGCAATTGCTGAAAAACTGTAAGCAAATCATTTTTTTAGGTGTTTTTGCTAATTTCAAGCAAGCAATACAAACACTGAATGAAACCACTAAACTTACAGTTTCGATTTTTTTTATTTGATTGCAATTATTATTACAATTTATAAAAAAAATATTTTTATAGTTCTAATCACTAGTGATTAAATTTTTACCATAAGGGAAACCCTTCCATTGTGGTTTTTATATTGCTTTCTGTCACTTTGTTCGAACAGGTTGTCCATCTCCGATTAAAATCTACCACACTTTTGGACACATTTTTTGTGCTCTTCAATTCTCTTTTAACAAGAGCCCAATATCTCTCCACTGGCCTTAGCTCTACACTTTTACAAATCAAGACCTTTCTTACCATACTGACAGGATGCCAAATCAGGTCAAAAATAAGTGGACACATTCAGAAGTCTTATGAATGGAAGCATCCTTTTTTGCAAACATTCCTTGATGTAAATTTCGGTATTAATAGAGCCCTTTGCAACAAATGTTTGGCTTCATTTGCCGAAACTGCATATTGCTTGCCACACCATGAACTTTTTGGGAACATTTTCTGCTTTTGGGTCCTAAACTTTTCTACAACATTCCCTCGAGCATCAGAAACATAAAAATATTGGCCCGGAAGCTGCGAAAAATTTTCCATACGTACGTCTCGTCATCCATTATGCAGCAGGTATATTTTTTGTATAACATTTTAATTCAATTTCCGTGCTCTGTCTTTGGCCTCTAAATTTTTAGCAGAGTTCCTGTCAGGAAGTTTTTGAGCCTTGTATGTTTTTAAACCTGCATTGGCTTTAACTTTTCGTACCAAATAGTCCGTGTACTGAGCTAACCGGATAGCTTTACTGCCGGATGTGTTGGGAGCTTTTTTGAAAATGCTTTCTATTTATTTGTTTTAGAAACATCATGTGGACCATTCCTTCTACCTGAACCAGGTTTTCTATCAACTGACAAGTTCCCCGATATTGTTTGACCAAATTTTTGTAGGACCAAGTTGGTTTTTGTTGAAAATATTTAATAATTTTAGTACTAACTTTTTTCTGGTCACTTTAATCAGATTACCAACAAATTAATATAATTGACACTAAACATAATAACTAGGGATGCCAATCCCGAAAATCCCGGGATTTTTCGGGATCGGGATTTCCCGAATCCCGGGATTTGTGAAAAACAATCCCGGGATTTTTCGGGATTAACAAATCCCGAAAATTACGAGATTTTTTAATATTTTAGGATGAAACCTAGAAAGCTAAATTTCAGCATACTTATAATACTAATATAAAACAACTAAGAGTGGTATATTCATCTTTTATACCCACCATCAATATGTAGTTTTGGTCTTCTATGGGGACTTGAATCAGTATTTATGAATGAATGAAATTTATGTTAATATCATTATATATAAATTATTTATTGACAATAAAATATTTTCTGATATAGAGGTTATATTATTATGGACTGGCCCTCACAAGAGTTGGTAGAAAGATTAATTTTCATATGCAACTTGTTTATTCAATTTTATCACTATATTAATTATTATAAGACAACTATGAATGTTAAAGTCATTTTCTGAAGGGGACCATGTATGGGGACTAGGGACAAATGTAGCCCGGTTTCCTCAATACTTTATATATATATTAATTCAATCCATTAGTTTTTGCTTTGTTATATTTCTACTTAGTGTATTAACGAAATAAATAGTTTTTATTTTTGAACTTGATGTTTTTTGACATTTAATTAAAATCCCGAAGTCCCGAAAAATCCCGAAATCCCGAAAAATCCCGGGATCCCGAAAAATCCCGGGGTCCCGAAAAATCCCGGGATCCCGGGATTTACATTTCTAAAATCCCGAATCCCGGGATTTGTAAAACCCAGTCCCGTTTGGCATCCCTAATAATAACTGACATGGCTTACAAAGGTAACTTGATCAAAAAAAAAAATCAAATAATACTTGGGTTAAAAGTTTTAATGAAAAACGTGTGTTAAGAAGTTTTCGATTTCAGTCCAGTAGGTGGATTAAAGTGCAACTGCGGATGAAGATGACTGGAAAATAATAAGTTTCTGACTTTCAATTAGGTCGCATAAATGTTCACCAAAGACTTTAGTAATCATTTCAAGTCAATCCGCCTACTGCCACACCCACCTCTAGTGACAGGAAATATATGCATGGCGATATCACTAGTTATGGACAAATCGCCCTAAAATTAGGTGGCATGTTTTCTGTGTATATGAAACTTATTTATGTTGAATTTTATTTTAATACGAACATCTGTAAGAAATCTATGCTGGTTAAAGTGATTTTCGGAAGTGGGCTTTATATGTGAGCTATGACTAATTAAGGACCGATCGTCACAAAATTTGGTGGTGCGATTTCGGCTTATATAAAACTTATTTGTGGTGAATTTGGTTTGGTTTGGAGCTTAACTATTTTCAGATAGGGCAATCGTATGGGGGCTAGGAGAAATAATGGACCGAGTCTAACCAAATACAATAGGGACAAGAGAAATGCTTGTACCAAATTTTGTCGTATTATCTTTAAAATTGCAACCTGTAGTTTAATTACAAGGTTTACATTGACAGAAGGACAGGCGGACGGACGGACATCGCTTAATCGACTCAGAAAGTGATCCTGAGCAGATTGGTACACCATAAGGTGGGTGTTGGAACAATATTTTTGCTTGTTATAAACATCAGCACTAACCCAATATACCCTCCCCACTATGGTGGTTTAGGGTATAAATATCCAAATTTTTAAGTTATACGGTATCTGGAAATAAATTTTTATAAACAGCGGCAAATGGCGGCAGATGGTTTTTCCAAAAAATTATATTACACATTATTACCTTTCCCCACACATATATTTTTTCACGGATACGCTCGGACAAAGTTCTATTCCAAAGAATATATGGACGACAGCAAAAACTTCACAAAAAAGACAACACAAGTTGACACAAAAAATTATTTACTACATCTAAATTTTTTTTGAAATTTTACAAAATTTTTATAATCTTAAAAGTTTTTGTTTGACGACTAAAATTGCTTTGTTGTTTCATTATGATTGAATGTCGGAAAATGTAGCAAAGCAAAACTTGGCAACTTTGGCAGCTCGGCATGTCGCCATGAGTTGCCACCTGACTTTAATTTTTTAATATTTGAGTGTTTCAAAGTGTTAAATATAAAATTCCGTTATTATTTTTTTTAAATGTTTGACTTGAAAAAAGGACTTTTTGCCTCAAAACCTGTCATTGGCCCCATCCTGCATTGTCCGAATAGCTCTCTTATCATTTTACATAGTTCGGCTGAAAATGGTCGGGATTGTATTAGTTGGCGTGGCACCTCCCATACAAAGTAAATAGTTAATTTCGAATATCTGGAGTACTATAATTGTAATGTACTAATTAAACTTTGTATGAATCAAATTGTCTGGATCAGAACAGTGGGTGTGGAACCTTCCATACAAAGTACATAGTCAGTTTTAAATATCTGGGTAAATAAAATTACGAGATTCTTCAAACTTTGTCTGAAAATATGTTTTTTATAATTTTACCTAATTAAAAAAATAGTTTATAAAATATTTCACATTTTTTTATTTTACTACGTAGAGGTAACGAAGCGCAACGGGTTATGCCAATATTTAATAAAGTTTAATTATTTCAGTCCTTAATTTAAAATTTACATTTTATTGAACAGTATCTAAATCAAGGAATAATTCAAATGTTGAAGTTTATATATTGTAATCAATTTCTTAACAATGTAAAAGATACAACATTTATCACTATTCACCCCTATCGTGAAAAACATGTGAAATTTATGTTCCCATCAAAATTCATCAAAACGGGGTCCCTTCGACTCTACTTGATTGTTCGCACGTAGTGAACTACCACGTAAACCATGTTCCCATGAAATATCCATTTCCCTCGAAGGGAAAATTGCTATCGTGATATTCCCTTGAACTTTTCATTCACAATAGTTGATTTTGTTCATAACAGCTGTTTATTCTTTACAAAATTCCATCTAAAATTTTCACAACATTTTCATGAACGAAAAATGGGAAAAGGCAACATATTGATTCGCGATAGGGGTGATTATCTGTCAAATTTAAGTCTCTATGGGAGAAAGCTTATGGCTTAATGAATCGTATTTCATTACAATATTGACTCAGAAAAGTAGCATAATAGTTTTAATCGGAATATGATATTAGAATTTGAAAAAAGACGCAATGAAATGGGTAATGATCTCTCAAAAAATGACGAATTAATTTTAGGTATTAAAATTTTTGTCTGTGATATTCCTGATTATCAAGTAGTAGCATAACGCTACCACAAATGCGCACAAATAGGGAGTTAAATAAGTCATGTAATATGACGGGAAAAATATAAATTGCTCCTCCACCTTTGCAAAAAATCGTATGTTAACCCTTTCGGGACTACTGGGATAATACGTCCCAGCAATTCTCAAATGCAATTTCTTATCTAAATAACACCTTAACCATGTTTAAGAGTTCATTATAATATTTGAATAAAAACATAACGGTACAGTCAGCGTATTCATGCAGCTTGAAAATGAATTTCACAACATTGCATATAGGGGCAAAGATATGTTAAAAGGGGCGATAAATCAACCACTGGGTTTTGATGCAAGTTATTAGTATCATTGAAAAGTTGATTTTCCCTAGATTTCAATATATATAAAAATATTATAACCCACCGAACAAAATAAAGTAAAAAATACTGAAATCAAAAAAAAAAAAAAATGATTTTTTTTAAATTATATTATTAGTCATTTAAAATACATTAAATTACATTATATGTGATTTTAAGAATAAAAAGAAATATAAAAAATTAAAAGTACATACATAAAATATTACAATTATTCTACTATCGTCTATATCGTTTTCATCTGAAGTTGATGTATCGAAGGTTGGCACGAAAAATTCCGATGTCTCCTGTGGAAGCTCGTTTATATTTTTTTTGGGACTTTTTCGGAGTCGTGTTATTACAGGATCTGAATTTATGAGAAGAAAGTTAAATATATCGTTTATGTTTTCTTTTCTTCCACATCTTCTTGCGTTAGTTTAAAAGTTAAACTAATGCTAAAAATAGTTTAAAAATTTTCAAAATCTTATTTGATAATAAAAAATTTATTGCTATATATTATTTAAAACCATTTATCAAAGATTTATAAAACATATTTTCATACAAAATTTGTACTTAAAACTTTTGATAAACGTTATTGAATAAAGGCCTAAAATTTTAAAAATTTAATAAAATCGAAAACCGCAAAAATCCGCAAAATGTTAAAATAGAATAAAATTCTATACATTCCCTTCTTTAATCAACATAAAATAGTTATGAGCATTTATGATACTTTTTTACTTCCAAAGAACTTTTTCATGTAAAAAGATTATAATAAGAGTTTGTTCGGAATTTACCAAAATTTAAGTACGTGCATTCATAATTTATTTAAAAAAAATATCACAAATCAGTTCCCAACAACATACATATATCAATATTATTAATACAAAAAACTATTTTATTCAATAATGAATAGGATATTTAAATAATTTGGATTCAGATTTTTTTGATATCAGAGGGTCCAAATATTTTCATTAATATAAGTAAATCTTCTTATTTCTGTAACATAATGCAGAAAGTTAAGGAGGTTCACAAATTTATTTCAAATTAGGTCACAAAGTAGGTCACTTTGGGACCCCTCATTTGGATTCAGATTTTTTTGATATCAGAGGGTCCAAATATTTTCATTAATATAAGTAAATCTTCTTATTTCTGTAACATAATGCAGAAAGTTAAGGAGGTTCACAAATTTATTTCATACTAGCTGACCCGACAGACGTCATGTCCAAATTAAACAAATGCTTGTGTTCGATTTGTAAATTTGTGAGAAGCGGTTCGAAATGGGTATAAATAGTTATAAAGAAAAAAAACGCATTGTTGAATGATAATTTTTATTCATATAGGTTTGGGTTATGTTTGATTTACATTTCATAGAATAAAATATACATAAAAGAGTTACTGAGAGACAAAGAACCTAAGTCTGTTTTCAAAAAACTAAAAATGATCACAGATCAAGCTCCTTTTCTTGGTTAAACGCTTATTGGCCAAGTTATTAGCGAATTTAAATTTTTTCTTGATTAAACGCTTATTGGCCAAGTTATTAGCGTATTTAGATATTTTGAGTTTTTGAGTTTTTATATAAAAAATCGATTTTTGGTCAGAAATATGAGTGATCTTAGATCGATGTCCTTTTCTTGATTAAACGCTAATTGGCCAAGTTATTAGCAAATTTAGATATTTTGAGTTTTTATATAAAAAATCGATTTTTGGTCAGAAATATGAGCGATCACAGATCGAGCTCCTTTTCTTGATTAAACGCTTATTTTGAGTTTTTATATAAGTAATCGAATTTTGGTCTGAAATATGATTGATCACAGACCGATGTATTTAATAAGTGGTCGTATTAGTGGACGTGGACAATTTTTATTTATGTAAAAACTTTTGCGGTCTATGTATTGCGAACATTAAAAAAAAATTAAAAAAAGGCGTCCTGCGATTTTAGATATATCGAAAAAAAATTGGCGTTGTAAATTTTTGTTTCAGTAGAAACTTAAATTGGATTACTATGATCATTTAAACAAAAAATTAGCCAAATCGATGTAGCCGTTTTCCGATTTTAGATAAGTCGAAAAAGTGGGCGTAAAAGTGGGTGTGGTAAATTTTTCATTCCGGAAAAACCTAAGTTGGGCTATGACCAACATTTTAAAAAGAAATTTGTCTAAATCGGTCGGACCGTTCTCTACTGATGCAATCACCAACGAACGACATTTGATTTTTATTTATATAGATAGATAGATGTATGTAATTTTAACCATTTTTGAAAAATTGTATTATGATATCAATATTGAAACTGGTAATACCGGTATTTATTTGCAATTGATACCGGTATGATAAATGATACCGGTATTAGAGGAAAGGGTATTTGAATACCGGTACTCAATTTTAAACGGTATTTATTTTGACTTTATTCTGAGCAACATTTTAAAGATATTTTAGGGAACAACCAAATTCAATCCTTACCTTGTTTGTGTTTTAAGCGAAAACTTTATTAAAGCATGTTTCTATGATTTTTTTGCTTCCTTAATATAAAGTTTTTCCTTTGGTAAGCTAAGTACAGCATTCTCTATTTTAATCCTATTATTTGGGCCAACAGTAATTTTTAACAAATTATGCAGATTTTTCATAACGGAAACAAAAGGACAACTATTCATTAAAACAATGCAAATTTTCTATATAAAGTACATCGTGAACTCGTATTCAGAAACACACAGACACTCCCCCCAACTTTCTCTTACACAAACAGTCAACCGCTTCAAACACTGGTAGTACATACATATGATCAGGGTAGCCATGTACTTTTCATGGCTGCCCCCAACCAAAATTAAAAATTTCCCCAAAAATATATTTTCTTTAATAATTAATTTAATTAATACATATTAAATTATGTATGCCCATTATCGTATACAATTAGGTATTATAACATTAAGAAAGTTTCTGTAAGCCTGTAAGCCAAAATTCTTATGAATTAGTCAAAGATTATTTTTGAAAATTTCAATTGGTTTCAATTCGTAATTACAGTAGTAAATCAGACTGATTTGACCATTTTATCCACTAATTTTAAAACTTTTTTGCAAATACAGATTTGGATGTAAAATTTGTATCACATTATAAGTATTGGAAATACTTATGTATGTAACCCCCATTAACACGAAGTCTGGTTATGCCTTAACTAATAGTTATGCTGTCTGTTAAAATTATTTTTGTATGAAAACTGTCAGTATAACTATTAGTTAAAACATAACCAGACTTCGTGTTACTGGGGGTAAATCTGTAATGATAAATATGTACACTCAATGATAAATAAGTACTTTTCATGGCTGTCCCCAACCAAAATTAAAAATATCCCCAAAAATATATTTTCTTTAATAATTAATTTAATCAATACATATTAATACATCACTATTTTATATCCAAAGAACATGAAATTAACCCGAATTGTCCCAGTAGAGAAATTTGATTTGTGTGACATAAATATATACATAGAATAATTAAGTTAAATTTATTGTAAAAAAACCTTTTTTACAGACAATATGGACACACGGGGATAATTCGGGTTAAGAGCATTTATTTAATAATTTATTATTATTATCGATAATAAAAAACAACCTATTCTAATTATTTTATACATATAAAATCCCCAAAATATTTTAAAATATACCCAAAGACCAAATTTTCTGTCCCACAATGTCTTTTAAAAACACATCTTTGGGGTCAAATCCTCAAGACTGGCAAGCCTGCATATGATGCACCAGCACTTAAGTATTTGCTTTATACATACATATATACATAGACACATACATACATACATACTTCCTATATACAAGCATACATACATAGGTAAATTTACTACACCAAGCGTCATAGTAATAAGACCAAAATAAAACAACAGATTGAATTATTCAAAATAATATTCATAAAAAGTTAGAAAATATTTTTGTTAAATTTATTAAATTTTGGCAATTTAATTCAATGAAATGAAGAAGAATAGCAAGAGAAGAATAGCAAGCAATTTCGTTAAAAGTAAAATAAGAACGATTTTTGGTAAATTTATATTATTAAATTTTAATAAAATTCTTCCAAAGGCATGTAAAACTGAAATTTTCTAACATTAATGTTAAATAAAAATAAAAAAAATAGAATATTAAGCTAGTTTACGCATATTTTAACCACATTTCTGTGCAGAAAATAGTTGCATTAAAAAATTTAATTTTTGTTGAGAAATTTTTTATTTTGTTGGAAAGATTATTTCGTCAAGATGATAAGTAACATTGTTTATCAAATTTTGGTACATTTCCATTTCCAAAATTTACATCAGTTAGTTTCAGATATTGAAGAACAAAATTTCCAGACATCTATTTGTACAAATTAGTCTAATAGTAGATTTTTTATTTTCAAAAAGTCAATTTTTAAGAAATCTATTCATGAATTTCAATATTTTTGTTTGTTATCCAAAGTTTTTCAAGAATATGTTGAAATAAGCTTTAGAAAATATATTTGGAGATATTCAATATCCATCATATATTGGTGAAAACACCAATATATGATGGATTTTGAAAGCGTTATCAAGGACAGTACAAGAGGAATATGATGGATATGAGAAATTTTCTGACGACATATTTTCATGTTTTGAAACATGTAATAAAAACGGAGGCACATATCCGAGCATTAAAGGGGTCCAAGACGAAATATATAATATTTTTTATTTCATAATATAATATGAATTTGTTTCACAATAATTGCTTGTGTTGAATGCTGCGTTTGACTATTGTTTGTAACATATGTATGTATGTATATTTGTCGCAGACCCACATTAGTATATATGTATATTCTGGGTCCTCATAAGACGATTAGCCATGTCCTTCCGTCCATCTATCTGTTGAAAACACTTCGGACCATAGTTGTTTAGATTACATGATTCGGCACAGCCGAATATAACACTCTTACTTGTTTAAAATTCTACCCTAATTTATGTATGTATAGTTCATATGTATGGAATGATACGAGTACATACATATACACTCGCACCGACATAAATACATATGTATAATATGTGAGTTTATTCATAATGTATTCAGGAATGGATGAACGGATAAATGGGAGAAAAATTTTGATTCTGTTGTGATGTTCCTGATGCTTCATATTCATTTTTAAAAGAACAAAAACAGTGACTTGTGCAAACATTTACACTCTGAGGCATTTGAGATAAAATGGGCAAATAAGTAGGGTTGGAATAACAAAAGATAATATGAAATACATAAGTATATTATGAAAATATGTTTGTTTATATGTACTAACAAACTTACATTCCAGCAGTTCTAGGAGACCGTCCCGAACTAATGATTTTACCTATAATTTTCCTTACTAGCTACCTAACTGGTTATTTGATCAGCTACATAACTAGTTACTTTAACATGTACGGGTGCCTTAGTTGACCATTACTTGTAAACAACCCATTCTCTGACAATCATTCTCCCATAGATTACTTCTATTAAAATAAACGTTTAAAGTGACTACACTCTAGATTACTTAGATACACTTAAGTGAAATTTGTCGTCACGCTATATTACATGGGATGTATAAAGTAACCAATTGACTTTTCTCTGCACTAAAAATAGCACATACGTGACGAATGACTCAAAATATATACATTGTAGTCAGCCAAGTGATCAGACCTTAGTGACAATTACTGTTTGTAAGGGATACATTGACTACTTGCTTAACTACTGGGATGTGTTGTATGTACATACGTATGCATATCTATACATACACACAGCCACAAAAGTGAGTAAACAACAGTGAATTTTTTGATTTTTTTAAGATCATGAAAATCATTAAGTCCGACTTAAATCTTTGTTTTTCAGAACCGAATCTATTATTCAACACAACTTTAATCGATGGATAGATTTTAGGATTTTCATTATCTTAAAAAAATCAAATAATTTTTGGTTTTTACTCACTTTTGAGGCTCACTGTATATTTTCTTGCAGATGAACATGCATTCAGATATAATCCGATGTATGTAGAAGGATGTATGGTTTGCACTGAGTGAAATAAATGGAGCTGTGCAGTGCGAGTGTTAAAATGTTAAGCCGTTTATTTAAACGCACACGAGTGTAATGACCATTGCAAGGTAACAGCACTAATAAAAGTAGTAGCCGACTTGTTGAGAATAAAGACTTAAAATAAAGAATGAACGACTATTGTTTAAATACTAGGAACTAAGTAAATATGTACTTTATTCACAAACACATTATTAATATGTGTACATTTGCTATTTGCAGACACTCAAACGTACTTATTTTTGGATTAAATTTAAAACGATTTTTTCTAAATTTATTTATATCCGTTTTCCGCATGCTGAGTACAAAAAACCTAACTCATGCAACAACAAAATACATGCTAATCAATGTTGATATACATAACATTTTGAAATTTTATTTTGAATAACCAATTTTCACAACAATTTCGTACATTTTTCCCAAAAAAGGCAATAAAATAAAAAAACTACGAAAACGCCATCTGGCGGAAATCAAAAATAAAACATCCACATACTAAAGGGCTACACAAGCACATTCATATGCTACTCGAGACATTCACCGGTTTTCGGTTTCTTCGAAAAATCGCAATTTAATATAAACCGGTTTCGGTTTTTTAATAATAACCGGTTAACCGAGTTTTTCGCAAAATATTAAAACGCCTAGAAATAAGAAGAAAATAAGTTTTATTTTATATTAAAGATCTCATACTTATGATAAAGAATATAAATGTATTCTAATTACAAAAAATAAGCCTTTTTAAAATGCTTAAATACTTTTTAATTCTAATTTTGATTATTTCTTTTAACGTTCACAAGGTCTTTGGGTCAAAATCGACCCATTTTGATAGTAAAATTGAATTTTTTCTAAAAGTGTGTGGTTGATATTTTTGATATTTTATGAATTTTATTTAATTCAACAACTACATACGTTTTAGAAACACAAATCTGCCAAAAAAATGTATATAAAATTTTTTGCACTTAAGGTCATTGGGTCAAATTTGACCTGGAGCTAAAATCTTAAATTTTTGTTACGTACAGTTAAGTTAAATATTTTCAGAGCTTTGGTAACACTGACATATTATATACGTCTCTTTTCATCATACTTGCATTATATTTGTATTAAAACTGGGATTCCCCTTGTAAATACCAAAGCTATTGTGTTCTTAAGATATTCGGGTAAAATTTGACACATTTTGAAATTAAAATTGAGTTTTTTCTAAAATGAGTGGTTGATATTTTACGACTTTTATTTAATTTCAAAAGTCAACAACTACGTAAGGTTTAAAAAAAAATTAACAAAATATATAGAATATAATATATAATATATATAGAAAATAATATATCGCTTGTGACATTTTTCTAAACATAAAAAGTCTTCTATATAGTTGGAGTATTTTTTTTAAAGTTTTGATTTTGAATATTTTTTTGGATTTTGAATATTTTTTAAAGATTTTAATGCACTAAAACCATAAAAACACACTTTAGAAAAAACCGGTTATTAGAGGAGAAAAATCCGATTTCTTCGATATTCGAAATGTGAGCTTTTCAAAACACGGAAACCGACTTAATCAAAAAACCGGTTATAACCAGTTATTAAAAACGAATGAGTGTGAATGAAGAACTAACAACCAATGACAGAACAAAACAACAGAGTATAGAATGAGAGACAGTATATGAAATTAAATGCATTAAACACATTCAAGACAACAGGCTACACGACTACACGAACACAAATTCTGCTGGTTACAGTTGTAGTCGTGTGGCAGCTACTGAATTATTTTAAAGACGACAGATACAAAGAAAACAGCTGATTTTTTGATGCCACTTTAATAAAAAACAAGTAAGAGAGCTATATTCGGCTGTGCCGAATCTTATATACCATTCACCAAATTATATTTTAAAATAAATTTTTTTAGGTAAACAAAATTTAATTTTTTTTATTATTGTTTTTCAAATTTTTTTTTTTCGAAATTGTTTTTTAATTTTTTTTAAAAAAATTTTTTTTTAATTTTTTTTTATGTATTTATTTTTTCTTTTTTTCTCAAATACTGGAGTATTTTCACGATTGAATTTAATAGTGAAGTGTTATGAAGAGTGTGCCAATCGGCCACTTGCAATGACATCCCCGTGTTAAATTCAACAGTCAATAACGTTGCGAGTGGGTTGAAAATTCACTAGTAGTAGTTCTTAGTGGCCAACGAATTCGACGTAGCGGAACTAGTGCAATGAACTGCAGAGAGTGCATACAAACGTTGTATCATAGCATTCACAGTGCAAAAACATATACATATGTGGAAGGGCATGGTAGCATACGATCATATACAAAACAAACTCACATTCGTTATATTTTTTTTGCGCACACTACTCATTCACTTTTCAATGTGTTTTACAGCAGTGTCGAGTGAAGTGAAGCATGTCCATCAGTGTAGAGTCTACACTGTAGATGACAAAATGAATGTTCTTGTGCAGCCATCTACCACATACACATTTGTTTTGGAGGAAATAAAATTTTATTTTCACTCGATTGTTTAATATTTTGGAAAAATATCTATTTTGAAAAATATGGGGCTTTCTGTCATTCTAATACTTATACATATGGGGCATTTCATGTCAAGTGAACCAACTTTTGAAATCGATTTTTCAAAAAATTTCAAATATTGTATTTCTTGAGTTACAAAATATTTATTTTGATAGATATCCCACTCGAATCCCACTAAGCGACCAAAAATATCTTAAAGGAATGGACCTAAACTCTCTCATGAGCAAAAAAGGGCCCATATTGAAAAAAAATTTCGATTTTTCAAAAAAAATTCAAAAATTTTATTTTTTGAGTCAAAAAATATTTATTTTGATAGATATCCCACTCACATCCCACTAAGCGACAAAATAGGTCTTCAAGGAAAATATCTAAGCTTTATTTGAAGAAAAAAAAAATGTTTTTGATTTCGGAAAAAAACTATTAAATTTTATTTTTTAAAAAAAGAAAGAGCTAACTAAAATATTTGGGACACATTTAGCTAAGAACAATAAGTTAATAAGTTGCATGGATAAGAAAAAAACCCTTCTTGGTGAAAATGTAAAATTTTGACCGCCTCTAACTCAGAGAGTGCTCGACCGATCTGGTTGAAAAATTGTGTCTGAGTTACAATCCAATAGAACTAACCTTGGTGCCGATCGGAAGACATCGATTTCAAAAGTTGGTTCACTTGACATGAAATGCCCCATATATATTTTGTATATTGATAAAATATGTCAGAAATACACATTTTGTTGGGTCATGTGTTAAATTATAATAAATAAATTTGTTCTCTATATTAGTTCATTTTAAATGTATACATATAGAATATGGGCAATTCCATGTCATCGTACGTGACATTTGTACGCCAATAGAGTGGAATAGATTTTGCAAAAATAAGAGTATCTGAAAAGTTGGACTTTATGTTCCATATTTTAAAAAAATAATAAGTTCTTTCGAAACATTGTTGAACAAAATATTGAGCGAAATAAAAGAAATAATTTTGAGGTACATGTAGAAATATGCGAATCGCGAGAGGCGTTATGTTTTCTTTTAATTTCGTGTACTAAACCAAATATTTTTCCTTTACAATCCGTCATATGTAAATAAAAGCAATATTGGAATGATTCTATAATAAATAAAATTTAATATCGTACGTGTCAGATTTTTCTCATATAGTAAAACAATATCAGCCCAATTATGAAAAAAATTCCTCGATAGGTTTTTCCCTTTTCGTTTTTTTAACATAGAATTTGAATAGGAAAAATGAGAAAAGGGAAAAAACTCCCGGGGAATTTTTTTCATAATTAGGCTGAATATATTCTGTAAATATTTAGTGACTCACAGCTTATTTGATGCATGTAAAATTATTTTAGAAAATCGAAAATTTGTCAATGTTCGTTCAATTTATCAAACAAATTCTATATAAAATGTAATGTAATATAACAGTCTTGTTATAATGCTGAGAAAGAAAAAATAACAAATACCAATCTAATTGAAGAAATATTAATGAAACAAATAATTTTCTCCTTAAAATATGCTCACAGCTTAAATGATGCAGTGTATTTTATACTTTCTCTGATAATAAAATACCGTTACAATGCATTTTTTCTGTTTAGGAGCTAAGCTAAGGTCATTTAAAGAATTTTTATAGAAATACCTTGAAAAGATTTAAAATTTTAAAATGGGAAAACTAACTTCAGTTGGGAAAAGAAAACGCTATTCGTAATTTGAAACAGTGCAAAATCCAACGATAAATTTTTGAAATTGTTGCAATTAGTTCAACTATCCAGCACATTATAGAAAGGTTTCGCCACGAAAATAAAATAGACGATAAGGGTAGTATATCTGCGCCAAATAAAATATTTAATAATGCAGATAAGAAATGGATTGTTAGAAAGGGATAAAGCAGATAAGAAATGGATTGTTAGAAAAGGATAAAGTTAAAGAAGAGCCCAATTTAAGTGCTCCAAAGTTGAAGAATGAGGTTGAAAAATATTTAGGTATGACGGGTTCTGCTCGAGGCAAATTTTGATGGAAGGACTGCCCAAAGTAAGCCGTTGATAAATGCTGTTAATAGAAGACGAAGAATCGAGTTTTGTCGACAACATTTCAACAAAGACATTTCATTCAGGAAGTCCGTTTTTGTATGTATACAAAAACTAAAAAATAAATAGAAAATATATGTATGTATATTCGGTTTCAATAAACAATTTGATAATAGCAAAAAAACAATCAGAGTCAAATTCAATTCATACTACGTGCTAAAACATACCAATTAAATTAAAAAAATAAATACAAGTTTAAACTATTATTTTATCTTAAAATGTTATCACTGTTATCACTATCACTATTGACACACATTTAAAAAATTTTTAAATATGCAACTATTTATATTGAAAAATTTTTACAAATATTAAAAAATTTCCATAAAAATCACGTGAAAAATGCATGGTAAAAATATTCATCCTTATTCTACTTGGCGTCGTCGACATCGTCGTCAATATTGAGTCAAAAAATGGTATATGTTACGCCGATATCGATAACAATTGGTAACTTTTGACAGCGTTTTGTACTTTAACCCGACTTATAAAAGTATAAAATTCTGTCAAAAGTTGCCAATAGTTATTGATTTCGGAGAAACACATACCATTTTTTGACTCAATATTGACGACGATGTCGACGACGCCAAGTAGAATAAGGATGAATAATACATTGTACCGACGACGACGACAGACAGCAAACGTGGGCAGAGGTGCTGCTCAGCAATTTTCCCTTCGGCAGCTATCGGCCGTAGGCCATGATTAAGATAAGCCATGAATCGGGAAAATTGCTGCGCAGCGCCTCTGCCGACGTTTGCTGTCTGTCGTCGTCGGTACAATGTGTTATTATTTTTACCATGCATATTTCACGTGATTTTTATGGAAATTTTTTAATATTTGTAAAATTTTTTCAATATAAATAGTTGCATATTTAAAAATTTTTTAAATGTATGTCAATAGTGATAGTGATAACAATGATCAGTGTTCATTAGACATGCAATTAAAAAATAGATTTGCTTTGGATGGGTCTTATTTTGTTCATTAGCAGCTAAAACTAACTACTGCAAAATTTAAGTGCAATCGGATAACTAGAACACGTGCCGGAAATCGATTGAAAGTTGTAAAATTGGGTAAATAAATAATGGTACTTTTTCCAATATCTTAAAAAAATTCCCTATTTAAATACTGTTTTTTAAACATTTGCAATAAACCTAAGCTTCTAGAGAAAATTATCTTTCTAACAAGGTATAAAACATGAACATCGAGTTTAAAATAACCAAGTTATTAGCATTTCCCTACGTTATATATTCAAGAAAAACGACATTTTTGTATTATTTGCTCACTGTTTTGCATGCAAAAGTTATGTAAACAACTATGTCGTCAACAATAGAAATGCGATTAAAATTTGAGTAAACTAGCACTTTTTGCTCAATATTTGGTCAGATAAAACTCGTATAACTTTGTTATTTTTCATTCGAAATTATTGTTTTATACCTTGTTAGAAAGAAGCTTAGGTTTATTGCAAATGTTTAAAAAACAGTATTTAAATAGGGATTTTTTTAAATTTTGCATTAGTTAGTTTTAGATGCTAATGAACAAAATAAGACCCATCCAAAGCAAATCTATTTTTTAAGGGCATGTCTAGTGTTCATATACTTATTCTCCAGAACGTTTTGATAATGAAGAAAGTGACTATGAGGGAGAATTTAATTTTAAGCGACGATTCAATGAGTGGATTTTAGTGTTTTCTCCTATTCAAATCGTAAATATGTTTGTTATGTATTTAATTTCACAAACTATTTAGAAATAACTATTTACTTTGTATGGGAGGCGACACCATTTGTTCCGAAGAAAAAATTTAAGAATATGTGTTGTGGTTTTAATTTGTGATCGCCTCAAAAAAAAGTGGCCTACTAAGTAACTCTTATATAATGACGATTATAAAAGGCTAAATTTATGTATTTACTTTTTTGTAAACAATATTAAAAAAGCGAAATTTTGCAGGAAAATATTGCATATAATAGTATTTTGTAGCGAAAGAATTGTGTATAATAGTATATTCAAGATAAAATATTATTGATGTATAAAAATAATTCTACACAAATATGTATTTTTATTGATTTTAAATGCATTACTAAACAAAACATGTCTAAACGTTTTTTTGATTTTTTTTATTATCCTCATTTTTTTGCTATTTATTTTTGATCTATTAAAATATTATTGCGCCCACTTAGACGGTTGACGGTGCATAATACATCTTTGCAATACCATTTTTTATCTCTATTTTTATTTTGAAGTGTCACACTACAAATCAAATTTTATTCTGTTGAACAATATTTGTGATTTCTACCAGCTTAAGTTTCATAAATACGCTTAAGGCATTCAATTTGCATTAATTCTCATTCCATAAGTTAGTGCTTACTCTTAAAGATTTGCCCATTTCTTTGCTGAGATATATACATTTTGCTTTTTTGCTTCTATTAACGTTTGGCAAACACTAAAGTGTTGTAAGGTTGAATCATTCATACTATCCTACTTAATAATCATACTAAATAATAGACACAAATCTATTACGATGATTATTATACCTGGGATGATAAAGATGGTTTTACATTTTTATTTGGTTATGTGAAATTATTAAAATCAAAAGGTCGAAAAAAATATTTGTTTCTATTAGAACTGCAATTTTTGTATCTTCCAACCTATCTTGCTATCTGAATCAGAAAATCGGAAAAAGTCTTTATTACAAATATAAAAAAGGCGTAAATAAATTTTTTTAAAAATGTCGTTTTTTGTTTATTCCGGTAGACAAATGTCAGGTGCATCTTGCCTCATAATTTCAGGAGGATATAATTGCAAATAACTGATTTATAACGATTTCAAAAAAAGCCCTAAGTCAAGTCAATGAATTTTTGAAAGAAAAGCCCTAACTCGTTTTTATACCCTTCACCATGAGTTTGTCATTCCGTTTGTAATTTATACATTTTTCATTTGCGACCCCATAAAATATATATATGGGGCATTTCACGTCAAGTGAACCAACTTTTGAAATCGATGTCTTCCGATCGCGATGAAATTTGCACCAATGTTAGTTCTATTGGATAGTAATTCGGACACCATTTTTCAACAAGATCGGTCAAGAACTCTCTGAGTTATAGGAGGTCAAAATTTGACATTTTGGCCAAACAGGTGTTTTTTTTTATCCATATAACTTATTACCTATTGTTCTTAGCAAAATGTGTCCCAAATAGTTTAGATAGCTATTTATGCAATCTTTCGAAAAAAAAATTAAAAAAATTTAATAAATTATTTTTGATTTTTTTTTTTAAATCAAAAATATTTTTGACGTTTTTTTTCAAAATGGGCCCTTTTTATTTTTTTTTTTTATTTTTTTTAAGAAAGCTTAGGTCTTTTCCTAAGCGACCTATATGGTCGCTTAGTGGGATGCGAGTGGGATATCTATCAAAAAAAATATTTTGTAACTCAAGATTTAAAATTTTTGAATTTTTTTGCAAAATCAAAAACTTTGTTGACTTTTTTTAAAAAAATGGACCCATTTTTTAATTTTTTTTTTGCTCAGAAGAAAGCTTATGTGTTTTCCTTTAACACCCTTTTTGTCGCTTAGTGGGATGCGAGTGGGATATCTATAACGATCCAGAATACATATATGTATTCTGGATCGTTATAGATAGCGGAGTCTATATATCCATGTCCGTCTGTCCGTCTGTATGTTGAAATCAACTTTCCAAATCCCCTGAATAACTTACAAACATGATTGATACATCAAAATCTCCGGAATTCTTCCGGCTCGGTTACTATTTAAAATCGAGAAAATTGGTCCACAAATGGCCGAGATATAAGCAAAAAACCCAAAAACCCATGTATAGTGTTTCATGAAATCATGTACATAGTATATAATAGCATAATAAAAAGAAAACAAAAGTTTAGTTGTGTGTATATACATATGTATGTAGATGTGTGTAATACACATTGAGTATATTCACCAATTCTATTTTGTTTCTTTGTAAATCTTATTCTCTAACAAAATAGAGAGAGTTGTTTATAATGAGCAGTGTTGTCAGATTAGGGGATTTTTCCCCATATTGGGGATTTTATTTTGTAAATGGGGATAAATAATTTGGTTTGGGGATATGGGGAACAGTTGGGGAAATATTGTATGTTTTGGGGATTTTTGGAATATTTTTGTGGATTTTTATTTTTTCGTTTTAGTTTTCGTATTTACTGAATTGTTTTATTTAATTTATGCAAGAGTTTATTTTAAAATCGAAAGAAAACATTGAACTTTAAGTCTGATAAGTCGTAAAATTTCAACAATATGCTATTTGACATTTTATACTGGCAATCCTTGATATTATGTGTTATCAATAAACGTGAATGTTTGTTTTAGAAGAAGAATTTGTAAAAATGGCAAAAAAGCATAATTCCACCTGGGAAATTGAATATTGGTCTCAAGGTATTTCTTATGGAATAAAATCTGAAATTTAAATGTATAGAAGGGTATTCATTTCAAAATTAAAAGGAAAATTACACTGAGTTCTTAAAATTGGTTATAGTTTGTTAAAAATACAACTTTTTGTGTAATTTTTAATTTTTTTTTTGAAATAAGTAACCTTTAACAAATAAAGTACATATAAATATGTATGAATTAAAATTAAACTAGTATTTTCACTGGGGGATTTTGGGGATACTGTTTTTTGGTGTATTTCGGGGATGAAAAATTTTAATTTGGGGATAAGTCTCGAAAAAATCTGGGAACCCTGATAATGAGTTCTCATATTAGCCATTTTCCGGCTAGACCTAGCGATTTTATTTTCATTTAGCCATAAAAAAATGCCGGAAGATCTAGCCATTTTATTTTGTCTAGCCATTTTTATTTTATAATTTTCTTAAACATTTTTGGAATTTTTTAAAAATAAAACAGTATTTTTTGTCAAATGACATAGAAACTTTTTAAACTAATTCTTCTATTGATGATTTGATGAGAATATTATTGATTTTATGAAAACAGGCTTCGAAATTGTTTCCAAAGCAAACACATCAGGGATATTCAAAAACCAATTTTGCATTTCTTCAACGGATCCCATTTTGAATGTAAGTGCCCAGAAATTCGTTTAATTTATCAAAAAGATTGTAATATCAAAAAATTATTGATATTACAATCTTTATCCCAATTTTCTCAATCTCTGGTTATTTTTTATCGTGACGATATACTGACAGTTCTCATTAGAGTTTGGGGTCCTGGAATTCCCGTAAAATTATTGCCGGGAATACCCGGGAAATTTAAATTTTTTTCCCGGGAAAAACGGGAAATTTAAAATCAATTAAAAATACTTTAATACATTTAAATATAACATCTCTGTTTGATGAATGGCTTGTTCCAAATATTAGTGGAGGTTTTAAACCCCAATAAGGATACATTAGATGCATTGAGCCGACATTTTGCTATGATGAACACTCTTTATGAACAGCTGTTATCTAAAAATTCTACGATTTTGCAAAATATGGTTCTTGCAATAAAAGGTAAAGTTAATAAAGAATATAACAGTAACTTATGTAAATTTCCTTATAATTTCACAACATAATAAGCTAAATTATAATACAAAAAGACAATGTTCATACATACGGCTATTTGGCCGTAATGTTCCCTCGTCAAAGCGATCATGATGATGTTTCCGAAACACAAATGGATCAACATTTTAAAAACGAATTAGATTACTCAATCAATGTTGAAAAAGAAAATCCTAGACATTTAAAATCAAATGCTGAAACTCGTTTTAAGCGGCAATTAGCGTTATTTGAAGCAAGTAGCAATCGGAGAAAAATATTTAAATTGTCTTAATAATGCTTTATTAAGGATAAAGCATCCACCTATTTAAAGCGAAAGAGTTTTCTCGGTGTCTGGAAATTTTGCCACTAAAATAAGAAATCGTCAAATGACTTACTGAATGCATTTTGAAAACTCAATTTTTTTTAAAAAAAATAGTTCTATGATAAACATATAACATTATTTCTATGAAATAATAGCGGTATTCACAATGTAGAGTATTTTCTCTAGCAAAGTAGCAAAATAGCAGTTTAGCAGAAACCAAAAACAAAATACATTAGAACTAATTTTTTACTTATTTACACTTTTTAAACTATATTATGTAATTTTTGTTTTGGAAATGAATTAAATTTTATTTTAAAATATATTTTATAAAAAATATAATAAAAAATATGTATAACAGAAAAATTAAAAGAATGAAGCTAAAAACTGCATTACAGATGCAATTAAAATATTGATCGACAGAGAATTATAAAGGTGTATTCACAATTTATAAAATTTTGTGACACTTAATTGCTCTTTTACTCTATTACCAGGACAAGAGCTCTACATCATGCATATCGGTAATATTTAATTTTATAGTAACAAATGATCTCCCACTTGTTTTTTGTTTTATGTTAGTAGAATTGAATTGTAATGTATTGTTTTTCATTTTCTTTTAATAAAATGAAACAATTTTGTAAAATAATTTTCTTTTTCACTCATTTTTCCAGTTGAAAAAAAATCCCGGGATTCCCGGGAATGAAATTTTTCATTCCCGTTTCCCGGGAAATAAAATTATCCGGGAAACCTCAAACCCTAGTTCTCATACAAAAATTCTATTATTTGGAAGTATGTATATCGTTACGAAAATCGATAATAGGAGATTGAGAAAATGGGGGTTAATCTGCTAAACTCCATTAACACGAAGTATTTAAAAATTATTTTTGAAAACTGTCAGTGTAACTACTAGTTGGCACGAAATGTAGTATTTATGAATTTGTATTCAGTTATTTTTGGGTTTTAGCCATTTTTAATTCGAAATCTAGCCATTTTCTGAGCTGAAGAGTTGGCAACCTTGACTCTATCATACGTAAACAGCACCAACACCCAACAACAACATTCTACATTGTAGAATGTTGTTGTTTGGTAGAATCTACAATGTGGAATGAAATGAGAATTACAAATCAAGCACACGCGTGCATAATTTGTATGTATTTGAGTGCGTTTGGTTTATTTTTTTTATTTTTGTTGTTATTTTCAACATACAATTAAGGTATACTTTGGTGAAGGGTATATAAGATTCGGCACAGCCGAATATAGCTCTGTTACTTGTTTTGTTTGATTGGTTATCATTTTTTATAAGTATCAAATTCGATTCTGAATCTGATTTTTGTACCTATTAGGAAATTTAACAGCTTTATGTCGCTGAGTGTAATTCATAAAAAAAATGGAAACATAAAATTGCCCTATCCATTTTTTGCGCAATTATTAAAGGGATCAAACTATTCCATATTTAAACCTAGGAAAAAAATAATTAATCAACTAAAGACGAGTGCTGCATTTTATAAAACTACATAATTTCACAATATACAATATTTTAACACACGAATTGGACAATTATGTTTGGGATGAAAGAAATGGATGTCTAGGATCTTCCGTTTTTGCGAAGTGTGTTATTAACACTTGTGGAAGATCCAAACTCTACCAAAATCGCAATTTAATATTCTTTAGTGCATTGTTGGCTTTTAGTATGGAAACTCAAATAACGATTGAACAAAAATTTTTAATAAGTGGACATACTTAACTGGAATGTGACTCAAGACATTCCCTTATAGAAAGAAAAATTAAAAATAAGCAAATAAATTTGCCTTCGCAATTTGTGCAATTAATAAAGGCGGCACGAAAAGTTCCTGCACCCCTACGAGCTCACCATTTGCACAACGACTATTTTCTAAATTTTGAAAACATGCCTAAACGATACTCTTCGATTCGTCCTGGTAAAAATATTGCTTACTATAAAAGTTCATGAAATGTATGTACTCTTACTGTAAATATGCTACGAGCCTTGGCGTATGACTCATCAGGGTCAATATATTTCAAAACAGACTTAACTGACAGTTACGAATCTCTCCCACATAGAAATGAGAAATAAAATGTGTTGCCTCTTTTCATAAAAAATTGCATTAGAACAAAAATATTAATGTGCCAAACTCAATTGCATTATTTCACAAAGAAAGTTATTAAAAATTTAAACTTCTAATTTTTTTAAACGAAGGCAAATAAAGTAGATTTTAAACTTCACTAAGTTAGTTTCTGAGGGAGAGGCTAATCGAAAATTCAAAAGTCACATTCAAGAGAGCTGCAGTGCAATTAAGAGCACTTCGTTTTTGAGATGACAAAAACGAAAGAAATTGGAACAACAAAATGTTTAAGAAATTATATAAAATTATATAAAAAAGTCTGCAAGTCTTTAATTCACTCCATTTAGTATAACAAAAGCTCAAGAACCTTTTGATTAGCAGTCAGTAACATTTTAAATATGTCAGCTTCGTTTTGAATGAATATTAAAGTACTAAATGAATGAGTTTATTATACAAACAATTAATCGACAAACGAAACAGAAAACTGAACAGGCATCCCACAAATCATTAAACAAACAAAACCAAACAAATCGTCCAGTAACTATTTTCATTTTCCACCACATGACATAAATTTGTAACTTTTTCAACTATATTGCCCGCAAGTGACAGGAATTTAACGCTTTCAATCTACCCATAAACACATACACCCCAAAGAAGCACAGTGGGGTCAATCGCAAAAAACAAATAATAAATTTGAATCTTCTAATGCAGAATGATGAATGTTACAATTATATGTAAGATATAATACAGCTTGTCACTTGTACAAATATGGAAAGATTTCAATGAATAAAACTGAAGTTAATGAAACTGCAAGTGCGAAGAAATAAATAAATTTCTTTTTATTTCACTAAATTGTTGTTTATAGTATAAAAGCTATTTTTTTAAATTTTCGTTTTTACCTTGACTTTATTTTTTTTTTTGCAGGCGGACCAGTAGCTAAGAAGATTCAGATTTATTAGAGTAACTTCGGGTAATGTGGACTACCGTTTTGTTTTTTCTAAATTTTGGCCACAATATATATGAATATTAAAAAAGTTGTGAAGCAATAAATTAGCTAATGTATTTTCTAATTGTTTATGCAGTTGAAATTTTTTTACGTCAAAGGATAAAAAATTTATGTGAAAATATTGTAAGGAACCCAAAAACCAGCATTAAAAAAATTGGAGGGTAATATGGACCACTATATGAGGGTAATACGGACTAGTATTTAATACATAAAATTCATGAATCAGCTAACCATGAATGATTGAAAAATTTAATTTCAATATATTTTTATTAATACAAACCAAAAAGTCGCGTTCTTGGCTTAGATAGATTGCTTACAAAGTACATAGTTATTGTCGGGTAATATGGACCAGTAGTACATAATCAAGTAATTCAAGTGGTCCACATTACACGAACTTGGGTTACAGTGGTAAAAAATTATTTTAACCTAATAATCTAAATGTGCTTAAATTCTAACCAAATATATGCAAAACTACGTGTCACTTTAACTATATAAAACAACCAAACATTAAATTCTACCAAATAACTGTACCAAATTTTGTTTCTTACTTGAGCCGAAAAAAATGTTGAGCACGCGCATTAATTTCAATACAACAATAAAAAGCCAACATATCAATTACTCATGAAAGCAAAAGTGCAATTGTCGTTTCAAACAAATTGTAAAATGTACGACAAATCTGTTTTATCATACCTTCAATAGTTTCTGAAAAAAGACACTGGTCCACATTAGACGCATAGTCCACAATACCCGAAGTTACTCTACCACTTTTTTTGCTATTGACCCACTGTTCAACGTTTAAGGAGAACGAGACTGACAATAAGGCGGAAACAAAATGCAGACAAAAATTTTTTATTATTTTGTTAGTTCGTGTGATTAATGTACATCAAGAAATGTGGAATATAAAAATTATGTAAACTTACTGAATTTCTAATGTGAGGTCGAGAAAATTTAGAAATCTTCATCATAGGAAAGAAAAGAGTAAAACTCTATTCACTTAAATGATTAATGGATTTTAAAGAAACATTAGGATAAAAAAAAGTTCGTGAGAACGAAATTGGGGGAAAATGGATTGAAAAATCCTCGTAACTACTCAGGAGTCACCCCCAGGAAGTTTAAATATATGAGCAAACCCTAATATTTTGTATCCTTAATATTTCTCTAGAACAAACTTACCCTATATTTCCAATCCTTCAGGGGTTTCCCATATAAAAAAAAATAATTTGACAAACTGTACCAGGAGAGTAGGAAATTGAACAAGAGCACAACAAGAGGAAGACCGTCCCATAAGGTAAAAGAGGAAAAGTTTATCGAATAATTCGACGATCTCTTCAACAGTGACCATATTAATGCATTCGCCACGATTACAATAGAGTAGGATATAGAGCGTTTGCATTATTGGAATTGACATGACTTTTGTAGGTATTGAAAACAGAAAATTGGAACGAACTTTAACCCTCTTGCGATAAGAGTGTTAAAGGCACTTTTGTCAATTATTTTTTATACTAACCTCATACAAAACTGCCCTTCGTTTTTGAAACAAATGAGTTTTCAATTATCCCAATAACTTCTTAATTATTTTGTAAAGGGTTCTGATAACGCCGACCCCATTTTTGGGATTTTTCAAAACTTTTATGGGAATTGGAAATTTGTTTTTCCAATTCCCATAACACACACAACAAATTTCATCGAAATCGGCCCAGCCGTTAAGGAGGAGTTCTGTTACTAACACACGTACAGAAGAATTATATATATAAAGATAGAATAATCCATATAACTTTTCCCTTATATCTCAGCCATTTGTGGGCCTATTTTCTCGATTTTAAATACCAACGGAACAGGGTCTTAAGCGGATATATAGATGTATGAAGCATGTTTGTAAGTTATTTGGGGGTAGAGTTTCCAAAAAAACGAAGAATTTCAAAACCGCGGTTTCGGTTTTAAAAAATTGAAAACCGATCGGTTTCGGTTTTATTTCGGTTTTGTGATAATTTATTAAATATCAAGTATTATAGAAACAAAATCAGTTGATAATATAGGAAATGCTATACAATTTTAAAATTCAAACTTGACGAGTGTTCAAGAGGATAAAAGAAAATTCGTACATTTTCTTTTAATTGTATTTTTTTAATATGTTTAATTAGTTAGCTTATATAAATTAAAGTTGGTCAATATGATTCTCAGTATCATCTCAGCTCAATGGTATTGTGATACCATTGAACCCCTTTCTTTTAGCGTTTTGCATAATAATGGACTCATTTTTTCATTTTGTATAACAATGAACCAATAAACATGAAACTAGAGACATGTTATCCTGAATTATTATAAATTCACAAAGGGAGACTTAATAGTACTATTTCTTTCTTCTAATTGGAATTGCGAAACGCACCGGGTCAGCTATTAAACCATAGTTTTATCGTATATTTGAAAATCCCTAAAGGTAGGGTCACACATGGCAAATATTTGCTCAAAAAAGCGTAACCACTTTTTTTAGCACAAATTTGTTTGACTAAACTAAAACAATTTTTTTTTGTTACAAAAATTTTGCATTATTTTTTTTTTAAAATCAAATAAATGAACAGTCATTTCAGTTTTAATTGTCAGGAAGTACTGGAATGATCAATCCTTTTAAATGAGATTGTGTCATTCTTTATTATTAAACTTATGTATATACACTAGAGTGACAATCAGTTGTATGGAAAAAAATGTTTGTTAAAATTTTGAAGAGTGCCGGGTGGAATATTGTGACACTAGGCCTAAATGTTAAGTTCTGAAAATTTGAGCCAAATCGGACAACGATTTATGGACGCGCATCGAGGTCAAAGTTCAGATATATGCAAAATTTTACTGTTAATATGGAATAAATAGGTGAAACTCGTTAACTTTCTGCATTGTTTTCTAGAAATATGTTGATTTATTTATATTAATGAATATTACATTAAAAAATTTTTGGAAATTAACCCTGTATCTCCTTTGGTTCAAAATGACCCAAAAACTGTATTATCGCCAAAATTAGAGAAAAATACAAATTTTTCAGTTTTTGAAAAAATTTTGCTACTAAATAAATACTTTTGCAATCGAATGCAAAAGAATCGAAATATGTACATAATTATCGTTGTAATGAGATATAAATGACAAAATTTGATTAAAAAATTTTAAAGTTATTACAAATTCGCCAGACCATTAACGTGTTTCAGGCCACTTGAACAAAAAATTTAGGAAAAAAATTAAGATATTTCGAGAAAAATTAAAATAAAAGCTCATTTTTACTTAAAATATGTCCATATTTACTTGTATATGAGATTTTGTCTTCGTAGGATACCGTTAACCTATTCGCAGGTATGGCCAAAAAAAATATTTTTTTTTAACGGCTGTTTCAAAACTCCATTTTCAAATTTTTAAACATTTGTTTTAAACAAATTTCAGATTTTTTCGATCATCACATATATAACATTTCGCTATCTTTTCATTAGAAATTCCAAATGTTGAAAAATTTGACCTTTGACCTTCACGATTCAAAGGTTATCGTTTTCCGATTTTAATAAAACTTTCAGAACATATTTAAAATTACAAGGACTATAATATTATGAATAGGTTTTACCTTAAATTTATAACAGTATGGAAATTGGACTCAATCGCCTAAATATGGACAAAAAATTAGTTTTTCTTGAAAAACGCAAAATTTAAATCGCAGGTACGGAAAAACTGTAAGAGGTATTGACATAATTTTTTCTTATTTTTATTCCCTATTTTGATCTCAATAAACCCCAATGTGATGATCGAAAAAGTTTTTACAAATTTGAAAATGGAGTTTTGAAATAGCCGTTAAAAAAATTATTTTTTTTGGCCATACCTGCGAATAGGTTAACGGTATCCTACGAAGACAAAAACTCATATACAAGTAAATAAGGACATATTTTATGTTAAAATGAGCTTTTATTTTAATTTTTCTCGAAATATCTTAATTTTTTTCCTAAATCTTTTGTTCAAGTGTCCTGAAACACGTTAATGGTCTGGCGAATTTGTAATAACTTTAAAATTTTTTAATCAAATTTTGTCATTTATGTCTCATTACAACGATAATTACGTACATATTTCGATTCTTTTGCATTAAATTGCAAAAGTATTTATTTAGTAGCAAAATTGTTTCAAAAACTGACAAATTTGCATTTTGCTCTAATTTTGGCGATAATACAGTTTTTGGGTCATTTTGAACCAAAGGAGATACAGGGTTAATTTCCAAAATTTTTTTTTAATGTAATATTCATTAATATAAATAAATCAATATATTTCTAGAAAACAATGCAGAAAGTTAACGAGTTTCACCTATTTATTCCATATTAACAGTAAAATTTTGCATATATCTGAACTTTGACCTCGATGCGCGTCCAGAAATCGTTGTCCGATTTGGCTCAAATTTTCAGCACTTAACATTTAGGCCTAGTGTCACAATATTCCACCCGGCACTCTTTGAAATCTAAAAAAAAAAATCGGCTGTCACTATAATATACACCCTTGCCACTCAATGTGAAGGGTATAATAAAAAATTTAATGTGGAAAAAATCCAATTAAATATTTAGGCATGTGATGAAAAAAGATAATTTTCAAAACTGAAAACAATCTCAAAAACCATTTAGGTGTGATGAATTTCGATTGATTTCATATTAAATTTTTGTTTCATTGCGTATCATTTTTATAGCAAAAAACAACAAAATTAGCAACTCTCCATTTGTTTACAATAATTAATGTGAAAATTTAATTTCGATAAAATCCCTTTGAAACAAATTCGAATTTGAAACAAATATGACAAAACGATTCAAAGATATACATACATCACACATTTTGTCGTTTTTCATCAAATACCTGTGGCCAAATCACCGCATTCGAAATCGAGTACTTTGTCATCGAAATGTAGTTAACGTGGATCACGCAGTCGTTATCGAAACGTATTTACACGAAGTTGTACTCGATTGGTAATCTCTTATCGAAAACAAACAAACAAACACTGCCGTTTTGTGTTAAAGCTAAACAAATCAACCAACACAATGAAGTAATATAAATAAATAAAAATATACGTATTTTTCTGATATTTTCTCAAAATTAGTGTAAAAAATATGTACGTATCGTCACCTAAAATGAAAAATAACGTAACATCACTTTTCATAAGTTTATAGGAGGAGCAAAAAACGATATAAAATGAAAACTACTTGAGATATTGAAACAAAATTTTCAAATCTGAATTACAATGACTCTAGAAATATATTTGATGAAAAACAACTAATTTTTTCAAAGCACACTTTAAGATATGTGGCTTACGTTTTTTTGAATTGTTATTTTCTGAAACAAAAAAACGTATCATCAATATAAATTTTTATGAAAAAATAAAAATATTTTTTTATTTAAATAAAAGCAGTTTATATACACATTTTTAATTTTATTATGTTTTTTTATTTTAATTACTAACAATTACTTTTTATACCCTTCAGCTTCGTGAGAAGGGTATATATAAGTTTGTCATTCCGTTTGTAATTTCTACATTTTTCATTTCCGACCCTATAAAGTATATATATTCTGGATCCTTATAGATAGCGGAGTCGATTAAGCCATGTCCGTCTGTCTGTCTGTCCGTCTGTCTGTCTGTCTGTCTGTCTGTCTGTCTGTCTGTCTGTCTGTCTGTTGAAATCAATTTTCTGAAGGCCCCAGATATCTTCGGGATCCAAATCTTCAACAATTCTGTCAGACATACTTTCGAGAATTTTGCTATTTAAAATCAGCAAAATCCGTCCATAAATAACGGAGATATGAGCAAAAATCCGAGACAACCTCTGAAAATTTCATCAAAAAACACAATGTATTGCATGCTTTGACAAAAAAAAACAACAAAACGTATGCTTGGATGTGCAAGCTTTGTGTATTTTGTTTTTTTTTTGTGTTTTGTTTCTTTTGGCGTTGTTGTTGTTTTTTATACAACTAAAGTTTAGTTTGGTTGTGTGTTGGTTTTTTTGACAAAAAAACAACAAATCGTATGTTTGAATGTGCATGCTTTGCGTATTTTGTTTTTTTTGTGTTTTGTTTCTTTTGTCGTTGTTGTTGTTTTTTATACAACTAAACTTTTGTTTGGTTGTGTGTTGGTTTTTTTGACAAAAAATCAACAAATCGTATGTTTGAATGTGCATGCTTTGCGTATTTTGTTTCTTTTGGCGTTGTTGTTGTTTTTTATACAATTAAACGTATGTTTGGATGTGTGTTGGTTTCATTGCCTTGCGTATTTTGTTTTTGTTTTTTCTTTTGGTGTTTTGTTTCGTTTGGCGTTGTTGTTGTTTTTTGTGTTCTTGATAAATTTAGGATGCTGTACGCTGAAAGTGGGCAATGTACATACATATATACTAATTATAAAAAATAATAATGCATCCACAACAAAGGTGAAGGGTATATAAGATTCGGCATAGCCGAATATAGCACTCTTACTTGTTTAAACTAAAAAAGGTTCTTCATTAAGACTGCAAAAAATATTCAATTGCAACAAATTTATTAAAAAAAAATAAGGATACTACCTTAAATAAGGTAAAAACTATTTATTAATTAATTACTCAAAGCGTATACGTTATTTTGTTTAAGAAAATCATATACTTGATGATACTTTAGTTTCAATTTTGGTTATAACTTGGTTATTTTTGATAGTACAAGTTTAAAATTTTGTACACATATGTAATATGATGTGGTAAATCGTAATCAATAATAAAATCAATTTCGATTTTTTTGATGATACGTTGTTTTGCATTTTAGGTGACGATATGTATGTATTTTATTTAAAATTGTAAAATTTTGGGCCACAATTTGTTTTGTATTTTGTTTACGTTTTTCACAACTTTGCACATGGTACTTTGTGCTAATCAAAGTAAAAAAATTCTCAAATTTGCCACTGGTCGATGATGAGGAATACAAAAAAACGCTTGAATCCATTTTTATTAAAAGTTTTCTGCATTTTTTTCACAATTTAACAATTTATCACAAATTTATTTTGTTTTGTTTTTCTTATTGTTATATGCTTCAGCAATGTAAAAAATAGTAGTAGGTAATATAAATTACGATCGACTACCGTGATCCAAAACATTGCGGCCATCGAAAATATTCTCTACACGAACGTGCACTCGATATCGAATGCCGTGATTTGCCCCTGGCACAGTGCGGCCAAAGGAACCTTTGTCCGGCCAAAAGTCGAAAAAACAAGTTTTTAGTTGGGGGTTTTTTGTCATTGGGTTGGTTAAAGAAATGCTATAGGAGATAAAAAATTATCATAGTAAGGTCCCTTGCCTCAAATGCCCTTCATAATTTCAGTTTGAATGAGGCCTTCACACGAATGGCACACTACGTAGGAAATATCGACTAGGATCTAGGAGTTTCCGTTAAACACGTGTCAAAGTTTTTGTAATCAAGCAAATCAAACGAAACGAAATGGATTCTACGGCTGAAGGTAAGTATAATTCGTAAAATAAAAATCTGAATATAAATTTCTAAATAGTAAATTGTTAGAAAATGATATGTAAGGACTATTTTTTATTTTTAATTTTGTTTAAAATTGATGTGATTGAGTGAAATCTTTTTTTCCTGCTCTCTAACCTATTGGAGGTAAAAGTCAAAGTATTATTTAACAAATAAAATAAGATTCAGCTGCACGTATCTGATAGCTACCTTGCAAAAATACTTACTAGAGGGTTTACGGCGCATTTTTTTTGCTTGTAAGGTGGTACGTTTTAATGTACATGAAATAATAAAATACAATACCACATTTATAAATATAAATATACAGTAAACTATCGAAAACGTGAACTAAGGTAGAGCTACACAAATGCGTACGCATGTATTTATTAAATGCTCTCTAACATCACCATATTGCATTTCACCATTGTAAATTTGTTAATTTTTAATAAATTTTCAATTATATACCCTAATAATATCAAAACAAAAACTTTTAATCAATTAGCAAATTCATTTAATTTTTTTTTCGTATGAAATGATGCCATATTAGGTCGACCATTTTGAATTTGCTAATTCTGATAACGGACTCCTAATCAGCGATCCCAAAAACCCCCATATACAAATTTGTGGATAATTTTGTACACTTTTCGACTTTTGGCATGACAAAGGTGCCTTTGGCCGCACTGTGCCTGGGGCCGAATTACCGCATTCGATATCGAGTAAATTCGATCGTAATTTTCTGATTTCCGATACGATAGTTCATTCGAACCTGATTATTTTTCTGTTCTGAATGGTTTCAATTTCGTAGTTTTTATTCCGATCGATTTCGTTTTAGGTTCTTCAGATTTCGTGTAATTTATTCTAAAAAAAATTTGATAATTCTATATTTCTGATTTTAATTTGACAGTGTTTTTCATATTAAAGTAAAAGTGAAATTTTTGGTACATAAACTAATTGAAAACTTTAGAAAAACAAATAATTACAAAGAAATATCAATTCCACTTTGGAAGCTGAAAGTGGTTTCATTCCGAAAGAAATTTTCGTTTTACTTTTTCTAAAGAAGCAAAATACGGAATTAATTCTACTTTCGATCGGAATGGAATTCTGTGACATGCCTGTATATAAAAAATATGAACATATTGTGACATACAGTCACACGGATAATAGTACATACCCCCTCTAAAATTTTAGTTTAAGAATTACCCTGGCTTTCTGATCGATATTTTTGCTCGCTTTTGTAAGACATGGACACACTGTCAAAAACTAACTTCAAAAAGTCCGGTTAACTTTCCGGTTATTGTACTTTTACAAATAAAACTTAATCTGGCAGCACAGATAATTATACGTACGATGCCAAGTAGAGATCGGTACTTTCTAAAAATTAGTAGATTTAAATAAAAAATAATATACGGAAAGTGTTAAAAGCTTAGTTTGTAAGCTTATTCTTGAAGACAACAGTAATTTTAAGAAACAATTTTACTTTCTTCGTTAAAATGGGTAAGAAAACAAAGGACATTTGTATCGAAGTGCGTGAATATACAGTGGTGGTCAAAACATATGCAACCAGCAGCAGAATTTTACAAAAGTGGTTTAAACTAGTTTCAGATGTAAACAAAAATATTCATTTGCATATAATATTTTTTAATTAATGCTTTAAAAATAAGAATATGAAATTTAGTTCAGAATTTTTTGCATTGAAAAGAAAAAAAATTTAAAAAACTACGTATGGGTTGATATTTCATTGGCCAAAACATATGCAACTAATTGCTTCTAAAACATTTCTGTCTATAAAACTTAATACTTCGTGGGAAATCCTATATTTTCAATGACGGCCTTACATCGGCAAAGCAGTAAAGCTGTCAAATTGGCAATAAAATTTGCAGGCATAGCCTTCCAAGCATCTACCAATCCTTGAAACATAATATCTGAATTAGTGCAATTTTCGGGATCGATTCTTTGATTAACGATTTCCCAAAGGTTCTCAATGGGGTTTAGATCTGGTAATTGTGGTGGCCATTCCATTACCGAAACTCTTTCTTGTGCTAACCACGATTTAACAACATGTGAAGAGTGCTTGGGGTCGTTATCGTATTGAATAACTCATCGAAGAGGCATATTATTCGCAGAATTTGGAAGTATTACTCTTTCCAAGATGCCTCTATAGATAAACCCATCCATTATTTCATTAATATTGATCGATGGGCCAACTCCAGCAGCAGAAAAACAGTCCCCATACCATTACATTGCATCCTGCATGTTCACTGTCTTTTTGCAGTATCGCGCTTGAAGCCGCGTGTTAACTGGTCGTCTTACGTAACAAATGAAATCACTTCCGATGATATTAAATTCGGATTCGTCGCTAAATATGACAATTTAAATGCTCCATAGCTGACCATAACTGACCAATTTAAATGCTCCATAGCAAACTTCTAACGTTTCTTTTGATTACATTTAGATATAAGCGGTTTTTTGCGAGTAGGGAAAACGTCGGTGAAACATGCAGGATGCAATGTAATGGTACGGGGACTGTTTTTCTGCTGCTGGAGTTGGCCCATCGATCAAAATTAATGAAATAATAGATGGATTTATCTATAGAGGCATCTTGGAAAGAGTAATGCTTCCAAATTCTGCGAATAATATGCCTCTTCGATGAGTTATTCAGTACGATAACGACCCCAAGCACTCTTCACATGTTGTTAAATCGTGGTTAGCACAAGTAAGAGTTTCGGTAATGGAATGGCCACCACAATTACCAGATCTAAACCCCATTGAGAACCTTTGGGAAATCGTTAATCAAAGAATCGATCCCGAAAATTGCACTAATTCAGATATTATGTTTCAAGGATTGGTAGATGCTTAGAAGGCTATTCCTGCAAATTTTATTGCCAATTTGACAGCTTTACTGCTTTGCCGATGTAAGGCCGTCATTGAAAATATAGGATTTGCCACCAAATATTAAGTTTGATAGACATAAATGTTTTCGAAGCAATTAGTTGCATATGTTTTGGCCAGTGAAATTTCAACCCATACGTGGTTTTTTTAATTTTTTTTCTTTTCAATGCAAAAAATTCTGAATTAAATTTCATATTCTTATTTTTAAAGCATTAATAAAAAATATTATAAGCAAATGAATAGTTTTGTTTACCTTTAAAACTAATTTAAACAACTTTTGTAAAATTCTGTTGCTAGTTGCATATGTTTTGACCACCACTGTATTTTAAAATTGAGGAAAGGTGGGAATTCCTTAAATTCAATTGCTAAAATTCCTAAGCGGGAAAAATTTCCCGGTAATTTCTTCATAAGTTTTCTTCTAAAAGTTACAATATTCAGATACTTTTCGATGGCCAAATTTGTTGCTAATTGAATTATTCTATTATATCCATAGATCTTTTCGGTTCTAGCAACAGATAGTCAGTTGGCAAAGAAGTATTACTGTTAAAATAACCGAATTTTTTTCACTCAACACAAGTCGCAGTAGAAAAATTTGGTTATTAAGAATGAATCAAATTTGAAGTTTATGTTCTTAAACGAATTATTAAGATGCCTAACATTACAACTTTTAGGGATATTCAATGATTATCATTCATATTTATAGAAAATAATTACAATAATAGTGGTTCAAATTTGTTTATCTACAATCAGATTTGAAAAGTTTCTCTAACTACGCATGTTTTATAGATTTAACATGGTCGAAATTTTTAAGTTCTTTAATTAAACAAAGAAAAGATTTTTTAATTTCCTCCCGGGAATGAAAAAAGTCGGGAAATTAGGAACCCTTGCACTGAAAAATTAATTATATTGAATGATTGAAATATATTTACATTTAAAATACTATATATACAATATATATATTATTCTCAACTTTCATTAAAATCGGCCAAAAAATATATAACATTTCGCTTTCCTTCCATTAGAAATTCCAAATATTGAAAAATTTTACCTTTGACCTTCACGATTTAAGGGTTAACGTTTTCCGATTTTAGAAAAACTTTCAGACTATATTTGAAATTACCTGGACTATAATATTCTGAGCAGATTTTATGTAGAATTAATAACAGTAAGGAAATTGGGCTCATTCGCCAAAATGTGTCCAAAAAATTAGTTTTTCTCGAAAATCGAAAAATTTATATCGCAGGTACGGAAAAACTATAGGAGGTATTGACATACTTTTTCACCTTTTTTTCCCTATTATGTTGTCAATAAATCCCCATGTGATGATCAAAAAACTCTGAAATTTGTTTAACAAAATTTTAAAAAATTTGAAATTGGAGTTTTGAAACTGCCGTTAAAACAATGGCCCATAATCATAGTCAAAACTAAAATACATTTTAAGAGAATTAAACTCGACTTTACTTAAGAGTGGACTTTAGGTCTATCATAGACAAGTTAAAGTATACTTCTGACGCTGAAGTCGACTCTAAATATAAAACTAGCTGAAGTTGTTTTTAACTCGTTTAACAACAGCATCAGCTGTTTTTCGCCGAGTAAAAAAGATCGTCACAAAGTAAAAAATGTTTAAGTTACAAGATATTGGTAGAGATTTTGCAATTATTGAACAGTTATCAATAAAATTAGTACCAAAATATCGTAATTATGATATTAATCTTATCTTTTCACGGTTACTTATATTGTTTAGGTTTTTTGGATTTTTTTTTAATTTTGTTTTTTTTTGTTTTTTGTTGTATAATGTATGAAAACATTTTCTACATTTGCGGTGGCACCCGTTAAAGTCGGTTCAATTTAAAACATACTTTAAATTTGACTATGATTGCAAATTAATATAAAGCAGGTTTTTATTTTAAAGTTGTTTTTAAAAAGAACCGATTATGGGCCAATATTTTTATTTGGTTATACCTGCGACTAGGTTAACGGTATCCCAAGAAGACAAAAACTCATATACAAGTAAATATGGATATATTTTAAGTAAAAATAAGCTTTTATTTTAATATATCTCAAAATATGTTAATCTTGTTCCTACATTTCTTGTTCTAGTGACCTGAGACAGGTCAATGGCCTGGCGATTTTTTAATAACTTTAACATTTTTTAACCAATTTTTGTGTTTTATATCTTATTGGAACGACAATTACATACACATTTCGATTCTTTTAAATTAAATTGCAAAAGTAATTTTTTAATGGCAAAAGTTTCAAAAAAACTGAAAAAATTTATTTTTTCCCCTTGTAAATGCACCTACCTCAAAACTAAATCGAAAGTCGGCACGGGTTGTCCTTCTTAGAACAAGCTAGAATTTTTTTTGGTGGTATTTTATTTCATTACGAAAGTTTTCACCGGGTACCGCTTCAACATTTCAAAACATGCAATTCTAAGGGAGACTCTAGTATACATGATTCGGCACAGCCGAATATAACACTCTTACTTGTTTTTAATACATTCTCACCACTCAGGTTTTTGACAAAGCAGCCAAAATTCGATTTGGTTTTTATTTTATTTTTATTGAGAACAAACATTAATTTATGCCTTTATTTCAGTTTGTTAGTTTTAAAACGAGAGACAAAATAAAAAGAGATAAATAAATGAAACAGTCAGTGAAATTGGAAATCAAATCATTTCTTAATTGTCTTTTGAATTTATTTTATTGAACATAATCATATTAATTGTAATAATTACTTATTTTCATAGCATATGCAATGTGTTTTCCCATGTTTGAATGTGTGTGGGTGTGGGTGTGTATGTGTGTGTGTGCTGTCAGTGTGAAAATGTGTTTATTAATCGTTTTTCTTTTTATTTTTTTTATCAAATTTTAAATAATTTTTTATTTACTTCAAGTACTCTAATAATTTATAAATCTTTTACCATTTCTGGTCTGTTTTTGTATTATTTTCAATATTGTTTTTTATAGTTTTATTTGTATAATTTTAAGTTTAATTTGTTTTGCATTTGCACATAAGAGTATAGGCTTCACATGACTTAATATTTATTTATTTGTTAATTTATTTATTTATTTATGTTTGTTTGTTATTTATAATTGTTTAGCAAATAATTTGTCGTATATTTTTTTAAGTTTCTTTGTCTTTAATTATTGGATTTTAGCTGTTATTACTTTTTTTGTTTTTAGTAAATTTTTAACATGATTGACAAAATATATTCAATATTTTTTATTTTATGTTTTGATTTATTAAAAATTCTTTTGCAGCAAAAAAAGCTTGAATTTAAAAACTATGCTAAACTTTCGGGAATATTTATTTAACTTTTTATTTTTAAGAATTTTTGTAGATAGATTTGTTGTATTGAATTATTTCCCAAACGAGATATTTTTTTTTGATGTAATTATGTATGTATGTATGTATTTCTTAGTAGTGCATGTATGTTAATAATAAATTTACTTTTTTAAAAGTACTAGTCAGCCGCAATTAATTTTCATTAATAAAAATTTGAGGCAACGCTTTTATAAAATCTTGATTTTATTATTTTTAAATACGAATGATGTAAATATATTTGTATGTATGTATGTATTTATGCATGTTTGTATGTATAAGAAAAGAAGAAATAAATCAAAAAATATTCATAGGCATATTTTAAGTACATAACTTTTAATCGTTTAAGTTTTATTTGAATCTCTAAGCTATATTTACATTAATTGTTATTTAACCGAAATTAATTTATTTGTTTGAAAACAAACCCCTCACCGTATATAATTATTAAACTTTATTAATTTATACTTATTTACATAAACATATATTTCACTTTTTTTTTTTTTTGTTTTTTTGCTTTGTGGTTTAATTATTTATTTTTATTTTTTTTTTTGCCTTAACCATGAATAAAAATTGCAATGTGGACAGAATAGTTGTAATTACGTTTAAAAATTTTTGTTTTTATGTATTTTTAAAATACATTCATGCACTAAAAATATTCTGTAAATTACGCAAAATGTGATTTTTTTTTCATTCTTCTTATTTATGCAAAATTAAGATCATACAAAATGTATTGAAAAAGTATAAACATTTGAAAAAAATCTTAAAGATGATAAAACGTTATAAATTAGTAGACATTAATTGATAGATGCATATACTGATGGTGCATAATACAACGATACGTTTTTTAATTGTTTTCATTTTTTTTTTGTTACATATTGTTGTTTTACAAATTTGCTAGTGTTGAACTAAATATTATTTAAAAATTATAGCTAGAGAAAACATACTATAAATAATTATCTTTAGCTGAAATGCAAAACCACGTAACTAACAACAAATTCAAAATTGTTTTTTTTAGTTAATCAAAAGTTATATCGCAAACAAATTTAGATCGTTGTGATTAGAGTTTCGTGTTCGGTTTTAACCGAAACCGCGGTTTTTCAAGGCCTAACACCGAAACCGAAAATTATTCATCGGTTTTAATTTTAATCTATTTTCAGAAGAAAAATTCAAAATTTAGAAATTAGAAATAAATTTTTTCATCCAATATCCCTAAAAAAAACAGATCGGTAAAAATATCTTAAGATTTCTTTAAATTGTATTACTATAATTGCTTCAGATGATGTAGCATGCTACTAACTCATTCCGCTCTAACTCATTCAAAATCATGTGTACCATTTTATTTTAAATTTGTATAGCATTTAATATATTATCAACTGATTTTGGTTCTGTAACACTTAATATTTAACAAATTATCTCTAAACCGAAACCGCGGTTTTGAAATTCTTCGGTTTTTTGGAAACTCTAGTGTGATAATGAATAGTGATAATATTATTGAAAATACATTATATTTTACTGCAGCATGTGGTATATTACAATTAAATGTTTTTAGATATTCCATAAAATTATGTAAAGTTACGAGGATATGCATTTCAGCTGACGATATGTACATACATATGTATGTACGTAAATACTAAAAAAAAAAAATAAACAACAACCAATTTCAATAGGATTAATGACGATTAAATATACATAGACAAATAGACAAAAGGGGTTAAAATAACCCAAATCTGGAGGGCTTAAGGGTTAATAAGGGTATGGATATAACAAAGAAAGAAATAAAGTCTCATAGACAACAACAACAAAAAAATATAATGGACGTTTTTCTGAATACTCAACACATACGTATGTATAAAACACTCAAAATTTTTTTTTTTTTTTAAAACTATTTTTTTAAATAATGGACGAAGTTTAAACATAAAATTAATTTGGGATTTTTTTTGTTTGTTTCTTATATTTTTAAAGGGAATGCGATTTTTGTTTTTAAAGTCAATTAATAAAAATGTGTCCAACCCCTACATTCTAAACTGTAGGACATTGATAAATTTTTTTTTTTTAAAAAAAAAATTTTAGTAAGAATTTCTATAATTTGAGTCTCATTGTCATAAAGTTTAGAATATGGGGTAAATTAGTTTTTTGTTTATATATACAAAAGGTTTGTATGTGTTGTTTGTGTTTGCTGTTGAGTAGATTGTATAATATTTTTAATTTCTTGTGTTTTTATATTTATGTATAAAAATTAAAAGTGCATTATTATATTTAATTTAATTTAAAAACCGACTAGTATAAGCCTTAAGAGGGTTTCTTACTTAAACTTTTCATTTAACACTAAATGCTCTTTAACACTTGCTTGTTTGTTTAATTAAATAAGTTGTTGTAATTGTTAATTTGTATAATTATGAATTGTTTTGTTTTTTGTATTAATACTACTTTAGTACGTTCACTTTTGGCCACTTAGTTTCATTTGTAACTCGTTCTATGCTACGTTTAGTATTTTTGTTTTGTATTTTTATTTTTTGTTTCTGTTAAGTTAAAGAATGCCTAAAATTATTTAATTTCTATTTGAATCAAAATTATTTGGAACATTGTTCCTTTCAATTGCATTTTTTTTTCATTATTATTTCTGAATGTTAAAGCGAAATAAAAGTGAATTTTTGTTGGAATTTTTATTTTCTAGCCTAAGAAATCTAGTACGTGTTTAACTTTCATGAAAACAGATACGTATTCAACTAAAAATTGTTTATAGAAATATAAAGACGAATGGACTTACTCTTTAAATACTGACTTTTTTGTTGATACTGCAGTTGTTGTTTTTTTTTTTTTATTTTATATTGTTGTTGTTTGGATGGCAATAACTTATTATGGTTTAGTAGCGCTGTTGGTATTCGTGATGCCACCGATTGAAATCAATATGAAATACAACGATTGAACCAGTTGAAAGACCAGCGAGTAAGTACCTAAAATATAGAATTATATTATAATAAAAGCATTAGTGTTTTGTATAGTAATCATTTTTACATTAAGTTAACTAATCAATTTTAATATTGAATTTCGATATATTCTTACTTTTGGTCATGAGTTAAAGCCAATGAACGTATACCGGCATTACATGCTGGAAAAGCGTAGAGGGGTGCCAAATTAAAAGTACGCCAAACTTCAACAATACCGCGATCGCCAGCTGTCATTAAGTATTCACCATCACGTGAAAGTAACATGCACTACAATTTAAACATAGACATAGGGAATAAATAATTTTCAAATAATTTCGTTAATTTCGTTGTTTTATTTAATATACATAAGATGTATTACATTATATTATACAATGTTTAAAAAATATTTTACCTGCAAGTTATCATTATGGGTTTCGTGTCTTAGTTCTTTTCCATTAATTGTATAAGCTGCCACGTTACCTTTGTCATAATTTACAACGATAAAACCTTCACGTGACATTGCAATTAATTCTGGAGAGTGGAAATCCAGGGGTGGGTCCAAAGAACGCAAGAGATCGCCAAAGGTTGTATGGATGAGAACGGGGCCGTCTATAATAGGAAACATGGAGTTGTGTTGTTATTACACTACTATACAAAATACAATTTAAGAAGGTCTATTCGTACAAAACGTTTTTTTTTATATAATTTTGGCACGGTAATCACAAATATGGCAACAATTTATCTATTTTCTTTTTTAATTTTGCACTAAAACCCCTATTTTTCAGCAATTTTACCCCAAGAACATGGAATTTAACTGAATGTTTTATAAATTGTTTATGGATCTTTAATCTGCGGAAGTTAAGCTCTTAGGCGAATACCATTTGCTACTTTAATATTTAAAAATATTTGCAGGATTGGGTAAGGAATTGCGAAATTCTCAATATGCAGTTTAAAGGCAGCAGTTCGTAAAATATTAAATATTTCTTAATTAAGAACTCAGCATCCGTAGATTTTAAAACCATAAACCATTAACATTTCTGCCATATTTGTGTTCAGCACGCTAAAATAATATAAAAAGAAATATTATGCACGAAAACCCTTTTTGGGTGTCCAGTAGTGTTATTGTTGAAATAAAGATCAAATGTATCTCTTACTTGTAGAACCTGACACCACTAGACCCAATTCTGCACTTATCACAACCGAGGTAACGGCCTGTTCATGACCAGTTAATGTTGCTCTAGGTGTGGGAACATCACCTTCTCCGACTATGCTTTGTGTACGAGCATTCCAGTGCCACAAAAGTACAGTGCAATCGGCCGAACCTGAAGCTATATAACAGTCAGATGTGATATTACACTCTGAGCGAGCCAAACATGTCACGACGCCAAAATGACCAAAAACTATTTGCACAATTTTAGCTGAAATTTAAAATGGTATTTTTATATGGAACATAAATTATATACATATAGTAACTATGATGCGCAGCATTCTTACCAGATTCAGTATTGAATACTCGAAAACTATTGTCCCAAAAACCACAGGCTATAAGGAAACGACTGTCTACGGTAACTACAAAACAATTGGATCTTATTCTTAACATTTGACTGAAATTGTCTCCCAAATGTCTGCGATTCATGGGATTATTATTTGCTGTATTTTGAGCAGCTACAGAAAAAACATATTAAAATATAATTGTAAAAATTTTGCGGATGTTGATAGGTAAATATGTAGGAGAAGATTGAGCAAAGTAATACTTACTTAAGACGGGATCAATTGTTAATGGTTTCATGGCTCCTTGCTGTTGGCTGGAGTCTGCATAGCTGGGGCTTTGGACGGAAGCAGTGTAATTACAATTCCATCTGTTAACAGCAAATTGATGTCCTGCTGTGACAGTAACAACCGAAGGCAGCGATAGTTGGGGATACGTGTTTGCTGATATATGTATGATAGGAGAATTTTGATAAAATTTCAATATTTGGCATAAATCATCGGGCATTGCACTGAACATCATCGGGGACAAGTGCATTGCCGAACTTCTGGGTGGATGAGGTTCCATCAGCAATTGGCTGGGTGTTTGGCCGAAGTTACGTATTTGATTTTCAACAGCCTCTCTCATAACAGGATCACCAATCGCCTCTAAGTCTACACTTCCTTCGTAGGTCAAGTAGTAGAAGACATTGGTGGCTCGAACAGCTTCAGGTCCTCTCTGCTTGTAGCCGAATATTAAGTCAATCCATTGATGTAATTGGCATGAGACGAATTCCGATTCTAAAGCCATGCGGTTGATGCGCACAAACTCTTCAGGGGTCTTTGCCCACGGTGGCAGCTCAACATCATTGACCATGGTACCATCTTCACGGTGACCTAATCGATAGCTGGATGAATTGTAAAACATTTCGGGTAAAAAGTACCATTCTGGTATAAGCTCCTTGACGTCCGAAGTATCACGTTGGCAATTCTTCCAAGAAAGGTTAACGGATGAGAAAAGGCGATCCGGATAATCGAATTTTCCTCCTTGCAACGCAAGGAACATCGTAGTGAAAGGTTCCACTCTTACCAACCAATTAAGTGTAAAACTTGCAGTGGAGTAGTGAGTGCCATAATGGAATGGTGGTATTGTATCACTTTCCCAAGATTCATACCGCTCCTCGAAGTAAGCTCTTCTTGAGGGATTTAAAGCTCCTATGGGTTTCGACAAATCCCGATAGTTTGATGGTAAGCTAAGATCCAAGTCTTTGGTTTCATAATTAGTCAGCACCCAAGGGAATATGGGATATTGATTTAAATCGTTGTATGTGCGACCTGCTATGGTATTAAGGAACATTAAGTATTCAAAATTGGAAATTTCGCGACGCTGCCATTTCTGGGTCATGTTCGAGTTACGCATCAACTGACGTGGCGACATCATCGAAGCTCGTCTTGTCTGTGGAATGCCATATTTTATGCCCACTCCTACGCGTGGTAAAGCCTTAATAACCTTCTTTACTGTGTGTTGGTCAGGAAACGCAAATAAAATTGAAGTGCGAGAGGCTAGAAAGATCTCCAAAGCAACATTTTGCAACAGATACCGCCGTGAAAATATAGCTCTAACTTCTGAGAAGTACCATTTACCATGTAAATGGTCGCAGTACTTGAGGACCTCAGCCTCAATCTTATGGAATTCAGAGTGTTCTTCATCGACCTCGAAGAACATTTCCGTACTCGTTATGGATACAGTACCTGGAGCAACTAATCCAGGCGCTATTAGTTTCGCTTTAGTACTAATATTTACAGGACCTGTTAAATCCAGATCAAGTTCTCGGTCTTCTATTAGTAGTTCAGCATCGTCTAAAAGATCGGCAGTGTGTTGGGTAGCTTGATGAGCTCGGCTAACAGCTATTTGGGTATGGAATTCATCTCGAGTTTGTAATATTGCATCTTCTGGGCCGCCATTTTCTAATGCAGCCTTTAGTGTGGCTTGCGGATGTGATGAACCTCTGGGATTTTGAACCATACGTTTGCGTCTCCTGGCATCATCTTCCCAGGCATCCAACTTCCAGTATGTTTGTTTTTGGACACTACCACAAGAGTCTCCCCAGGCGCCATGCCTGTTACACATAATATTGCGCACTTTTTCTAACAACCTGCTGGCAATTACATTATCTCTTCGACGAGCGGCTGTAATCAAATGATCACACATTCGTTCTTCCTCCCTTCTCTCTAACAAAGTTTGCGCACATTGCGACTCGAAATCTGCGTGTTTCAGAACATCATCCGCTCTCATACGATTTAAAATGAACTCTGCTTCATTTGCAACACGCACAATGTGATCTTTCATGGCATGCGACAATAGGCGACCCTCGTTAATAAGTTCAATGAAAGCAAGTCCTGCATGCTTCTGCAAACTATTTTGCCATTCTTGTGAGCAAAGCAACATCACCAGCTCTACTACGGAGTGCGAATTCTTGAAGGTAGTCAAACCTTTACCTTCCATCAGTAATTCTTGGCCATGAGAGCCCACCAGAGTCTTGGATAAATAGTGCGCGAAGTCCACCATAATTTCCCTTAGTAAAGGACATACGGGACCCAAAGCCACCTCCAACTTCTGCGTGAGACTGGCCTCTCGTGATGGCGTAGTCATAGGCAATTGACCAACTAAAGGTGGTTTCATAGGCAAGTCATCTGCTCTGGAACCCCTTTGTGCACCAACATTTCCTCCATTACCAGATACACCTGATGCATTCGCATACCCATCTGGAACTCTAACAACAGAAATTTCCGAATCCGGCTTATCTCCTCTTTCGTTAACGCCGCCACCAACAACATGTGAAACATTTTGCATATGACTGGCATGTGCTGCATGCATTCCACCCATATCACGCAACTTTGCATCACCCGACATAATTATACCTGTGGCCTGCACACCTGCATCTTCATTTAAATTGACATCTGTCCAGCTTTCATCATTTGAATTCATGGGCTTACTGTCATCAACCATAATTTCACTTGATGATTCCACTTCAGGAACTTCATTTTCAGTTGAGTTCATATTCAGTGAATTACATTCCGAATCACTCTGTAATAAGGATGAGTAAGGTTGGTATTGATTATTGGTAGTGGCAAATTACACGACCAAGTTTTTCAAGTCTACATACATACATATGTACATATCGCACATCCAGTTCAAAAGTGACACAACTCAAAATTTTAATTTTTCAGAAATCGAAAATAAATATATACCAATTGAAACATAATGAAAGACATTAGTGTTTTTTTTAGCCACAGTTAACAACAACAGAATACACTGATATCTTTTGTATAGATAAACAAGTGTATTATGCATAGCTTAAGCGTAAAATTAATTTTTCGGGTTTATAAAACCCGACAAATTAATTTTGAGTTGTGTCACTTTTGAACTGGGTGTGCGATAAGTATGTATGTATGTATGTATGTATGTATGTATGTATGCATATGTATGTGGATATATAAAAATCTACTTATGTGCATGTGTGAAGAGTATATGAGAACGTCCGTATATGTATGTGCGTGTGCGTGTGCAAACATGTGGTTAAAAACAATGTACGAAGCGTGCATGTCAAAAAGTGTATGGAATCAATAAATATCAGACAAACACAATCGAAGCAGAATTAATCAATATTGACATTTAATACGTATTTTACGACTGTCATCAGTCATATATTGGGCATGCCCTTAAAAACTAGATTAATTTGTTCTCTAGTAGTTAAAACTAACTGCTGTAGAACACGTGCCAGAAATCGATTGAAAGTTGGGTAAATAAATATATGAAATAAATCTTAGAGATAATTGTATTTCTAGTAGGTACAACATGATAACACATTTTTCCTCATTATAAACAATTTTTTTTCATCAACTGAATTTTAAGTGCGATTGAGCCAAAACAAAAGGACCTAAAAATTTTTGGAAAAATCGGTACAACATATATGGACAAAGATATGTGGAAATACGTTGACAAACCTCGACGAACATCCGCTGTTAAAAACATGATATGACCAAAACTAATGGAACTAAAAATATTTCATAATTTAATAATTTTTTTTTTTTCATAAACCATTTTTAGGCGCATAATTTTATTTATAAATTCACCTTACAACGCTGCCAACTTTGACGATTTTTTAAGTCAAATTTATTAAAATGACGATTGACGATTTTTCATTTTTCCCGCGAACAAAAATGACGATTTTTTAAAAGCAAAACATATTTTCCTGAAATTCAAACTTTGAAAGTCCCCTTTTGCAATGTAAATTGAAAGACAGACAGCGTCCAATTTTATATTGAATTGGTTTCACAAATTTTAAAATGTTTTGATTTTGGCGATAAACTTTTAGAAGGATTTTTACAATTGGCCAAACTTATTCCAAATTTATTCAATGGAAAAGAATATCAACAACTTGATAATGAAGTTCGTGAATTATGTAATATGAAATTCAACGAACTCGAAACATTGGAAAAATGTTTCTAATCTAAAGAAAGTCAATAATGCAAAGGCCTTCCCAATTTGAACACAATTTTTTTCGAGTTTAATGGAACTACCACATTCGTCGGCCAACGTTGAGAGAATGTTTAATATTGTAAATTTAAATAAAACAAAAATCAGAAATGCTTTGGATTCTTCAACATTACAAGGAATATTGTTTTCAAAAGATTATCTTAAGTTAAATAATTCTCAGTGTTTTAATATAGCAATTAAAAATGACTTATTCAAAAATGTCACACAGAAATGTACCAGAGTAAAGTCACATAATACCAAAATTAAATTAATTATTTTTTTTTTATTAAATAATAACTTTATTTACATGTAAATAAAATAAAAATATTTAAAAAGTTAATAAAAAAATGTTTTTGGTATTTTTAACGTATTTTTGTCTTGACAATTTCCTGACGTTTTTTTTTAAATTGACGATTTCTCCAAAAAAAAAGTTGGCAGCACTGCATATAACTAATAGTTATGTGAAAGAACGAACTTTAACAGTACCTTAAAAACTATGAAAGAACGACTGTCAGTAACTGAATGTTGAAAATATAAAACAACGATATTAAAAGTTCCAGTGATTTTTCAAAAACGTTACCAGTGAATGTTGAAAAATATAAAAAACAACATTTAACAGTATGTTGAAAAATATAAAAGAACGACTTAAATGTACCTGTTGCTTGCAATATTCAGTAACAGTTGTTAGCAGAGATTTTTAAATCACGATTGAATCACAGGTATTGAAATATTGATCATCTCTACTCTAAACTAGTAGTTTTTTACGAAAGCAAACATATGGTCAATTCACAAGGTCTCTTATCATGTCATATTGTCCTAATATTTCACAATGGTTTTTATTGTTTTTCAAGTAAAAAGTGTCCTAAAATAATAGTACTCTGTATGCTATGTTTATTGTGTTATCGTAACCAACCAGTAGAGACCTTCGCCGAATGCCTAAGTGTCGGTTAAGCCGAGCTGCCGAGTCGAGATATATTAAGACATTATGACAATATGACTGATAAGAGACCTTGTGAATTGACCAATAGTATATTTTTACAACTTTCAATCGATTTCCGGCACGGGTTCTAGTTATCCGATTGCACTTAAAATTTACAACAGTTAGTACTAATGAACGAAATAAGACACATGAAAAGCAAATCTATTTATTAAGGGCTTGTCTAATGTACGCACATACATACATACATATGTATGTATGTATGTTTACATTAATTTTCAAATACCATTGTTAAATATGTTAAACAAACTTATGTATGTGGGAGGTAGATATATAGATATAACCAATATGTTGGTGTATGTAGGTTCGTTCTTAAATAAGGTAAAATGTAAGCAATTAATGTATTTGTGTGCTCATATTTCTTGAATCATTATTTTGCCATCGTCATTCAATTTTGGTTTTTTGCAAAGAATCAAACGCAAAAATGTTACAATTAAACAAATATTGAAATTTGATTCTCATATAAATCTCAACAAGAACGGAATTTAATTGCTCAAAATGTTTACAAAATTGCAAAGTAATTAATACTGTGTACATAAATTGTATGTACACATGTTCAATACTATGTAGACATTCATATTGATATGTTACGTTTGTATGTGACATATTTTCGAAACATCAGCAAAATCATATGCAAAAATTCCTGTCAATCGTAGAAATCTATTTAATGAATATGTATGTATATGTACATACTAATATGTGAGAAGAGGTATACGGAGAATGGACAAAGATTTCAACTTTCATCGTCATTTACTGTTAGTCATTGTCATTTTACTTAAAATCTGACTAAAACTAACACAGACATCCATTATACAGACAAAGTAAATGTTAGAATGAATGAACAGTAAAACGAACGGCACACAGTGTTTTGAGCTTGGCCAAAAATGGTTAAAACTTATGTAGGAATTTAATTATTTTTTTTAATATCTAAACAGAAAAGACTTCAAATAGATTATATTCAAAATTTTAATGAAAACTGTTTAGTAGTTTTGAAGTTATAGATGCTCAAAGTTATAGTTTGTATGCAACATAGTGAATTTAAAGAATAGCATTGAATTTCTACATTTGGTTATGATAGTAAAATTTAATTTTTTTTTCTAACGGTCGCTAAAAAAATTACTGAAAATGCAATTAAATTTGCAACACTGGTATTGTTTAAAAATATTGATATGTATAGTAAAGTTATCTAAAATGCAGTTGTAATACAAAGTTAAAATTTGTGAACAGAGACAAACTTTAGAAGTGAATTAAAAAAAATATATCAAAAATTACTTTTCCAATTTTTTTTATATATTATTGCCACAAGTATGTATTATGACATATTCAAAATTCAGCAAATTGGGGCAAGTAGGGCCCCAATTTTTTTGGTAAATGTTTTTTAGTGTCAACATCCCTTCAGATTCATGATATTTTCAACGTCTGGGTAGAGGTAAAACAAAATAAAGCAAGTACATACTGTGATGAATGAATTAAACAATATATAGCAAATCGTTTCCAAAGGGAATTATTGTATTCTGAGGAGCAGAAAATAATTTTTACACTTCAACAAATATTGATTAATTTATTTAGTGACGATTTATTTAGTAACTGATTTATTTAGTGAAGAAGTTTATGCTGTGAGTTATTTTAATTTAACTTATACAAATTCAGTTTGAGTAAGCGTTTGGTATAGGTTCCAAGTACAAACAATTGCAAAGGTCGACCCAAATTAAAGAAGGCACGAAAAGCAGGCGAGTCGATGAACTTGTTGCATCAACTTCAGTCGATGCTATAGATAAAGTAGCACAAAAAATATCTGATGCACAAACAGTTAACAAGTTATCGGTGGAACAAGCATTAGCTCTACATATAGACATGGATCTCTCTGTTAGGAATATTATATGATGAGAAAAGTAGTGAGTTCTATTCATGAAAATTGTTTCCCCTCATATTACTTAATTTTAGAAGCTAAAAAAAATTTATTCCGGAGGATATTACCGTAAAAAACCTTATCCATTTATGTAAATAATAAGTTTGGGTATGTCCTTCCTCCCATTCGGAAACAATATTTTATTGACATATTGGAAATGTTATTAGTATTTCAATTACAAAACTACGTTATGAAAATTTAAGTTTTTGCAATTTTTTTTTTAATTTTTGAAAAAGGACATTTTTGATCCTGTAGTGTCCTTGCTCCTAATTCATCCAAATTTGTTCAAAACGTTAAAAATGTTTCAGAAAGTATTATGCAAAATTTTGATTTATTTTTTTAACTTTTTTAGTATTTTTAATTTTCAGGATATATGGGAAAAACACGAATCCTTGCCCCGAATTCATCCGAATTTCGTCAAAACGTTAAAAATGTTCCAGAAAATTATTGTACAAAATTTTGATTCATTTTTTTTTAAATTTTTTAGTATTTGTAATTATCAGGATATATGGGAAGAACACGAATCCTTGCTCCGAATTTTTTCAAACTTTGGATTTGAATATCTTTTATCAGTTCAATTAAGTGTGCCAAATTTCATGTCTGTACAACTCCTTCTATTTTTGGCCAATCGTTATATGAAATCAAAACACTGTGCGGCATGCATCGGCATCTACAAAGTATATTTATACAAGTACAAGCAAGTGATCAGCTTTTAATTTTTTGTTCCTTTGCAAATACTTGTGAGATTGTCAAAGTTTTTTACTTTTTTGTTTTTCTTTCTATATTTGTTTATATTTTTTAATTTTTTTGTATTTGAATATAGTTAAATATGAAATTTTGTCTTTCTATCATGATTGCAACCAGCGCCGACTTGCGACTTAGTTTTGAGGTGCATTTACAAGGGGAAAAAATGCAATTTTTTCAGTTTTTGTAAAAATTATGCAATTAAATAATAACTTTTGCAATTCAATTTAAAAGAGTCGATATGTGTACGTAATTGTCGTTCTAATAAGATATAAAACATAAAAATTGGTTAAAAAAAATGTTAAAGTTATTAAAAAATCGCCAGGCCATTAACGTGTCTCAGGCCACTAGAACAAGACTTTATGAACTAAATTAACATATTTTGAGAAATATTAGAAAATAGTATTACGAAGCCATTTTGAAAAATTTTCACAATTTTGTTCAATTTTGACCACACATTTTTCAAACGGCAAAATATTGTATTTATACTTGATTTTTACTTTAATAACGTAATTAATATTTTATTGAGGATTTTTGAATAATAATATTGGTTTTAACCTTTTAAATTTAAAAAATAACTTCAACGATTGAGTTTATTTAACTCTGGAAAACATTAAAGTTAGCACCGTTCATATTGAATGTGTTTTTCGTGATTTTAAAAGTTCAGGGTCATTTGGACCCCAAGAGCTATTAAGGGTTAATTTCCATTTTTGTTCTGTTATTGTAAATACTAGACTTCATGTTATATTTTTCTTAAGTTTCATCAAAATTGTCCCAAAAATATATAACATTTCGCTATCTTTCCATTAGAAATTCCAAATATTGGAAAAATTTACATTTGACCTTCACGATTTAAGTGTTAACGTTTTCCGATTTTAGTAAAACTTTCATACTATATTTAAAATAACCTGGACTATAATATTCTGAATAGCTTTTACTTAAAAATTATAACAGTAAGGAAATTCGGCTCGACTCATTCGCTAAAATATGGCCAAAAAATTAGTTTTTCTCGAAAATCGCTAAATTTAAATCGCAGGTATGAAAAAACTGTAGGAGGTATTGTCATACTTTTTCATATTTTTATTCCCTATTATGTTCTCAATAAATCCCAATGTGATGATTAAAAAATCCTGAAATTTGTTTAACAAAATTTGTTCCTACATTTCTGGTTCTAGTAGCCTGAGAAACGTTAATGTCCTGGCGATTTTTTAATAACTTTAACATTTTTTTTTAACCAATTTTTGTGTTTTATATCTTATTAGAACGACAATTACGTACACATATCGACTCTTTTAAATTAAATTGCAAAAGTAATTATTTAATGGCAACATTTTTACAAAAACTGAAATAATTGCATTTTTTTTCCCTTGTAAATGCACCTCATAACTAAATCGCAAGTCAGCACGGGTTGCAATCATGACAGAAAGACAAAATTTCATATTTAACTATAGTTTTATATATTTAAAAAAATAGAGGTTCCAAAATTCCAAAAAAAATATTTTTTTGGACACTCTAATGTACATATTAGGGTGATGTTATTAGCCTGGTTTTTAATAACCGGTTATAACCGGTTTTTTTGGTTAAGTCGGTTTCGGTTTTTTTGAATATCGAATTCGAATATCGCAGAAACCGGGTTTTCCTTTAGTTTTATTTTATTTGATGCTGTTTGATCTTACACAACACTTGTAAGAGTAAACACGTCAAACAAATTTGTGATAAAAAAAGTGGTTACGCTTTTTTGAGCAAAAATTTTCCATGTGTGACCCTACCTTAACTCTCATATACATAAACAATTTTTAAATTTATCAAAGATTTATAAAACAAAATTTCCATTCAAAATTTGACAAATTTAAAAACTGTGCATATGGGGGTAAATATGTAATTGTACATAAGTAAATAGTTATTTTATAAAAGTGCAGAACTATAATTGTGACGGTTTTCAAAATCAAAAATGGGACGGGTCGGAAAAAATGGTGAGTCGCCTCCCATACAAAGTTAATAGTTATTTCTAAATAGTTTGTGAACAAGATTCTTCAAACTTAGTCTAAATGGCTCTTTTATAATTTTGCATAGTTTCACTGAAATTGTTCGGGATTGGAATAGTGGACGTGGCACACCCTATACAAAGTATATAATTAATTTCGAATATCTGTAGAACTATAATTGTAAAAGTGTTTAAACTTTTAGCGAATTAATTTCTTATTACTGCGCGGAGTTTAGCTGAATATAGACGTAATTAGATTAGAGGGCATAGCACTCAAAATGGGAGTGGTCGGAAAAGGAGGCGAGTTACCTCCCATACAAAGTAATAATAGCAAGGTTCTTCAAACTTTGTCCGCATAGCTTACCATTTTCAGAGTTGGGGGTAGTGCACTAAATGTTGAGTGCAATCAACATTTCACTAGCACTAAATATTATTTAAAAAAATATATGTTTAACTAATTTTCATCAGCTTTAGTGGTAGTGAAGCTTATATTTTTATCACTAATATTTTTTAGTGATAGTTATATTTTTTTAACTATAAATCAATTGAGTGGTAGTGTAGAAATAAGCACTAAACTCAAATTTAACAATAACTAAAAAAAGCTTCAATAATTTTCTTTGCACTAATATATTCAAAATTAGTGATCATTAATGAAAAATAATTTTGACTTAAAAAACTAAATAAAAATAATGACTTGAAGAAATCATAGGACATTACAAGATTTAATTTGTTAAAAGATATATTAAAAATGGAAAATACACGCATTTGGCTTCTTCTGCTCCAGTAGAGCGTTTTTTTCTTTTAGTGGAATGGTGGATTCTCCTCGGAAAAATAAATTAAGTGATTCGAATTTCGAAAAGCTAAAAGCTTCTGTGTTATGTATTGCTTATTTCTCTTTTTATTGTAATTTGTGTATTTACATATATACCGCTTTTACGTTTTTTCCTAAAATATATTAACATAAACTATGAATAGAGTAAAACATTTCTTTGTTGAAAAAAATAGTGCAGGAATATTTTTTTAACTAAAAATTTTAGTGTAGAAAAAATTATTTCATTAGGCTGGAAAAAAAGATATTTTAACTATTTACACTACCACTAACTATTAGTGATAGTTAAAAATTCGTGCACTACCCCCAACTCTGACCATTTTACACAGATTGGCTGAAATGGTCGGGCACAAAGTAAATAATTAATTTTGAATATCTGGAGAACTATAATTCTAAAAGAATTTTAACTCTGTATCAATTATTACCATTCTACGGAGGTTAGCTAAAAACGAATGTATTCCTGTTCCCTGTTCAAAGTTTAGCTAAGCATGATCGGCTTAGTAGGAATGGCCCCTCCCTTATAAAAGAAAGTTAAAGTAAAGCTTGATATTTACATAAAAGGTTTAAAAATGGGTGGGATCAGAGCAGTGGAGTGGTATCTCCCATACAAAATTAGTTATTTTCGAATATCAAGTGAACTGTAATTGAGAGATTATCAAATCTTGTATGTGTTATTTTCGTATTTTCATTCATATTTTTTTAATTTTACTAGGGTATGCTAGTATTTTATATTTTTAATATTTTTTGATGTCTTGGACAATTGATCTGAAATTAAATATTAGAAAATAGGCTACGAAATGAATTTTATCAAATTTGTCACCAAAAACAAAATTTTCTCAAAATCCAGTAATTTTTAATCCTCGTCGTATTCCGCAATATTTTCAATTCCGAAATCCAGTGAATTATTTTCCTTAGTTTTTTTTTGATGTTTTTTGAACTTGACTTTCTCGAAAAGATGCTTAAAGCTCCAAAACATTTAATATTATTGGGTTTTCTTCAAGTTTTAGTTAACATATTTAAATAATTTTTGATTTAATAAGCAAAACATTTATTTATTTTTTTGGGAACTAACAGAATTAATTGGAATATAACGAAGGTAGAACAAAATCTAATGGAAATTGAAGACATTATCATAATTATGTATGTATATAGAACTTTTGATCAATTTCAAGATGGATCATTTTCATCTTGACATGAATAATTTTAAAAGGTGAGATTGTATTAGTAGAAAAAAAAACTATGTGAAAACAAAAACAACACTCGTATGAGTGATTATTTTGAGTAATTTTTTGATTGAGTTTTTTTCTAGTTTCCGCTCTATGTTTTTCTATATGTACGTCAACATTTGACGAAACCGTTTACGCTTGACTAGCTCCTGTTCTGCAAATGGAATTCTGAATTATTATTAAACAATTATTTGGTTTAAGAACTTATAATTATAAAACGAGTTTCACAACCATCCAGAAAGACTGTGTAGTTAAAAAAAATTATTTTTTTTTTAAATGTGAACGAGTATCCATTAAGAAATACATAAATAGTTTATTTCTACTTGTTTTTTTTTTGGAAATTCCCCCAATTTGCGTTGTGTAGTATAAAAATTAAATTATCGACCATAAATATACAAACAAAAACACAAATAAAAACAAATCAAATTAAAGCTACAGAAATTTAACTACACAAACAATAAATAAATTTAACAAAAAATTGCACACAAATTGTTTACAAATGAATGAATGCACTTTAATCAATGAAAAAATGTGTGTTTTTTTTTTTTTTTGGCTTTTAATCGAAAACAAATATAGAGGGATTTTAGCGAATAAAATGGTGTTTTTGTGAATCGAATGTACTTTTTATAATTCTAATTGAGTGGTGTTACAAATGATTAAGTTTTTGCTGTTTGTGTGGTGTTGGGTAGTTTTTTGGTTTTTTACCTTGGGTAATTTTTGTGGTACCACTGGTGTGGGCGGCGACAATGGTTGTTTTTGTAGTTTGTTTATTTTATTATTACTCAATAATACTGAATTAATTGTTGTTGGATTTGTGGAAGTGGTCACTGTGGTTACTGATGTTGTATTTGTTGTAATATTTGTTAGGGTCTTTGGTTGCAGTTTGGGACTCTTTATTGGGTCATTTTAATTTAAATTTAATTATAATAAACATGCACATTAATTATTTGATTTTCAATATCAGTAGCATCAAGACATAATAATAGGTATTTTGATAATAAAAATTAATAATAATAATAATCTAAAAATGTATGAATGTTTAAGTTTTCGTAAAAGCTTTAATGTTATTTGAATATGTTTGTATGAAAATTAAATACTAAGAACTTTCAACAAAAACTATTTATGTCAGTATTTCTAAAATATACCATGCATAAATAATAATTTTATAATCTCCATTTAATTATGTTACGTTTTCAGTTCTTTACAGGTGTTATTAATTTCAAATGATTAAATAATGTGGATAAATACTAGAACGGGATACTTTAGGTCAATGGCATTGATATATCATACTTTAAGATCCGACTGTAAATGCCAAAGATATAACGAACAATTTAAAAAGGCAAACAAAATATATATTTTTTCGAAACTGCCTTGCTAAAATACTTTATATTAGAGGGTGTACGGGGATTTATTTTTTTGTGGTGCGGTCTAGTCCTCATGCTGCCATAAACACTATTAAATACTAATTAATTACTGAAAATTTAACACGCCCCAAAAAAATAATTTCAAAAATTTTTAAACAATAAGGTAAAATATAAAACAAGATAACATGAGAACAAAAATTTCGCATATTTACGAAACAATTTAATTTAAGTTTTAAATATTGTAGTCAATTAATGAGTGAATGAATGCATGAGAGAAATGAAGACGAATTTAATTCAATATATCAAAGTAAATCGTATAATACTTAAGAGAATAACATTTTATTTTTACGTAACCAAGTAATGATTTTAATAAAATGTTTAAAAATCTAGAAATAATTGCACATGAATGAATTTCAGGGATCTCTGGGGCAGAAAAAAATTATCGTCTACACATTGACAGACACGAATCGAGAGGAAGGGAAACATAATGATTTACTCCCTAAATCAAATATTTACAATAAAAGACGAAAGAATACAAATATGTAATGAATATCGTTGCTAAAAACTAGTTTGCCTCTCTCATTTATTTAAACTTGACCCGCATCTGATTTTTATCTAAATAACATATTATCCACTGATATAACAGCTAAGAGAACTTGAAATGGATTTATTGGCAAAACTTACCTTAATTGATGGTGGTCCACTGGAATGTGAATCATTATCTGCCAAAACAGAGGGATTATTTTCGTCAACAACAATGATTTCATAGTCACCATCTTGCATAGTACGGCCGCCTTTTAATGATGATATTTATATTAAAAAAAAATAGATAGAAAGAATAATTGATTAAAATTGTGCACTAATTATCAGTAAATAAACATACAAATGTATGTATAAGCTGTATTAAAATTTATGTGATATAAAATATATAAAAATTGCAAATCATGTTTAATATGTAAATAATTATTTAAATTGATAAGTCTCCATAAATATTTACTAAAAACTTGTTAATACAATGTGAAATAAAGAACAAAAATTATGATGGAAATGTCAGTTGTATGTCATGACTTCTTAATACATTCAAATCCGATAAAATATAAAATAAATTGTTAATTTATGAACCTGGTACGCATTACTAATCCAATTATTTTGTATTGCTTTGCCCCTTATATACATATGTAGTTATCGGGTCATTAATTGACATTTTCGATTTGTATGCGGTAAACAACTTTAGGTGATTTAGAACTAAGTATGTATATACAATGTTTATAAGCAAAACAATTCTGTTTATAAGAAAAAATATTGTAAAAAGATTCTTTTATTAGATATTTAACGTTGTGTATTTAACAACATATTTTAATTTAACACATCACCAGGGCAACCAAGAGTATGCAATATCATATTTTTTGCTGTGCGTCGTATAAACATATGAGTTAGTTATTTATCCGTTTCAGACAATTTTAAGAATTTTGCCATCGATTTGTTAATGCATGTTTTTGCATATTTTGCTCTTTATAGCATATTTTGGCATATTTAGCTCATAACAGCATATTTTTGTTGCATATTTTCTTTTTTTTTAATTATATTGTTTTCTTAATATAATTTTATTGTTTGCATAGTAATTTTTCATTTCTATATTTTACTATACTTCAGGGTCCAATGATAATTGGCCTAAGATACTTAAAGAAAAAATTAGAATACCCATAATCGCCTTATCTTCATTGAATTTTCGTGGATTTAAAGGAGCTTAATATCCGTATATTTGAATTAAATTAAAAAATACAAACACAAATATCAATTTAAATGAAATTTCAAAATATTATGTAATATGGACAATTTCTTAACAAAATTTTGGATACATTTTCAAAATACAAAACAAAAAAACTTAAGTTTGCTTTAGACAGTTATGGTTGGGCATTGACAGTTTACCATTAATATAAAATTAAACAAATGTTCAGAATATTAAGATACATTGAAAACCTCGCATTCATTGTTCGTTGATAGATTTACACAAATTCTAACGAAGATATTAGATAGATAGAGGAAACAATGCGAAGCGTTTTGCTTGTCTGCTGATATAGCCAGAGTCTCTGGCAGGAATCGAACTCGCAACTCTCAGATTGATAGTCCAGCACACTATCTTTTAGTATTTCGGGTCACCCATTTTGAGTCCCAATGATAATCGCCGCAGTCTTAAATAAAACAAAATCATTCAACTAATGTAAGGCTTTTTGATAATTCTATTTAAATTTTTGAAGTCGAATTTATTTAGATGTTAACCTAAATACATGATGAATGATCCAAAATCAATTTAAATTTTTCACCAAAAAATTAAACACGATAAAAAAGTGGTTTTAAATCTACATGTAGAATAGAAACATTTAGAGGAATTTATGCAGAACATCCTCTCCCTACTGATCCTATACATATTGGGGCACATGAATTCAGAAAGTCAAATATTATCCTAATTACTAAAAAAAATTTGAAGTGTTAGACAGTTTAAAACTGAACTTAAACTGAATTGATTAAGATTGTCTAAGAAACTCTATGGAAATCTAAAACAAAGATTTAATTTGAAAACTTAAGTAAATACATAGTAATTTATTGCAATAATAAAATGATTTATGATCTCAATATTTTCTTTACTTTCTATTTATTTGTTTAATAAAACTTTGAATTTCAACAAAAAACCACTATTTTTAAGTGCATATTTTTTATATTTTAGGAGCATATTTTTCGTTTTTAAGTGCATATTTTATGCGCATAAAACACTTTTTTTAGAGCATATTTTTGGTTGCCCTGCACATCACTTTTTAATGAAATTGGGACTTTCCTGAATTTGATAAACAATATTTAATGTAACGAAAAGATCTATAAAAGGTGTACTCATCAATCCATCCAATAAAATTTGTTTAAGTATTTGGGGTATTCACATGGTCTGCTATTAGTCATATTGTCATAATGTCCTAATATATTATAATAGTTGTTGTTGTTGTGTTTTAAACTAAAAAAAGTATTATTTTATGTCAAAACAATAAACATAGTTCAAATAGTGTTATTAGTTTAGAACTTTTTTGTTTGAAACACAGCAAAAATTTGTTTAAACTATCAAAATATATTAGGACATTATGACAATATGACCAAATAGTAGACCGTGTGAATACCCTAATTGTAAATAAGAAAACTCTTTCGAATGGATTGGAGAGTCCAAAGTAAGCATGTGACTCGCCATGTTTAATTTATTTCACAACTAATATAACAGATGCAAATTAGTTATTTACATTTTTCATTTGCGACCCACAACATATATAATTCTGGATCGTTATATATAGCGGAGTCGATATAGCCATGTTAGTCTGTATGTTGAAATCAACTTTTCGCAGCCCCAAATAACTCACAAACATGATCGATACATCAATATATCTGGAATTCACGGCTCGGTTGGTATTTAAAATCGAGGAAATCGACCCACAAATGGCTGTGATAAAAACCGGGACAACCTCGATTTTTGGCCCATTTTTTATCTACATCTGGATTACTATGTCATTAATACAGGCAACATGGATATATTATGTATAATGATAGATAGTTCAAAGTCCATTGCAACAATGTATATAAGGCTATAGTAAGTTGGGCATACATTGGGTCAAAATCGGGAAAAATATTTCACCAACAATAAAAATAAAAAATTAAAAATAAATTTGGATAAAATTAAAAAAAAAATAAAAAACAATTTGGAAAAAAAAAATTTTAAAATTTTGTTTACCTAAAAATATTTAAAATTTGTATTTTAAAGTATAATTTGGTGAAGGGTATATAAGATTCGGCAAAGCCGAATATAGATCTCTTACTTGTTAATTGTAAACTGAACCTATTTGTTTCCTCTACAATATAATACGAATTTTGGTGAACATCAAATTTTAAGAACGTGAATAAGAACAAAATACATATTTGTACTATATACAATTCGCAACATTTTTCATTTGTACGTGTATTTTGTGATTTAAATACACGATAAATAACTCTCTAAAAGTTTTTAATATAAGTATGTATGTTCTGATAATAATTATTTTATCATAAAATTAGTATTGTAACCCACTTTTCTAGAAGCTTGTTTTATTTAAATTCTTATAGGACAATTTTGACCTTAAAGAATTATATGTCTATAATGAATTAACCAGACTCAACATTCCCATTATTGTGCTTTTAGGTGCATTAAAAGTGTGCCATCAGTAAACAAGTGCTTTTGATATAAAAATTATAATTAAACCATAAACGAAAGATATGTTTTTGCTCTCAGAAAGCAAAGGATGCTCTTTAAACAATTGAATGAAATATACAAAAAAAAGAGGTAGCCGTTTTACTCTTATGTAAAAAAGAAAGTTAACAAACTAAAATAATAACAAAAAACTAATGTAGAATTTAAATCCGATAATTGAAAAAAAAAAATCGAGAAACTAAAAATAAACAACCATTAAAGAAAGACGCTTAAGGCATATAGATAAAAAATATAACAAAAACTAAAAAGTGACAACGAGTATAAAATGAAATCTTAAGACTTGTTTTAGTACTCGTGCAAGTTCTTCAAAATTAAAAATTAAAAGTAAATAATAATGATAATTATTATAAACGTAATCGCACAACTTGCTTGCCACAATTAATGAAATGCTAAACAAAAGATATGAGGATACACTCACACATCCAAAAGTTAGAAAAAACTAAACAAAAACTATACAGAATAATATAAAAAAAAGTAAAGAAAATAACAAAAGAAGACTAGAGGAGTAGTAGAACACATAACTCGCATTAATACCTGTTCCAGTTGAGGTACGGCCATTATAGCGATAATTGTTATTAATGCCATTATTGTTTTTATATACTGCAGCTCCTATAGATGTGGCTGCTGCCGCCGCTGCTGCAGATGAAGCAGCGATACCTAAACCCCCTACATGCATTCCACCAGCACCACTAACAACAGCACCTGATCCCCCCAAAACATGACCATTACGTATATGGCGGTCATTATTCATGATGGCCATAGAATTGTGATTATTGCCATTGTTATTGCTGCTGCCACAACCGAGGCTGCCGCTGCTGCTGTTAGCGTTGCTACCATTTGTGACCGGATTGGCAACAAGACCGTTTAACATGACATGTTGTGTGTGATAATCAACAATGCCGTTCGGATGTGATGTTGTACCATTTATACCATTCATCATCATGCCTGACGGTGTACGCATGTATGATTGTTGCGAGTGATGGTGATAAGAAACACTGCCCATATCTATGCCAACATTTGCACTACTACTACCACTGCCACCTACGACACTGCCGATGATGCCATTGAGATCTGGCTGTTGTTGATTTTGTTGTGGCGATGAAATTTTACCATTTAACACTTGATTACCATTCATCATACTGTAATGCCCTGCTGCTGTAGAATGTATCTGTTGTTGCTGCTGCTGCTGTTGATGCTGTTGTTGAAGATGATAGTGATGTTTTTGTCCATGCCTATGAGTGTTCGCAGCATGATGATGAGGCTGAGAAGCCAAACTTGAAAGAGAGGATGTTGAGGCTGGCTGGGATGTGTTTGTTGAAGAGGTCGAAGGGCTCGTCGATTGTGTTGCTAAAGGTGGTGACGGGCAATGGGTTGAATAAGTTGTAGTATTTATTGTATGATTATGGCTTTGATAATATTGTTGATGCTGTTGTTGCTGCTGAAGTTGTTGCTGTTGTTGTTGTTGTTGCTGCTGCTGTTGATGTGTCACGTGATGGTGATTGTGTTGTAAATGACTTGTTTGTTGCTGCTGAAGCTGTGGATGATGTGGCGGTGATGGCATTTGTTGTTGATAATATAGTTGTTGTTGGTGATGTGGTTGATGTTGCATTGTAGGCTGTTGTTGCATATTTGATGCTGGCACATGGTTATGATGTGTACCGGGTAAAAATTGTGGGTACACATGATGTGACCATTGCGGAAACAGAGGACGACCTGACGATTCTACTCAGGGAATAATGATTTCAAAATTCCAGATAATGTTTCAAATAATGAATGTCAAAATAATATCATTTCGCGAAAAGTAATAACAAAAAATTGTAATCGGAAAATATTGAATGGAAGTATGTATGTATGGTTTTACGTTTATGCACAAAATGATCATTTAAATCATTAATTTAAATAATTATTTCTCATCGCCATTACCATAAAACAATAACGAAATCATCGATTAAATATAAACATAAATGTCAATAAAAAAGATAAAAACATGTTGTTATTATTATACATTTTAAATTGATCATGTCACACAAGTAGAGGAATAGGGAAGTATTGTACATTTGGTGACATTTCCGTTGAAATGTTTATTTACAGAGTCATGTTTTTGGTGTAGTTGTTGGTTAAACACAAAATTATATGAATTTTAAATAATTTTGTATTTTTTTTTTATTTTTTATTTTTTGTTGTTGTTTGTTTTTGTTATTTTTTGGTTTTCATGTAAATATTATTATCATACAAAAAAATCCGAATAAAAGCAGCATGGAAAATTAAACACGAAAAATAAACAGAGAAAAAAATATAAAGAGGGTGTAATGATTAGCAATACATCTAGCAATGACAGTAATAGAAAAAAAACGAGAACTTTCATTAAACACATATGTATTTATACATAAATGAAGAGGAATAACACAGGCCAAATGGGAAAACGTCAAACGTTAAAAGGGATAATGAAAGTTTAGTTTTTTACATCATTTACTTTCTGTCTTTAAAATATAGAGGGTAACATTGACATTTGAAATTAAAAATCTATTATTAAATATTTTTGAGATTGTATTTTTTTTTAATTTTTAATTTAATAAGAACAAAAATAATTATATAACTAATTAGTTTTCTAATTATTTAAAATGAATAAAAATAATAAAAATATAATAGCTACCCCCTTTTATAAAATTATTCATACATATGTAACTAAAATAAATAATAAAACTTTAACTCATAAATGTGAAAATTTCAATAATATACATACATACTATGTAGGATTTATGTATTTTAAGAAATAAAACTACTATCACTTATTACAAAACAATAAATAAAAAAAAATCCAATTTCTTTACTTTTGATAAAAATAGTGAAAATGTTTGTGCAGTTTTTATGTTTTTTTTTTTTTTTTTTTTTAATTTTATTTTTTGATTAAAACCATAAATAAGTAAAGAAAAAAAATGTAAAATTTTTCAAAAATTATTTCATAAAATATCTTACCGGCAGTAGCTCTTTGCATAACAGGTGATTGTCTCTGAATCTGAGGCTCAGCAGGTGGCTCGAGAATGTCGCGATATTTCGACACCATTAACACTGAGATAAAGTAAACAATTGCCAATGACAGAAACTGAGCTTGCTTTGTCTCCTCCTATAATAATACACAAATATGCACCAAATACAAAATAATAAAAATATTAAATATACATACAGTAGCGAGCATAAAAAATGCAACGCTATGCAATGTGATTTTGCTCAAAAATCAAATTGGATACATTTTTGAGCACTGATTTTGCTCAAAAATGTATCCAATTGTACGCACACATCTGCTGTTTTTATATTCTCATTGATCATAGGCAATTATTGTATGAAATTTTGACCAATATTTTTTTACGTAAGGATAATTATAATTATAAAATTATAAAATTTTTAGTAATTGGATACCTTTTTGAGCGAAATCAGTGTTGTTGAAAATCACATTGCATAGCGTTGCATTTTGTTTGTATGTATGTATGTATGTATGTATGTATGTATGTATGTATGTATGTATGTATGTATGTATGTATGTATGTATGTATGTATGTATGTATGTATGTATGTATGTATGTATGTATGTATGTATGTATGTATGTATGTATGTATGTATGTATGTATGTATGTATGTATGTATGTATGTATGTATGTATGTATGTATGTATGTATGTATGTATGTATGTATGTATGTATGTATGTATGTGGAAACACTACATTTCCAGTAGCATTAGTAACACTTACAACATCTCTATATATAACAGCTCTCAAACGATTTACGTCCATATCTTGTAATAATTTCTCAGGATCCTTAACAGGAGATAGCTGACCTGTTATTGACTCCACAATATTCTGTAAATATAAAAACAACATCCATCAACATCCAAAAAAAAAAAAAACTCCTACGATTTTTTTATTTTTTGCATCCATATAAATCGTCCCATCCTAATGCCTATAAATACATACATATGTATGTACAACAAATTACAGAAAGAACAATGTGTATTGAACACGAACACCGGAACGGAACTTACCTTGGGTGACGCTTGAGCACCACGGATGAGTGCTTGTAGATGGGCTGCTCCAGGGACATCTCGTGCCATTGCACCAACATTATATCGTGTACGTTCCTTACATTCGAGACAATTACGTACTGCACAAGTACAAACCAAACGTAGGCACTGGCGTAATATGCCACCACTAGACATATTCTTTTCGGCTTCCAATTCCCCGAAATTCAATGATGTTGCAAAAATTAACACATCTGCCATGTTAACAAGACGTTGCAAAAAAGAAACGGCAACTTCTAGTGGCATACCTTGAGTAGGTTCGAGAACATCGAGTTCAGACTAAAATTTAAATAGAGTAACATAATTTCAGATAAATTTTAAAACAATATGTTCATTTCTTAGTTTTAGACGATGATAATTAGACTCATCCGTGATAAATACATTTTTAATGGATATGTCTAATGTACATATGGATATGATACATATGTATATACATATTTGATTATATGATATTTGTTTCTAAGTATTCTTACATTTGGTGATGTGGCAGAGGCCAACAATGGCAATAAACCACCACAGGCAATTATCAAATTATCAGCAAGTTGCGAAATCAAGTGCACTGTATTCACAACAAATATCGCGTTCTCGCTGGAATTGACAAAATCCAATACACTCTTCGTCGAATGTGAACGCCACACTTGTATGTCCGTTTCCAATGAAAATAGAACGTCCGATAGCAAACGTTGATGTATATACGACCATTTGAATTCTGGTATACGGAACGGTGGACGTGTAGGACCAGGACTAAACATGGGTCGAGTAGAGCCAGACTTGGGACGCTGCTGGTGCTGTTGATGCTGCGGCTGTTGTTGTTGCTGTTGTTGAGGATAACTGTGTTGTTTCGTATCATCTATTAAAATTAAACATAAGTAAATGGAAAGTTTATACATATTTAGCTATTTTTCTGTTCTATGACTATTTATTTTTGGTAAAACCCAAACAAAAACATTCATATTAATGAGTAAGTTATAGCAGTTGATGGTTTACTGAATTTTTACTCTCTTGTCTAATGTGTCGTAAATTTAAGTTTAATTGCGAGTAAATAAAAAAGATACATTTATAAAAAGTTCAACCCTCTGGCGTTTAGTTGTTTAAATAAGAATCAGCAATCATACTATATAATAAAGATCTACTAGGTTGGTAACGTAATTTAACTGTACACATACAGTAGATTTTCCTCAAGTGTTTATTTAGTAGAAAAGTAAAACGATATCTTGTATTTAAATAGGGTTGACTGTTTAAATTGTTTTCTTGTCTAAACGAAGCGTAAATGTGTGGCATGTTTAATACCCTAGACAAATTAGATCCAGAGAATGCATAGCTGAATTCATAACGACATAACTTATATATATATACATACATATATACATTTACACATACAGTGACTGAGAAAAGTCTACGTACGACCATTATTTTCGTAACTCGCGGGCTTCTAAACCATAATAAGTAAAAGTAATGATGCAGTTTTATTTCAAATGCATTTTAAGTAATGTAACGTAACAGAAAAATATCGCTAAATTTATAATTAATTTAACTTTTATTAACAAAAAATTAAAAAAATATATTGACAAAAGTCTACATACGATCTGTACACTAAATAAACATTTTTCAGCGAATACAAATTTTCATTAAATTCAATATTTCGTTGAGCCACCACGGGCAACGTCTGGGCATCTTTGACAATTTGAGACCAATGTTTCGGATCGTTATCTTGCTGAAAAATCCAACCTTAACCAAGACTTAAAATATCAACGGATGCTCTCAAATTTTGTTCCAAAATGGATTTGTACTGATAACGATCCATATTATCCTCAATAAACACTAACTTTCCCACTACAGAAGCAGCGACAGTACCCCAAACCATCACACTGCCAACACCATGCTTAACTGTAGCGAGTAAGTTTTTCGGATCCATTGCTCCCATCACTTCCAAATATGATATACTTCAACTCATCAGTGAACAAAACTCGCTTCCAGAATTCCATGTCCTTTTCAATGTGCTTTTGGGCGAATTCTAAACGAAGTTTGCGATCCGTTCGCTAATTTACGAGGAGTTCTGCTTTAATTACCATTATTATTCAAGGTTCTTTGAATTGTTCGTGGATGAACAATAACTTCTGATCTTGTTGCGAGTTCTTTGGCCAATTTCGTGGTATTTACTTTTGAGTTTTGTTGAATTCTTTTAAAATGAAGATTACATCTCTACGATGTAGTTTCTTTTGGCGACCACTTCGCAGCTTAACTCTACCAGTGTTTTCAAAGTTACTGAATATTGTTTGAACTGTAGACTTAATAAATTGCATGCTTATCTGTTGGTATTAGGGTATTCGAATTATTCGATTTTTCTCTTGTTCGAATAAAACGAATAATTCGAATAAGAGATTTTCACTTGTTCGAATAATTCGATCACACGTTTAAAATTAATCGAATTATTCGAATAATTTAAATTTTTTTTTAAAAGTAAAGAATGAAGTTTTGATGTCGTTTTATTAATATTTTATTGTTAAAGAAAAACCAAAAATAACGTTAAAGTTAACAATTCAAGTATTGATAATGTTAAAAAACATTCGAAAACAAAGTCCATCATTAAATTTTCAAAAGAAATATTCTGATCAGATTAACTCCCGAACAATCTACAAAACAATTGACTAGCAAACCCTTTAGTTTTGGAGCTATGCTTTAAAAAATTGGAACTAGTTGGACATGATCCTGAATTCAAATACAATATAAACGTATTAAGATCTGCTTTATATCGTTCATTAATTCGGGTTTTTTAATTGAGTAACTAATTCTTTAGTAAATTAATCATTCACTATTTCTAAATTATTTATAACAAATTGTATTATACATCAAGCTCTGTCAACGTTGCCGAATCTTTTCTTAATAAAGTGGTCTTGAGGAATTACCCAATAAAGGGAATCTGTCCAAAGTTTGATATCATCAAGTCAGGCAGTGCATGATTGACGCATTTACAAATACGCAAAAAGTTTAGTACCATGTTAGACAAAGATGCTCAACGATGTTCAAAATCATGTATAAGAAGAACTCCATGCTTTTCTTGCAACAAAACGTTAGTTTGCAATATTTGTGTTTATCATTCGATTTATTAAATATTTTGCAACACTTACGTACGCTGTTAATAACATCACTTATATACATATATTTTAACATCATGGCCTTCATCTATTTCAATGTAATCATTATAAATATCATCCTCAATACCACTTTCGACGACCGTTTCAAAATCACATTCTCCATCACAGCCAACTCCACTTTAATCTAAGTTAATATTTTGATTATTAATTGCGATTCTTCTAATATTTCGCCAGCTAAGTAATAAATATTTCATTCCGTACCTTTTATTTTCATTGGTTCAAGTTAACAATTTTGAAAGATTTGTTTTTAGATTGTAACTTCTTGCAGTAATATATATATGTTTATAGATATCGGAACACTCATCTACAGTGATCGAAAGTCCCTTTGAATTTAGTTATTTGTCTGTGGTCGTATGTAGACTTTTGTCAATGTTTTTTATGAATAATTTTGCAAGTTTACATTGCAACAACATTTTTTTTGGTGCATAGCAATAAAAATAGATTTCAAACAAAACTGCATTATTTTTTTTATTTTTTACCGGGTTTTCTCTCATAAAGTGGCAAAAATTGTGGTCTTACGTAGACTTATGTCGACCACTGTAGGTATACATATATTATATGCACATTAGGGTGGGTCGATTTTTTTTACGAAAAATCGTATAGCAGAAACGCATTCTACGGAAAATTCTATGACATTTTCCCCGAGGAACCATAGGTCTAAAATCAAATCCTATCTTGCGCATTTCGTCTTTTATCCAATGATGTTTCAATATAATTTTTTTTTAATAGTTTTTTTTTATTGTATAAAAGACGAAATGCGCAAGGTAGGATTTGATTTTAGACCTATGGGTTCTTGAGGAAACTTTCTTAGAATTTTCCGTAGATTGCGTTTCTGCTATACGATTTTTTACTTTTTGATCCTCCATACAAATCGACCCAGCCTAATGTACATATTTATGTATGAAAGATGTTGTATGGAATTTTTGTGAAAAGAAAATTCAAGTAGAAAACTAAATAAGTTTTACTCTTGCTCCATTTTATGGTGTATCATTTGGTGCTGTCAATGTAATTGCATTGCAAAGCTATACATACATAAATTTGTATGTACGTATTTGTACATTAGGATGACCCCGTTTGTAATTTCTTATTTTTAAATTTTATAAATTGGCTTAAGCATTTTTTTTGGAATTAATTGCATATTATTCTTTTTACATTTCGAAATTCAACAACTTCAAATCAACAAGTTAAGAACAACATGCACAAATATGTTTGGCAAACACAAAAAATAAATAAATTTTTTTTACAAAAGACAAATAAATTATGTCATTTTATGAAAGATATTTTAAAATTTTATTACAATAAAATGAATTTAAAGCTTTAATTTATATTTGCCCTATGCATATCCATGTTTATTTTCTTTATTTTTAACATAATCAGTTGTACGAGTTATTAATTGTACGAGAATATTGTTAAATCTAAAATGTTTGTGTAAAATCGTTTTAGTTAGGAACATTGACAACTTTGGCATTGGGATCACCCTAATGTACTAAATGTCTGTATATCCATCCAATGTTTATGTTGAAAGTCTTTATATTTCTTTGGATAATATAAATATCTGAACACTTCCACACATACATCTAAAGATTTTTAATATTATGCTATTTATTTGCCTTTTTATTTTTACAATTTAGCTGGTAATGTTTGCTAAATCTGGTTGGTATTTGCTGAGATTTTTATTACACAGTTTCAATTTATATTAAAGGTAGCGATTAAGTCAACTGCTCCGGGTGGGTAGTTGATGTGAAAGTAAATAGGTATGGATAAGTGTGTACAAAGCAATTCTATTTTTTCTGGTATTTTTTTTAAATATTGATTTTTTAATTTGTAATATACATATAATACGGAAGATATTAAAGTATTTTTTTAATGTACATTGAGTAATAGTTGGAAAGTATATATGTATGTACATTAGGGATATCACTAATTTTGGCAAACTTTTTGGCATACCACTACGTGATGGGCAATATTGTCATTTGGAATCAAAAACATCACGCACCAACACCAATTTCTAAAATCAACCAATTTTTTTTTCACTGAAACATTATATAAATAATTTCATATTTCATATTTTTTTTTCAAGTGTGAGGAATGCTTTCCTTAATTAAAAATTATCTTTTGAAGTATGTCCGCGGTTGTTATTAAAACAAAATATATTGTATTTTAAAATAATTGAAAATATTTCATGAAAAACGTTATTGCGTTTGGTGCGTGAACTTTTTTAACAACCGCGAATAAATTATACCGTGGTTTTTCATATTTTTTAATGCTCTATTCGACTATGCTATGCAAATTTGCATATTTGCAGAAATTGTCATTAGTTATATCCCTAATGTACATATGTATGTATATTTAATCTTAATTAGAGTGGTTATTTTCCAATTTTCCGTTTTTTTTAAACCGGTTTTTACAAAAGGACGGTTTTCGAGTTATTCGACAAACCGGTTTTTTTGTCTCGAATTATTCGACAAAATCGAATATTTTTTTTATTTATTTTAAGATTTTGCGATTACTTTTAATAATTAGTGATAACTTTACACAGCACATTTCTTCTAAATGTGTAATATAATATAACCGTTTGTCTTTTAAATTGGAGTATATCATAAAAAGTCATTGATACTGTACCACTACCATTGTCACTACAGATTTTAATAACAAGATTTAATCGTTCCAGCTTCCTATACGTAGATATATGTAGGTTTAGAATATATTGAATGTGACTCGCAAAATTTAGAAGCTCAGCTCGGTTTAACAGTAAAAGAAGTTCGAAATCCACAAAAAAAATAGTTTTATAACAACTAGCGACTTAAAACCAGATTTTGATTACTTGGAAAATTTTTCAAAAAGCTAAAATAAAGTAAATCTTTTATACAATGCAAGTTCAACTATAAGTGAACGTGTTATTTCTGTTACTTTTTTAATCAAAAATAAATTGAGGAATCGTGAGTCCTCAAATATTATTTTAAAAAATACAACTAACTATTAGTATGTGTTAATATTATATAAATATATATCTTGTCTTTTGATTTAAAATAGTAAATAAATTTAAAGTTGTGTTAAATAAATTTAATTTAAATACATTTTTAAAAGACTGAATGATTTTTTAATTAGTTTTAATAAAAAAAAAATATTTAAGCTTAATTTATACCTCAATTCATAAATTGACAAAAAATTTAAAAACCGGTTATTCGAGCCGTTTTTTGATTGAAAAAAACGAAAACCAGTTTTTAAAAATTACGCTTTTTCGAATTATTCGAAAACCGGTTTTTGGAATATGTCGAATATTTCATCAACATATACATAAGTCTTTCAAAAATTTCAATTTAATACGAGCAGCAAAACTAAAAGCACTCTAACTTAATACTGACATGATTGATTTTTGGAATGTTGCATAACATCAGTATTAATGTATGTAATTAAATTTTGTAAATTAATTATTAAAAAAATTGGTAAATTAAAATTTAAAGTATGTGTATAGCGAAAGGGTTTAAAATGTTTACTAGGTTTGGAAATGTTCAATACTGAAAGAAATGTATGTATGGATGTATGTATATCTAAATGATAATTAATATTTTTGTATATTTGTAATTAATGAATTAATTAACGATATCGGGTTTTTATGTCTAGTTGCATATAGCAATTCACGCATTTTGTTGATATTTGGTGTTAAAGAAGAATTTAATTTTTCCATATTTCTAAGAATTGTAGAGGTTTTGAAATATTGATTCCATCTGACATCTACTCTCTGATACAAACACGTGGGTCTACTGATTTTCTGAATTTCATTAAAGAAACCGGAATTTTATTACCGGTGTTTTACCGAAAAAAGTAGTTTCTAAATGGTATTGGTTGCCAAACTTGTTTAATATTTATTAAATTAAGTAGCTGCAATCAAAATAAAATTACCAACAATTACAAACAAAAATCAAATAAATGTTTCTTTCATTTTTGGATTTAGAATTTACATAAACAAAATATTAAGTTTTTTTTTAGCTGTATTAAGTCATAAACACTCTGACGTAAATGCAAATGTTGCGAGTCAGCAGATACGCTTTGCTTATCAATGGTATGTGTAAGTAGTTACTCGTAAATGTATCGTTGCTACACATTGTCCTGATAAAATGATATTCTCCTTTAACAACATTTTCACATTTTAAATGTTAATCCCTATATATTCAATAATTTTCAATAACAAAGTGTGATATAAATGCGAGTAAATGATAAATGCTATTGACTAGGATTCTGTAACTGAATATTTACCGAAATGTTGATTTTCAACTTGAGTACTGGCACTTTGTTGTTTCTGTTGAGGTTGCGAATGAGGGACCTGAGAAGGTATATGTTCCTCAGTTTCGCCTATGGACTGATTTGTTTGAGTTTCCTGACTAACTGCAGTCTCTGACTCAATGTGACTTTCGTGCGTCAAATCTTGTTGGAATTTTTGTGTGTTATCTTCGGTATGGTCGATTCCATCTTGAATTTCTTCTTCTAATGCATCTTGATTTTCACATTTCCGTTGTTCTGTTTCTTGCTCTTCAAACACTTTTTTCTCGGCCAAGTCTACTATTGTGGACACAGTCTCTTCTACCAGATCGTCCACTACAGTTTGTACCATATTGGCTACATTTTGATTATTTTCGCTTTCTGTATCATTTTGTACTTTTTCCTCCGGGCAAGTACTTTCAGCAGGAGAATCTAAAGAAATTGCTTTTTCCACAGCAGCTTGTATAACATCTTCAATAATTTCCTTAGCGGTTTCACTAAGAAAGTCTTCCGATGACACTTCTACGGTAGAGTCGGGATTGTTCAACGAATTTTCATCGATATTTTCATAAATATTGTTGGTATTATTATTATTCTTATTGGCTTCCGTTATTGGTTCCAGATGTTGGTCTTGTGAAGAAATCTCAATAACTTTATCTATTAACTCATCAACTATATCTTTGACTGTGGTAGTTTCAGCGGGATCTTCATGTAAATTTACTATTGATTCGTCCACCATCGAAGTACTTGATACTGTAGTTTCAGGACTAAGCGAAGATATTTCTTCCGTTGTTTCTACGGTTGTAGATAAAGACGAACTTACTTCTAATTCACCTAAATCTTTTTGTGCTGTTCGTTCTGCAACTGCAACTGCAACAGTGGCTGTCGTTGTTGCTTCGACTATCGTTTGACATTCATTGTTATTCAAATTATTCTGTTCCGTAACGTGAGTTTGTTCAGTCTTTTTACAGTCCTCGCTAATGTCAGGTATGATTTCATTATTTGCGTTTATTTCAGCTGATAATTGGTCTGTTGTTGTTGCAGTAATGTTGTTGTTTAGGAGATTTTTGTTATTGAGTTGTGTTATTTTTGTATGAGTTGCATTATCTTCAGCAGTTGTTGGTGGGTGTTCAAAGGACGGTTCTTTGATTTGTTTCTTTTCATTATTTAAAACACCCTGTACTACTTCGTTTACAGCCAATTCAATTTCTTCATCCTTTATAACTGACGATGCTTCCTGTAATTCATCGGCTAAAAGTTTGCAATCGGCTAAAGATTTCTCCGAGTTCTGTAGAACTAATGCAATGTGGGCATCGTCATTGGATGAGTCTGTTTTAGCATTTTCGATTTCAAGCTCCTCTAAATCGCTGATATTTAAAGATTCCCTTAGGGCTTCTTGTCCCGTGGATGTAATTATTTTGGCGGGTGTTGAGGTGGCACTGGTAGTCTTGGAAGAGGGGGTATGGCCATTACAGTTAACGGCAGTTACTATTATCTCAGATTTTATATGTTCATTATAAACATCGCTCACACTCGATATACTAGATTTGACTGTTTCATTGGCGATGGCATCTTTTGTGGTATCTGGTAATTTGTCAGATTCATTTGCGCAATCACATTTGCCCTCTGTTTCATCTCTTTCCGTCTCCACATCGTCCATATCGTTCTCTTGATTATGATTCAAACACTCTTCCGTTTCCATCTCATCCTCGCCATCTTCATCTACTTGAGGTACATCTTCTAATGATGCTACCGACGCTGCATTGTGAACTACTCCATGTTGTTGCTGATGTAATTCTTCACGCTCCCATCCACTGATGGTACTTATTGGTCTCGCCTGTCTTAAGGCAGGATCAGTTATGTTGTCTGTTCGCTGCCTTTCGTAGTGTTCATACATTTGAGCAAATTGTAGTTTAAATTCTTCATACGAAACTTTTGAATGCACAATGGCTAATGTGTCAACCCAAACTCGCCAACCTCCATATTCATATTTAATGGCATGATGTAAAAGCATACGAAACAAAGAATAAACCATATCGGAAATTTTTTGTTCCTCTGTATTTTTCGGATGGATATAGGCCATTGCAATGAGCCACTCTTGCCACACAGACATTTGCAGAACCGTGCGTCTATTTTCACGATTGCTATTACAAAGTAATGTCATATCGGAAAGAAACAGTTTTTTTACTTCAATCAACGATTCAGTTTGCTTGGATTGCCTAATTAAAGTGGCCACTACCTTCAGCATCACTGGAATAGAACAAACAGAAAGAAAATATTTTTTTTTATTTTTCTGCAGAGCCTAAAAAAGCAAATCACTTTGAAAATGTTGTTTGTAGAAAATGTGAATAGTAAGTAAATGCGTACGAACATATTAGGGTAGTTTTTATGAAATAGAATTGTTCCTTTTAGTGTAAAAATACGATTGTAAAAGTTTTAGCTCAATCGGACTTTGCCTTCCCGTGCCGAAAGAGTCCTGAAGTTTTCAAAAAGGCTATCGCTAACAGCTTCTACTACCTGACTGATACCAGAAGCTGTTCATCAGCTCCAATATTGCAACAACAAACAAAATTGGGATTCCCATATTTTAACTTTCTGCTGTAATACATGATTAGTAATGAAAAATTAACTAGTTGAGGTCAAAATGAGAAAAAGTAGTAGTCATTTTATAGCTTCGAGGCACTTTCGGCACGGAAAGGCAAAGTCCGACTGTGCTAAAACTTTAACAATCGTATTTTTACACTAAAAGGAACAATTCTAGACGTGAGCATCTATAAAAATCGGAAATGGATTTTATAAAACCACCCTAGTACATATGCATATCTGGATACAACTTAAAACTTACTTGGATTTTCTAAACGATAATGACTTTCGGGTTCTGGATGTCTATTGTACATTATATGCTGTGATATATGTTCGGTCATAATTTCATATAGCACATTATAAGTTGGCATCGACAATGATTCTTCATACAAAAGTAAACGTTCCGCTAATAGTGTGTACAAATTATGTGGAGACATAACATCGTACTTTCTTCTAAAATCAATAAAATGGAGATGGAGTAAAGAAAACAATAAAAAAAAAACAATAAACAATAAATGAAATAGAAAAGTACATTTTAGGAAAAATTAACGTGAGCATATACATATGTATGGTATGAAATAGGAGCGTGTAACATACTTGTAAGTGCTCCGCGATAAAAAGAAGCCTAATAGTTTAAGGGCTTGTAAGCGTATCAATTGACTTTCAGCAGCCAGCAGTTTAAATATGGATCTAACGCCATGTTTAACATCAAAAGCAGGTACCATAGAGCTGGGATGCTCAGACATAAGCGATATTAACATTTGCAGAACATCATGTAGATTTTCATCCTTAAAATTTACGCCAAAAAAGAATGCATTCAAATTAACGAGAACATTGTTAAATGAGATCACACACAAGAGATCTATTTGTACCTACCTCATGCATGGTTGTCAAATAATTTAAAATGCTTTGCAGTTCATCTTCTTTGACACCCTGACCTATCATAATCAATTGTTTTAAAAACAATAGAATGTAAGCGCGTATAGCTAAGATATCTTTTTGGGCTGGACGAGGGCCATCTGATGAAAGTGAAAAAATATGATATGAATTGCTTAACATACGCAGTTTATATATTTAGTTTAGCTTACCCAATCCCTTTGGAATAATACCACTTTTAGCACGTGGATTCACAACCCAATAATAATATTTTAAAGTATGCACTGTTTGCAGAACAGTACTTACACGTCGTACATTGCTATAGATTTGTGTATCGCTCAGAAATTCTGTTGCTAAATATGAATATAGTCGAGCTTGAACATTCGCTGGTGTATAAATCCACAAAGCTGGATTAAATAAAACGTGATCCAAAAGCTGCCACGTTAAAAACGAAAAACAAAACAACTACAAACAAGAGTACAAAAAAACGATACATGGAATTAATAATCTCTTTCAATATCACAAGTTTCTCAAAATATTCAACGTTTCATAAAGGTTATACATTTAAAAGTCAAACGAAAATTAAAAAAACAACAATATGTCAAAATATATATATATATACATACATGTTTATGCACAATGCAGTCGATTTTTTTATATTTATTTATATAATACAAAAAGTATGGAGATTGATTTTGTATTTGGATTTGGATTTAAAACGTTTTATTTTGTAACAAAAACAGCATGCAGCAACAAAATATATTCATTCAGTTTTACAGCATCAACAATATTTATTATTTTAGGTACAAACAAATAAATAATATTGTATGAAAAAGAAACATAAAATAAAGAGAAAAAAAAAATAAGTTAATAATACATACATACGAGTACTATAATATTGTAATAAATTGATTAGCTATAAATAATATTCGTATTTTGTTTAAATATCGAACAAGCCTAAAATATGTTTAATAAATAAATGTAATTCTTTCAATTTCTCTTCATACATCGAATATTCCATTTAATTTACGGCATGGCAACTAACTGTGGCGCTTTTAACTAATAAACACATACATACATATGTATTTATAAATAAATAATGTAAATGGTTTAAATGTAATGCATGACAATAATTTATTTTGTTTCATTTGTCCCTACATCATTATTATATTTAGAAGGTACCTATTACATTTAGCTTTCGTTGTTCTAACCGATCATTCTCTTATGCAATCCTCTAATTTGCTAATCTTTTCCTTTCCATCAACAAAGAAATAGTTTTTTTTTTTCAAATAAATGTAAGAATAAGGATATTTGGATACTATCTACTGTTCTATACAGTGAACAATATTAAACAATAATAAAATGTATCAACAGTTTTATACATATATTTTTTATTTGTTTGTCAAATTATTACGGAACAAAAGCTAAGTCATTGAAAATTTCTTGCATTCAAGGTGTATTAATAAGGTGAGTTGCTAATAATTATTTGGTTGTTTATGTTGTGTTTTCGACTGACAAACTTGCATTAAATTTTTTGTCGCACGACGGTGAAGAGTATAAAAATATTTGCTGAATACATTAAACATTAAAAATGTCCTTTAATTAAACTTTTGACTTTTCATTTCAATATAAGACACAAAACAAAGGTTTGTACAAGAATACGCCTAGAATGTATTGTGTGTTATTTTAAATTTTTAGGTTTAGTAGATGAACTCGTGATACAATAATTGTAGAAGGTAGAATCACTAGCGAGAGTCTATATATACTTACGCCTACAACGTCAAACGTTGATTTTGGAATTTTTCATATATTTTCATATTTTCTTTGTTATACCTTATATTGTTGTGTCATGAGTTCACAGAACTGGTAAAGGGGAGTTTAATATTTACATTTGAAAATTTAAAACAGGGAATAAAACAAGTTAAAAAACTAAAACGTATTAAAATAAAAAGCTTTTCTTTTTTTGCAGGTTTTTGTAAGAATTTTCTATTCTTTTACAATTTGTATGTTTTTAAATTTTCAGAATCTGCTATATTTACAATTTAAAATGTAAAAATGTTTATATGCTTTACATATATTTGTACATTACAATTTGTTTGTTTAAAAAATATTAATAATAACAATATATTTGTGCTCCACTGGAAATAATCGTTGCCATTTATTGTTCGCACAAAATGACCTTTGGCCAAATCCGAAACCTTATATTCGATCGAACCGTAGTCTACGTTACGAATGCATTTTAAACTCGCAAATAGTTATCAAGCATAAGTCTAAAAGAGCTCTACACATTTTTAAAGGTTCTTACTGTTATAAATACATCGGACAAAATATATATAGTTCAATTCCTTAACACGTTAAGTGTACTCACGACTTATTTCTATGTATGTCAATGAAGACTTACAATCTATGCATGTGGTGCTAAGTTCACAAAATGGTTGAAGAAAACTATATTCGTAAGTTAGAAGTTCCTTAATGCAACTAAGTTTTTATTGCTAGAAGTTTTTTTGTATCAATGCATTTCATACATTCAGAATATATTTTTGGAAATAAATTTTGATAGGATTTTCCGATTGTTAGTATTTTTTAAAATGACTTTTCAGTTTTTTTTTTTTGTTTAAATACCAACATATGTAAGTGCTATGTGTTTTCAATAACTTTTTAAGGAAGCAAACCAACGGATGGATATATTGAAAACTAGTTTGGTGTGTTAAAAAAATCACCTAAAAGACATTTTCCTGTAAATAAGTCACAAATATTGATTCTGGAAATATCTAAATAGTGAATATTTTTCAAAATGGTCCATTTTATTTCCAGGTGGATGCAAAAATCTATTTTAAAAATCGTCCCACACTAATGCACATCTACGAGTACTACGAATACTATATATGTATGTTGTATTGTAATATCATATGATTTATATATTGTTTATGTTAGTACTTATGTATGTACATATCTGTTAAATACTAACTATCAAATGTGTATGTAGTATGTAAGAATAAAAATAATTAACAACATTTAATGTAACGTAGTTTACTTTTAAAACAATATTTTATAAATCTAATTAATAGTAAATACATTTTGAAAAATATGTATGTATGTATCTTCTAAAATACTTTTGAACTCTTTAGACTACAAAGAACGTATAAAATTTGCGTTGTTTAAAGTATCAAACTTTTCACCTGGTAGAACTGTTTGTTAAGATGATGTTTAAAACAGAGATGACAAGTGTTTTTGTTTAAAAATGTTTGGTATTTGGAAACGGGTTGGCAAGCATTCAGGGAATTATTAAGATTTGGTAATAAATTTTGTTGTTGTTGTTGTTGTTTTATTTAACGAACGAGCGTCGTTTTAAACAAAATTTTGCATTTCAAGGTGAATGGAGAAAAAGTGTAAATTTATAGTTTTGAAACATAGAAAAAGTTCGACAAAGAAGAAAGAGACAGACATAAAATATGTTAATAATTAGTAATAAAGACCAAACAATAAATACTGAGAAAGATTGAGAGAGGAAGTGATACTTTGATGCAAAACTCCATCAAATTTAAAAAAATTCATATTCAAAAAATGTAAATATGTAATCAAAAAGAAAAAAAGAACATGCTTAAAAAAAAAATAAATTAAAATGATGAACTGGGACGAAACGAAAAATTTCGATAATATTTGGTAAACATGATTTCCATGGCCATACAGAATTTCGAAATTCGCTTTGTTTTGTTTTTATATAGTTTCAAAGTTCATATTTGTTAATAGTTGAGTGTAAAATATCTAAAGTTTAAACTGTTAACAACTTTAGAATTGTTAGTCAAATTATACCATTTTTGATCTCATATTAAAGCTAATGAATCATAGATTTTTTTCAAGAAACCGATTTAAACTAAATATGAGCCAATGGAGTATTGAGAATTCTCGAGATAATTGAATAAGAATATCTAGAAATTCATGTCCTTAATTTTTCTCTGTTGGGAAAACATGCAAATGGGATTTTTAAGATTCTTTTGCAAACTACATAGCATATATTATAACAAAAATTTACTTAAGAAGAATACAAATTTATTCAATATATAAAATATATTACAATCCTTTGATTTATCAGTTTATCATATTTTTCTAATTTATATCTAAAATAAGAAAAAAACATGAAAACATTAGTTTTTAAAATTTCGCAGAACATGTCTAACATAAACGAGAACAACAGAGAACATTTTTTTTTTAATTTTAATTTAAAAATATAAGAAAAAATCTACATAGACATTAAAAATGACACGATATTTTTAAGGGAGATTTTATGGTATCAATTAATATTTTTGACATATTTATCTTTACAGGTTTCTGGTGATATACTTAGGAGTTTGTTGTCCCTACGATTTATATAAGACTAAAGGTAGGGTCACACATGACAAATATTTGACGTATTTAGACGTAACGACTAAATAAAATATATTTGAATTCTTCTATTTATTTCAAAAACTTATTTTACTTTGGATAATTCAAAACAAACAAAACACTTGTAAGAGTTAACACGTCAAACTAATTTGTGCTAAAAAATGTGATTACGCTTTTTTGAGCAAATATTTGCCATGTTTGACTTATTTTGTATATGTTGTTAACCATACAATGGCTTTTAATTGAGAAACATCTTTAGAAAATGAAAGATACAATTTTTTGGTTGAATATCCTGTTTTCAAAAGAAAATGATTTATGAAAATACTATTGTAAAAAATTTAAAATGCACAATTTTAAACCATTCTTATATAAAATTTGAACTTTGAGCCTGTATAGAATCACAACCATAGCAAATTTAAAAACTTTAAGCGACTTCAAATTTCGTATTACCACAGAGAACTAGTGTTGAAAAATTTCAACAAATTTGAAAGTGGTACCTTGTCAACTAAGTATTAATTAACCCACCGTTGCCACATGCAAGTGCAAGTTCGAAAACCTCAATACACTCACAGTTTTTTACTAACACAATCATATTTTTCTTGCTTGCAGCTCAGCTTGCAAGAGAATTTGCTTGCAAGTAAATTTTTTCACTTGTCGCAAGTAAAATGACAAATGAAGAAACAGTGTTACCAAGAATGAGTTTTATATCAATTTACTAAAACTTAGTAAATGAAAATAGCAGATTTTCTATGTATTTAAAAAAATAAATATGACACAAATATAAAACAACATATATTAATGGTATTTTTATTAAACATAAATTTCATTAATTTAAAAAAAAATGAACGAAAATATTTTTTTTTCAATAATTTTATAATATTGACAACACGGCAATACTGGCTTTCCCTTAATATTTTCTTTTAATTCGTTCAACATAGCATTTTTTGCAAGAACATTCGTTGTTGGCGACAATTTTAAAATGAACTTGCAAGGCATAGTGTAGACACACACAACATTTTGTGGTTTTTCGGTGTTTTTCGATGATAATACGTATTCATTACTTATAAGTAATTAGTTGCATGTGGCAACGGGGGGTATTTCTCAGCGTGAAAGAACCTTTTTATTAATATCTTAAATATAAATATGTATAATAAAAACGTTCTAACCCAAATGGCCATTTTCACCATGTACCATCTATAAGCTAAATATAACAATTTTAACCACAGTGTAAGATTAACACTTAACCTACACCATTTAAGAAAACATAGCTCTCTAGTAAATATTTAGAACCCAATTATTATTTTTTTTTCTCTTAATTTTAAAACAAAATTTTAAAACATTTTCTACCTTAGATGTTTGTTAAGGAATCAACTGATGGTGAAATGAAAATGGCTAATAGTGCTCGTTAACTAAAGCTGCAGTTTGTTAATTTTTCTTTAAAATAGGTATGTTTTATAATTGGATATTGTGAAATTGGGGGTAAGTATTGAGCTTTTGGACGTATACTTAATATTATCAGCCAAAAATAAACAAATATTAATCATTCGCCCACTACATACAATACATAGATGGTTATTGAATGTTTTTTTTAATATTTTTTTTTTGTTAGAAATATATATATGTGTATGTATAAATTACTTTTTTAAAGGGATATCGCAAGCCCATGTTTAACTGTGTGTGTGAGTGTGTTTTGTTATTTTAATTACATAAAGTAGAAATGAAAAAGAAAACAAACAAATACAATCAAAATTAATTATTTGTATTCCAAAAAGAATAATATGTAAGGAGTGAGATCGAAAAATTCTTAACACACGTTTTTCATTACATTTTTTAACCCAAGTATTATTTGAATTTTTTTTTGATCAAGTTACCTTTGAAAAACATGTCAGTTATTATGTGTAATGTCAATTATATTAATTTTTTTGTTAATCTGATTAAAATGAGTGACCAGAAAAAAGTGCGTACTGAAATTATTAAATATTTTCAACAAAACCCAACTTGGTCTTACAAAAAGTTGGCCAAGCATACAAAGGTCTGCCGTCAAACTGTTTCCAATGTTATTAAACAGTACCGGGAGAACTTGTCAGTTGATAGAAAACCTGGTTCAGGTAGAAGGAATGGTCCACATGATGTTTCTAAAGCCAAAAAAATAGAACGCATTTTCAAAAGAGCTCCCAACACATCCGGTAGGAAAGCAGCCCGGTTAGCTCAGTGCTCGGACTATTTGGTACGAAAAGTTAAAGCTAATGCAGGTTTAAAAACATACAAGGCTCAAAAAGTTCCTGACAGGAACGCTACTAAAAATTTAGAGGCCAAAAACAGAGCACGGAAATTGAAGTCAAGTTTTATAAAAAAATATTCTTGCTGCATAATGGATGACGAAACGTATGTTCTGGCAGATTTTTCGCAACTTCCAGGTCAAAAATTTTATGTTGCTGATGCTCGAGGGAATGTTGAAGAAAAGTTTAGGACCCAAAAGCAGACAAAATTTCCCAGAAAGTTCTTGGTATGGCAAGCAATATGCAGTTGCGGCAAAAGAAGCCACTCATTTGTTACAACGGGCTCTATAAATACCGAAATTTACATCAAGGAATGTTTACAAAAAAGGCTGCTTCCATTCATAAGACTTCATAATGTGTCCACTTATTTTTGGCCTGACTTGGCATCCTGTCACTATGGCAAACAAGCCCTTGAGTGGTACAAGAACAATAATGTGGTATTTGTACCAAGAGAGGCAAATCCTCCAAACTGCCCGGAGCTAAGGCCAGTGGAGAGATATTGGGCTCTTGTTAAAAGAGAATTGAAGAGTACAAAAAAGGTGTCCAAAAGTGTGGTAGATTTTAAACGGAGATGGACTACATGTTCGAGCAAAGTGACAGAAAGCACTATAAAAACGTTAATGGAAGGGTTTCCGAAAAAGGTTCAAAATTTCATCACTAGTGATTAAAACTATAAAAATAATTTTTTTTGTAAATTGTAATAATAATTTCAATCAAATAAAAAAAAAATTAAAGCTGTAAGTTTAGTGGTTTCTTTTTTATAAACATATATGTATGTTAAGAATTTTTCGATCTCACTCCTTAATTATAATAGTAAGAGTAATAGTAATAGTAAGTATAATAAACATTGTCATGCATTTTCGATTTCATTATTTCTACACACATGTATTACACATGCTGGTTTCTTCTTAATCAAAATTGGTATTATTGAAAAATTGCAATAATAATAATATTATGTATTTAATTGACAAGATTTTTGACAAAGAAATTCGTTAACGACTTAAATACATACATACATACATATATATGTATGTATGTTGCGAGGAAGGACGTTTAAAGCATATATCATACCTGTTTGAGCAATAAATCACTATTGGCTGACAGACATGTCACTAAATATTTAGTTAGATTAAGAAATGAGCCCAACACTTCTAGAGTAAGGTGTTCTCGAGACGATCGCTGTAGCATAAACGATATAACTAGGAAACCCCGATTTTGTATCATGTGCTGTTGTACGGTTTGTGAAGTTTCAACTAATTCGCAAATAAAACCCAAAAGCTTCGAGCTGAAAATGACACAGAATGTATTAAATTAAACATTATCCAAAATGTTTTAATATTTAAAATATATATGTATGTTGACAAAAGTTCTCTAGACAGATGTATATGGAAACTAAAATAAGAACCTGTACAATACAACTTACCATAATGTTGGATCACGTTTCATGTCGCTAATACCCTCATGAGCCATATCCAATTGTGAGAAAAGTGGAAACAAAACTTGAATCCCACCTATAGAATTTAATGTACAGTGTATGGAATGCGTAATAACAGCTTTTACATCCTAGAATAAAAACACAAAGACGAAGGAAATAAAAAGTTTTATAGTAAAATGCAAAAGGTATGTCTAATGTACATACTACTTATGTTGACTTAAATTGTATAAACATGTTTGCAATTTAACTTTTACTTAAACATTTACTGCATACTAAAATAAGGCGAAAAAAGAAATAATGTCTCAAGGGAGAGACCACAAGAATTTTGAGCCACAATATCAAATAAAGCATCATAAGTACGTACGTACGTAGCTGTTTGGTATGTTGAGGAAAATTTGCCCGAAATAAATAAAATTTATTTAGTAGAATCCCTTTGACTATAAATAATTCTAATTTCCTAAGAATTTCATCATACATACATACATACATACATACATACATACATACATACATACATACATACATACATACATACATACATACATACATACATACATACATACATACATACATACATACATACATACATACATACATACATACATACATACATACATACATACATACATACATACATACATACATACATACATACATACATACATACATACATACATACATACATACATACATACATACATACATACATACATACATACATACATACATACATACATACATACATACATACATACATACATACATACATACATACATACATACATACATACATACATACATACATACATACATACATACATACATACATACATACATACATACATACATACATACATACATACATACATACATACATACATACATACATACATACATACATACATACATACATACATACATACATACATACATACATACATACATACATACATACATACATACATACATACATACATACATACATACATACATACATACATACATACATACATACATACATACATACATACATACATACATACATACATACATACATACATACATACATACATACATACATACATACATACATACATACATACATACATACATACATACATACATACATACATACATACATACATACATACATACATACATACATACATACATACATACATACATACATACATACATACATACATACATACATACATACATACATACATACATACATACATACATACATACATACATACATACATACATACATACATACATACATACATACATACATACATACATACATACATACATACATACATACATACATACATACATACATACATACATACATACATACATACATACATACATACATACATACATACATACATACATACATACATACATACATACATACATACATACATACATACATACATACATACATACATACATACATACATACATACATACATACATACATACATACATACATACATACATACATACATACATACATACATACATACATACATACATACATACATACATACATACATACATACATACATACATACATACATACATACATACATACATACATACATACATACATACATACATACATACATACATACATACATACATACATACATACATACATACATACATACATACATACATACATACATACATACATACATACATACATACATACATACATACATACATACATACATACATACATACATACATACATACATACATACATACATACATACATACATACATACATACATACATACATACATACATACATACATACATACATACATACATACATACATACATACATACATACATACATACATACATACATACATACATACATACATACATACATACATACATACATACATACATACATACATACATACATACATACATACATACATACATACATACATACATACATACATACATACATACATACATACATACATACATACATACATACATACATACATACATACATACATACATACATACATACATACATACATACATACATACATACATACATACATACATACATACATACATACATACATACATACATACATACATACATACATACATACATACATACATACATACATACATACATACATACATACATACATACATACATACATACATACATACATACATACATACATACATACATACATACATACATACATACATACATACATACATACATACATACATACATACATACATACATACATACATACATACATACATACATACATACATACATACATACATACATACATACATACATACATACATACATACATACATACATACATACATACATACATACATACATACATACATACATACATACATACATACATACATACATACATACATACATACATACATACATACATACATACATACATACATACATACATACATACATACATACATACATACATACATACATACATACATACATACATACATACATACATACATACATACATACATACATACATACATACATACATACATACATACATACATACATACATACATACATACATACATACATACATACATACATACATACATACATACATACATACATACATACATACATACATACATACATACATACATACATACATACATACATACATACATACATACATACATACATACATACATACATACATACATACATACATACATACATACATACATACATACATACATACATACATACATACATACATACATACATACATACATACATACATACATACATACATACATACATACATACATACATACATACATACATACATACATACATACATACATACATACATACATACATACATACATACATACATACATACATACATACATACATACATACATACATACATACATACATACATACATACATACATACATACATACATACATACATACATACATACATACATACATACATACATACATACATACATACATACATACATACATACATACATACATACATACATACATACATACATACATACATACATACATACATACATACATACATACATACATACATACATACATACATACATACATACATACATACATACATACATACATACATACATACATACATACATACATACATACATACATACATACATACATACATACATACATACATACATACATACATACATACATACATACATACATACATACATACATACATACATACATACATACATACATACATACATACATACATACATACATACATACATACATACATACATACATACATACATACATACATACATACATACATACATACATACATACATACATACATACATACATACATACATACATACATACATACATACATACATACATACATACATACATACATACATACATACATACATACATACATACATACATACATACATACATACATACATACATACATACATACATACATACATACATACATACATACATACATACATACATACATACATACATACATACATACATACATACATACATACATACATACATACATACATACATACATACATACATACATACATACATACATACATACATACATACATACATACATACATACATACATACATACATACATACATACATACATACATACATACATACATACATACATACATACATACATACATACATACATACATACATACATACATACATACATACATACATACATACATACATACATACATACATACATACATACATACATACATACATACATACATACATACATACATACATACATACATACATACATACATACATACATACATACATACATACATACATACATACATACATACATACATACATACATACATACATACATACATACATACATACATACATACATACATACATACATACATACATACATACATACATACATACATACATACATACATACATACATACATACATACATACATACATACATACATACATACATACATACATACATACATACATACATACATACATACATACATACATACATACATACATACATACATACATACATACATACATACATACATACATACATACATACATACATACATACATACATACATACATACATACATACATACATACATACATACATACATACATACATACATACATACATACATACATACATACATACATACATACATACATACATACATACATACATACATACATACATACATACATACATACATACATACATACATACATACATACATACATACATACATACATACATACATACATACATACATACATACATACATACATACATACATACATACATACATACATACATACATACATACATACATACATACATACATACATACATACATACATACATACATACATACATACATACATACATACATACATACATACATACATACATACATACATACATACATACATACATACATACATACATACATACATACATACATACATACATACATACATACATACATACATACATACATACATACATACATACATACATACATACATACATACATACATACATACATACATACATACATACATACATACATACATACATACATACATACATACATACATACATACATACATACATACATACATACATACATACATACATACATACATACATACATACATACATACATACATACATACATACATACATACATACATACATACATACATACATACATACATACATACATACATACATACATACATACATACATACATACATACATACATACATACATACATACATACATACATACATACATACATACATACATACATACATACATACATACATACATACATACATACATACATACATACATACATACATACATACATACATACATACATACATACATACATACATACATACATACATACATACATACATACATACATACATACATACATACATACATACATACATACATACATACATACATACATACATACATACATACATACATACATACATACATACATACATACATACATACATACATACATACATACATACATACATACATACATACATACATACATACATACATACATACATACATACATACATACATACATACATACATACATACATACATACATACATACATACATACATACATACATACATACATACATACATACATACATACATACATACATACATACATACATACATACATACATACATACATACATACATACATACATACATACATACATACATACATACATACATACATACATACATACATACATACATACATACATACATACATACATACATACATACATACATACATACATACATACATACATACATACATACATACATACATACATACATACATACATACATACATACATACATACATACATACATACATACATACATACATACATACATACATACATACATACATACATACATACATACATACATACATACATACATACATACATACATACATACATACATACATACATACATACATACATACATACATACATACATACATACATACATACATACATACATACATACATACATACATACATACATACATACATACATACATACATACATACATACATACATACATACATACATACATACATACATACATACATACATACATACATACATACATACATACATACATACATACATACATACATACATACATACATACATACATACATACATACATACATACATACATACATACATACATACATACATACATACATACATACATACATACATACATACATACATACATACATACATACATACATACATACATACATACATACATACATACATACATACATACATACATACATACATACATACATACATACATACATACATACATACATACATACATACATACATACATACATACATACATACATACATACATACATACATACTTACTCGTACATACAATATTTATTATTATTTCTTTTATTGCCATTGCTATTGTTTTCGGGCATACTTACTTGTAACATAAGTGCATGTGGTGTATGTACAAAGTATGATACATTTCCTTTGGGTGCTGACTGTAAACATAGTTGACCATCGGTTGCCACTGGATTGTACATGAATACAATGGCATTAGATAACTTTCCATCATATAGGACCTAAAGAAAGTAAAAAAAACAAATAGTATTAAATGCGTTTATTAATTTTATTAATAAAGCACGAAACCACAATATTATTTGTTTTGGAGTATATGTTTAGTCCATGTAATGACGAAAATCGTGTATTTTTTAAATTTAATAATACAAAAATTATAAATTTATTAAATAATGTAATCTAACTACCCAGAAGAAAAGTTCTGGAGTTGAGTCTTTTAATTGACAATTCGTTGCGATGCTAGCATATGAGCAATTCTATATTATCGTACATGACATTTGTACGCCTACAGAGTGGAATAGATTTTGCAAAAATAAGAGTATCTGAAAAATAATTTGATCTTTATGTTCCATTCAGGTGGTCCTATATATTTTAAAATAATAAAAAGTTCTTTCGAAATATTGTTGTCCAAATATGTGAAAATTTTCGAATCGTGAGAGGCGTTATGTTTTTTTTTAATTTCTTACACTAAACCAAATATTTTTCCTTTAAAATCCGTCATATTTAAATAAAAACAATCTTTGGATGATTTTATAATAAATAAAATTTAATATCGTACGTGACATACCGTACGTGACAGATTTTTCTCTTATAATAAAACAATATATATTCTGTAAATATATGTATACAAAAACTAAAAAAAGAGAATAGAAAATATACATTCGGTTTCAATAAACAATTTGACAATAGCAAAAAAACAATCAGAGTCAAATTCATTTAATACTACAAGCTAATTGGGAGCCTAGTTTTCAACACAATTTTAGCCTAAAACATACCTAAAACATTAAAAAATTAATATAATCAGCTTAAACTATTATTTTTGTCTTTAAAATGTTGTAATATGATCTAAATACTTTCACACAGTAACATTTTATTATTTTCTTCTATCCAAATCATCTTGAAAACAAGTTTCAAGGGTTTTTGTGTTTTCAGTCGTGGTAGCGATTCTCGTGGAATTGCCCATACGTAGTTTGGATGGTGGAAACACTTCTTTCCGTTTTCGATATTGATTAATTTTATATATATTGTATGTTATCGAATTATTCGAACAATTAAAAAACACTTATTCGAACGTCAGAAAAACCGTGTAATTTATATACCCTAATATAGATGGTACACGTAAATCCTTTAACGGTAAAATTAATATACATTTAAAAAAAATTATTATATACATAGAAATATCGTGTGAAAACTTGAAATCATTGTGTATCTTTACTAGTGCCATTTACTACATTTGAACATAAATACATATGTACAATATATGGTCACCTAAAATGCAAAAGCGTCTATCAACACTTTTTTTAAATTTTACAGGAGAAACAAAAAACGTAATAATATTTACAGCCTGGCCCACGATGTCGAAAGAAAACTTAAGCGAAAGAAAGTCAGTCACTCACTTTCATTCGAAACAGTGTCCCACTATCTTACGACTTATCGTTCGTTTTGCTTTACACTTCAAACGTAATCCAAATATAATTGAGTTGCCATATATGCAATTCCAGAAAACAATCGAAAATAAATTGAAAACCATTATTTGACACAAAATAAAATAACTATGCAGTGGTGTAGTGAGTACAACACTTGACTAGCAGCCGGAAAGTTGTCGGATCAACTCGAGTAAGTACTATGAGTGAAATTCTGTTATATTATACAAAACTGTATAATAATAAATACGTACGCATCCATTTTGTACTAGATTCTTGCACAAACGACAAAAAATAAAAAGTGAATGAATTTGACATTTCAGTTCGTACAAACATCAGAAAATGTAAATAGTGAGTCCCATTTTTGTATTGAGTTGCTGACGTTAACGTTCGCATTTGTTTTCATTCGACTAAGAATATTAGTGAGCCGCAAAACAGCTGTTTGTCGTTTGGAACGACAATGTTCGACATCGTGGGCCAGGCTGTTAAAGTGTTGTGGTTACAAATATGATTTTCTTTCTTCAGCAATATATGTATGTATGTATGTACATTAAAAACTGAATTTGCAATTTTTTGGTTGTTGTGCCCTTTTGCATTTGAGGTGACGATATGTAGTACGTATTAAGGAATAAAATTCAATTAGGTTTTTATTTATCGCAAACATTTCTCTCAATACATTTTTGAGTAGTTTTTTCTTGTTTCTACTTTTGTTTTGTTTTGTTTTGTTTAATACCACCAAATACAGTGAATATGCACTTATGTCGTCTATGAACGTACATATGTATGAATTCTGTGCACATGCATAAAATGTACGAATGTAATCATGTACAATACATTAGAGTACACCGTAATTTTATGGATCAGAGTTGTTTGAGCGTGGTCCGAGCAAGTAAATCTCCTAAATGGTGATCTGTTTAATTGTATGCAAAGATGAATATTACTGAATTTTTAGCCTTTACAGCTGCGAAAAGAAAAATAGCACCACCCCCCATAAAAATGTTTTTCATACCCTTTTTATTTACATTTGTATGCTTAAGAATGTTTTGGGTACGTTTTTGTAGAACTAAAAGATTAAAAAATTTAAGAAAAGAAAAAAAAAATCATAATTTTATTTACCGTTTTCAACAAACATATTAAGAAAATTAACGAAAAATATAATAGCATCAATTTGAAATATGCTCTTATGATTATAAAAACAAGAAATAAATAATAACTTCATTACTTAAAAATAGTTGTACATCAAGGGTAAAATTATTCTATAAATTTAATATTTAGTTGAGTTGCCTTTATTGGCAATAACAGCTGCGCATCGCCTTGGCATCGATTCAACCAAATCTTGGCATCGTTTTAGAGGAATCATGCTCCAGGACTCCTGAATGATTTACCAAAGTGATTTGCTGGTGGTTGGCTTTGAAGCAGCAACTGCCTTTTTGACATCAGTCCACAGATTTTCGATTGGATGGAGGTCTGGTGACTGCACAGGCCACTCCAAAACGTTCACCGAATTTCTTTTAAACCATTCCTTTGCTTTTCTAATGGTATGCTTGGGGTCATTATCCTGTTGGAAGACCCATACCAACGGCATCTCATCTTCTGCATAGGGTAGCATCACAGTATCCAAAATATCGACGTAAACGTGTTGTTCCATTATGGTTTTGATCCAATGTATTGGACCTACTCCATAGAAAGAAAAACAACCCCATACCATTACGCTTGACCCTCCATGTTTAATAATTTTTGTAGTATATTTTGGATTGTATTCGGAGTTTTGAGGACGCCTGACGTATGAACGAGAACCCTTTCCACCAAACATAACAACTTTACTCAAATATTCTTCCACTTTTGGACTGACCAATTTAGATGTTGCTTTGCGAACTTCATGCGCTTGGCGATATGTTTTGCATTTAAAAGAGGGACTTTTCTTGGACTGCACGCTTTTAATTTATGTTCTCTGAGACATGTGCGAATGTGTTTGTAGTGTCGCAGTTATATTAAGGTCCTTTTTTAGCTCGGTTGCAGCTTTGAAAGGATCCTTTTTGCTCTCGCGGATCAATCTTTTGACTTGACGCGGGGTCAGAACTCGTTTTCTTCCACGTCTTACAGCCTTTTCTTTATAATTAATTGTGTTGTGAATCATTTTGTTAGAACACCCAACCGTTTTCTTCTCTATAAGATTTTCCATCCGATATTAATTATACCCTTCACCTTCGTGAGAAGGATATATATAAGTTTGTCATTCCGTTTGTAATTTCTACATTTTTCATTTCCGACCCTATAAAGTATATATATTCTGGATCCTTATAGATAGCGGAGTCGATTAAGCCATGTCCGTCTGTCTGTCCGTCTGTCTGCCTGTTGAAATCAATTTTCTGAAGACCCCAGATATCTTCGGGATCCAAATCTTCAATAATTCTGTCAGACATGCTTTCGAGAATTTTTCTATTTAAAATCAGCAAAATCGGTCCACAAATGGCTGAGATATGAGGAAAAAACCAAGACAACCTCGATTTTTGACCTATTTTTGTCTTATATCTGGATTACTAAGACATTAATATAGACAATATGGATGTCTAATGATAGATATTTCAAAGGCATTTGCAACGACGTATATAAGACCATAGTAAGATGGACCTACAATGGGTCAAAATCGGAAATAAAAATTTCACAAAAAAAAAATTGAAAAAACAAAAAATAAATTTATAATTTAAAAAAAAAATTTTTAAATTTAAAAAAAAAATAACAATCGAAAAATTTTTTTTCCAAAAAATTAAAAAAACAACTGGAAAAAAATTAAATTTTGGTTACCCAAAAATATTTAAAATTTTTAAGTATAATTTGGTGAAGGGTATATATGATTCGGCACAGCCGAATATAGCACTCTTACTTGTTTTTATTTCGGGTTTTTCAGCACTGCAGTGCTTTCCACGACCCATTTTATTTAAAATATTAGCTTTTCTTTAACTTTATGATCGAAATAATAAAAATAAAAGTCAAATCTTATAAACACGTCTTTTCCATTAAAAAAATGTGTAAGTGGTGCTATTTTATATTTCGGCATTTGTTTGTCATTTTAACTTCAAATTGCAAAAAAATTACAATAACATAGGAGACTACTAAGCAATGTATTAAATATCAATATTTGAAAAAATACAAACACTAATTATTTGTTTTTGGAAAAATAAAAAAAGGGTCATAGTGGTGCTATTACTTTTTTCCCAACTGTATGTTACTTCCTAATTTGTTTGAACAATTTTCTAAGTAATGTGCACCCTACTTTGTCTTATTTTCTTCAGTATATAAATTATGTAAAATTTTAACAATGGTACCTATTTAGTTTGATTTCTAACAGGTGTAAAACATGAATGTTGAAAGAAACTTAACCACACCATATCTTTAGCAAAACCTGGTAGTTTACACCCAAAATTAATTTTGGGTTGTAGAATCCATTTGGAGGTATTGGATTTTTTTAGTTAGCAATAGGGTGATCGGCTCGGTTTTTAACAACCGGTTATAACCGGTGTTTTTGGTAAGGTCGGTTTCGGTTATTTTGAAAAGCTCACATTTCGAATATCGAAGAAACCGGGTTTTTCTCCTCGAATAGCCGGTTTTTTCTAAAAGTGTTTTTTCATGAGTCTTAAAAAAACATTCAAAATTCAAAAAACTTTTTTAAAAGAAATACTCTATTTTAGAAGACTTTTTATATTTAGACAAATGTAACAAGTGATCTGGAAGGCCCGAAAACTAGCTCATGCATGTTATCTATATGTCCTACAAGTACACTTCAAATTTTAATTTGAAATTCAAAATGCGTAAAATTGGGAAGACCTTATGAAGGATAAGAAAAACATTGCTTTGGTATTTACCCTTGGAATCGAGTATAATGTACACCAAGTATGATGAAAAGAGAGAGATATATATTAGAGCTACAAAGCTCTGAAAAAATTGAACTTGATTGTGCGTAACAAATTTCAAGATTTTTGCTCCAGGTCAAATATGACCCCAAAGTCCAAAGAAGTTTATAGATATTTTTTTTGCCAATTTGTTTTTCTAAAAACCTAACATAGTTGTTGACATTTGAAATTAAATAAAATTCATAAACCAATAACTTTTAGAAAAAACTAAATATTAATTTCAAAATGGGCCAAATTTGAACCGAATACCTTGTGAAGGTTAAAAGAAGTAATCAAAATTGTTTTAATCACTATTATTTTAATAAATAGAACTCGGTTAACCGGTTATTATTAAATAACCGAAAACGAAACCGGTTTATATTAAATTGCAATATTTCCAAAAAACCGAAAACCGGTTTCTAAAAATGTCGAAGAATAGATCACCCTAGTTAGCAATCAAAAATAGCAATTGATTATATCGAGCCCTTAGCGCCAAATTATCGTAAGCGACAAAACACAAATTTTACAGGAGAAGGTTTTTTTTTGATTATTTTGAAATTTACACATAGAATTAAAAATGTTATGATGCGATATAATATAATTTCGTTCAAGCTATTTGTCTATTTTTCAAAAATATTGATAACTTTTGACAATTACAAATTCATGGAATACTTTATAGAAAAATATGACAAATTGAAATTAAAGTTTTATTTATAAATAGTTTTTAATGAAATTTCACAGTTATGTAGATTTTTCTATTTAAAATGGAAAAATAAAAACCAATTTTGAAATTTATTATCAGCAATCCCGCAATTCCCAAAAAAGTGTTGAAAAATTCAAAAATGGTAATTTTTAGTTTTTTGGCTATAATATCCATACCAGGGTCGGGGTTATCGGGACCCTTTACAAAATAATTAGAAACATATTGAGGCACCTATAATTGGTTACTATATTTTGATATCGGATACGCGATTTGAGAATTTTTGCCCTAAAGTCTTCTTTTACATAAAAAATAGGTGTTTTTTGAAAGGTAACAACAATTTTGAAATTAGTTTTCCTATAAAATATTTTATGAAAACTTAGCTTTCAGAAAGTATAAATTCCTTATACATCCTCTTAGAAATTTTTTGCGATAACTTAAAAAGAAAAAAGTTCTTTTTTCCCAAAAAATTTGCGAAAAAAACGCTTTTTAAAATTTTTTAAATTCAAATGCATATAACTTTGGACTTAGTCATTAATTTTAAACAATTCGTTCTCCATTTGACACATACATGTGTTGTTAGTCCAACAAAGGAAAACTGTAGAAAATCGGGAAATATTTGGATACGCTGTTATCAAAAAACTGGAGTAGCGTGGGTAAAAATGTTGAAAATTTAATTTTCAAATGCGAATATCTCCTAAGCTGTAATAGATAATTGATAGCTACGACGAGATTTTTTGTAGTGCTCGATGAAAAGATTCTACATGTATAATGGTTTTGAAATCGGAACTCAAATCAAGAAATAATATCGTTTTAAAAATGTAACATACCCGAGGTGTCCTACTTTGAGGGCCCTTGGTCGAGCCCCTGGTGGGCCCATGAGGTCCACGTTCAAAACTTAATTTCGACAACACTTCTTCTTTGCGCATGTGAAATTTCATTCAAACCAATCTAACCAAGTAGAAGTAACAGATTTATTTCCCTCTTTTTTTCTATACCACTGTGTGTCGCTTACGATAAAATTTGTTTACTGTAAAATATAAACATTGACTTACGATAAAATCTTACCCCCTATATTTTTGATGTTATTTAAAATTTTGATATTCTGAGAACACTAAAACATCAGTCGGTCCATAAAATTTTAATTTCTGCAATAAAACAAAAATTTTAAAAATGTCGCTTACGATAATTTGGCGCTAAGGGCTCGATATATACATATGTATAAGGCGTTGAAAAATTAAATTTTGGTGTTTCAAAGATAATTTTATCTGGAATATACGTTTTAAAAACAATGCTTTAATGGCAACAATAAATAAGACCCATCAAAAGCAAATATATTGTTTAAGGGCAGGTCTAATGTGCATATACATACATACATACATATATACATAAGTACAATGTGGTGCAAAAGTGAGGTAATGTTTTTTTAAATGTTTTAGAAAACTGACAATGGATTTTCGGAGCATTTTAAACATTTAAACCAGTTTTTAGTTTCATTCAACAATAAGTGTGTACTCTTCGATAGCTAAGAACAAGACTTCTATTTAATACCTTTGCCTGAATATAAGGATAATCTTCTTTTACTTTTGTACCAATGTTTCGCAAAATCGTTATTCAGAGGTTTTGTTTAGTATATCTTAGTCTTCACCACTTAAATTAAGAGTAGAAGTAAATAAGCTGTGCGATTTTTGTAAATTTCACATAAGATTTATCGAAATAAGGTACATATTTGTAATTACAGCATGATTCAAACCTACTGCAAATGTTGCAATTTGTATCTAATTTTTGAAGTCAATATCGATGCTGAAGTACTGTGGCGTTATAAAAACCAAAAACCCTTATAATAGCTTTGCACTAAGAAATATTTAAATCGACTATTATTTATATACCATTATTTTTTCAAAAGAAAAAAGGATTGTTATTGCCTTTATTTTCTGACGTTTGAAATACTTTGGCATTGATTCATTTACCAAAAAAATCCAATATTTAAACTTATATCGCTAATTTAAGTATTTCCTTTAGAATTTCTTATTTCTCAAATACAAAAATTATATTATGTTTTTCTTCTTGTGATCTACATCTAATAAACAATTAATAATTGATTGATAAATAATACATGCTTTAAATTTCTAAATAATCCGAAAATCTATTGATAATTTTCTAAAACCTGTATAAACATTGTCCCACTTTTGCATCACAGTGTATGTGTTCATGGATACAATACATACTTCATACTCAGCAGTTCTTTGTGACTGTCCCGAACTAGTGATTTTACCCATAATTTAGGGTAATTTATGTAACTAGTTACATAAATAGCTACACATAGTTTACAAATGACTGTTTAATAACTGGTCGAAAGTAGTCAAAGCATGGAATTCACATTACTATATACGGGTGCTTAGCGGAAGTTAAACAAACATTCTTATGACTACCGTTTAATAGAATAATTCTAGTGGGTAAAATAACTGCTTTCTAAAGCACAGTAGTAACGTAAAGAATACACTTTAGATTACTTAGTGACACTTAAGTGACAATTGACTTCACGCTAGATTACTTGGGATCTATAAAGTAATCTATTCACTCCTTTCTGACCTACGAAGAGCACATACGTGTCAAAAGACTCAAAATATATAAATTGGAGTCAGTCAACTGATCAGAAATTATTGAAATTAAATAAGGTATACATTGAATACTTGTAAAACTGCTGGGTAGTTATAATGTATGTATATACGGATCTGTGTATGCATTTATGTGTAATCAATTGATTTGAGTCGATGGTTTACACTCTAATAATTTCGATAATTAAAAGTGAAATACATATAAATGAAAAAACAACATCTGATGAATTTGTATTTTTTACAAGGTTTCCATCATTGAGCTAATTGATTTACTACTCTACTTTCTAGTCGAAAGAGGTGTTGTTGAAGCCAAGTTAAATAAAAGAATGAACATTTTACCGATACACTTAAAAAGTAAAAAACCAAACAAATTTACATTTAAATTAAAAGCGATTTTATAAAGTGTAGGTAGGCTATACAAAGTTTATAAATACATATAGTTTTTTATTTGTATGTGTTTTGTTTGCTATACATAAAGCAAAAATTAAATAATGGTGGAAACAAATTGCTAAAAGTTTAATGATGTTATAAAATAGTTTCAACTGAAAATCACAAAGTGTACTATGTGTAAGATAAAATGGCTTATATAATAAAGTCCTAACACATTGTTGAAAATTAAGAACAAATCTTTTACCGGCAATTCGAAATATTTTTTTTACTACACGATCAAAATAATCAGAAATAACCATAAATGTTTCTTATCACGTTAATAACGTTATTAATCCACATATTTTAAACTAAAATTTCCATTTATATTTATTAGACCGACTGGCAGAAATCATTTTGTTACCCCCTCAAAATAATCCTTGATTTGTTTTATGGTGTCAAATTATGATTATTCGTAATTACAAATCATAAGAAATAATTTATAAAACAGCATTGACTGATTTCAAAAATATATAAAACCAAGGATTTTAGAACGTTAGTTAGTACGTTTCCACACTAAGCTAACTATATGTGTGTATAAGAATGTAGATTAAACAATTTTTCATATGACTTTTCAATATTACTAGCATAACCCAGTGCACTTCGCTACCCCTACCCTAGTAAAATTAAAAAAATATGAATGGAAATACGAAAATAACACATAGAAAATTTGAGAATATCTCAATTACAGTTCACTTGATATTCGAAAAAATAACTAACTAATTTTGCATGGGAGATACCACTCCACTGCTCTGATCCCACCCATTTTTAGACCTTTTATGTAAATATCTAGCTTTAAATTCGTTTTTAGCTAACTTCCGTATAATGGTAATAAACTGATTAATGCAGAGTTTAAATTCTTTTAGAATTATAGTTCTCCAGATATTCAAAATTAATTATTTACTTTATGCCACAAACACTAATGCAATCCGTACCATTTTGAAGAACCATGCAATTATAACTTTGTATGGTAGGTGACTCACCTATGGGAGGTGACTCCTTTTCCGACCCCTCGCATTTTGGGTACTCTGCACAGTAATAAGAAATTAATTCGCTAAGTGTTTAAACACTTTTACAATTATAGTTCTACAGATATTCGAAATTAATTATAAACTTTGTATAGGGTGTGCCACGCCCACCGAACAATTTCAGCGAAACTATGCAAAATTATAAAAGAGCCATTTGGACTAAGTTTGAAGAATCTTGCAATTATAGTTCACAACATATTTTGAATAAACTGTTTACTTTGTATGGGTGGCGACTCACCATTTTTTCCGACCCGTCCCATTTTTTGATTAAACTTCATGCAGTGATAAGTAATTGATTCGTATCAAGTTTAAAAACCGTCACAATTATAGTTCTGCACATATTATAAAATAACCATTTACTTATGTATGTATTTACCCCCATATGCATAAACAGTTTTTTAAATTTGTCAAAGGTTTATAAAACAAATTTTGAATGGAAATTTTGTTTTATAAACCTTTGATAAATTTAAAATTTTTTTATGTATATGGGAGTTAGAAAATAAAAAAAACACATTCAAAATATATTTTTGTGAGTGCTTGGCCACCAACGCTTTAAATTACTAAAGTCTTCTTCTTTGTTTTCTATAACAACTCTCACTTAAAACAGAGCGAAATCAATACTTTGTTTACGTTTTTGCTTAAGGTTGACATGTACACGTTTTTGCATTTGTGTTAGTAACATCTTTAAACGCTTACAACTCCTAAAAACTGAACCGATTTCAATGAAATATATATTCTGCACTTCTGTGAATAAATCCCTTTAAAATGGTATATTATTTGCCTAAATTGAATGTATAACGTGAGCATAAAAGGGGTCTAATGAAATCGACTTGCCTATTAATATTATGATGATGATGGTAGTGCGACTGTATTTAGACTAATTACTGTGTTTTTGTACTAATTAAATTTACAGGACTAATGTTGGATTTATACAATTTAAGGAAACGTAAATCGAATCAAATTAACCTGCAAATGTGAGCATAGAAATAACAAATAAAGGAACAAATAAATAAAATAAAAAATAAAATATCTTACAGCCTTTAACTGATTAATTTCTTCCACATCGCCGGCAAAGGCTCTCATATAATCCAAAGTGCTAATAGACGAAGAAGACATTCGACGCAAGTTATCTAAAAACAACAAATAATAAAAAAAACAAAAAAAAAAAACCAAAAACAAATAAATATAAATAAATAATAATCGACCAAAATAAATCAAATAATAAATACCAAGTGAAGAAGCCGAACCAATGGGCATGTGACTTAAAGAGTCAGTGATTTTAGCCAAATGACTATCACTAGTTGGTGTTGTTATTGCAGTTGTTGTCGTTTCGTTTATTGTTGTTGTGGTTATATTATGACTATTGTTATTGGCTAAACTAGTTTGGCCTAAAGTTGCATTTGCCGTAGCCGATGAAGAGTGGATCTCTGTAGGATTAGCAGCTGTTCCACTGCCACTACCCGTTAAGGCCTGTAACACAGCATTTGCATTAGCACTTCGTGCTGCCAAAACAGCGCGAATCTTTGCAAATGCTGCCTGCAAGTCTAATTTCTCATCTGCCCAATCAATGGATTGGGCATCGGCTTCGGCTAATAACAATGCGGCGGTATGTTGGGTTGGTGTTTGCTGTTGCTGTAGCAACTGTTGTTGACTCACCCTTTTGTGATTGTCCGGCAGGTTCAAATAGCACTCATTGTCGAAGCGAAATTGTGACTGATACGTTTGAAAAATTTTTGATTTTTTTTTTTTTTTTTTAATTTTGTGCATGTTTTGTTTGATAATAAAAAATCATAAAGGACAAAACACAGATTTTTTTAAACGCATGTTTGTTGGCGGTGAATATATTTGTATCAGCATTTTCAGTGATGTACATTACAGAATGGTGCAAAATAAGTTTTGGTAACAGATTATGTTTGATTTGTTGTAGAAAAAAAGAAGAAAGAAAAATAAGGAATTGTGTAAATTTAACATTTGATATTATTGGAATTACATATGTATATAAATTATTTTGTATTTTATTTTACACATAAATAAACTGTTATGAATTGTATTAATGGAGAATTTACAAGATTTAAAAATATCAAGATATAGTATGTAGGCTGAACAAATTTTTATTATTACCTTATAACCTGGACCGAGACGATGCATCGCACATATTTGTTGGGTGGTCAAAGCTTCACTGAATAAATATATAGCTGACATTTGACCACAAAAGACACGTTCTTCATCTAATTCTGGAGTTGCCCCAATATAGCACTTGTCAAATGGCTAAAAATCGAAACAAAAATAGTTTTCGTTAAAAATTAGTCGTATCTTAAAACTTAACTTTAATGAAAATCTACTTACATCGTTTGTAGAGACAAACCACGCCATTTCGGTACTGGACGCTAATTGTCCATTAACTAGGCACTTTATTTCGCTTTTTGTCCAACGGTTATAAATGTACACAATCGCTATCATGTACCACTATTTGGAGAAAAAAAAAACAATAAATATTTAATTTATTTGACAAAACAAAATAAATATATATATATGTATATTCTTTACTAAATACATAAACAATGGCATTAAAACTTAAAATATATCCACCGTTCAATCTTAACAATCTTAACTGAAAAGAAACGATTTTGAAATTTTTTTCGTTTTAAATTACTATTATTTTAATCTCTCAGATGAAATATCCTTTAATTTTCCCATCGTTAATACGTGAAATAATCTAAAAAATTTTAATATCTTATCTAATATACAATATGTAAGAATTTTCAATTGAATTGTGCAATCAGTTGTTATAGCTTATTTAATGTTACGCATTTATATTTATTTCATTTTCAAAACTGTTAATAAATACACCATATTTAATTTAATTAAAAACTGCTAATGCATTCTTAAAAGTACATGAACTCTATTATATATACCTTTCTTGGTTGAAATTCATATTTTACACAATGTTGAAATCCTTTTCCTTTAACTTTCATAGATGTAAGTACCAGACAATTTCCAACAAAATGGGCGGTATATCCAACACCTTTTGATGTCTTAAAACTGTGAAAAAAAAAAACAATAAAACGATATTACGATAAATTATTACTAACTAATTATAATTGACTGAAAATGTACAAATTTAAATATGTGTTTTGTATACAGTATTGAATTAACATATTGAACAAAATTTGCGTTATAAGTTTTTTTCCAATTACAAAGAAAGTAAAGATTTTAGACACAACAAATGCACTCTAAAATAAAAATACATCTTAGGTATTATGAATAACGAAGTAAAAAATGGCCCTTAAAAAATAGATTTGCTTCGAATGGGTCTTATTTTGTTCATTAGTAGATAAAACTAACTACTGCAAAATTTAAGTGCAATCGGATAACTAGAAAACGTGCCGGAAATCGATTGAAAGTTGTAAAATTGGGTAAGTAATGGTACTTTTTTCGATATCTTAAAAAATTCCCTATTTGAATACTGTTTTTTAAACATTTCCAATAAACGTAAGCCTCTAGAGAAAATTATCATTCTAACAAGGTATACAAATAAAACAATAATTTCGAATGAAAAATAACAAATTTATACGAGTTTTATATGACTAAATATTGAGCAAAAAGTGCTATTTTACGCATATTTTACTCGCATTTCTGTTGTTGACATAGTTGTTTACATAACTTTTGCATGCAAAACAGTGAGTAAATAACACAAAAATATCGTTTTTCTTGAATATATGGCGTAGGGAAATGCTAATAACTTGGTTATTTTTAACTCGATGTTCATGTTTTATACCTTGTTAGAAAGATAATTTTCTCTAGAAGCTTAGGTTTATTGCAAATTTTTAAAAAACAGTAGTAAAGTAAAGCAATAGTTAGTTTTAGCTACTAATAAACAAAATAAGACCCATCCAAAGCAAATCTATTTTTTAAGGACATGTCTAATGTACATATGTATATACAAAAATATAAAAACATACAACAAAACGTATTGGATTCTATGTACAATAGAGTGGATCAATTTGTATGGAGCCAAAAAAATGCAACAAGCGGTTATCAAAATCGTAATCTACGATGAATTCTAAGAATGTTTGTCGAAGAAACCATGGGTCTAAAATCAAAACCGAGCTTCCCATTTTTAACGCGAAAATTTTTCTTTCGTATTTTATATTTTTGTTTAAATAAACTAACATTTTATTAAGCCTTTTAAGAAACTTGACAATGTTTGGGATTGTCCGAAAGGAAAGAATGGCAAAAAAGATGAATCTTTGAAAATGGAGGAGATTATCAATAAACTACGCCTGATGATGGTTACAAAATCTCATATTGTGGTTGTGCGAGAACCTAAAACCGATATTTTGGGTCACAGTGGGGGTAATGAAAAATAAAAAAAGGTGCAAATAAACTTGTAAGTTCTAAACCGATAATCCGAGAACCCAAATTGGGGTGTCTCGGGTATATTACAAATTAAAAATGATGCAAAATTGGTTCTCTATCCGATTTGAAATATTTGTATATATTTGGAATCTACTAGAAAGCAGCTATGCGATTAGAGAAAATTTGGCATACATTTAAAATTTAAATAAAAAATAGGACTACTGCGGAAGGAAGGCTCTTGACCACGCACTTATACAAATATTGAAATTCTTTTTCTTCTATAGTACTTCCCAAGATCTTACCGTTGAGAAAAATATAATGGCATTATTTATTTTGTTTTTATTTTCTGTATAACTAAAGATTAATGTAAGTATTTTTTTTCGAAAAAAAAATTTGGAAAAAAATACTTTTTTCAAATTGTTTTAATTTAAGTGCACATAACTTTTGACTTGTTATCGATTTTGAAATAATTTTTTCCTTATAATACTAATAAATTAGTTGCTAATTAATAAATATATATTTGAAAAATAAATTAGTTGCTAATTAATAAAATATATATTACAAAAATACGTAGGTAAAAAACATAAAATTTTAAATTTCAATGGTGAATATCTCGTAAACTGTAAAACATAAACTATAGTCATAGTAATATGTTTGGTAGACCTCTTCTTCTAGATTCTACATATGTAGAAATCTTTCAAATAAAATAGAGAACACAAATTTGGCATCATTTTTAATTTTTAATATACCCGAGAAACCCCAATTTGGGGCCTTGAGGCTCCTAATTGGGGTTTCAACTTAATGCTGAAAGTCCGAATTTAAAAATTAAGCTCAGTAACAACTCCTCTATAGTCGTGAGAAATTTTATTAAAATCGGATTATCGGTGTGGAACTTACAAATTTATTTACACCTTTTTTATTTCTCATTTCCCCCACTGTGACCCAAAAGATCGGTTTTAGGTTCTCGCACAACCACAATATGAGATTTTGTAACCATCCTCGGGTGAAGTTTATTGTTAATCTTCTCCATTTGCAAAGATTCATCCTTTTTGCCTTCCTTTCCTTTTAAAAAATCCCAAACATAGTCAAGCTTCTTAAAAGGCTCAATAAAATGTTAGCACATTTAAACAAAAATATAAAATATGAAAGGAAAATTTTCACGTTAAAAATGGGAAGCTACATTGTGATTTTAGATCCAAGGCTTCTTCGGCAAAACTTCTTAGAATTCATCGTAGATTACGATTTTGATAACAGCTTTGTCGAGAAAAAAATTTACCCACTCTGATGTACAATATATGTATGTAAATCATACTAATATTTTGATGCATAACTGCAACTCTTCAAAACTGCAGTATATGTTTTAGGCATAGAACTAATAAGGTTCCCTATTGTTGCCATTGGCCTGAGGCAGCACATGAGAGAATATATTACTCTAGAATGTGATGTGAATGTATCAAATTTGTTTGATCCTTATATAAATATTATAGATGCAATTTTAGTCCAATATGTTTTCACCGATACTGTAATTTCCCTACTCTAAACAAAAATGATACTTACCAATAGAGGTAGGGCTTCTCACGTTCAATATTCACAGAGTTTATGGGATCCAAACGAAACCATGTGGTAAATGTAAAACCGTTTTCATATGGCCATTTAGCCAGTGGTGGTAGAACCATTGCCTGCAATCATAAAACATTAAATAAAGATTTAAAAACAAGTTAACATCATCGTTCCGATATCATTTTCTAAAATAAATTAAAAATCTAAAAATTAAACTTTATTTGAGTTTTTATTTTAATATAGAATTATTTTTAAAATTATTAAAAATAATTCTATAATTCTGCTGCATTGTTATCTTTAAATAAACAATATATGTATGTAATTCAATATTATGGGTTTTTTTTTAAAAAAAGTAAAGAATGAAGTTTTGATGTCGGTTTTTTAATATTTTATTGTTAAAGAAAAACAAAAAATAAAGTTAAAGTTAACAATTCAAGTATTGATAGTGTTAAACAACATTCGAAAACAAAGTCCATGCTTAAATTTTCATCAGAAATATTCTGATCAGATTAACTCCCGAACAATCTACAAAACAATTGTCTAGCAAAGCCTTTAGTTTCCGTTTTGTAGCTTTTAAAAAATGCTTTAAAAAATTTGAGCTAGTTGGACATGATCCTGAATTCAAATACAATATAAAAGTATTAACAACTTTGTTATGTCGTTCATTAATTCGGATTTTAAATTGAGTAACTAATTATTTAGTAAATTAAGTTTTTATATAAAAAATCGGTTTTTGGTCTGAAATATGAGTGATCACAGATCGAGCTCCTTTTCTTGATTAAACGCTTATTGGGCAAGTTATTAGCGATATTTAGATATTGTAAGTTTTTATATAAAAAATAGATTTTTAGCCAACGCAAATAGAAACACTCATCGTTTTTCGGATGCACGTAATGTGTCGTTGGAAAATAAATGGGGGAAACCTGGATCTGAAATTATTTGTTTCTGTCGTTGAAATTTCTTTGACGATTGCTTCCAAGTATAATATTTTGGTATTTCGGTGTATAGCAGCGATCGGTAATTTTATCATTCCGGCATATATCAAAAAATCTGGTCAATGTTGTAGATGGCCGTCGATCAACCATTTTCCAGATGCCATGTCACTACCTGTGGTCACATATTTAAAGCATTTGTGGGCGTATTAGTGAGGGTATTATTTTTTTTGTGGACTATTGCGAACATTTTTAAAAAAATAGCCAAATAGAAGTTCTGCGATTTTATTTATATCAAAAAAAAAGTGGTCGTGGATAATTTATCCTACGAATTTTACTACGAACATTTAAAAACAAATTAGCCAAATCGGTGTAGCCGTTTTCCGATTTTAGATAAATCCAAAAAAGTGGGCGTGGTCAATTTTTCGTTCCGTAAAAACCAAGGTTGGACTGTGACCAACATTTAAAAAAAGAATTGTCTAAATCGGTCCGGCCGTTCTCAACTGATGCAATTACCAACGAACGACAATTGATTTTTATTTATATAGATAGATATGAGTGATCACAGATCGAGCTCCTTTTCTTGATTAAACTCTTACTGGCCAAGTTATTAGCGATTTTAGATATCGTGAGTTTATATAAAAAAAATTTAAATTTTGCCAGAAATATGAGTGATCACAGATCGAGCTCCGTTTCTTTAGTAAACGCTTATTGGCCAATTATTAATGATTTAAGTTATTGTGAGTTTTTATATAAGTAATTGAATTTTGGTCTGAAATATGAGTGATCACAGATCGGTGTATTTTGCAGATGTATTTAATAAGTGGACGTGTACAAATTTTATTTCTGTAAAAACTTTTGCGGACCATTGCGAACATTAAAACAAATTGCCAAATAGGTCCATGCGTCCTGCGATTTTGGATATATGGAAAAAAATTTACGTGGTAAATTTTTCTTTCAGTAAAAACTTAAATTGGATTACTATAAATATTTAAACAAAAAAACCTAAGTTGGACTATGGCCAACATTTAAAAAAAAATTGTCTAAATCGGTCCGGCCGTTCTCAACTGATTCAATTACCAACGAACGACATTTGATTTTTATTTATATAGATTCTAAATTATATATAACAAATTGTGTTATAACCGAAAGCTCTATCAACGTTGCCGATTCTTTGCTTAATAAAGTGGTCTTTGGGAATTACACAATAAAGGGAAGTCCAAAGTTTGATATCATTGTCAGTGAACGTAGCTAATTTGAAGTCCGGCAGTGCATGATTGACGCATTTACAAATACGCAAAAAGTTTATTACCATGTTAGACAAAGATGTTTATGTTTTGCAACACATATACATACATATATTTTAAGATCATGGCCTTCATCTATTTCAATTAGAGATGCTAATCGGGACTGATTTTTAAAAATCCCGGGGTTCGGGATTTGGTAAAGAATCCCGAAATCCCGACCCGGGGTTTCGGGATTTTCGGGAAATCTAAAATCCCGAAAATTATAAGAAATAAACGTACATAATTATGTCTTCACAATTGAAAGTAAATTTTTTATTTAGCAATTAATTTTTATTAGACACTAAAAAGCATAAAATATTTGCATGAGTACATTATATAAGAAGAAATAACAATAAAGTATGTACATTAGGCCGGGTCGATTTGTATGGACGATCAAAACGTAAAAATCGTACATATAGCAGAAACGAAATATCATTGGATAAAAGACGAAATGCGCAAGATAGGATTTGATTTTAGACCTATGGTTTCTTGGGGATAATTTCTTAGAATTTTCCGTAGAATGCGTTTCTGCTATACGATATTTCGTGAAAAATTTAAAAAAATAGTGTTTATTTTAAATAGCTTCTTAACAATACTATTGCATATATGGTTTCATCTGCCATTCTGAAACGAATTTTGTTTCCGACATATGCTGCTGAAGAAAAACATCTTTCACATTCCATCTTTCACATTGGCAAACCCGTTTGAAAATACTTATAACAAATCTGCAAGTATTTTCCTCTTGTTCCTTCAGAAATAAAATGATCTATTTCTTTTGCAAGTTGAAAATATACATTATAATTTGTTTTCGTTATTGTTATTTGGGGTTTTTACATTTATTAACAATATCTTTTAGCCTTTTAGCAATCGAAATATTTTCATTTTGTTCGAGCTTCTCATCTGAGATAAAATCAATTTCATTTGAAGAGGATTTAAATTGAGTTTTGTTAGACAACTTACAAAAAAAGGTGAAGAATTGATTTTCTAGAGCCCCACTCAAGGAAAATACCGTTTTCCCTTATTAACTATATTGTAGCAGGAGTTGAGCTTAACAACTTTGCTGAACATCACTTTGCGATATTCGGGCATGTAGAATGTCAAAATTAATGAAAAAGGCACACAAAAATGACAATTTCCCCTATTTATTTATGAAAAACGGGATTTGGAAAATCCCGAATACCCCGGGATTTAAAATTAAAAAATCCCGGGCTTCGGGGTTTAGAAAATCCCGAAAACCCCCGGATTTTCGGGAACGGGATTCCCCGTTTCGCATCTCTAATTTCAATGTAATCATTATAAATGTCATCCTCAATATCACTTACGATGACCGTTTCAAAATCACATTCTCCATCACATTCAACTCCACTTTAATCTCAGTTAATATTTTGATTATTAATTGCGATTCTTCTAATATTTCGCCAACTAAATAACAAATATTTTATTCCGTACCTTTTATGTTCATTGGTATAAGTCCTAAGTTAAAAATTTTGAAATAATTATTCGTAAGAAATTACGAATCATTAGTCAAATGAATACCCTAGTTTTGATGCAATACTAATTTGAAGTAAACAAACTTGTTTACTTCAAATTAGTCGGGAGAGCACACGATAACAACACGATGGAAAAATATCGATCCACTGTGTTTGTTTTTTGGGGCGAATTGCAAACTTCATCTCTCGCATGAAGTTAGTTGTAGTCAGTGGTGTTAGATGTGACGATTTTACGTCATTTCGACGATTTTTTGGAGTAAATTTAGTGATTTGACGTTTGACGATTTCTTTTGTAAATTCGCTAACATGCCGACGATTTTTCCACTTAAATTTTATTTTAGAAATTAAAATAAATATATAAAAAAGTGAGGAAGTTTTTCTTGAAATTTATGTAAAACCAAAGATTTCTCAATGTACAATTGAAATTTAAAATCAATTTGTTGTAGATACAAATAAGAATGAACAATTTTTCTGGTAGGTGTTGTCGAGTAGGTGTGAGGAATACATTAATGGTGTTTTCTTTTCTAACACAAAATGTTGCCTATATATTTCGTACCATTTATTAAATGTTACCCATACCCTCATAATGTGTTACATTTTTAGCGATCAGAATAGAACAAAAATCATGACCATTTATTGTATCATGACCATTTTATGTAGCTTCGAAATATTATAAAACTATACTTTTTGCTTACATAAAAAGTGGTGCATTTCTAACCCATTGATAAAATTGAGGGTGAAACATATAGCATATATTCAGGTTTTTAGGGTAACATTATTAGAAAAGAACACGACCAAACTACATTTTTTCAGAAAAGAACACAAAGAAGGGTAAAAGGCAGAAAAAATGCATCATTTATGCCAGAAAAGAAAACACCATAAGATTTATCAAGGTAATTTAAAAAGCATATATACCATTCGATAGGCCTCAGTTTCTTCTTTCTAAATCCGCTGAGAAACTAAAAATCAGTTTATATTCAACTAAGCTACTGGCTTATAAGCAGGGGCAAATCACCGCATTCGTGAGCTATCGTATCGAAAAATAATTTCGACATCGAAGTTCTTGCTCGATATCGAATGTAATAACCACAAATAAAAAAATAAAAAATGTAATCATTCAAAACATGTTTAAAGCTATTTTGTAATGGATTTGAATTAAGGAACATTTTATTGATTCATAAGGAATTGATTCTCATAGGAAAGAATTCAATAAATTTGAAGGACAAATGAATTAAGTCTATGAATTAATTCATAATGAATTCATTACCGGAATGGTTAAGAGATACGGTTTAATTTGATTTCGAAAATGGAATTAAGAATTAATTCTATTGAGTGTTTGCTTATAAGTGCAAGTTCTCTCGATTTTAATATTTTCTGGAAATAGGTCAAATCAAACAATAAACCAGCGTTTCCGAATTTATGTGAAGATTCATCAGTATTTTTAGTCAAATAAATATAAATAAAACTAAGACATGAAATTCTTTGAGACAAAAACCCTTGAATAAAATAGTATTTCAAAAATAGTTTTGATGTGAATATGTATTATTAAAAAGTTAGTAACAAAACACCGTACTGAATAATATTAATGTACTTTAACAAATACTGTTAATTTATCTTTGTTAAATTCGATGTTTTGAGTGTTTTATTGAAATAAAATTTTTATAAAAAAAAAATTAATTGAATGAATACAACATGGTTTTAAGTCTTGACGATTTTATGACGTTTTTTTCATAATTTTGACGATTTTTCCCCAAAAAAAAAGCCTAATAGCAGTGGTTGCAGTTGATGTGGGTGTAATGTGTTTGAAGGCACGGTTGGGCATGCAAATGTGTTCACAGATGTGAACAATGATACTGCAGGAATATTGAATCGGATATGGTTGAAAATCATATTGCATAGCGTAAATTTACAACTATTGTTTAATGAATTGAGTTTATTTGTTCAATTAAATTTAGAAAATGTTATTTTTCTACTAACACCTAAATCATGTTCTTGTAAATTTTTACCTAAAGAGTTCTAAATACAACAACTACTCCATTACATTCTAAATAAACACCAAATACTAAAACTACTTTTAAAACTTTAACATTTGTTTTAATGCAATATCTACAAATACTCATCCAGCCATAACAGCGGGAAATGCTTAACCAATAAGATATTCCGTTTTCGATGTTTCATCCGATTTTATAGCTAATGAAATTTTAGTTTAAGTGCACATTGCTAGTTTGTTTACGTTGAAACAAAATATGGAAATAATTACAAAAAATGTTCTCTTTTAAAGTTTTGTATTTATAACATAAAATATTTTTGCTGTTATGACTCTATATGTACGTTAGGGATATAACTATTGATAATTTTGGCAAATATGCAAATTGGCATAGCATAGTCGGATAGAGCATTAAAAAATATGAAAAACCACAGTATTATTTTTTCGCGGTTGTTAAAAAAGTTCACGCACCAAACGCAATAAAGTTTTTCATTGAATATTTTCAATTATTTCGAAATCCAATATATTTTATTTTAATAACAACAGCGGACATACTACAAAAGATAATTTTTAAATAAGGGAAGTATCCCTCTCACTTGCAAAAAAAATATGAAATTATTTATATAATTTTTCAGTGAAAAAAAATTCTGTTGATTTTAGAAATTGCTGTTGGTGCGTGATGTTTTTGATTCCAAATGACCTAAAAAATGATTTTCATTACTTATACAATATTGCCCATCACGTGGTGGCATGGCAAAAATTTTGCCAAAATCAGTTATATCCCTAATGTACATATGTACATATGTACAATGTATATGTATGTAAATATATTAAAAATGTGCAAATTGAGTATTTTAAAATCAAAAAAATAAAACATTTCGTTTTCGTTACTCCTTTCCTAGACATCAGCATCACATACATACATACATTCATACAAATACATACATATTTAATTTCTTTGTTGATTGATATTTTTGTGAAAACTTTATTTTTATTTTATATTTTCTTGACATTTTTGTTTGCCTTATTTGTATTTAAAAATACATACCCGATACATATGGAAATAAAAAGTTTTTGAATTGTTTTAAACAAATTTTGAATACCGACCGTAAATCAAAAAAATCATTCGTATTTTTTGAAAATCTAATACAAATTCTGTTTAGACGATGAAATTGTATTATGATACTTGAGTTTTTGACAAATATTAATACTCAGTATTGCCGTCTCTAAATACCTTAATATTTGGTATTAGTAGCAACATTTTGCTACAAAATATATTGTTGTATGTAACTAAAATTCAGTTTTTTATTTTTTTATGAGATTTGCGCCCTCTGTTGTGTGTTTTTGGAACTATTTTTTAAGGATTCAAAAAACATCAATTGTATTAATTTTTGATGCAGAATTGACTGGTGAAATCATATTTGCAATATATTCAACCGTTTTTGCTCTACAGAAAAAGGTGCGTTGAACCACCACAAGGAGTGAAAATTTTCCAAAAAAAAGGACGCCATTATTTTTATTTACGCAAAAACCTTCAGAAAAATGATGATACCCGAAAATCAAATGAAGTGACCTGGTCACAAACAAACTCTAATGTATATACAATGTATGTATACGATGCGGTTTTTATACCATTACCGTTTATAATTTCTACATTTTTTCATTTGCGACCGCATAAATTACATATATTCTGGATCGTTATAGATAGCGGTGTTGATATAGTCATGTCCCTATGTCCGTCTGTATGTTGAAATCACCTTCCCAATACATCAATATTGATACATCAAAGTTATTGACAGTAATATATCCGCTGTAGCCCCGGTTCGGTTTCTTTTTAAAGATTTTTGATCTATTTGTGATATATATGTATATACAGTGGTGGCCACGAATTTAAGACAAAAATTGTTTTCTAAATTCCACGTGATTGTCAATTATTTTTTCAAATATTTCCACAAATATGTATGCATGAGGACTGTTTTAACACACAAGTGTGTTTTGTTCGACTGTGTCAATTCATACATATTCACCACGAACACATAAAATTGTTCTACAACTTGACCAAAAAAATTTTTTTTTAAATAAACATATTTTCTCACATTTATATCATTATATTTTTATTATTATAAAATATTCGGACCAAATTTCGTATTTTTAGTTCCATTAGTTTTGGTCATATCATGTTATTAACAGCGGATGTTCGCTGAGGTGGGTCAACGTATTTCCACATATCTTTGTCCATATATGTTTTACCGATTTTTCCAAACATTTTTCAGAAACTACAAACATTAATAATAAATTTCATACCCTTGAGGTCCTTTTATTTTGGCTCTATCGCACTTAAAATTCAGTTGATGAAAAAAATTCAAGTATTTGTCTTAAATTGGTGGCCACCACTGTATATATGGATTTTTTAAGTGAGTAATATAGATAATATAAATATCTAATGATAGATATTTTAAAGACCCTTCCAATGAGGTACATAACGTAATAGTAATTTGGACCTTTCGATTCGTCCTCACATGAATGAAACAATGAAATATAAATAATGCAACAATCTATAAGTAAATATTTTAAACAATTCAATGTACAGACATACAGCAATGGGTACTTATGTTTGCACTGAAACAAGTGCCGTATTAATGTACTGTATGTATTGCATATATAAACTATGGTACACATTCATACATATCGTCAGCTAAAACGCAAAGGAGAGTAAATGTAATTTCACAGAAAAAATTAACAACTGGTTAAATATAAAATATAGTTTTCGCAATTTTTTTATAATTTATATATTTTCAACCAGTTTAAAAATGTTAGCTTTTAAGTCACACTTTAACTACTATTACAAGGTCTATACATTAAATCAATAGTTTAAAACAATAGTGTATAAGCATATACATAATTATTTTTTTATTGCATAATAAGAATCTACATAACTGATTCTAGTTATATGTAGTTAAAATTTGGTGAAATTCTACTTCCACAAAGTGGGTTAAAAGATCAACTGAAATATTATTTTTGTTCTAGATGTCTACTAAAACACAAAAATTTTAAACTCAATTATTTCGAAATGGTAAAAAAATTATACACTATTGTTTTATTAAGGGGACGAAATATAGTCTGTAATATTTGCTTCAATATTAGATAATAAAACGTTTGGAAGGTAAAACGACTGTGTTAATCGAAGTTGACTCAACAAATAAATTACAAAGGACAAATAAAAAGATAGTAACCAACTTACACAAACAAAATTACAGTGATAAATATGAGAGGAACAAACTGTATTCAAATTCAGCAACAGCACTATATGACCATGCTAAAATATATACATACAGTGACGGACATTACAATAGAATCACTATCAATATTTCATTTAAAACTAGGAGCAATCATAAGGACATGGTTGGATTAAAGAAAATATGGATAAGCACTTGTATGTAAATATTTTGGAGAATGTTATAAAGCCACATTCAGAATGGAATATGCCCTTAAAATGGCTCTTCCAGCAAGAATGCTGGATATAAAAAATGGTTTTTATATAACAAAATTCATGTTATGGAATGGCCGTCTCAATAACCAGACTTAAATCCTATGGAAAATAGTAAAAGACAAACTCGGACCTGAAAAATTTAAAAACAAGGAAGAACTTTGGCAGAAAATTCAGGAAATATGGTATGCAATTTCCCGATCTACATGCGAAAGTTTGTTAAATTCAATCCCCAAAAGATTTGATGCTGTTATTAGAAATAATTGATATGCAACAAAATATTAAGAAAACAACGAACTCTTATGATGATTTTTTATTTTTAATCATTTTAAGACTGATTGATTCTATTTGAATGTCGCATATTTTATTTAGTCTTTTAGATTTGACATCGTTTTTAACATAAGAATGTGTTATTTTTTTATTTTATTTTTTTCTATTTATTGTTTACGTTATGAGCATTAATATATAATGAACAAATTTTAAATTTTGAAATCAAATTTTTTAGTTTTACCGCTTTAATCGAATTAATATGTAGTGATTCTATTGGCATCACGTGAGAACGGCTGGAGCGATTTCGATGATTTTTTTTATTCGATTGGAAATTTAAAAATTCGGAAATTTTAATTTTTAATATATTGCCTTCTTTTCACTTCTCACGTTTCTTAATAAGAAAATTTTTTTTGGAGAAACTTGAAGAATTACATTAATAAATAGCTACCGGGCGAATTTTATTAATGTCACTTCTTCAATTTAGGTTATTATTGCAATAAATTAAAATTGTTGATATAAATTTTCAAATAAAAATCGTTGTCTATTGGATCTGAAAACATTTTTATACATAGAAAATGTTCTTTCGACACCAACTGATGTTATACGAGCAAATTTAAAAGATAATATTTCTTTAAAACTTGTTTTTGAAATCTGTTTTTTTTTAATCCTTAATTTTTTCCTATTATTTGTTCAAATTTTATTTTAATATTAGTTTTAACACTACAATTTGGTATTTTATCAATATTTTTAAATTTTTGTTCCATTAAATTATACTGTTCGGTCATTGTAAGCCCAGCTGTTTGATGTTATTTAATAAATGTTTCAATAAATCCAAAGTTTGACGTTATAAAAATTAAGTAATTTTTTATTGTAGGTGTATTTAAAAAAGTAGTATTTGGTAAAAAGTAGTAAACAAAAAGGCGGATATTTGTTTCGTACTAACTTTGGCAGTAAACAGTCAAAATTTCACATATAAAAGTAAGCAGCTATTGTTTTATTGTTGTTTATCAAATTACATTGACACATTGAACACAATATTCACAATGGAAGTTATAAATTTAATATGAATATTGCTGTCTTTGTTTCTCATATTATATTTTATATATTATGCTATTGTACATTCTTTAATATTAAAGAACGGTTAAGTTTGAATTAGAACTAAAATTTGATATTTAGATGGTGCTATTATTAAAATAGTGCTTATTAAAAAGCTTAAAAACCATATATTTTTCAATTTTGAATTTTAAACAAAGGAATAAAAACCTGTAACACAACAGCGAAAAATAAGTAAGACAAAATTTGTTTTTGATAAAGTCAAAATATGCTATTAAACAGTAAAATATGCTCTAAAAACGCAAAAATATGACATAAATATGCTCTTAAAACAAATATATGCAAAAATATGCATTTAAGGGTAAAATATGCAAAAATATGCACTAACAAATCGATGCCAAAATTCTTAAATAGTTCTGAAACGTGTAAATATCTTATCCATGTGCCGATTAGACTCACCAGAAAAAACATGCATTTGCATATTTTGGTTTCCCTGTTCATTACAATGACATTGTATGATAGCTGGTCCAAAGTAGTCTACGCATGGATTCGCTACCTAACTGGTGACTTTATTAGCTACATAACTAATTATTTTAACATGTACGACTAAAGTCCAGGTTACTAAGAGATACTAAAGTTACACGAAAAGTATAAAGTAATCAATTGTCTCCTCTCTGCAGTAAGCACTCTTACTTGTTTTATTTTAGCTTGTCTTTTTTATGCCTTATACATTTTTGGTCACGATATGTATGTAATTGTGTATTTGCAGTTTTAAAGTTGTAAACGTACCTGTACTTTATACAAACGTGTAAATGTGTTTGTTTTTATGTATATTTGTTCTGTAGATACATAGATACAAGGGTATACATTCGAACAATGTTCGTTTGAATAATCGAGCTATTTCCTACGAATAATTGTTCGAATACTTTAAAAATTTCCATTTTCGAATTAGGAATAATTTTATGAAGAATAATTGAATAAAACGAATACAAATAATTGTGCAAAAATATTTTGTCGAAACATTGCCAGAATCGATATTATCAGGCCTGTCACATATTTCGTTCGGAAGGATTTAAATTCCGAATAAAAATATGAGATAACCAAAAATAGATATCAATTCCACTGGTTTCATTCAAAAGTGGGAATTAATTCCACTCTCGATCGGAATGGAATTATGTGACATGGGGATATGATAAATCACGCAATATATTTTTCGGTTTCTTTAGACGATACAACTAGGGTTTTTAAATTTTTTTCTACATTCCCGGGTACCCGGCTATTCACGAAATATATAATGATACTGTAAATTGGGAATATTATAGCCAAATTTCATATAAAAACTTAGTGTTATAATTATTAAATATCAGAGCTTCGAATTATAAATTTTAAAAATTAAATTTAAGCTTAATTCACTAAAATCTTAATAAAAGAATGTCAGCCTTTCATTCCATAAATCCATTCCTAATATTGAATTTTTAGATTCATTCCAACGCCTTTGTTTAAACTGAATTAATTTTAAAGTTAATTAATAATAGAATTTATTCAAACTTTGAATTATTAAATTTTTGTTAAATCAAATCATTTACAAAATTAATTGAAAAATTTTGTTCGATTTTGACCACACATTTTTCAAACGGCAAAATATTGTATTTATACCAGATTTTTGCTTTAATAACGTAATTAATATTTTATTGAGAATTTTTGAATAATAATATTGATTTTAACCCTTTAGAGTACTTTTGATATATTAAATTTAAAAAATAACTTGAACGATTGAGTTTATTTAACTCTGGAAAACATTAAAGTTAGCACCATTCATATTGAATGTGTTTTTCGTGATTTTAAAAGTTGAGTGTCTTTTTAACCCCAAGTGATATTAAGGGTTAATTTTAATTTTTGTGCTGTTATTATAAATACTAGACTTCATGTTATATTTTTCTTAAGTTTCATCAAAATCGGCCAAAAAAATATATAACATTTCGCTATTTTCCATTAGAAATTCCAGATATTGAAACAATTTACATTTGACCTTCACGGTTTAAGGGTTAACGTTTTCCGATTTTAGTAAAACTTTCAGACTATATTTAAAATTACCTGGACTATAATATTCTGATTATAAAAAAATCATAACAATGGAAATTCGGCTCATTCGCCAAAATATGGCCAAAAAGCAGGTACGGAAAAACTGTAAGTGGTATTGACATACTTTTTTCACATTTTTATTCCCTATTATGATGTCAATAAATCCCAATGTGATGATTAAAAAATTCTGAAATTTATTTTACAAAATTTTCCATTAAAAAATTATTTTTTTTTGGCTATACCTGCGAATAGGATAACGGTATTCTAAGAAGACAAAAACTGATATACAAGTATATATGGATATAATTTAAGTAAAAATAAGCTATTATTTTAATATTTTTCAAAATATGTTAATTATGTTCATACATTTCTTGTTCTAGTGGCCTGAGACACGTTAATGGCCTGTCGCTTTTTTAATAACTTTAACATTTTACAAATTTTTGTGTTTTATATCTTATTAGAACGACAATTACGTACACATTTCGATTCTTCTAAATTAAATTGCAAAAGTAATTATTTAATGGTAAAATTTTTACAAAAACTGAAAAAAATTGCTTTTTTTTCTCCTTTGTAAATGCACCTCAAAACTAAATCGCAAGTCGGCACTGGTTGCAATCATGATAGAAAGACAAAATTTCATATTTAACCATAGTTTTATATATATACAGTGGGGAGCTCAAATGAGTACATGTTTCTATTTCGTGCACTTCTTATGGAATAAAAATAAAACTAATAAAGCAAATCCAAAAATTTTTTCTGTCATTTATTTTATGTTTAATATGTAACAAAATGAATTACAATTCAAAGCAAAAAACATCCAGTTCTATTAATTTAAGTAATTTTTCAATAGGATGGCGACCCAATTCATACGTCAAAATCGTAAAGAATGGTGCTCATAGAAAAATTTCTTATTAATGCAGTTATCAGCTCAATGTCCTGAGTTCAATCCTATTGAGAATTTTTAGTGAATCGTGAATTGGCGGTTGAAACAATACCGATTAAGTGTTACTAATTTGTACGACCTTTAACAGCGGATTGAGTACGAGAGAGAGAGTATTCCAAATAAAGTTAATGAAAAATTTTACAATTGTACAATTGTGTACAATTTTATTTATGTAATAACGGATTTTGAAAAAAAAATTTTAAAAATGCAATTCTTCCCTAAAGTTATTGTGGGGTGCAAAAATGAGTACATGCGAGTTATTTTAGTTTTGTCTGTTTTTTTATTTAGAACTGGATGTTTTTTGTTTTGAATTGTAATTCATTTTGTTACATATTAAACATATGATAAATGACAGAAAAAATTTTTGGATTTGCTTTATTAGTTTTATTTTTATTTCATAAGAAGTACACGAAATAGAAACATGTACTCATTTGAGCTCCCCACTGTATATATAAAAAAAATAGAGGGTATGCGTTCCAAAATTCAAAAAAAATAAAATTTGGGACACTCTAATATATATACGAGCAACTAAAAAAAATCGATAATTTGTATGACCGAGTTTTGTGGTTGGTAATGGTTAGGGAGGAGCTCACAAGAACAAATTGTAATAAAAACGAAAGAATAGTGTACATAAAATAGAGTGAGTACAAAGTAGTAAATTATTTGAATTTTAAATAAAATATGAGTAAACTCAGTATTCCAAATTCACATACACTCAAACAACAAATACTTAATGTATGATAGAAGTAGCACTTACAGATCCTTTACGTCCTGGAAAACTAAAAAATACGTCCGGACCATTACGATGAGGCATTTGCCTTAAAACATTTAACAGCTTTGCCGAGTGACGAGGCCATTTGCTATTTACAGCTTTCATTGTACCAAACAGTAATTTCAGTTCTTTTACCGTAATACTGTAGCTTGCCAAAACTCCCAACATTTCGATAAGAAGATCTAAAACGAAAAGCAGAGAAAAAATAGTTAATAGTTTGATGTTTAAATTTTACACAATAAAGATAAGAAATCAAAAGTTAGGTATATCACATACACACACCTTTAATGTGTATTTCTTTTACTTGGATCTGTACATAGATTAGATTACTTAGACATGCCCTTAAAAACTGGAGCCTAATTACTGCATTCGTGATCGAATAAGCTATCGTATCGAAAAAGATTTCGATATCGAAATTATGATAAAATGTCTAAATTTCTTGCTCATAAAATCAAATAAGAAAATTACGATCTATTTTACTCGATATCGAATGCAGTAATTTGGCCCTTGATTTGCTTTGGATGAACCTTATTTTGTTCATTAGTATCCAAAACTAACTACTGCTAAATTTAAGTGCAATTAGATAGCCAGAAAATGGATTGAAAGTTGTAAAATTGGGCAAATGGTTCATATTTAAGTAATATCTAGAGAAAATTAAGTTTCTAACAAGGTATTAAACAATACTTTCGAATGAAGAATGACTAAGTTTTCTCTTACCATATATTGTGCCAATACTACTGGTTTACGCGTATTTTACTCGAAATTTTCACTGCAAGATTTATTTCAAATGATTAAACAGGAACATTTTTTAAGAAATCCGACACGGGTTCTAGTTATCCGATAGCATTTAAATTTGAACAATGAACAAAAAATAAAGCCCAACCAAAGCAAATCTATTGTTTAGGGGCATGTCTAATGTACGTACGTATTTACTTTTTATGCTTATCCTCTTTTGTCAGTTTTCTCACGTATAAATACTTGTCTTTCGAATCGGAAGTTTGTATCAATTTCATTAGTTTTCATTTTTTCACTTTTCCTTGCCACACAATATCCTGGTAGAACTTACAACACATGAAGAACCTAATTAACCTTCACGTTTTGCAAACCGAAATACAGTAGATGTTTTGTCTACCAACTCTTATCTAGAAAATTGTATCTTAATGCAAGAGATTTTTTATAAATTTTCCCTCGGTTTTTTTTTATTGGCATTCCCTTTGTGAATAAAAATATTTTAAGATTTTCTTGGTCTTTTCCTTGCTTTTATCAGGCGTACTCCAATGTTGATTGTGAGCTCATTAGGCTTTTATTAATTGTGCACGTGTTGACTGCATAATGAATTTATACACATGAGTTGAAAAATAGAAAAGAAATCACACAGTTGAGTGAATAATCTTCATGAAATATCTTGTGATTAAAGAAGCAGTTGGAATTACTTACAGCAGTCATTCTTCTTTTTGACATTTTTCCAATGAATGGATGTTTAGAGAAAAAAAATTAAGAACATAAGTATGTAGTGTTTTAAACAAACCAATGTGTTTGTCTTCTTCCTAAGAGAAGATACACGTCTACGTATGCGAGTATTAAATTGTTCTGACAATTATAGAACTTTACATCGTGTGTAAAACGAAACCTTTTACAATATTTGATTTATAAATGTTTGAAAAATGTTGTGTGGACAAACTTCAAATTTAAAAAAAAAATCCCCAGCGTTCTTCATACGTTTAATTTTACAAAATGAGGTTATAAATTGTTTAATTAGTATTTACATAGTAGTTCGCTTATTGCGATTCATTAATTAAAACATTTTGTTTAAAAATTATATGAAATACTTATGCGACGAAAATTGTCTAGACATATGGACATATGATACTTGTTTTTTGAAATCGATTTTCATTATTTCTTAAGTGTTTACGATTTTGATAAAATAGCAAATAATTTTGTGTCAATGACACTACTAGCAACAAAATTATAAAAAAAAAATGATTGAAACGAACAAGCGATATTTTTTTCCTTTTTTTAATTTTTTACCACAAATTTTGTGGTCTAAAATTTGGATTTAGCGTTGTATGAATGAAATGCATATGAATTCTTAATCAATCACCACAAAATTAGAAGTAAATGATATTGTTAGAAACTGTTTTGATTTTTTTTTTAAAATACAGTTTTTCACGAGGCACATCCACAGGACGATATTGAATAATATTTTTATTGCGTGAATTGAGGTTTTTGGTCTATCAAATAGTATTGCCAGAGGGGACCATTAAAATCAAAATTTATAGATTTACAAGGAAATTTGACTGTTCAATAATACTCGAACTAGTACGAATATTGAAAATACAATCAACAAAATATTTCTTAAATCAATTACTGATGCATATAGCGTTGTATGCGGCTAGAAGAGCACTTGTAAATGTTTTAGTAGAAAATACATACAAATACATATTTTCAAAAAACTAACAACTTTTTGTTCCTCTCCATACGAAGTGAGTCGCTCCAATGTACATTAGGGCTATAACTTTTTTTGTTGCAAATATCAAAATGGCCCTGGCATAGCCGAATAGACCACTGAAAGTTAATTAAAAAAATGGTATTACTTTTTCGAGGTTGTCGAAAAGGACACCCATAAAACGCGGTAAAGTTTGGAGATAATTTTTTTAAAAATAAAAAAAAGTAATACAAATTTGACAAAATGTTGACATTAAAAATTCGTTTTTGTGGGTGAGGTTTATATTAGGGGCTTATTGTTAAGGCCACAAAGTACAAATTAATGCTGGGTATATACAGAAGTATTACATTCTTACATATAAGTTAAATATTTGTTAGTTTAGTTCATCAGGTTATGTATTTACATATGTACATGTAACATGTACAAATATATAAGTTTGCTATTTTTCTTACTTGTGCTATTTAGCTTCATGAAGACTTTCACGTAAGTCAATTTCTAAATTGGGCAACAACAAGCCATAAACTAAAGTTTTAAATTATATTTCATGACTTCATACTTGCGAACTCATCCATACATAACAAAGAAGAGGTACACGCCGTGAACATACTCACTTACACAAGTACTTTTGTTGAATGTTTTAATAATTTATACGTTGCACTTACATATATGAACAATATTTACGTTAAAATATACACAAATGTTAGCACACATGGCTCTGTATGGTGTAACCAACGCTAGTGTAGTGTTACGAAAATAACTTCACTACGTTCTATTGCACTACATAGAACTAACTAATAAGTACTTTGTATAAACAATAAAAGAAATGTCATGATTATATATTTGCTTAAATATTTAAGAGATAATTTCGTGGTTTCGGGAAGCAGTGGTGACGTTACAGTTTCGTCATATGGTTTCACTTTAAATATTTTCAAAAATTCATAAATCCAAATGACAATAGTATTTAGTTTAAGATTAAATAGTAAAAAACTGAACAAACGTTTAATTTTTCGGAATATGCCTGTAGTAGAAAACCGAATAAAACGTTCAACTTTAAGTTGAACATTCGTTCAGCTTTTTACTATATAGAGTTCAGCTTGTGCAAAAGTAAACGGGCGTTCAGATTTTAACTATATTCGTTTAATTTTCGCAATACTGAACGAGAGTTTAGTTTTTTAACCGATGCTTTTAATTTCTTTATTACTGAACGTATGCTTATTATTTTAGCAGCTGCGTTCAGAAAATTAAATAAAAGATTTTTTAAATGTTTTTTAATATTAACAAAATTTATTCAACATATTCTACAAGCATTATTCATACATAAAGGTTTACATAAACAACTATTTCTATAAACTCACCGAAACCTGCTCTTCCTGCGGAAATTCCCTGTATATGTCATCGACAATTACCTTAAAATCAGATGATGTTAACATTTTTCCGTTAATGATGGAGTTTGTCAGGATTATATTTATTAATTTGTCTCTGTACTCAGATGACAAAAAAGTTATACTGCCTTCAGTAACACAATTTTTTATAATACACACTGTTCCTCTTCTTAAAAGGCTTCTTATGAAATTCTGCTCGGGTTCCTATTTTTTTAATGGATGTAAATTGTCCAATAATTATTAAATATTCACTACATAGGTATATTTATACCAGGGATTGTCATTTCATAGCACAATTGTGCAGACGAACAACACACATATTCTTATTCTCTTTAAAAGAGCATAACAAATGTCTCATTTTTTCAGAAATTCATTAAGCATTGTTGTTGGTTGGTTTTTGGACGAAGCATAGCAAACACACGCGTTTCAATTGCAATTGAACACAAAACAACAAAGTCAGAAATAAATAAAAAATTTGAGAGAATTTCGGCCGTATAATGTATATTCTTTTATTTCCTTAAAATTTAAATTACATTCATTTAATAAATTGGTTATATCTGGCAAAAATTCTAAATCTAAACATTATTTATTTTGTTCTTATGTTAAGTGTTTGACATTATGTTTGCTGGGTAGCTCTCTCACCAATACAATGACAGTTTTAGTTTTGGCAATCCCTGATTTATACACATACAACATACTTTCTAACTCCGGCAATATAAATTGTATTGCTCTAACAAAGCTCAATGTTAATGTATAGAAAATATGAACTACTCACTTTAATAATCAACGCACAATTGAGTTGGGTCAAACTTAACACTTGTTGTTTGTTTTAGAATCCCGTTACTTATGTACTATGCAATTGAAATAATATTAAAGTTTTAAAAAAATTTGCTAAAATATTTTTACCACGTCTCGTTCAGATTTACTGAACGATGCGTTTAGTTTTGTTTCACTATTCCACTATACTGAACGGCACGTTTTACGGTATCTATGGAGAACTTTACTGAATTTTGCATTCAGGAGCCTATTTCACTAAACTACAACTCTACAAGTTTACAAGTTACAATCACAAGTCTAAAGGTAGGGTCACATATGGCAAATATTTGCTCAAAAAAGCGTTACCACTTTTTTTAGCACAAATTTGTTTGACGTGTTCACTCTTACAAGTGTTTTGTAAGATCAAACAGCATGGAATAAAATAAAATAAAAATAAAAAAATTTTTTTTGTTTTGAATCATCCTAAGTAAAAGAAGTTTTTGAAATAAATAAAAGAATTCAAATGTATTTTATTTAGTGGTTACGTCTTTTTCGTCAAATAATTGTCATGTGTGACCCTACCTTAATTCTTACAAGTGCTGTTGAGTTGTGTTTCATTAAAATTTTCACCACACTTGTAGCTTTTTGCACTTGTAAACTACAATTTCTACAATTACAAGTTCTTGTACATACATATGTATATTAGAGTTCATTTGTGACCAGGTCACTTCATTTGTTTTTCGGGTATCATAATTTTTCTGAAGGTTTTTGCGTAATTAAAAATAAGGGCGTCCTTTTTTTTGGAAAATTTTCAATCCTTGTGGTGGTTCAACGCATCTAAAGACGTGGATTTTGAGCACATTTTTCTGTAGAACAAAAACGGTTGAATATATTGCAAATCTGATTTCACCAATGGATTCTGCATCAAAAATTAATACAATTGATGTTATTTGAATCCTTATAAATAGTTCCACAAACCCACAACAAGGGGCGCAAATCTCATAAAAAAAATAAAAAAAAAGAATTTTAGTTTTTTTAAACATAAACGATGAAAAGGCATTTTAAGCTAAGCAAAATGGCACCAATATTTCCTTTCTATCACTAACCATTAAAAAGGCTTCAAAGTTATTTATTTAACAAGAAAATTAAGGCCCTAATTTTGTAAATCACTTCACAAAGTGATATTTATATGGAAAGCATAAACAAAATTTCAAAAATTTTAAAAATTTGTTTTTGTTTATATACAAATTCTTAACAGAACAAACGCACAAAAATTCAAACGTTGATTTGCCTTTCATAATTTGAAAATTTTGTATATAAAACAAAAACAATTTTTTAAAATTTTTGAAATTTTGTTTTTGCTTTCCATATAAATATCACTTTGGTGACGTGATTTACAAAATTAGGGCCTAAATTTGGTAAAAAAAAAAGTTTAGAAATTTGTTTATTAGTTTGCCTTAGCAAAACATTTTTAAAGCCACATAACTTTTTAACGGGTTGTCATAGAAAGGAAATAATGGTACCGTTTTGATAAGCTTAAAATGTCTTTTCATCATGCATTTTTAAAAAATCAAAAATCCTTTTTATTATTTTTTTAAAGAGATTTGCGCCTTCTGTTGTGGGTTTCTGGAACTATGTTTAAGGATTCAAAAAACATCAATTATATTAATTTTTGATTCAGAATCGACTGTTGAAATCAGATTTGCAATATATTCAATTCTTTTTGCTCTACAGCAGAGCCCGGCAACACATGTGATTGTTCAGTTGTTGCAAGAGCGAAAAATAAGAAAAGAGAAAAATTTATATTCTCATATTCACTACAACACAGACATGGACATTTTAATTTTCAAAAGGGTGGTATTTTAATTAAAAATAATATTTTTTAATTTAAAATTTCTGTTAGACTTCTTTATTTATATCGATTTAAGAAAGCAATTAGATTAAAATTCGTTAAAAATAAGTTTATTTAGCAAAAATTTATAATTCTAAAAACGTACACCATACGTTGATGTTAAAAAATATTAAGTTTTCCATCCCTGGATTAGTAATAAGCACAACCTTCTTCAATGAACGCTCAAACTAGACTGAATGAGTTTTTAATACGCGTGAGTACGTTGTTGTAAATTTAGTAATGGCCGAAAAGCACGCGTGCATAGGAAATGCCTAGCTGTGCTCTACAGAAAAATGTGCTCAAAATGCGCGTCTTTAGGTGTGTTGAACAACCACAAGGAGTGAAAATTTTCCAAAAAAAAAAGGACGCCATTATTTTTATTTGCGCAAAAACCTTCAGAAAAATTATGATAACCGCAAATACAATTTTTGAAATTAACCCTAATGTATATATTGTGATATTAATTTTACAATTCTTATTTATTATTACTCAAAACGCTAATATATCCTATAAAAAAGCAATGTAACATATTTCAATAATATTACTTATTTTTTAGACCCAATTAGGGTTCCCGGGAATATTTTTTTTTGTTAATTTTCGGGAAATGTTTGTCGTGAATTTTCGGGAATTTCTTCATAAGTTTTCTTCTAATAGTTACTATATTCAGATACGTTTCGATGGCCAAATTTGTTGCTAATTGAATTATTCTATTATATCCATAGATTTTTCCAGTTCTACCAACAGATAGTCAGATGGCAAAGAAGTATTATTGTTAAAATAACCGAATTTTTTTCACTCAACACAAGCTACAGCAGAAAAATGTGGTTATTAAGAATGAATAAAATTTAAAGTTTTTGCTCTTAAACGAATTATTAAGATGCCTAACATTATATCTTTTATACATATATATTAGAGTGACAATCAGTTGTATGGAAAAAAATGTTTGTTAAAATTTTGAAGAGTGCCGGGTGGAATATTGTGACACTAGGCCTAAAAGTTAAATTCTGAAAATTTGAGCCAAATCGGACAACTATTTCTGGACGCGCATAGAGGTCAAATTTCAGATATATTTAAAATTTTACTATTTATATGGAATAAATAAGTGAAACTCGTTAACATTCTTCATTGTTTTCTAGAAATATGTAGATTTATTTATATTAATGAATATTACATCAAAACTAATTTTTTGGAAATTAACCCTGTATATCCTTTAAGTCAAAATTACTCAAAAACTGTATTATCGCCAAAATTCGAAAAAATGCTAATTTTTCAGTTTTTCAAAAAATTTTACTACTAAATTAAATCAATTTAGTTCTTTGTATGTAATGAACAGGGAAACCAAAATATGCAAATGCATGTTTTTTCTAATGAGTCTAATGAGCACATGTATAAGATATTTGCACGTTTCAGAACTATTTAAGAAATTTGGCATCGATTTGTTAGTGCATATTTTTGCATATTTTACCCTTAAATGCATATTTTTGTTTTAAGAGCATATTTATGTCATATTTTTGCGTTTTTAGAGCATATTTTACTGTATAATAGCATATTTTGACTTTATAAAAACCAAATTTTGTCTTACTTATTTTTCGCTGTTGTATTACAGGTTTTTACTTCCTTATAAAATAAGCACTATTTTAATAATAGCGCCGTTCTAAATGTTAAAGAAATATTATCTTTTAAATTTGCTCGTATAACATCAGTTGATGTCGAAAGAACATTTTCTATGTATAAAAATGTTTTCAGATCCAATAGACAACGATTTTTATTTGAAAATTTAAGTCAACATTTTGTAATTTATTGCAATAATAACCTTAATTGAAGAAGTGACTTTATATTTATATAAAATATCATAAAAAATAACTCTCGAGGTCTTTTCATAGCTTAAGTTGCTATTGTTTTTATGTTGGATTTATTTTTTGTTATACTTGTTTTAGTTCATGTTATTTTTGTTTATTTTATGTTAATTTACCTTTTTAGAAATGAATTGTATTTATTTTTTTAAATAAAAGTATATTTTTTGGTTAAAAATTATGTAAAAGTTTGTTTCTTTTAAGAGCATATTTTTTAAATTTCAAGAGCATATTTTAAAGTTTTTACTGCATATTTAAAGCGCTTAAAACGGATTTTTAGAGCATTTTTCCGGTTTCCCAGTTAATGAACCTACATATTTATATAGATTTAGTTTACAGTTCGCATCCTCTGAGAATCCATTATGAATTCTTCAGCTCAAAGCAATATGTTGCTGATGTTATTATCAGTCAATTTAATTACATCACAGAATCATGTAGTAATTTTACAATAATTTCTTTAAAACAATCAAAGAAAACAATTTGTGTACACACACGACACAGCAGGTGGGTGAGGTCATGTTTGCCGTTAATATCATCAACTTCGTCAACTTCTGCAGCAGATGAAATAAAAAGAAGCTAAAGAAAGATAGATACGTACAGATACCATACCATACCATACCATACATATGTACCTCCAAAGGAAATCTTTTGTTTTGCTGTCGTAAACAAAAGACATATGTGTCAAGCATCAATAAAGAAATTATATCAAATTACCATAATCTGCTTTATTATACTGTCGTACAGATAGGGATGAATATTCTACATAGAAACACATACATGCATACATACATATATCATCAATTAAATATATTCCTACATACATATGGAAATGTATGCATACTATTAAGTGGATATGTATGTATGGATGTATGTATGTATATTCGCTTGAGATTGTAGACAAAAAAAGGGAAATGGAATTTAACTAATTTTGCTAAATAACAAAGTACGATTTTATGGTTTATTTTATTTTGTTATTTTACTCTGGCATATGTATGAATGCGTATAGTTATGTACATATACATATGTGAATGTTTATATCTACAAGCATAGCCATACAGTGGTCGACATAAGTATACGTACGACCACAATTTTTGCCACTTTATTAGAGAAAACCCGGTAAAAAATAAAAAAAATAATAATGCAGTTTTGTTTGAAATCTATTTTTATTGCTATGCACCAAAAAAAATGTTGTTGCAATGTAAACTTGCAAAATTATTCATAAAAAACATTGACAAAAGTCTACATACGACCACAGCATGTCCTGGTTTGTTTTGAATACTAACAGATAAGCATGCAATTTATTAAGTCTACAGTTCAAACAATATTCAGTAACTTTGAAAACACTGGTAGAGTTAAGCTGCGAAGTGGTCGCCAAAAGAAACTACATCATAGAGATGTAATCTTCATTTTAAAAGAATTCAACAAAAACTCAAAAGTAAATACCACAAAATTGGCCAAAGAACTCGCAACAAGATCAGAAGTTATTGTTCATCCACGAACAATTCAAAGAACCTTAAATAATAATGGTAATTAAAGCAGAACACCTCGTAAATTAGCGAACGGATCGCAAACTTCGTTTGGAATTCGCTTAAAAGCACTTTGATAAGGACATGGACATGGTTTTGTTCACTGATGTGTTTAAGTATAACATATTTGGAAGTGATGGGAGAGATAAAGTATGGCGCAAAACAAAGCAATGGATCCGAAAAACATACTCACTACAGTTAAGCATGGTGTTGGCTGTGTGATGGTTTGGGGTGCTGTCACTGCTTCTGTAGTGGGAAAGTTAGTGTTTATTGAGGATTATATGGGTCGTTATCAGTACAAATCCATTTTGGAACAAAATTTGAGAGCATCCGTTGATATTTTAACTTTTGGTTAAAGTTGGATTTTTCAGCAAGATAACGATCCGAAACATTGGTCTCAAATTGTCAAAGATTGGCTACTCTACCATTTACCATGTGGAAAATTCTACAACGGAAGATCCGAAAACATCTTATTACGTGTGCACAAATGTAAAAGGAGAACAGATCGTACGCAGACTTTTGTCAACATATTTTTTTAATTTATTGTGAATAAAAATTAAATTAATTATAAATTTAGCGATATTTTTTTTGTTATATTACTAAAAACGAATTTGAAATAAAACTGCATCATTACTTTTACTTATTATGGTTTAGAAGTCCGCGAGTTACGAAAATAATGGTCGTATGTAGACTTTTGTCGGTCACTGTACATATAAACATGATTAGTATATTTGCACGTACGTGTATTTGTTTGTTAAAAAGGGTGCCAGTAAATGAAGACGTCAAGATTTTAACACCACCTGCTTAATTGTGTTTTGTTGGTTAGAATGACATGTTGACGTGTTTGTTTGTGTCCCCGTCAACGTGTATCTATGTACATTATAAATATGTATGTATGTATGTATGTTCATTAGGGTGGCTTCGTTTGTATGGAGGAAAAATAATGTGTCGATATTCGCAACATTTCTCAAAATGTTTGTTCTGTGGTCAAAAATATGTACCAACAAAAAAAGATTATTAATTCAAATTCAAAAAACCATTGATAAATTATTTTTTCATTTGTTATTACAAAAGCAAAGTAAAAATGATTCATTTTTAAAAAGTTTATTTTTGCAAAGTGTTTGTTTTAGAACAGTGGTGGCCAACGAGAGAGTGCATAAAAGGCATACATATGTAGTAGTGAAAAAATATAAGAGTACATAAATGGAAATGCGTGTGCTTTGCACTGATGAAATTGTTTTTGTTCTGAGTTTACTTTGTGTTTTTACTCAGAGCATTCGTATTGCATATGTATTAGTGAGAATAACATAACTAACATAACATAACGTTTTAGAAGCACCACAGGGGCTTACAAAGCTGTATCAGAAAAATTCAATTCGATCTAAAATAATCCTGTAAATCCAAAAATATTTGAACTTTTGTAATTTTTGGGAATCACAAAAATTAAAATGTTTAAATTTTATATATGGATTATTATTATTTAAAATAATTAGTTTAAAATAATACGTTATAAACCTCATATAAAATCACCGAAACGGTTTTTTTCGTTTTTCTAAATTCAATCTAATCGAATTTTATTTGAAATTTACGAAACTTTATATGTAGATATATGTTCAAGGTAATCACAATTGGGGTATTCACATGGTCTGCTATTAGTCATATTGTCATAATGTCCTAATGTATAGTAGTTGTTGTGTTTTAAACAAGATAAGGTATTATTTAATGACAAAACAATAAACATAGTTCAAATAGTGTTATTAGTCTTTTTTGTTTGAAACACAACAAAAATTTGTTTAAACTATCAAAATATATTAGGATATTATGACAACATGAGTATTTAATAGGGTATTCGAATTATTCGATTTTTCTCTTGTTCGAATAAAACGAATAATACGAATAATAATCAGGGTTCCGAATCTTTGCTTAATCAAGTGGTCTAAGGGAATTACATAAATCTGTCCAAAGTTTGATATCATTGTCAGTGAACCTGGCTAATTTGAAGTCAGCCAGTGCATGATTGACGCATTTACAAATACACAAAAAGTTTATTACCATGTTAGACAAAGATGTTCAACGATGTTCAAAATCATGTGTAAAACGAACTCCATGCTTTTCTTGAAGCAAAACGTTAGTTTGCAATATTTGTGATTATCATTCGATTTATTAAATACTAGCTGACCCGGTGCGCTTCGCCACCCCAATTAGAAGAATGAAATAGTACTATTAAGTCTCCCGCTCACTCCGGTCCATATTATTTCATGTTTCTAAATTCATTGGTGAAGAAATTACTAAAAGTACCATTCGAAAAAAGAAATATTACCAAAAAGTCTACCCCTAGAATCCGTACTCACTTAGAACCATATATGTTTAATTTCATGTTTCTAAGTCCATTGCTACAGAAATTTCAAAAAAGTACCATTAGATTAATGAAAAAGTATCATGAAGTATCCCCTGGAATTTTCACTCACTTAGGACCATATATACTTGTAGTTTCCCACTCACATGGGATCATATAAGCTTTATTTCATGTTTCTAGGTTCATTGGTGAAGAAATTACAAAAAGTACCATTAGATTAAAGAAAAAGTATCATGAAGTATCCCCTTGAATTTGCAGTCACTTAGGACCATATATGCTTAATTTCATGTTTCTAAGTCCATTGTTATAGAAAATTAAAAAAAAGTACCATTAGAACATAGAAAAAGTACCAGAAAGTCCACACTTGTTGTTTCCCAATTACTCGGTTCCATATAAGCTTTATTTCAGGTTTCTAGGTTCATTGGTGAAGAAATTACAAAAAGTACCATTAGAATAAATAAAAAGTACCAAAAAGTCTCCCCCTAGAATTCTAACTCACTTAGGACCATGTATGCTTAATTTCATGTTTCTAAGTCCATTATTATAGAAAATTAAAAAAGTACCGTTATAATAAAAAAAGTACCATGAAGTATCCGCTTGAATATTCACTCACTTAGGATCATATACGCTTAATTTCATATCCATTATTAATTTCATATCCATTATTATAGAAAATTCAAAAAGTACCATTAGAATATAGAAAAAGTACCAAAAAGCAGCCACTTGTGGATTCCAGACTTAGGTTCTTTGACAGACGTAGGTTCTTTGTCTCTCAGTAACGCTTTTATGTATATTTTATTATATGACCTTTATTCATTCATTGTACATATTTTAAAATCAAATGTAAATCAAACATACCTCAAACCTATATGAATAAAAATTATCATTCAACAATGCATTTTTTTTCTTTTTAACTATTTATACCCATTTCGAACCGCTTCTCACAAATCCACAAATCGAACACAAGCATTTGTAGTATTTAATAAAATATCACAAAACCGAAATAAAATCGAAAACGATCGGTTTTCAATTTTTTAAAACCGAAACCGCGGTTTTCTGGAAACTCTAGTTTATAACATATCAATATTAACAAATTATTTTAAATAAAATTTAAAAAAATCACAAAAGTTCAAATATTTTGACTTGCATTAAATACTGAAACCAGGACAAACATTTTGAGAAACGGCATCTTCGAATAAATTAATAAATTTTAGTTGGGAACATCCATAGTATTTTATTTGGCCTTTAAAAAATGACAACTTAGAGGTACTTGTCGCTAAACATGTCGTTAACGAAGATTTCTTTTACATCTCCGTTTAAGACAACTTCAGCGACAGATTAACCATTTGGTTAACTGGGACATGTACAACACTCAATAAACTTTAGAAATTTCTTACGAGACTTGACATGTTTCATGTACATTTATATATGTATATACGATGTTTTTCATTAGTTTATGTACTACTCACATATTCACATGTGTTTCTCTATTAGAATGTGTTTAGTATATGTTTGTACATGTTTGTATATTGGGGGCTCCCATATTAAATATACATACATACATACATACATACATACATGTAAACTTCTTTAGTAGTTAGTTAGTTAATTATCTCCATTTTGTTTTATTATTTTATGTTTTTGTCATCAGAATGTGGGCATCTTGTGTGTGGCTGGGTGTGTGTGCCATAAGTTCACGACCTTTTATGTACATTTAACACTCACTTGGAAATACATATACACTTCGATTCAAGTACATACAAGACGGTTAATATTTCAAGTTGTTGCGTGGATTTGTCAATTGAGAGTTTATTGTAAATAAATTGAGTTGCGTTGAGTGTCATGGTCCTCTTGCTGTTTTTTCCTTTTTATTGTTCTTGTTATTTGTGTTCTTGTGTCACGTTTAGGTGACGTGCTCGTAAGAAGAGTTTCTTTCTTAACTCTATAAACTATAAATATATATTTTCAATGAAGGATACCATCTGCAGCAGTGTGTTAAAATTATAACTTTGACTTGACATTGTTTAATACTCGCACATAATAAATTGACAACAATTGTTCTTAGTTTATCAACTACACACATTTAACATCTACAACTTTAATAATCGAGCTGACACTGACAACGAGAGGTTAATAAACAGTAAAATAAGCAATTTGTAACAATTAAATCTACAAATACTTTAGTTAGTTCCAAAAGAAAAATGTCGTAAGGCCGCACATTGGTTGAAGTTCATAGAACGAGCGGATAAAAAAAGATTATGCATTACGTCTTCATTAGTGGCTACACGTCCAATTCTTCGCGAATGGTGTAATCTATAGACTCTATAGTCTTTATTCCTCGCTTCGTGAGCTTCCTCGGACAGCATACCTGATACAAATAATCTATTAATATGTAAAAAATAAAAATGAAATCATTGAATAAGGGCCTTTAGATAGAGACACACCTATTGGCAGAATAGCTTCTGCTATAATTTTGCTACCATGCACCAGTGTCTTATGCACAGTTACAGTCATGTAGTACCAGCCATATGGCAACAACAACATGCATGAACGAAAATTCATGTTTTTTTACTTTATAGATTTTACTGTTTTTTTAACAGTAAAATCTATAAAACATTTAACATTTTTCGTTAAACAGTGCACAAAAAAAGAGGTATGAGAATAAAAAAAGAGGGAAATAAATCTGTAACTTCTACCCTTACGCCGATTTGAATGAAATTTCACATGCGCAAAGAGGAAGTGTAGTCGAGTTTAAGTTTTGAATTTGGACCTCATGAGCCCACCAGGAGCGGGACCAGGGGTTCCCAAAGTAGGACACCTCGGGTATGTTCAATTTGTAAAATGTTTGTGTTCTGATTTAAAAATTCTCCTCATCGAGCACTACATAAAACCTCGTCGTAGCTATTAATTATCTCTTTTAGCTTAGGAAATATTCGCATTTGAAAATTTAATTTTCAACATTTTTACCCACCCTACTCCAGTTTTTTGGTGACCGCGGTTCCAAATATTCCATGATTTTATCCATTTTTCTTTTATAGGATTAACAATAGATCTATATATCAAATAAAGAAAGAAGTGTTTAAAACTCATGACTGAGTCCAAAGTTACATGCATTTGAATTTAAAACAATTAAAAAAGGCGATTTTTCGCAATTTTTTGGGAAAAAAGTACTTTTTTCCTTTTTAAGTTATCTAAGAAATTTCTAAAAGGATGTATAATGAATTTGTACTTTTTGAAAAGCTAACTTTACGCCAAATATTTAAAATGAAAAAAAATTTATAATTTTTCATACCGAGGGGACCAGGTCCATTAAAAAAATGCCTATTTTTTTATGTAAAATTCAACTTTAGGGCAAAAATTCTCAAATCGCATACTCGATATCAAAATATAGTAACTTATTTTAGATGGCCCAATAAGTTCTTAATTATTTTGTAAAGGGTTCCGATAACCCCGCGCCTGGTATGGATATTATAACAAAAAAACGAAAAAATCCCATTTTTGGGATTTTTCAAGATTTTTTTGGGAATTGCTGGATACTTGATAACAAATTTCAAAATTTGTTTTTATTTCCATCTTTTTTTATTCTCATACCACTGTGCAGCGCTGAAATTGATGTTGTTTATATTTTGTTCTACGAAATTTTTTATATGGCACTTTTTCAAACATTTTTAATGCAAATCTCATCTAAAACAATTGTCATTTACGAAAATATACAACAAAGTCAAAGTTTGTACCAAAAAATTAAAAATACAGTAAATTTGCATTCCATTTTAAACAAGCGAACATATATGAACTTCGAGCGGGTCTGTCCATACAAATAATAAATATATCAGCCTAATTTTACGGAATCACAATATTCAGATATCTGACAACAAAATACCAAAAAATTATCCAAATCGGCGAACATGAAAACAATTAATTTCGTCCACCCTTCAACCAATGTGGGCCGTCATAATTTTAACATAAAAAATATCAATATTTTGTTTATTATTCCTCTATTTCCGAAATTAGAGATTTAGATTTTTTGCTCATTTGCGACTATAGAGTCATATCACAAAAATTTACTATAAACCATTGCAATGGCTAAACTCTGTCCGATAAATCTAAAATTCCGTCACATAAATTTAAAAATACGCATAATAAAACATTTGTCTTTAAATCATAATTTAAGTGAAATAAACTATATAAAAGTCAGTAGTGAAGAATAGCTGTTAGGAGAGAAACACAAAATCCAATTAAATTCTTACCAGCCACAACTGTTTCCGAACGTTGTAGACGCACGAGAACATGCTCGATAAGGCCAACATCTGTGCAGGCTTGCAGGTTGCGTACACTTTTCCGTAAAATTGCAATGAAAACACTCCATATTTCCGCCTGCAAATGAAATAAAAATAATATTTTGATATAGTCGCATGTTATAAATAAATAAGATAGCATACATAGATATACTTATTTAAATATGTTTCATTGTAGATATGTACATATGTATATGAATATAAAACTGTGCCTCCTGTTCATATTTTCTTTAACTATTATAGAAAAGGTTTCTGAAACTTCTTTTGTTGAACTGAAAAAAGCTGATATTAATGGAGAAATGCTTTTTAGTAGAATTTAATGCTGAAATTAGAAGGGTAAAATTTGCCCAACGCCATTGACCATGTCCAAAATTGTCACCTTCCCAAAAAAAAAATCTAGTAAAAATTATTACTGCTTCTTTCATTAGTCTAATTTGTACCGGAATTACATATAATAAAAATTTGAGCATTAAAATTCTTAAGAATTCTTCAAAAATTGGTTCTCGACGATGAAATTGAGAATACATTTATTTACCAGGCACCTAAAAATTAGCTGAGTGACATTTTAAAAATAAGCTAATTAAATTATATCTGAAATTGGTACATCCTTGAAAAGTTCACGAAAAAATCATATGAGTTTTTTTTTAAATAAATATATTTCCTTACAAAAGTCTAAGTACGACCACAGTTTTTGCCACTTTATGAGAAAAAACCGGGTAAAAAAAAAAAATTATAATGCAGTTTTGTTTGGAATCTATTTTTATTGATATGTACCAAAAAAAAAGTTGTTGCAATGTAAACTTGAAAAATTATTCATGAAAAACAATAAAAAAAACATTGACAAAAGTCTACATACGACCACAGCATGTCCTGGTTTTTTTTTAATACTAACAGATAAGCATGCAATTTATTAAGTCTACAGTTCAAACAATATTCAGTAACTTTGAAAACTCTGGTAGAGTTAAAAACAAGCTGCGAGTGGTCGCCCAAAGAAACTACATCATAGAGATGTACAAAAACTCAAAAGTAAATACCACAAAATTGGCCAAAGAACTCGCAACAAGATCAGAAGTTATTGTTCATCCACAAACAATTCAAAGAACCTTAAATAATAATTGTAAGCTTCGTTTGGAATTCGCCCAAAAGAACATTGAAAAGGACATGGAATTCTGGAAGCGAGTTTTGTTTACTGATGAGTTGAAGTATAACATATTTGGAAGTGATAGCAAAGATAAAGTATGGCGCAAAACAAATACAGTAATGGATCCGAAAAACTTACTCGCTACAGTTAAGCATGGTGGTGGCAGTGTGATGGTTTGGGGTGCTGTCGCTGCTTCTGGAGTGGGAAAATTAGTGTTTATTGAGGGCAATATGGATTGTTATCAGTACAAATCTATTTTGGAACAAAATTTGAGAGCATCGGTTGATATTTTAACTCTTGGCCTAAGTTGGATTTTTCAGCAAGATATCGATTGAAACATACGCCTCAAATTGTCAAAGATTATCTACTCTACCATGCCCCACGACAATTGTACACACCACCTCAAAGCCCGGATTTAAATGTTATTGAGCACGTGTGAGAGATTCTGCAACGGAAGATCAGAAAACATCATATAACTAGTGCACTAATGCTAAAGGGAAAGCTTCAAGAAGAATGGTAAAATATAACGTCCACAGAACTGGAAAATTTAGTTGCTTCGTTGCCCAGACGCTTACAGGCGGTTATAGATGACCGTGGTGGCCCAACGAAATATTGAATTTAATGAAAATTTGTATTTCTTGATAAATATTTATTTAGTGTACAGATCGTATGTAGACTTTTGTCAACATATTTTTTTAATTTTTTGTGAATAATAGTTTTGTTACATTACTAAAAATGCATTTGAAATAAAACTGCATAATTACTTTTACTTATTACGATTTAAAAGTCCGTGAGTTACGAAAATAATGGTCGTACGTAGACTTTTGTCGGTCACTGTATATGATATATGATTATTAGTAGAAAATATTCAGACCAAATTTGGTATGTTTAGTTCCACTTGTTGCGGCCATATCATTTTATTAACAGCGGATGTTTGCTGAGGCAGGTCAACCAACGTATTTCCACATAACTTTGTCTCTATATGTTGTACCAATTTATCCAAACATTTTTGAGCAACTAAAAGTAATTGTTAAAATTGTGTTTACATCTAAAATAAAAAAATGCAGGGCTACAATTGGAAAGTTGAGAAAATATTTACATTCTGTTTTTACTTATTGTACTTCATTTATGATTTATTTTTTTTTAATAAACTGTCTGATTTAGGTCATTCATTTTTATGCTCTATACTATGAAAATATTGAATACTGAAATTAATGTACATTTTTTGAAATTCATAAAACTTTAATAATTTATGTAAACTATTATTAAATTAAAATGTTTAATAACATTTCTTTACCATAAATTGGTATGTATAATTTAATATTTTTCTTAGAAATAATTATAGTTATTATATTTCTTATGTTTTCATTATCCATTTCAACCTGTAATTCAATTGGCGATGTTTAGATATTTTTCCAAATACAAATAGCCGTTTCCTACAGAAACGTTTTAATGACTTTTATTTTTAGTCCTTGGAGCTTTCTAGATTCCTTAAATACATTAAGTACATACATACATATATAGGCATAATTGTAAGACATATCCAGAAATAGAGACATAAGATTTCCAGTAGAATAAAAAAAATATATTTAAAATTATATGTCTAATATAATGTTAATACATATTGAAATAAGCATGAATTGCTCAAATTATAGTTTATTTTTACATATACACGAATAATAAACAAAAAATAGGTACTCTTGTATTAATTAGGTAAATACTTTTGGCATTTATGATCACTGGATTCTGAACTGAAACTTTTTATGGACTTGTAGTAACAGAAGCAAATAAAAAACCGATTTAAAATTTCTGATTAGTTTTGGGCGTTGACATTTTAAAACCCAAATATACAATTGGTCAATTCACAAGGTCTCTTATCAGTCATATTGTCATAATGTCCTAATATATCTCGACTCGGCGAATCGGCTTAACCGACAATTTGGCATTCGGCGCAGGTCTCAGCTGGTTGGTTACAATAACACAATAAACATAGCATACATAGTAGTATTATTTTAGGAAATTTTTTGCTTGATAAGCAATAAAAACCATTGTGAAATATTAGGACATTATGACAATATGACATTTTATGAATCTAAATAAATGTTTGACATATTTAATCAAATTTTCTTACACGAAAAATTAAACCACCAATCTCCTGTGGTGTCAAGGCATATTACATCCACTAACATTAATATGTACTCATATTGTGGATGTGAAATGTATTAAATTAACAAAAACCAAATTTGAACTCCCATTGTGATTTGCCATTGTACAAGGGATTTTATTATACCAACAATATCAATACGATTATTATTTATTAGCAGTGCGAGTATTATTATTTGTATTTGTTGTTTGCGAAGTTTTCAAAATGTTTTTCATTTCCATTTTTTGCTTTTAGAATATTGAACTAATGAATGGAAGGAAATCATTTAAAAGATATATACTACGTTTATACGCATGGCTTATTCACAAATAAAAATATTGCATTTAGAAAAATTTGCCGCATAAACAGTAAATTAATTTTTTATCTGCGAATAGCTAACTCACGAAAACAAATCCTGATTAACGACACTATTTGCAAATAAGATTTTAAGCATTGCCATATATTTTAATGTTTTTAGTTTATTAAGACGTTTTGAAAATATTTCATTGTGTTTTTGCATTATTTGGATTGCAAGACAAATATGAATTTTAGATTCTATAATTTTTGCATTTAAAAAAATATAAAATTTATCATATTTTGTTCAAAAACATTACTACCAAATTATTAATGTTTACCATCCGGCATCACATAAAAACTAACATTTTCCGACTTATAAACAGTGAGTTAGTAATTGCAAATAATTTTTATTTGCGAATAGGCTACGTATAAACGTAGTAATAGTCGATGAGGTTTGAAGAGTTTAAAAATTATTAAATGCAAAATAACGTAACATCACTTTTCATTAGTTTATACGATTAGCAAAAAACGATATAAAATGAAAACTACTTGAGATATTGAAACAAAATTTTCAAATCTGAATTACAATGACTCTAGAAATATATTTTATGAAAAACAACTAATTTTTTCAAAGCACACTTTAAGATATGTGGCTTACGTTTTTTTGAATTGTTATTTTCTGAAACAAAAAAACGTATCATCAACATAAATTTTTATGAAAAAATAAAAACTTAAATAAAAATATTTTTTTTTATTTTAAATAAAATCAGTTTATATATATTACATTTTTAATTTTATTATGTTTTTTTTATTTTAATTACTAACAACTACTTCTTAATGAAACTTCTTCATTAAAGTTTCATTAAGACTGCAAAAAATATTCAATTGCAACAAATTTATTTAAAAAAAAATTAGGATAATACCTAAAATAAGATAAAAACTATTTATTAATTAATTACTCAAAGCGTATACGTTATTTTGTTAAAGAAAATCATATACTTGATGATACTTTAGTTTCAATTTTGGTTATAACTTGGTCATTTTTGATAGTAAAAGTTTAAAATTTTGTACACACATGTAATATGATATATTGCATTTAAAATGTTTAATAACATTTCTTTACCATAAATTGGTATGTATAATTTAATATTTTTCTTAGAAATAATTATAGTTATTATATTTCTTATGTTTTCATTATCCATTTCAACCTGTAATTCAATTGGCGATGTTTAGATATTTTTCCAAATACAAATAGCATTTCAGATGACGATATACACATACAAAATGTATACATTTTAATCTATCTACTCACATACAGGGATAATAACCGATGTATAAACAAGTTACATTATAATGATATTTGTTTATGCATACTTACTACATACAAACATACATATGGGTATTTCCACCGAGACAAAAAAATTACAAATTCTGCACTTTGTTTTATCATATTTTCATAGGGAAACAATCAAATTTATTAGAGTAAGTTCGGGTAATGTGGTATACCTATTTTTTATTTGACTATAATTTTTAGAATCTCAATTCGATTCGAACAGTTCTAAGCTGGTGTTCTACTACAAGTGTTAGGTTTACATCCATGAAAGTAAAAAAGCCTTTTAAGTTCAAACCATTGAAAAAATTGGCGGGTAATGTGGTATACCATGTTCTGTTAATATTGTATACTAAACCACATAACCGATGCATAGTATTTTAGTTTGTACACAGATAAAACAGATTCGTAGTAGCAACCGAATTTGTTGCCAATCGAATGATTCAGTTGCACTTATAGAATTTATCGGTTCTATCAACAGAAAGTCATTTGATAATGAAGAATTTCGGTTGAAGCAATCGAACTTTTGTTACCCCTTCTAAAATTTTGTAGCTACAACTGTAAAATTCGGTCTCTAGGGTAGAGTCATTCGATTGGCAACAAATTCGGTTGCTATCACGAATCTGTTTTCTCTGTGTAAATGAGTTGCGTTTTATTTAAATCATCTTCAATGAATGCGGTTAAAGTTGGCGGCTGACCAAGCTTAACAGAAGCTCCTCAATACATTCTTCGCTAAGTAGGAGACATTGAATGACTGATGCGAAAATAATGTCCATCTCGTTGTTTCTAATAGCTCAGATAGCTTTCTTCAAATCTTCCGCTGCCCATTTTATTACTTTAGTACGTCTGAGTTACTATCCAATAGAACTATCCTGGGTGCAAATTTCATCCCGATCGGAAGACATCGATTTCTAAAGTTGGTTTACTTGACATGAAATGCACCTCATAGATAATTTGGTAAAAAGAACAGAAATAACATATATACATAATTTAAATAAAATTATTGTATAAAAAGTATAAATCATGTTTGGGTAAAATCTAAACCATTTTAAAAGACATCAATGAACAACATTCTAAAATTTTTCACAATGAAATATGGCCTCAAATATCCCTGAAATCGACGTTTTGTTGGCCGCGAAAACCACTTATATTTTGTACAGTTTGAACAGTAGAGTGCTCCAAAAAAATAAAATTGCAATTTTTTCAGTTTTTGTAAAAATTTTGGCATTAAATAATTAGTTTTGCAATTTAATTTAAAATAATAGAAATGTACACGTAATTGTCGTTCTAATAAGATATAAAAGACAAAAATTGGAAAAATGTTAAAGTTATTAAAAAACCTGTCTCAGGCCACTTGAACAAGAAATGTAGAAACAAAATTAACATATTTTGAGAAATATTAAAATAAAAGTACATTTTTACTTACGTATATGAGTTTTTGTCTTCGTTAACCTATTCGCAGGTATGACCAAAAAACTTAATTTTTTTAAAGGCAGTTTCAAAACTCCAATTTCAAATTTTTAAAAATTTTGTTAAACAAATTTCAAAATTTTTTGATCATCACATTGGGATTTATTGAGAACATAATAGGTAATAAAAATATGAAAAAAGTATGAAAATACCTCCTATAGTTTTTCTGTACCTGCGATTAAAATTTATTGGCCATATTTTGGCGAATGAGAAACTCGTGTAAAATATTAGGATGATATGATCCTAAAAAATAGTTTTTCTCGAAACTGCATTTAAAAAAATTAAATTTGTGTGGTCATACCTGCGAATAGGTTAAAGGTAGCCTACGAAGACAAAAACTCATATACTAGTAAATATGGATATATTTTAAGTAAAAATGTACTTTTATTTTAATATTTATCAAAATATGTTATTTTTGTTTCTACATTTCTTGTTCTAGTGGCCTGGGTGATTTTTTAAAAACTTTAAATTTTTTAAAACAATTTTTGTCTTTTATATCTTATTAGAACGACAATTACGTGTACATTTCGATTCTTTTAAATTAAATTGCAAAAGTAATTATTTAATGGCAACATTTTTACAAAAACTGAAAAAATTGCATTTTCCCCCCTTGTAAATGCACCTCAAAACTTCAGCGTCGTTGCGGCACACATTGGTTGAAGTTCATACAACGAGCGGCTAAAAATAGAAGAAGTTCTCCAAGGACAATGAAACTTGGCACATAGGCATTTTTTGTTTAAATCCAGTGTTTAAAAAACTAGACTACAAGTAGCAGTAGCAACGAAAAAACACAAGTAGTCTAGTTAAAAAATTAATAAAAACTCGGAGTCAATAATTACTAAGGAGTGAGATCGAAAAATTCTTAACATACATATATGTTTATAAAAAAGAAACCACTAAACTTACAGCTTTAATTTTTTTTTTATTTGATTGAAATTATTATTACAATTTACAAAAAAAATTATTTTTATAGTTTTAATCACTAGTGATGAAATTTTGAACCTTTTTCGGAAACCCTTCCATTAACGTTTTTATAGTGCTTTCTGTCACTTTGCTCGAACATGTAGTCCATCTCCGTTTAAAATCTACCACACTTTTGGACACCTTTTTTGTACTCTTCAATTCTCTTTTAACAAGAGCCCAATATCTCTCCACTGGCCTTAGCTCCGGGCAGTTTGGAGGATTTGCCTCTCTTGGTACAAATACCACATTATTGTTCTTGTACCACTCAAGGGCTTGTTTGCCATAGTGACAGGATGCCAAGTCAGGCCAAAAATAAGTGGACACATTATGAAGTCTTATGAATGGAAGCAGCCTTTTTTGTAAACATTCCTTGATGTAAATTTCGGTATTTATAGAGCCCGTTGTAACAAATGAGTGGCTTCTTTTGCCGCAACTGCATATTGCTTGCCATACCAAGAACTTTCTGGGAAATTTTGTCTGCTTTTGGGTCCTAAACTTTTCTTCAACATTCCCTCGAGCATCAGCAACATAAAATTTTTGACCTGGAAGTTGCGAAAAATCTGCCAGAACATACGTTTCGTCATCCATTATGCAGCAAGAATATTTTTTTATAAAACTTGACTTCAATTTCCGTGCTCTGTTTTTGGCCTCTAAATTTTTAGTAGCGTTCCTGTCAGGAACTTTTTGAGCCTTGTATGTTTTTAAACCTGCATTAGCTTTAACTTTTCGTACCAAATAGTCCGAGCACTGAGCTAACCGGGCTGCTTTCCTACCGGATGTATTGGGAGCTCTTTTGAAAATGCGTTCTATTTTTTTGGCTTTAGAAACATCATGTGGACCATTCCTTCTACCTGAACCAGGTTTTCTATCAACTGACAAGTTCTCCCGGTACTGTTTAATAACATTGGAAACAGTTTGACGGCAGACCTTTGTATGCTTGGCCAACTTTTTGTAAGACCAAGTTGGGTTTTGTTGAAAATATTTAATAATTTCAGTACGCACTTTTTTCTGGTCACTCATTTTAATCAGATTAACAAAAAAATTAATATAATTGACATTACACATAATAACTGACATGTTTTTCAAAGGTAACTTGATCAAAAAAAAATTCAAATAATACTTGGGTTAAAAAATGTAATGAAAAACGTGTGTTAAGAATTTTTCGATCTCACTCCTTACTACTACTGCTACCTTCACATTTTGGTAGCAGTAGTTGTAGTAGTACTAATAAAAGAAAAATTTAAAAGTAGCAGAGTAATTTATTTTCTATTGCTAACTTAAAACAGAAAAAGTTTTGATGTAGCAGTCATTAGTTTTTTATTAATTCTGCTACTTTTAAAATTTAGTAGTAATAGAAGTAGCAGTTGAGGTAGTAGAAGAAGTATCAGTTAAGTAGCAGTTGAAGTAGCAGCTAAGTAGCAGTTGAGGTAGCAATAAAATAAATCAAAAATAAAAATCTTCAGCCAAAAAATTATATTATGTGTTGTTGTTGTGAATGTATATTTGTGTATGTTGGTCGTGTTGTAAACAAAAGTTCGGCTTTTTTGTTATACACACAGAAAACACGATCTTTCTGTTAGCAACAAGAACATCTGAGACGAATAAAATCGAATAATTCTTTCAAACTCTCTCAAAGCAAAAACAACACGCAGTGTTTAATTCTGTCAATTTTGGTGTTATGACTGAAGATTTTCTTTTTTGACTACTTTTATTGCTACCTTAACTGCTGCATCAACTGCTACTTTACTGCTACCTTAAAAAATAAAACTCGATATAGAGCAGTAGCAATGACTTGTATTTTTATGCTACTACTCCATTTACAATTCATGTTTTATTACTACTACTCTGTTAAGAGTTTTATATTTTGAAGGTAGCAGTAGTTTTAAAAAAACAAGAAAACGAAAAACGACAAATGCTACTGCTACCGCTACATACCCTTTTTTGAAGCAGTAGTTGTAGCAACAGTTAAAAATTTGTTAGTTATCGTAGCTTTTCAAACACTGTTTAAATCAAGAAAAAATTTAAAAATCAAAATGATCCGCCCACTTCCCATACAACTTGTATTGAAAAAGTTTCATAACTCCCTTGATTTTTAATGCATCAACTCAATTTTTCAAAAAATAAATATTATAATTGTAGAATGGGCTCCTGAAAATATATACCTGATCCGCCCACTTTTACGCCCATCTCCCGTAGAAAAAACATGAATAAGTAATTTAAGCATAGTCTTTTAATCTTTTGATTTTCTTTGTCTCATTCAACTCTCATTTACTTCTTAAAATACCATTAATCCTGTATTATATTATTGATTTGTTTTGAAGCTTAGCTATAAATATTTTTTGAAATAAAATTGGTTTTTTTAAATAATAAAAAATAATACTAAAGAGGACAGATTAAGACTTTTATAGTCCGATTTGTCCCTTTAAACAAATAAATAAAAAGTATTACCCAGCTTTGACGTTTACCCAGCTTTGGGTTTACTTAATAATTTAAGTATAAAAAATAATAAAATAACAAAACACCCAGGAAAGGAGATAAATTTCTCCTTCCTACAACTAAAGAATTATGGCAACAACAACATGCATGAACGAAAATTCATGTTTTATTACTTTATCACTATATCACTTTATAGTTTTTACTGTTTTTTTCGGAAAAGAGCAGGTGGTAGCAGCTGAATTCTTTTTTAACTTTTAGCTGAGACTTCAAGCTGTAATTTGACATCTTTCGTTAAACAGCGCTCCACAGCGCTAAAAAGATGCAGTACACTGAAGTTGATGTACATTGAAATTTTGATGTTGTTTATATTTTGTTCTATGAAATTTTTCATATGGCACTTTTTCAAACTTTTTTTTAATGGCAATTGTAATTTACGAAAATATACAACAAAGTCAAATGATAAGTTTACTGTGATTGTACCAATAGATTGAATATACAGTAAATTTGCATGCCATTTTAAACAAGCGAACATATATGAACTTCGATCGTGTCTGTCCAAACAAATAATAAATATATCAGCCTAATATTACGGAATCATAATATTCTGATATCTGACAACAAATTACCAAAAAATTATCCAAATCGGCGAACATGAAAAAAATGAATTTCGGCCACTCTTCAACCATTGTGTGGCACCAGTTAGCGTTATCCTATCATCCTAATATTTTACATAACGAGTTTCTACAATACATAGAACCATTCTAGAGGGGGGACGGCCTGTACCTAGACAATTTTTTTGTCCACTCTATTGAACACATTAAAAACATAATTTACTTAAAAATCCTTTTTATTTTGATTTAAATGTTCGATGGTCACGTTCGACATAATGGAAATGCCCATATGTATATATATATGTATGTATGTATGTATGTACATAAATAAACACAACGTTGTAGGAGTGTAAACCATGCTAGGTTGCGTTGACATATGTCTAGAATCGCTTAGTTGCCGTAGTCATACTAGATGTTACATTGGTCCCCAACACGTTTCATAATTTTTTCTTTTTTATTTTACATAGAAAGGGTGTGAAGTTAAATTCGTAAGTTAAATACGTCCCACATATATGTTAACTACTTAACATAGCACTGTTAAATAAAGTAAATTTGAAAAACATAGTTTTTTTTGACAAAAACATAATAAAATTAATTATTTTTATTCACCAATTAAAGAAAATACCTTAAATTTAAACTTTTAGTTAAAAAATAAAAAAAACGTCTTCATATTAAGATTAAAATTACAGTTTGAATATGTAGTATTCAAGTTCATTGGCGGGCCACTTAGGACAGACCTGAATGGGGTTTGGATATGGTAGGTGAAAGCTGGGAGGGAGTAGATATCAAAACTATATAGGGTATACCCAGTTGTTTCTCAGGGAAGGCGCTACAAGGGGCGGAATTTGTTCGATTACTTTGTTTACATTAATGTTCAAAGCGTTATAGGGGCCATTTAGGACAGACCTGAATGGGGTTTTGAGATACCGGGTGAAAGCTGGGAGAGAGTAGATGTCAAAATTATATAGGGCATATCCAGTTCTTTCTCAGGAAGGGCGCTACGAGGGGTGCAATTTGTTCCAAAATTGTTGTAATGTTAAAAGTGTTATAGGGGCCATTTAGGACAGACCTGAATGGGGTTTGGACATGGTGGGTGAAAGCTGGGAGGGAGTAGATGTCAAAACTATATAGGGTATACCCAGTTGTTTCTCAGGGAGGGCGCTACGATGGGTGGACTTTGTTCAATTACTTTTTTAACATTTATGTTCAAAGTGTTATAGGGGCCATTTACGACAGACCTGAATGAGGTTAGGATATGGTGGGTGAAAGCTGGGAGGGAGTAGATGTCAGAACTATATAGGTTATACCCAGTTGTTTCTCAGGGAGGGCGCTACGATGGGTGGACTTTGCTCAATTACTTTTTTAACATTTATGTTCAAAGTGGGATAGGGGCCATTTTGGACAGACCTGAATGGGGTTTGGACATGGTGGGTGGAAGCTGCGAGGGAGTAGATACCAAAACTATATAGGGTATACCCAGTTGTTTCTCAGGGAGGGCGCTACGAGGGGTGGACTTTGTTCAATGACCTTTTTAACATTTATGTTCAAAGTGTTATAGGGGCCATTTAGGACAAACGTGAATGGGGTTTGGACATGGTGGGTGAAAGCTGGGAGGGAGTAGATGTCAAAACTATATAGGGTATACCCAGTTGTTTCTCAGGGAGGGCGCTACGAGGGGTGGATTTTGTTGAATTACTTTTTTAACATTTATGTTCAAAGTGTTATAGGGGCCATTTAGGACAGACCTGAATGGGGTTTGGACATGGTGGGTGAAAGCTGGGAGGGAGTAGATGTCAAAACTATATAGGGTATACCCAGTTGTTTCTCAGGGAGGGCGCTACGAGGGGTGGATTTTGTTGAATTACTTTTTTAACATTTATGTTCAAAGTGTTATAGGGGCCATTTAGGACAGACCTGAATGGGGTTCGGACATGGTGGGTGAAAGCTGGGAGGGAGTAGATGTCAAAACTATATAGGGTATACCCAGTTGTTTCTCAGGGAGGGCGCTACGATGGATGGACTTTGTTCAATTACTTTTTTAACATTTATGTTCAAAGTGTTATAGGGGCCATTTAGGGCAGACCTGAATGGGGTTTTGAGATACCGGGTGAAAGCCGGGAGGGAGTAGATATTAGAACTATACAGGGTATACCCAGTTGTTTCTCAGGGAGGGCGCTACGAGGGGTGGATTTTGTTGAATTACTTTTTTAACATTTATGTTCAAAGTGTTATAGGGGCCATTTAGGACAGACCTGAATGGGGTTTGGACATGGTGGGTGAAAGCTGGGAGGGAGTAGATGTCAGAACTATATAGGTTATACCCAGTTGTTTCTCAGGGAGGGCGCTACGAGGGGTGGATTTTGTTGAATTACTTTTTTAACATTTATGTTCAAAGTGTTATAGGGGCCATTTAGGACAGACCTGAATGGGGTTTGGACATGGTGGGTGAAAGCTGGGAGGGAGTAGATGTCAAAACTATATAGGGTATACCCAGTTGTTTCTCAGGGAGGGCGCTACGAGGGGTGGATTTTGTTGAATTACTTTTTTAACATTTATGTTCAAAGTGTTATAGGGGCCATTTAGGACAGACCTGAATGGGGTTTGGATATGGTGGGTGAAAGCTGGGAGGGAGTAGATATCAAAACTATATAGGGTATACCCAGTTGTTTCTCAGGGAGGGCGCTACGATGGGTGGACTTTGTTCAATTACTTTTTTAACATTTATGTTCAAATTGTTATAGGGGCCATTTAGGACAGACCTGAATGGGGTTTGGACATTGTGGGTGAAAGCTGGGAGGGAGTAGATATCAAAACTATATAGGGTATACCGAGTTGTTTCTCAGGGAGGGCGCTACGAGGGGTGGAATTTGTTCCAAAATGGTTTTAACATTTATGTTCAAAGTGTCATAGGGGCTATTTAGGACAGACCTAAATGGGGTTTCAACATATTGGGTGAAAGCTGGGAGGGAATAGATGTCAAAACTATATAGGGTATACCCAGTTGTTTCTCAGGGAGGGCGCTACGATGGGTGGACTTTGTTCAATTTCTTTTTTAACATTTATGTTCAAAGTGTTATAGGGGCCATTTAGGACAAACGTGAATGGGGTTTGGACATGGTGGGTGAAAGCTGGGAGGGAGTAGATGTCAAAACTATATAGGGTATACCCAGTTGTTTCTCAGGGAGGGCGCTACGAGGGGTGGAATTTGTTCCAAAATGATAACTGATTATTTGTTTTGTTTGTTTATTTTGTTATTTGTAGCTTTGTAAGCGAAGTTTTTGCTGAATTTCTCAAACTACCCAGCAAAAACTTCGCTTACAAAGCTACAAATAATGTCTTTTTTAATAACTTACTTTTTAAGTATACTGTTTTTGTTTTTTAGACTTTACTATAAAATAAACAAACAAAACAAAAAAACTGTTACTTTTTTTCAATTTGCCCATTTTTTTTATTGCATGTTTATTTTTAGAAGAACAGAAAAGAATATTGCATTACTGTGTGAAAACCATTATTTGACGCACAATAAAATAACTAAGTAGTGGTGTAGTAAGTACAACAAGAGACTAGCAAACGGATGGTTGATGGTTCGACTCTTGGCTGCGAGTTATTTTTTTTTTTATTTTTTGTTTGCAAATACAAAATTCTATAAATAACTCTACTAACAAAACAACTTATTTCCGTCCAAAATATCCCAGCTAAAACTTCTCTTACAAATAAGCCGAAAAATAAGGGGAATTTGACGATTCAACTACTTATTTTTCTACTGTAAGAAGTCATTATTTTTGTTCGCGATGTCCCAAAAGTAATCCTTTATATTTTGGCCAGAAATCAGTTGTTTTGTTAGTAGAGTTATTTATAGAATTTTTATTTACACAAAAAAATAAAAATAAAAAAATAATAAGTCGCAGACCCGATTCGAACCTGCAACCTTCTGTTTGGTAGTCTGCCGTTGTGCTCACTATACCAGTGCTTAGTTATTTCATTGTACATCAAATAATGGTTTTCACACAGTAATGCAATATTCATTACTGTTTTTCTAAAAATAAACATGCAATAAAAAAAATGGGCAAATTGAAAAAAGTAACAGTTTTTTTGTTTTGTTTGTTTATTTTGTTTTTTTTAGACTTTACTACTTAAAAAGTAAGTTATTAAAAAAGACATTGTAGCCTTTGTAAGCGAAGTTTTTGCTGGGCAGTATGGTTTTAATTAAATATTTTTTGTATTTGGCGATTTCCAGTCGAAAAAAGTCGGCCTTTTAGATTGTTCAAAAAGTATTAAATATACAATAACAAAAATAAAAATAGTCTGCAATTTGGTACAATTCTATTTTTTATAGTGTAAGCAAAAATAAATACGTACATGTTTACGTATTTCTACACAAAAATTCTTCAAAAAAGTATTTGAACAAATTCAACCCCTCGTAGCGCCCTCCCTGAGAAACAACTGGGTATACCCTGTATAGTTTTGACATCTACTCCCTCCCAGCTTTCACCCACCATGTCCAAACCCCATTCAGGTCTGTCCTAAATGGCCCCTATAACACTTTGAACATAAATGTTAAAAAGGTCATTGAACAAAGTCCACCCCTCGTAGCGCCCTCCCTGAGAAACAACTGGGTATACCCTATATAGTTTTGACATCTACTTCCTCCCAGCTTTCACCCACCATGTCCAAACCCCATTCAGGTCTGTCCTAAATGGCCCCTATAACACTTTGAACATAAATGTTAAAAAAGTAATTCAACAAAATCCACCCCTCGTAGCGCCCTCCCTGAGAAACAACTGGGTATACCCTATATAGTTTTGACATCTACTCCCTCCCAGCTTTCACCCACCATGTCCAAACCCCATTCAGGTCTGTCCTAAATGGCCCCTATAACACTTTGAACATAAATGTTAAAAAAGTAATTCAACAAAATCCACCCATCGTAGCGCCCTCCCTGAGAAACAACTGGGTATACCCTATATAGTTTTGACATCTACTCCCTCCCAGCTTTCACCCACCATGTCCAAACCCCATTCAGGTCTGTCCTAAATGGCCCCTATAACACTTTGAACATAAATGTTAAAAAGGTCATTGAACAAAGTCCACCCCTCGTAGCGCCCTCCCTGAGAAACAACTGGGTATACCCTATATAATTTTGGTATCTACTCCCTCCCAGCTTTCACCCACCATGTCCAAACCCCATTCAGGTCTGCCCTAAATGGCCCCTATAACACTTTGAACATAAATGTTAAAAAAGTAATTGAACAAAGTCCACCCATCGTAGCGCCCTCCCTGAGAAACAACTGGGTATACCCTATATAGTTTTGACATCTAATCCCTCCCAGCTTTCACCCACCATGTCCAAACCCCATTCAGGTCTGCCCTAAATGGCCCATATAACACTTTGAACATAAATGTTAAAAAAGTAATTGAACAAAGTCCACCCATCGTAGCGCCCTCCCTGAGAAACAACTGGGTATACCCTATATAGTTTTGACATCTACTCCCTCCCAGCTTTCACCCACCATGTCCGAACCCCATTCAGGTCTGTCCTAAATGGCCCCTATAACACTTTGAACATAAATGTTAAAAAAGTAATTCAACAAAATCCACCCCTCGTAGCGCCCTCCCTGAGAAACAACTGGGTATACCCTATATAGTTTTGACATCTACTCCCTCCCAGCTTTCACCCACCATGTCCAAACCCCATTCAGGTCTGTCCTAAATGGCCCCTATAACACTTTGAACATAAATGTTAAAAAAGAAATTGAACAAAGTCCACCCATCGTAGCGCCCTCCCTGAGAAACAACTGGGTATACCCTATATAGTTTTGACATCTATTCCCTCCCAGCTTTCACCCACCATATCCTAACCTCATTCAGGTCTGTCGTAAATGGCCCCTATAACACTTTGAACATAAATGTTAAAAAAGTAATTGAACAAAGTCCACCCATCGTAGCACCCTCCCTGAGAAACAACTGGGTATACCCTATATAGTTTTGACATCTACTCCCTCCCAGCTTTCACCCACCATGTCCAAACCCCATTCAGGTCTGTCCTAAATGGCCCCTATAACACTTTTAACATTACAACAATTTTGGAACAAATTGCACCCCTCGTAGCGCCCTTCCTGAGAAAGAACTGGATATGCCCTATATAATTTTGACATCTACTCTCTCCCAGCTTTCACCCGGTATCTCAAAACCCCATTCAGGTCTGTCCTAAATGGCCCCTATAACGCTTTGAACATTAATGTAAACAAAGTAATCGAACAAATTCCGCCCCTTGTAGCGCCTTCCCTGAGAAACAACTGGGTATACCCTATATAGTTTTGATATCTACTCCCTCCCAGCTTTCACCTACCATATCCAAACCCCATTCAGGTCTGTCCTAAGTGGCCCGCCAATGAACTTGAATACTACATATTCAAACTGTTATTTTAATCTTAATATGAAGACGTTTTTTTTATTTTTTAACTAAAAGTTTAAATTTAAGGTATTTTCTTTAATTGGTGAATAAAAATAATTAATTTTATTATGTTTTTGTCAAAAAAAACTATGTTTTTCAAATTTACTTTATTTAACAGTGCTATGTTAAGTAGTTAACATATATGTGGGACGTATTTAACTTACGAATTTAACTTCACACCCTTTTACATAGATACTACTTTTTATGAGATATTTATTCATACATATTGAATTTCAATTTTAACATATTGTTGTGCGATGGCTTCTACTTTAAATTTAAACTACAGATGTGTGGAATTAAATAGCCCTACTAAGAATATAAAATGTTTTCTAAATTCAACGGAACACCAATGTCTTTTCAAGAACGTTAATATTATGGAATAAACAGTAGCGATACATTTTTATTAAATAATTTTGAGTATAGTATCATTCATTTGCTGCAACAACGTCATAACTCAAAATCCGGCTGTTTTGAACTGAGTAATACAAATTATGCGCCGTTCTTTAGACTTTCATATAGTTTTATCAGTTTTAAAAAAGGTCAATTATTTTTTGTATGAGAGTGTTTTTTTGTTGTAAACATCAAAATTAAAATTCAAGTTTTCCCATATATTTGACAAGTAAAAATGAGCGAAATAAGTACCAAAAATAAACACATTCGAATTTGAACAAAGTACAAAATGTATACATACATACATTTGATAAGTCAAGAAAGCGATTTAACGTGTATTTATATGTTAATTGGTCTTTAAAAGATACATAGGGTGTCAAAAAAGTTCCAAAGTACTCCCTTTAATATTTTTCTTCCCCATAAGGTTTCTAAAGAGTACAAAACACCAGCTTTTCAGCTTTTTTAAAATTAAGTATAATGGATTTTACATATTTTTTGTATATGTAGGAGATACGGTTAACTAATTTAACCGCTTTTAACATTTTTTACCCCCTAAACATTTGATCATCTGTGACCACCATGGTACAGAACTCTATTTTTTCTTATTCGATGTTTATGGGATAGATTCGTTTGTTGACGATCTGATTATATTTATTATTGTTGTTTTTTTGGAATTGGAATTTATTGTCATGGAGATCATCAATAACGGACCATCTGCACATGGGTAGGGAAAGGATTGAAAGGTCTAAGTTTGTAAGGATATTATGCGTGCTTACAAGTTATACTACACCTAAAAGCATTACAATATACATAAATACTTATTTGCTCAATCAATGTGGATAATTTGAACAAAACATATAGACAACAATTTTACCACTGAACACAACATGTTCAAGTTAGTATATTTAATATAATTTATACTTTCTAAATGACCTTTCATGCTTTCCGATTTCAAAGTTTTGTCGTATGAATTACAACCGAAAGCTATTGTGGTGTTAAATAATCAACCACAAAAAACATTATGTTTGCCTAATAATTTAACCAGTTGACCCTTTTTTCACAAACTGAAAACATTTTAACCCAAATTAAAAAAACGCAATAAATTTAGCAGTAAATATTTTCCGTTTCTGCCAGTATATTTTCAGTTTATACGGGGTTTGTATAAACTGAACGTGTTATTAAATTTATTTACACTTGCTTTTGTGATTTCCAGATACTCACAATCAGAGATGGCAAAAGGAATTCAAAACTTAAAAGCAATACAAATTTTACATTTTTAGAAAGTAATTGTATCAAAACTAGGGTTACTAGCCAGGAATATACAGTCAGAGTCAAAATTTAGTATACAGCACGCATTTTCATCTATGATGCTAAATATTTTAATTATAGAAAGAACTATATAAGTTTGATTAAACATAAAATTATATTTAGAGTTTAATCTATTATTATTTTAAAAAACTTTGTAAATTAAAATTGATTTCGTGGAAAATTTATGAGAAAAAGAGAAAAGTACCTAAAAACAACAGTCAAAATTTAGTATACAGTACACGGATGTGTTAATTTTTTCGCTGGGTGTGGGGCCAAAAAAAATATAAACTTTTTATTTTCGGCTTTTGGTAGAGAAATAGAGCGCTACCCATCAACTGTATACTAAATTTTGACTGCTGTTTTTAGGTACTTTTCTCTTTTTCTCATACATTTTGCACGAAATCAATTTTAATTTACAAAGTTTTTTAAAATAATAAAAGATTAAACTCTAAATTTAATTTTAAGTTTAATTACACTTATATATTTCTTTCTATAATTAAAATATTTAGCTTAATAAATGAAAATGTGTGCTGTATACAAAATTTTTACTCTATGTATGTATACAGTATTGGCCATAACTAAAGCACCCCCTCAGCGCATTTTTTTCATATGGTATTTTTTTGTATTAAAACAAAGTTTTAAATATCTATTATGTATTATTTTCATTTGTTAATATGTTTATTATTGATAAACAAATACTTCCAAAGTTAACTTTTCCATAAGAGGTAACTTAAAATCAAAAAATATTTTAAGGTAGAAAATGAAACGGACAAAACTAAAGCACCCCTTCAAGGATAAACTATAAAAAAAAATTTAGTTAATTTTTTGTTGCAAATCCTTTGTTTTGGATGGCACAAGAACATCTCTTAGCTTAGAAGATATTATATTTTTATGGCGTTTTTCGATATTCCTTCCCAGGCTATTTTAACGGCATGAAATAAATCGTGAAAATTGCCGATCCTTATTTCCGCAATTTTCAGGATTTATTTTCATATTAACAATCTGCCACAAGTTCTCAATAGGATTAAGATCGGGAGATTGACCAGGCCAATGAAGAACTTGAATCTTATTGCTCTGAAGCCAAGTCTTACAAACTTTGGAGGGGTGCTTAGGATCGTTATCCTGTTGGAAGCCCCCTATAATTGGCATCTCTTCACTGGCATAAGGCAACATTACATCTTTCAATACATCAAGGTACATGAAGCGATCCATAATCCCATAAATTTTATGATTTGGCCCAAAAGCATTACCAGACCATTACATTGCCTCCTCCATGTTTAATTGTTCCTTTGCAATACTTAGGATTCAGTCTTTCTCCTTTTGGTCTGCATACACGCCTTATTCCAGCGGAACTTTTTAAGTTATATTTGGATTCGTCAGGGAACAGTACAGTCTTTAATTTTTGGACACTCCAGTCGATGTGAGCTTTGACAAATTTCAGTCTAGCTTTCTTGTTCTTAGCTGATAGAAATGTTTTTTTTTGCTGGTCGTCAGCTGAATAAACGGGCTTCTACTACTCTTCTACGGATTGTTCTTTCGCTAACGCATAATCTTAAACTTGTTCATACTTGAATAGCTGATGCTCTACAATCTTTTTGTATTGCCCTTTTGATCAAGGAATCATAATATCGTGTGGTTTTAAAAAAAATTTTGAAACGAGCCTGAAAATAACTGATCTGTTAATTGAATATTTTTTACTCAATTCATGTAGTGATAAGCCCGTCTTCCAGTCTTCAATAACTTTAATTTTAAATTCACTGGAGTACTTGTTCCTTGTCATTGTTTTTTTTCACAATAAACTGTATAAAACTTAAATTTTGCACATTATGTCTTCCTTTATTTTTATCTTTTGGAATTTTTAAGTCCATTCATTGTGATTCCCGATAATTCACATTGCAAACATGCAGTACCGAGTCAAATTTTTAAACATCTTATAAGAGGGTGCTTTTGTTTTGTCCGTTGCGTTTTGAGTTTTTATATGATTTATCATTTTAAATTAATTTTTAATAAAATTATCTGTTACTAAATTAATATTAAATGAACATTAACAATATTAGTTAATAAAATATATACAAAATACATCCCAAAAATGCCGTTTTATCAAAAAAATTATGATTTGAAAAAAATCATTGAGGGGGTGTGCTTTAGTTATGGCCAATACTGTATATATTTTTTTTATAAATTTTCTTGAAATTTTGGGTATTGTTTTATACGTTTTCTTCTTAATGTTACGATATTCAGATTCAGGTGTAATATCCATAGATTTTTTCAGTTCTAGGAAAAGGAAGCATTACTGTTGAAATTACCGAATTTTTGTCACCCAACTAACATTTTTCAGCCACTGAAGAAAAATTCGGTCATTAAAAATTAATCATTCGATTAGCTATTAATTTTGGATTACAATTAGTAATCAATTAGATTCAATTTTAAAAATATTTTAATTGATTATATAATTTTCTTTAGAACAATATCTGATTACTAATTGATTACGATTACAAATAATCAAAAGTAATCATTAAAAGTAGTCGAATTTTTTGTTTTGATTACATTTTATTATTTTCTCTTAATCGTTAGTAATCGTGTGAATCTGAATATAATCGAAATTTAATCATTACTTCACTTTTCGGAAAAAAATATGTAATCTAATTAGTAATCATTACTTAATAGCTATGATATGTATATGTAAATTTGCATTTTGAAGTAAAATATAACAAAATATTTATGTATTTGGACGTTCGACAATAATCATGCATTTGCATATAAATCCGAACCCTACTAATGATTTTTTGAAGATTTAACTTTAAGAATATTGTTAGAGAACCAAAAATGCAAGTATAACATTTAAAAATTCCTAAATTTATTTCAATATATTAACAGTAAAATAAATTTTCACATTTTTGGGAAAAAAAATAATTTTTTAGAAAAATTCCGGAATTTTTGGTTTTTAAAACGGTATTAAAAATTGGAAAATACATGCACGCTCTTAATTTTTTTAAGAGCGTGCAGTATTATTTATACAAAGTTCTTGTATAAACACATTTGCGATAACTATTTCCTGTGGAAACAAATGCTTTCCAAAAACGTTTTCTATACAATTCTACAATATTAATTATTTTTTGTCTATGAAACGAATCACTGTGCACCGTTGAAAACTAGAAGAATTTCGCCATTTTCAATTTAATTCCCAAGGAAAGGTTTTGCACATCTGCATATCACTTAATATGTTAATTTGACTTTTGTAAAGTGAAAATTTCTTTCTGACGATGGTCACAATGTGGTTTCGTTGAGTTGTACACAAAAGGGAGAACTAAAAAAATTAACATGTAAATTGAAAACTTGTATGTTTAAATTGAATTGACAGCAAAGCAAGCAAAGTAAAATAAAAAGAAAACCCTTTCTAAACCACTATATATAATAAGTCAGAAGCATAGATGTAAAAGAAGTTGTTTAATAGTAAGAATTTCTTTACCTAAAACTTATTAAAAATTAATATATGGGCTAATCCTGCGTGACGAACGTTTCATTCGTACACGTTTTCATATTTAAATATGAAAATTTTTGGTTTTTCAAATAAGATACCTCCAACGTATTCTATACGCTATAGTGAGATTTAAGTGCAATTCCAAATGGCATAAGACATTTTCTTTTAATTGCCATTTCTTGCGAAATAATTGATCGCAAAATTTTGTGACGCACGTTACAAAAAGTGGAAGTAACTTTAAAAGTTGAAGTGTTTATTTGTAATTTTAGCGAATTTCGCATAATAAAGCACACAAAATCTTATTCCTAAAAGAAAGATGAATGAAAGAGAATTCTAATATAACTTATTTGCATGAACAATCATTTGTCGTTTTCATAAAAAGCCGAGAACATTTTGTTACGCACGTTACGTGACGCTCGTTATAAATTATCTCCTTTTCCGTGAGAAGTTGCGAAAAATTCCATTCAAAGTGAAATTACTCAAAATTCATTTGTATTTAAATTGAATCGTCAAAAATAATCGAACCATCTTGTTAACATTTCAGTAATTATAAAAACACATTAAAAAATTAAATTAGTGTTGGATTTGATAATCATTTTTGTATGAATGACTAAAATACATTTTGTTTATATATAAAATATAATATAGATATCATGTCCAATATTACAATTAAGAATTCCAAGTTTGATTCATTTAAACATTTTTTTGTTGGTAGACTGTTTCTGGGACTTGCCCATATACTAATAAATGTCGAAGATTCTGCAATGTATTCCAAAGAATATAAATAAAGTAAAACAACATCTATCAGAACATAGAGTGGAGTAACTAACAAACGCGGATCAAGGTGGGCGAGAAAATAAAAATATCAAAGGATTAGGAAATCGTAATAAACTACAACATTCAAAGAATGGAAAATACAACTCATTGTATGATAATTTAAAATAATTTTTTTGTTAATATTATTAAATGTATTAAATATACACACAGCCCCAAAAGTGAGTAAACATTACAAATTATTTGATTTTTTTTAAGATAATGAATAACCTAAAATCTATTCATCGATTAAAATTTAAAAGTTTCGGTTTGTTAGAGATTTGGCTTAAAAATAGATTCGGTTCTGAAGAAAAATAGATTTAAGTCCGACTATAATGGTTTTATGATCTTAAAAAAATCAAAAAATTCACTGGTGGTTACTAAGTTTTGAGGCTAAGTGTATAATAAATTATGGATACACAATTTTACGATCACAATCAAAATATTTACCAATCTCAACTAATTAAATATATAATAAATAAATATAAAATCTCCGATCTCTTTAAATCAAGTGAACAAATTAAATATATACTTTACTTTTTAAAAGCTATACGAGTGATACAACACACAGTGGAGTTAATTGCTAAAAAAAAACTGTTATTAAATATAAATATTGTAAACTAGTTATCCGATTGCAAACTTATGTGACCACCCTGTGAGAATACCAGGTGTTACACAGGATGTCAAACCAGAACCACCTCGAGTTAGGAAAACTTTGTACAGCCTGTAACTTGTACAAATATAGACAAATATCAATGAGTAAAACGAGTTTATATCACTAAGTTATCTCTTAAGTTAAATTTTGACATTTTCGTTTTTTAACATGACTTAATTAAGTTTTTCGCAAATATCTTCGGTAATGGACGTTTAACTACATTTCTAAAAACATCCACTTATTTCTAATAAATTCCGAAATAACACGTACAAAGTTGTTTTGTAATATCTCAAATGACTTAAGGTAGGGTCACACATGACAAATATTTCACGAAAAAGATGCAACCACTAAATAAAATACATTTTAATTCTTTTATTTATTTGAAAAACTTTTTTTATTTTTTTTATTTGATGCTGTTTGATCTTACAAAACACTTGTAAGAGTAAACACGTCAAACAAATTTGTGGTAAACAAAGTGGTTACGCTTTTTTAAGCAATCGGACCACTAGTTCAGAAGATTCTAAATTATTACCACTTTTTTTGCGATTAACCCCACTGTGCAAAGTGTAAAGAATTATCCGTACTACATGTGTTAGAGACAAATAAATAATTAAGAAAAAACATGTTCGCGTTTCGAATGCTTGAGCTCAAGTTGCGCTTCTAAAATGTGAACAAAAACTGAATAATAAAGTGTGTTCCTTTTCTTTATCATTATTTTAATTTTGAGTTCTGTAAGAGGGTTTATATAAATGCAGCTTTATGTTTATTTTGCAATTGCGACATCAGTTGCTAAGACAGACGATGTGGAAACACATAAGTATCATCAACTGTTAGTAGTAGATGTCGGACAACAGGAACTTTTTCCTCTACTTATTAGTCAGTGTAATTGCACAGAATACACGTAACATTTCTAGTGCAAATAATGAGACAATTTTTTTTACTTTTTTTCGTTTTAACTTTACATAATGCAGTACGTACTATATATAGTCGAATCACATACAAAAAGAGATATGTGTAATATTTTTTATTTCACAATCTTAAATACTTATTTATTGTGCATTTACTCACTAAAAAGCTATGTTTAATCCATATAAAAAAAAATAGAAAAATGTAAAAGCAAAGTTTTTTGCGTAATACATAGTAAAATCTCTCTTAAATAAACTATCTTGCTCCGTGAAAAGGTCTTAAAAAACACATACATAGGTATATATGATACGAGTTGTGTCTAAGAACTAAATGAAAAGTTAAAGGATTAAAGAAGTGGCCACTTAAAATCCGTACGCACTACAGTAATCATCATATGAAGCTAGAGATAAAATTGTGCACAAATATCTAGAAAATCCGACTTTATCAGGTTAAAAGATAGATATCATATCAAAATTTTTACGTCTCAACAGCTCAAGTTTGTGTGGCCTTTAAATATGAATATGTAAAATTTAACAAAAATATTAATTTGGCACGCAATCCGCAGCTGTGGTTTGAAGAATCAAGCTTTTCAGACATGTTTTTAAATAATTTTCTGAATTATATATAAAAAGAGAATTTGGACAAGCGATTGCTGTCATTTATAAGACATCACACATCTGATACAAAGTTTCAGCCAAGTGATCATTACTCAATGACAAGTTGTCATTACTCAAATACTACTATGAAGTGGTATAATGAGAATAATATTGATGTTATACCAAAACATATCAATTAAACAAATTGCACAAATCTTCGTCCAATCGAAATATATTGGGCAATTGTTGGAATAACGGTAGAAGTGGGAAGAAAAGTTGTGCAGCTATTAATGGGAGGCACAAGAATAAAACCCAGAAAATGTATTCGCAATAAAGACACATAAACCTACAGTTATATATTTTTTAAGCTTAATAAATTACCTTTAATTTCATGTATAAAATGTTAACATACGTTGTTTCATTTAAAAGTTATGCTCGCTTTAATCCGTACGGATTTTAAGTGGCCACTTCTTTAGTTTCGCTTTACATGTGTGAACTTTGTTCTGTTATTAATAAACATATTAATAGTGGAAAAATCCGAATTGACATATTCTTCTGTTCTTAAGTACCCACATTAAACTAAATTGCTCAGTTTATGGTGTGCCATATTCATATTATGTACTTGTTTCCATTTATTTGATCAAAAGTAATATTTTTAGAGGTGTTTAAATAATTGTACTGTGGCTAGAGTATCCAAAACTGAAAACCGGTCAATCGGTTTTTTCACTGTTGTAAAATCTACCGATTTCAGTTTTCTTAAACTTTTCGGTTTTTTGACAAATCGGTTTTTTAAGACGCTTAACCGGTTTTAAAGAAATGCATTTTCTAAAGCTTATTTCAATATATTTTTGAAAAAGTTTGATAATAATAACACTTATAAAAATATTGACTTATTTCACAGAAAATTGTAGAATTTGACAATATTTCTTAAAAGATATAAATAAAAGAATTGTTAGACTCCTTAGTATATAAAAATGAAATAGAATGGCAAAACAGACTCAGAATTTTTCGGCTGTATCAACAGAAAGTCAGTTGAACTAAATTTTTGTTAACATTTCCAAAATTTTGCAGCCACAACAATAAAATACGGTCACTAAGGTAGAATCATTCGATTGGTAACAAATTCGGTTGCTATCACGAATCTGTTTTCTCTGTGTACCAAATTTTTTATGGATTTCACTATTCTATAGATTTTTATGTTGAGAAGATAATTGTTGGGTTGGTTATTTGAGTGCTAGGTGAAATCATAGACCGATTACCATTTTCGACACAAATTGTTCTTGCAATAACTTGTACTTAAAGAAAATTGCAAAAAAGTTTTGAAAAATAAAAACTTTTTTGGATGTTGTCTCAAAGTTTGGTCGAAGTCTTCGAAACGAATTTAGGAAGAAGCTTTTAAGTGGAAAAAATTTAGATTTTTGCAAATATAATTTAACAAATCTTAATCTTATTCTATAGTTTGGCATCGATGACGACAAAATTTCTGTCCAATCCAAAGTTGACAACTGGCTAATTGAAGAAGATGACTTCCGTGGCAAACGAGTTTTGAGTAAGGTAATAAATACTATAGTTAAATGGTATATTTCTGTTTTTATCTCATATTGCAATGAGATAAAAATATTAAATTTTTAAAACAAAACAAAATAAAATTTATTAAAAATAAAAAATAATCGGACATTTTTAAATCAATCCGATTTTTGGTTTATATCAAGTATGAATTCTTGCATAAATCAAGTTTGGAATTCTTGAAACAAGCTGATTTTAAGATTAAATCAATCTCGGCCGTACTTTGGAGAGCTAAAATTAAGATTTTTGGGCTTGATGAATCCGTACTTGAATCAAGTATTTTGTATTCGGTTTAAGAAAATCCGTACTTACCCTACTATTGACACCGCTCCGGATTGATTTAAGTACGGATTACTCAATTTTTTTTATGAGTGTACTAATATTTATTGATTTTTGAAAATACTTATTAAACGCTCGTGAGTATTTTAGTTTATAATTTGAACCAAGATGGATTGGAAAGAAATGTAAAAACCATTAAACAGTTTTCAGCATCTTCTTCTTAATTCATGTTCGTATTTGTTTATGTATTTTTTGTATGCGTTTAATATTTATTTTTTTTAATGCTGAACAGTTTCGGTTATATGTACTTCAAAGATTTAGGCGTTAAAAGCAAAACTCAATTTAACCCTTTTTTATATTGCTGAGTAAATAATCTAAAATACTCTTGTGATACTTTCAGCTTATGTGTATGTGCAGGTATTTATGTTTGTTTGCATGTTTGTATATATGTATGTATGTTCCCAGCGGCGAAATTTTTGAGGCCTTCTGTAAGACCTTCCTAGACCTTTTTTTAGATCCAGTACTCATGCTCGCTTGCCTTCTCAGGAAGACCTTATGGAAGGCCTACCAGCTCCCTTCTTTCTGTTGCTACAAACGTAGTACAAGCACAAAATACCGTTAAAAAATCACATTCCAAAGACAAAACAACAAATACAAAAAATGCAAAAAGTGTAAAAAAAAAGACAAAGCTGTTGTGCGTTGTGTAAATTTTTTAAATTATTCATGTTTTTATTATAAAAAAATTAAAATAAATAGATGATCGCTTAGGGCGGGTAACTTATTAAATTTTAAACATAGTTTAGGCTTAATCAAAAACAAAATTTATTTAACAATATTCCAACAACAGGCCTGCTATCCGGCCTGTTGAAGAAGGTAAAGCAGAAGACCTTGGCTGGCTAGGACATCGTGTGTAAAAAATGCATGAGTATGGAATGGGGCAATAAGCTCTTGTGTCTGATAAATAAGGCCTTCCAGAAGGCCTGCTTACTACTTCTTTTCGCCGCTGGGTATGTATGTATGTATATAAGCATGTGCATGATCTTTTTAAGTATTTAACCATAAAAAGGATTTATTATCCTTTTTGTGTAAGCAAGAGATTGTTTGTTGTTTGTACAATCTGTGTATGCACAATGTATACATAGGAACATACGTAACTGTAGATATATAGACAGTCACTCGTTCTCTAGCCACATACTCATTCCTACAAAGAGTTACGTACACATTATTATTTTTTATTTTTTTTTTTATTTCATTCTTTTTGATTTTTCATGGTTATATGCCTGAATGTTATTGACTTTATAATTTCTGAGAGTGAAATATTAGTAAGTGTGCATGTGTTTATTACATGAGACATGGATGTTTAAGGTTTATCACCTCTGTCATGGGTATAATACATACAATATAAAAATCCTGTTTCGAATTTTAATTTTTTCAGTTTGTTTTTTCATGCTTTTTCTGAAATTTATACATAACATGTACTCGGGCAAGATACAGAACCATTTTAATAGGAAAAAAAACTGTTTTATAAAATGTTGTTCATAGCTTAAAATAAATAGTTGTATGCATGTAGTAAGTAGAAATACATATCGTTAATTCCTGGATAGATCGACCAAAATTGACCTACGGTGTTTTAGGTTTTAGATTATTTTTTCCACACATTCAAAATTACCTAAACTCGCGATTTTATTTTACTTTTTGAAAACCCTAAAAAAACGCAAAAGTATGGAACTTTAAATGTCTATATCTTTGGCAATGCCTAATGGATTTAAATGATTTAAACAACATTTGAATTATGGCATTGTCATACAATACATTTTAATGCAATTGCATTTATTAAATACATTTTACATTCAATCTGCCTACTTAAATTTTTGTTTTTGTATAAAATTAAGAAATTATAGAATTTTTGTCATACAATTTAAAACTCAAACTTTTTGGGACACATGTGATCGGATAATTAATTTTCCAGTGATACCTCAAAATCTAATTTAAGATAGAAATGGAATTAAATAAGTGTCAAATCAAGTACATAGAGACAACCGAGCTTGTCATTAAGATGTTTATCTAATGTCTAGCTAATGTACAAATGTTAAGGAAACCTCTATAATTACTTATAACATTAAGATTGTTAATTTTTTACAGAACTTTTAAATTATGTATATAATTTGCTATGTTCAATGACGAGGCGAGCGGAATGTTCAAATGAATTCTTTGTTAACTGGTGTCTAATCTGTACATATTATCTTATTGCTTCTGTTAATGTTGTTTAAAATAAATGATAAACCTTAAACTTTATTTTGTTTTTTGTATATTTTTAGATACAAAATTATAGATTTTTTCAAATTAAATACCGTTGAATTGTTAATATCTGAAAAATCTGTACATTAGCTACAAATGAGTATAACTTGAAACTTTTCACCATAGATGACAACTAGATAGATAACTGAGAGCCAAAAACCTAAGTCTGTTGTCAAAAACCTTATTCAAGAGAATTACCATGTATTTTGTTATTGTGAAAAGAGAGTAATTTTTTCCATTGATATTTCTCTATCCTTCCGTTCTATGTGTCTATTATTTTTGATATCTGTATGTATGTATGTATGTATGTATTGTATCATAAACATAATGAGACTTGAAAAATAATTCCTAAAAATACAGAGAAATTATTTGAATTTTCAGAATTATTTTATTTTTTCAAACTTTCTTAAATAAAATAGGACATGTTGTAAATCAATAAATGAACAAATGATGCTCTTGCATAAATAACATTTATTTATAATTCCACGTTTTCGTAATTTCTCAGTTTTACGAGTTCAAAGGCAACATTTATAAACAAACAAAGTTCGTGATTAAAATACACAAGGAAGTGAAGTGATAACTTCCAACCAGGGGATGGCATCCACTCTAAATACGCACTTGTGTATGTATGATGTGTGCTAAAGTAAAGTAAATATAAAAAAATTTTAAATAATTTAAAATGACATGTTGTTGACACCATATTGTGCGAATATAGAAGACGGACGGACGGGCAACACTTAAATCACCACAACTAATAAAGAAAATGTCACGTAAATAAAGTCAACAATGAAAATAAACACAAAACATAAAAAATGTCCCAGGAAATGTTATAAATTGTGTCTTTGCAAATGCGGTGAACATGCGAATTAAAAATACAAATACGCGTGACGAAAGACCTAGAATAAATAGTAATACGTTTAAAACTTTTAAAACTCACCTGCAAATTGGGTGGACAATGATCCAATAATTCTAACATGTGTTTTATATTTTGAGCATCTTGTATGACAAAATTTAATTCCATATCGAATTCACCGCCAACGAGCTGAAATTAAAAATAAAAATGGAAATATATCAATTACTTTTTCATGATTAATATTTTACTTATGTAGACAACAGTTCGTATGATTATTATTTGAATTAAAATTAATATAAAGTTCCCATCGAATTTCATTTTGCATCGTGTGAGCGTCCTTTTTATATTTTTGTCATATCTATTCGGTGTATTAGGTTAGATATTTGAGGACGATATCAGTTGTGATACTTTGTTATATTAATCGCAGCGATAAAATAATTATATTATATAATACATTTTCAATAATTAATAATAAATAAATTATTATCGTATAGAAATATTTCATGAACCGGTAAAAAATGATTCATGATCAAAATGTTCTATACTTATTATTATGTTGAATGAAATTTAGAAATTTCGAATTATTAACCTCTACACATTACTACTAATCGGCGCATATCTATTATTATGATCATTTGTACTTAGTGACCCAAACAAAAAAAAAATAAATAAAATCAACTTAATGCCATGATTATTACTAATACTTAATTTTCCATATTTATTAAATGTTAATTAAGCTTAATACAGAAGTTAGTAAAAGTATTTATTTTTTGCATTAAATAAACCTTGTAATATTTGTATGAATAATGTTAATTTCTTAACACAGATACACACGCCCGCACTAACATCTACTCATCTAAACAGGAAAACTTACAAATAGAGGTTTTTGTCATGGAACTCAAACGAATCAGTGTTTCGTAGCAACGCAAATTCTAGCTAACATTTTTATGCAAGAACTGAACAAAACAAAAGATAAAAAAAATAACGAAAATCTCAAGAAATTAATGGAAAAACTAATTCAAACACCATGAGACATCTTTATCATTTCAATTCACAAACACATAAGCACATACAGCGAACAGCCCAGGAGAATAAAAATGCGGGCGGTCCATGGAAGATGTACGAGTGTGTTTTGTGCTAAATATGTACCCAGCAGTTTTGCAAGTACTCAATGTATCTCTTATAGACAGTAATAATCTGATCTCTTGGCTCTAACTCCAATTTATATATACATAGTTTAGATCATTTGACGTTTGTATATGCTCTTTGTAGTGCAGAGCGCAGTCAATTGGTTAATTGTAACTTCAGTGTCTCTAAGTAATCTGAGATATGTATATGTAGGTACAAACTGGCTTTATACAAATTGTGTTGATATAATTCTCATACAGGTTATTTAGTGATGTAGCAGCTATTTATAAATGCTAGGTAAAATCACTAGTTCAGGACAGTAACATAAACCTGCTGGGTATACAGTCATTTTTATACGTACAATCTCATACACACAAACATACACAGTTGCGGTACTTATCATTAGAATGTGTTTTTTTTTCTTTTCTTTTTATTTTATTTTTGTTTTTCTGTTAAGTCTGGCTGCCAATAATCCGGGCGCCACTTTGAGAGTCTTCATATTTTTTTCCAAAAGGAAAGACGAATACAAAAAAAAAACATGGCAATTTATTTGTTTCGCAAACCGTAAAGGAAATGAAGGATAGAAAAGATTCTTTAGGTAACGATAAGTAAAGTTTAGTTTCAACTCCCTGCAGAAACAATTACATTTATCTCATGAGATGGTTAGGAAGGATGTATTATGTGTTGAAACCAAAAACAAAGTTTTATGTGTTTGTATGTGTTTGCATTTGTGTTTGTGTGTCTATAAAAAATCTATTCAATTTTAAATTTAAACCCAAAAGTTTTATAAATTGAAGAGTTTTTGATCAGATTCCATGTATTTTTTTTTTATTTTTTTTTTTGAATTTTACACTTAGCTTGTTCCAAATGCTTAACAAATTGCATATTATTATTCCAATTGGCAATAAAATTAGGAAGGAAATCTATATTTGTGCATTTCAATAAGTATTTAATTTAACATTTTCGCAACTAATTTAATTCAAAATATGTATTTGTAATAAACTAAATCAACTTTATATTAATAAAACCGACAAAACATCTAGCTAAGGCCACTCCGAAGAAATCAATGACATTTTATAATTGCAAAACAAATGCTTACTGCACATTCTACTTAAATGCATGCATTCAAAAAATAGCTGCAACTTTCATAATAATAAAAATACATCGATTACACTGAGGAACAGAGATTTTGGTGCCCGAGATTTGAAAAACGTTTTGTACAAGTTGATGAACCCTCATTACTATGTTATTCTTGATTTTTTCCAGTCAGCTCACGTTTTCGAAATATCGCGGTTTATATATTTTCATTGAAGACCCTACTTTTTGGCGTTTTTCTTCAAAATTGTTGGTAATGCGGCTAAGAATGTGAAATTTTGTAACATGAGACTGGTCTACGTAAACATATGCTTCTTTTGAGTATAATAATTCTAATGGATGTTTTGGCATATTTGTCTGATCTTTCAGGAAAATTTAAATTTTAGCTTTATCCTTAATAAAATTGTGCATTATGAAAATTTTAAATAAAAATTTAGCACTGCACATTCAAGACATTATAGCGAACATAGTTTTTAATTAAAATGGAAAATTAGTTAAAAATTTAATGAAATATTTAGATAATATCCCGAAATTTTACATCCTAAAAACAATTTTTTTTATAAATAAATTTTTAGGTAGTCTTTAGTCTTATTTCTTAACACACATTTAAATCTAACTACATGAATATAAATACTTCACGTGCTTTACATAGTTTTTGGTGAAAATATCTTAAAATTTTTATTAAAAACACTAGTATTTTATAGAAAAAAATTAATTTTTACAAACATATCGATTTATTTCTACATTATATATCCAGGAATTGTCTATGTTGCGAATTTGAATACCAAAGTAAGCAAAATACAAATGGAGAACATTTATCCCTGATCTTTTAAAATATATTCGCCACAAATGTAACAAAACATATTAGGCGTTCGCTGTCAATTACAGAAAACCGAAATATTGATAGTTTAATTAGTTTTTTATTATCTATATATATATAAATGAAATGGTCCATATATGTAATGGCATCACGTGAGAAAGGCTGGAGAGATTTGGCTGATTTTTTTCCAAAATTCCGGGTAAAACTCGGATAACTGTAATAAAAAAGCGCCCTAAAGTATGCAGTATAAATTTATATATTTTATTTGCAAATAAATAAGAACAGGGTTGGAGAAACTTGATGAACTAACATTAGTAAATAGCTACCGGGCGAAGCCGGGGCGGTCAACTAGTAATTTATAAAAAATTCGAAGATAAATCTTTAGTTTATGTATAATCTTGCAGCTATAAAACATTCAAGTTACGAAAATTTGTATAATTTTTTTAATACGAAATACATACGAAAAATATTATAAATCTTTGAGATATTTGCCAAATATTTTAGTATATTTTCAATATTTTTATATAAATTAGTTTATTGATATGTTTTTATTGTATATAGTGAACAAATTTTGAATCATTTTACCTTATAAGGATGAAACTGAAAAAAGTTAATTTTCAACATCCATGCGATATCACCAATATATCCTGAAACTTAGATAAACAAAATTGATGTCAAAGAAAAGGCCATTTTTAGTCTCCATTTATGAAATAATCCAACAAAAAGAGAAAAAAAAATACAGAACAACCAAAAAAATTGAAACCGCTCCTCAAAAACAACTAAAGATAGTTTTGACTATGAAATGTCCCATACATGTTTTATCAGAAACATTTTCCGCGGCACCAAACCAAAATGTCAATTTTGTTCCTCTGTGTTATTAATAATCGACATTGTTTTTGACATTGATAACACATACTTGTCAATTGATGCTTTTTTCTCGCTTTGGCTGTATTTAATTCATATATGGAATTATAATTCATGTTATATTAAACACACGTACAGGTGATCATTTTTTTTTTTTTTTTTCGAAACTCAAATGCGTATTAGGATTGTTCATAAAACTAAAATTTTGATTTTAAATTAATGTTAGTTAATGTGATTTTGTCGAACTTTTTATGATTGAATATATTATATTAGTAAATTGTTCATTCTTGAATTTATTTTAAATTGTTTTCCCTGAAAGGAAAAATTCTATTTATTAAATTTTCATACTTTTTAAAGAATACAGAAAGAAAATGTTATATTTAGACATAAGGCGCAATGGTTGTCACAAACATATGTATACTTTTTTACTGTAACCATATATATGGTTGATGCAATCATGTGAATTAACCATATTATGGTTACCACAATCATGTAAATAGTTACTGTGACTATAATATTGTTAAAAAACTTGTAACAAAGTTGAAATGGTTACAGTAAACATGCACACCTATATTTTTTCTCTTGGAGTGTGTATTGTTTTTTTTTTGTCTATAGTCACATATTTATCTATTTACATGTCACTATGTACAAACGCACATAAATACTTACTTACTACTGTTTAATAAATTTTTTTCTGAACCTTTTAAATATTGAAAAATTTGGATATTATTACATTCTATTTTAAGAGAAAAATACTTGACATTGTCAAATATCTCCACAAAACAAAAACATTATTGAGTTTATATTTTTAGATGTCAAGTGAAGTGATGAAGTGGTGGGAGAGGAGAAGTTCATTTTTTAAGCGCAAACGAAGAAAAGATATATTTTATAAATAGACACAAAAAGTAAACAAAATTGTTGATAGTAAAGTAAAGATACTATATGTAAATTCAGTTTGTATTTATATTCTTCTACATTTAACACATTTTTTTATTATTTAAGCTTAAAGAAGAACAAGAAAAGCAAGAAATTAATAAAGAAGGTAATTTAATTAATTCAAAATATAATAAATCTCTGAGTTAGAGGAGGTCAAAATTTGACATTTTCCATGTTTGACATGTGTTCCAAATAGTTTAGATAGCTATTTCTTCAATCTTTCGAAAAAAAATATTTAAAAAAATAAAAAATTTTTAATATTTTTTTTACCGAAATCAAAAACTTTTTTAATTTTTTTTCAAAATGGGCCTTTTTTTTCTTCAAATAAAGCTTAGATATTTTCCTTGAAGACCTATTTGGTCGCTTAGTGGGATGCGAGTTTGATATCTATCAAAAAAAATGTTTTGTTACTCAAAACATGCAATTTTTGACTTTTTTTTGCAAAATAAAAAACTTTGTTGACCCTTTTTTTAATTTTTTTTTTCTCAAAAGAAAGCTTGGATATTTTCCTTTCAGACCTATTTGGTGGCTTAGTGGGATATCTTTCAAAATAAATGTTTTGTAACTCAAAACATGCAATTTTTGACTTTTTTTCAATATTATCCCATCATAATTGTATATGATTAAAATAATGAAGTTACCATTGTAATTATGTATCATACATTAATTTAATTTCTTTAATAATCAGCACAAATTGTATATAACTATGTATGTATTTTTTATAACATGCAGGATATAAGTTTTATAATTAAAACTGCGTAAAATACTCTATATATTTAATTTTTTTTCACATTTTCTATGTTTGCACATGTCATTATAAAACACACTTGGTTAGATAAAACCACATGTAAACTGCCTTTGTTAGTTATACTTATTAGTCTCCTTACAAAAGTAAGGAACCATATGAACTGTGGTGCAAAAGTATGCCAATGAGGATATAATTTTGAAAAATTGAGGCAATGTGGCAACCTTAATATAACACAAGGAAATCTATTGAAAGTTTTCTAAAACCTTTGTGACACATTTGACCTGCATTTAAAAAATAAGTTTGTTTGGGTCTAATTTCCTAGTTATATCTCCAGAATTTAAAACCTTTTTTCAATCGATGCCAATTAGTTCAATATTTTCAATTGAAAGCGCCATAATGTACATGACATTTTATTTAATTCGTGGTAAAACAAAAATATCGACATATATTTTTTATCAACAGAGGGAATCGAACCAGCAACCTGCAACTTGTAATCTGCAACTGAGATTAATAGTCCGGCACACTATCGTCTAGTATATCGGGAGAAGCAATTGGGCAGAATCTTTTAGGTGATGGATAATGGGAATTAAACATGTAATTAAGAATCGTAGTGTATCCTTTTTTGTTTATAATGGATCAGTTGTATATAATCAAAGAACTAAATTATACATACCCAAGTAAAATTTATTCCTAAGTACATGTCTAATACACATATTGTACATTCATATTTACTTGTACATATGTATATTCTTGTATTTAAGTTTCTGTCACATGCAATGTGCTGTGTTTAATGAAACTACATGTCTGTGCATTCGTGTTTTGCTCTAATCTTTTTTGCCTTTATCCACTGGTATACAAAATAGACTCTTCTCTGGCAACAGATGCTCTGGAAGGAACACAAAATATCTACGAGTATAGCTGCCTAATACTAGTACATTAGGGTTGCCCCGTTTGTATGGAGGCAAATAAGGTGTAGATGTTCCCAACTAAAATGATAGTTTAGCTTTTTTCAGCAGACCTTTTTATACCTTTTGAGAAACGGTATCCTAAAATTAATTAAACTTTTATTTTAGTTGGAAACATAAATAACTTTTTTGGAGAGCCACCCTAGAGTACATCCATAACATATTTCATATTTCATACCATTAAATGGCTATAACAAGCGCAAGCATAAGAAGATATTGGCTTGTACATGTTGCAGTACGTGTGCGTTCTTTATGATGGCTAAGTACAAAGAAAAAAATGGAAAAAAAAATAATAATTTATGAACAAAATAAGCAGAAAGTTTCCATTGTTCCGCTTTTTTGTCGGAAGCAGAAATTAAATGCTTGCAACATACAATTTTTTATATAATTTAAAGTTAATTTTTGAAGAACTATGCAAAAGTATGAATACATTTTTAGTGACATTAACTACACAATATATCCACAAATCCAATGCCTTATTGTTTAAACCGTACAAATATAATTTTTTCCCATATATTTCTTGTATTTCAAAGCGGTGCGAAGAGCCAAATCTGAACTACGTTTCCGACAATCTATTCTCTATTTACGATCAGGTTGCGGAGTTTCTCCCTGACAAGTGCTTATATAATTAATACTACAAAACAGTATAGCTCATAGAATAATTATTTCGCTAATAAAATTTTTAGGTGGATTTTGAGACATTCATGAGGAAACGAACAAAGTTTTTTAGAATAAAAACAATCGCGGAATTCAGTACTAAATCGACTGATCTGAAAAAAAAAAAATGTTGGCTGATGTAGAATTTCGCATTTACAATGGTACACGACTATTCGCACTTAGTACTGAACACCGCTAATGTATACTTTTTGATCAGATCTCACTATCCTTTACATTGCGAATTGTTTTTGTCCAAAGAAATTGCGATAAAAAGCTAATCCATTTGTCAAGTGAGGCAGTCATATGTAGGAACATGATTTAGTTTGCTTTGAGTCCTACATTTACATAAAATCTTACACATTTGAACAAAATTACCAACGTATGTGTAAGTGTGTCAAATACATGCTTTGTTTTAAACAATAGTTATTGTTAGTGTTAAAAAATTAACACACTCGTATTTCGTGTAAAATTTAGCGTATTCAAACAGAGAGTAACGTTTAGCAAACTTCCCGTAAAAGTGCTTATAAATGTACCAGTTTCAGTGAAGTTTCATTATTATCGCCATCTGAATCTTTCAGCCTAACCACAAAAGCCTTAAAGTCGACTATTATTTTAAATTTCTCGCCATAAAATAAACGTACATATATGAACCAGAATCTTGTTTTATTATTTTAAAATAAGCTTTCTGTTTTGTAATTGTATGCACTTTTTTTAAATTTATTATTATATTTTATTGAACATTCATTGAAAAAGATTTCATATGGTACGGAAAAACAAAATTTATGTTTTCATATAACGTCGACTTTAACAAAAATTATCTTTAAAGTTTCTTTTGTGGTTAGGCTGTGTTTAAATTTATGAATAAATATTTAAATATGTATGTAAAAGTGTGCGAGTGAGATAGAAAGAGTGTGTTTACATACTTTTTAATAACACATACGTATGTATTTTAGGGTGGCCCTTATTTTGACTTTTTTTAGATTTTCGAAGCATAACGATCTTAAAACAAAATACTGATTTGGATAAAAAATTATATTATAATTTGATACCAAATAAAATCATAAAATGACATGCATCTTTTAAATCCCAAATCTCACATTCTCAAAGGGTTTTCTAAACAAAATATCAAAATAATAAACGCTAAATGATTAAATTATAAAAGTAAATTTTGACAGTTGTGTATATTACGGGTATATCATGGTCACAAATTTGTTAAAATTATTTCTTAAAAAAATATTTCGTGGCCTATTTTTCAATATTTAATTTCAGATTGGGCCACCCTAACTATACATTTACATATGCATGTGTGTACAATGTACATGGAGTCCTTTTAAGTCATTGTTTTGTTAATTTTTTATGCTAACTGGGGTATTTATTAAGCAATTATGTCAGTTAAATGTTTTTAGTACTCTACTAGAATCATGTAAATATAAATATGATTTTTTATACACACCACCCAGTTACAAAATGGAAATTAAAAAGGATTTCGTTTACAAAAACAAACAAAAAAGGACAATTGCTAGAGAAAGAGATTTAGAGTGATGCTGGTGTTTATGACAGGTAAACAAAATAATTTTTGGTTTGTTTAAAAAATGAACAGCAATTAGTTTTAATTGAGTGTTTAATTAATTAACGCATAAATAATTTCAAGGATATTCAAATTAAAGTGGCAGATGATGAAGTCAATTGTGTTTTATAGCGTGTCATATTGAGATATAATCACAATTAAATAATCTACATACTCGTATATTTGCAAATATATACACTTTAACCTTCGCTTTACCAAAGGTTTTTCTATGTACATGGTTTACCAATACCCACCCGGGTGGTACTGCACTTTTACGCATATATGCGACGAACAACATTTTAAAAAATCAAAAAAACCTCATAAAAAGTTTAAAATGACTTTAATAAATTCTACGGACCTCTAAAATTTGTTCTGTGAGTCTTAATTTCATTTAAATCGAAACAAAATTAAAAAAATTATTAAGCTACTAAATCCGTAATGGTCACCCGGGTGGGTATTGGTAAAGCCAAGGTTAATGAAACGAGTATTGTACTAAATGTGTTTGCGGTTGAACAGTGAAATGTAAATACACTGAATCAATTAAGTCTCCGTACAGACATACTCATAATATAAACTAGCTATTTATGGTCGCTCTTCAATACATATTTAAACCTTTTTTAAAAAAAATATTATAAACTAGAAATCAACACAAAAAAACTACAAACATTTTCATTAAAAACATAAAAATTTACATACATTTAAATAATTTTACGAAAAGTATCGCCAAAAAAGTCTCCGTACAGTTAACCGTTTTAAGGCAAGGAATCCCAATATTAATCTTAATTGAATTTAATATGTGGTAGGTCCTCCTTTCTGAGCAATTGCAGCATTTTAATGGCTGTGGATGGAATGGACCAGCTTTGTTGTTGTCAGGGAATCCATTTTATACCACTCTTCCATTATAACGGCTTTTAGCTGATCTTTACTCGTTATATTGTGCTGCCGAATTTTTCATTCCAAGTGATCCCATAGATGCTCCATCGGGCTGAGATCAGGTGACTGAGCTGAGCGATTTAAGTGCTTAGGAACATTATAAATAAGACATTCCTTTACTAATCTAGAGGTGTGTTTGGGATCGTTGTCTTGTTGGATGCAATACAAACGTCCCAAGCCATATTTATCCATTGTGTTTTCAACAAAAATAAGATTTCCCACCCCAGATGAAGTCATGCAACCCCTAACAACAGCGTTACCTCCTCCATGCTTTACGGTTAGCGTCAAATGCTTCGGATTCATTTCAGTATTTGGCTTTCTCCATAACATTTCTCTTCCATCAGAACCAAAAACATTAAATTTACTTTCATCGCTAAAAATAACTCGATCCCAAAATAAAAAATCTTTATCAATATGCTCGATAGCGTAATCCAATCTCTTTTTCATGTTCACTTTTCGAACAAGGGGCTTCTTACGACTTACTCGACCATTGTATCCAATTTAGTTTAAGAGCGTTTCTTACAGATTTGGGGTTTACCGTTAATTCATCACCAGTTTTTAAGTTTCCCGCAATTACACATTACCTTCTACAAATCGTATAATTCTTCTCTCTAAGTGGTGGTTTATTTTTCTTGGATGGTCAGTTCTTTGTTTATTTGCCATTGTTCCGGTTTTTTTGAACTGTTAAATATCGGTGGCAAGTCACAGTGTCCATTGACATAATGTCCATGAACATTATGACACCCCATAAAGTGACGTTATGTCATTCTTAAATTCATATTTATATTTTACATTACCCATTTTAACGTTAACACTTTTACTTTTTTAAACTTTGTGACGTCTGAACTCCATAAACTACAGATAACAGATAACTAAAAATCGCAGCTATCGTCTTATTACTACTTTAAATTTACAACGGTAAATTCGATAGAAGTTAAATTAAAACATAATGTCATCTTTTGGAGTGACATAATGTCCATGGACATTATGTCAATGGACATTATGTCAATGGAAACTGTGACATGCTACCTTGAATAACGTACTGAATGGAAGAGCGTGGTCTTTTTACAATATCCTTGATTTCGGTTAGATTTTTTCCTTCATTTAGCAAGTTAATAATAATTTTCTTTCTATCCATTAAAATTTGCTAATTTTTGGATTCCCTGACAACAACAAAGCTGGTCCATTCCATACACAGCAATTGCTCAGAAAGGAGGACCTACCACATATTAAATGCAATTAAGTTTAATATTGGGATTCCTTGCTTTAAAATAGTTAACTGCACGGAGACTTTTTTGGTGATACTTTTCGTAAAATTATTAAATTTATGTAAATTTTTATGTTTTTAATGAAAATGTTTGTAGTTTTTTTATGTTGATTTCTAGTTTATAAGATTTTTTATAAAATGAATTAAAAAAAGTTTTAAATATGTATTGAAGAGCGACCATAAATAGCTAGTTTATCTTATGAGTATGTCTGTACGGAGACTTATTTGATTCAGTGTACATACATATAATAAAGGATGTTCTATTAAATTTAGTTACATTTTAGATTTCATTAAATTTATGTACACATGTTGACATAAACTCATGTTTAGTTGTTTGCGATGCAAGGGTGTTTAAATAAAAAGTTAAACTTTACAAATTGCCAATTCATTAATTAACCATCATCATGAACTCAATTTATTACTGTTTATTTTGCCACTGCTATTCTTTGCCCCCACCAAATCCATCTATTTCAACAATCATACACCCACCCACCCACGATGCTATTAGTGGTTGATTGTATTACGATCATTCATTCATTGCTGTTACAACAAAAATATTCACACACACACACAACCCAACACTACAAATCGTCACCTAAAATGCAAAACAACGTAACATCACTTTTCATAAGTTTATAGGAGAAGCAAAAAACGATATAAAATGAAAACTACTTGAGATATTGAAACAAAATTTTCAAATCTGAATTCCAATGACTCTAGAAATATACATATTTTATGAAAAAAAAACTAATTTTATTAAAGCACACTTTAAGATATGTGGCTTACGTTTTTTTGAATTGTTATTTTCTGAAACAAAAAAAACGTATCATCAACATAAATTTTTATGCAAAAATAAAAACCTAATTAAATTTTTTTTTTTTTTAATAAAATATCAGTATCTTTTTTATTTTAATTACAAACAACTACTTTTTTAAACTATAAAAGGTTCTTTATTAAATTTTCATTAAGACTGCAAAAAATATTCAATTGCAACAAATTTATTAAAAAGAGATTAGGATACTAACTAAAACAAGGTAAAAGCTATTTATTAATTAATTACTCAAAGCGTATACGTTATTTTGTTTAAGAAAATCATATACTTGATGATACTTTAGTTTCAATTTTGGTTATAACTTGGTTATTTTTGATAGTAAAAGTTAAAAATTTTGTACACACATGTAATATGATGTAGTGAATCGTAATCAATAATAAAATCAATTTCGAATTTTTTGATGATGCGTTGTTTTGCATTTTAGGTGACGAATTACACATTTCAATTTCGGTGAAGGTTTCCAGCAGTTAAGCAAGTAGTCAATGTATCCCAGAAAGACAGTAATTGTCACAAAACTCTTATCACTTGCCTGACTCCAATTTATATGTTTTGGTCATTTGACACGTATGTGCTATTTGTAGTGCAGAGATAAGACAATTGGTTACTTTACACATCCCAAGTAATCTAGCGGGAAGACAATTGTCACTGAAGTGTATCTAAGTAAACTGGAGTGTAGTCACTTCAATCGTTTTGTGAGTAATTCGTACAAACTGGTTTTATACATATTGTTTTGATATAATTCTCATATTCTCATACAGTTTATTTTTATTTTTGCTTAAGTATACTTATATCCCATGTAACATAGCATGAAGTCAATAGTCACTTTAGTGTCTCTTAGTAACCTATGGTCAAGTCACTTCAAACTTTTTTTGTACACTTTATTTTACCCACCAGAAGCGTTGACTACTTTTGATCAGCTATTAGACAGTTTCATTGTAATCAAAAAGGGTCAATTCACCCTCTTCTTAGGACATACATGTGTTAAAATAACTAGTCACGTGTCTATTGAAGTGACTAGCTCCCACCCTAAATGATGGGTAAAATCACTAGTTCGGGACTGTCTCCTAGAACTGCTGGGTTCGGAAACAATTTGTCAATGAAGTATGAGTTTTTTGTTTGTACTTTTTGTGGCAAACATTTCATTTACTCGCTTGAATAACAGTAGAAATACGAACTTTAAGTGGCAGAAAAAAAAATAAATCGAAAAGAATGAAAAAAAAACTTTATTATTTGCTTATTACAAAACTTCGAAAAGTAACCTGAACAACTTTTTATCCGAAGTGATTTATTTTCAAGAAATGACATTCTCACTCCTAAACTACAATACATACATACATATGTATGTATGTATGTATTTATATGACAATAGCACCAAGAAAGCCACATGTAACCAGTGTTGCCAGGGGTAGCTTGGAAAACGTTAATGTTCTTATAAAAAGTTAAATACTATATACTAGGGTATTCATTCGAGTAATGATGGTTCGATTAATCGAATAATTTCATACGAATTATTATTCGAACAATTTAAAAATGGCCTTTTTCGAATAACGAATAATTCGAACAATTTTATGTAGAATAATCGAATAAAACGAATAAATGTACAAATATATTTAAATTTATTAAATTGCTTAAAATTTTTCATAATTCCAAATTGAAAGTGTTGAAAGTGATGGCAAATGGGCAATTCCATATCATAGTACGTGACATTTGTACGCATATAGAATGGAATAGATTTTGCAAAAATAAGAGTATCTGAAAAATAATTTGGTCTTTATGTTGCATTCAAAGGGTACTATATATTTTAAAATAATAATAAGCTCTTTCGAAATATTGTTGTCCAAAATATTGAGCGAAATAATGGTATATCGTACGTGACATAAAACGGAAGTCATTTTGAAGTACATGTAGAAATATGCGAAAATATTCGAATCGTGAGAGGCGTTATGTTTTCTTTTAATTTCTTACACTAAACGAAATATTTTTCCTTTACAATCCGTCATACTTAAATAAAAACAATCTTTGGATGATTTTATAATAAATCTATCTATCTTCTTCTATATATATAAAATACAAAAAATGTTTCTACCTATGTCCGTTATAGACTCTGAGATCATCCAACCGATTAGCTATAAACTGGTATCATTGTAAAGGAAATATGGTTTTAGACACCTAAAATACTACATTAGGTCCATTCGCTCCATTCTTAAAGAAGATCTTCGAATTTTCACATACAAACATTTTTCATCTAATATACATGTTCCGAATGAATTCAAAAACGGCTGGACCGATTTTAATGCGGGTAACACTCTAAAGTCAGATTTTTGATTTTCGGTCTGTGGGCGGAGGGGTGTGGCAAAATCAAATTTTTATATTTTACCGCTAATGCCATCTATATATATAAAAAACGGCTGGACCGATTTTGATGAAATTTGCAGGGAATCTTCAGAATTGCCCAGTGGTATAATCAGTGTATAATCAGATTTTTAATATTCGGTCTATGGGCGGAGGGGCGTGTAAAACTCAAATTTTTACATTATACCGCTAAGCCCTATATTTCATAAAAATGGATGTGTGTATGTCTGTTCCGTATGGACTCAAAAATGGCTGGACCAATTTTGATGAAATTTTCATGGAATCTTCAGAAAAGCCTCTTGGGCAACAGTGAAAAGTTAGATTTTTGATTTTCGGTATGTGATAAACAATTTTGTTTACTCTTGAATATTAGGTGCATGAATAAGAAATTTCCATACTAAATTTTTGAATTTTTGAAATTCCAACGGAAAGAGACTTTGGTTTTCTAAAATCGATAATTCTAAATAGGTTACATGCACCTTGTTTTTCTTGTTGAAAATTTTTGTTAAAATCGTTTAAAAGTTCAAAGTTCCAGGAACTCTAAATATATTTTTGCAATTTAAACAATGAATTCTCTAATTGTATGTTTGTCAAATTGAACGACTTTATGGAATTCTTGAAATTTAGAAAGTGTGTAAAATAACAGCTATGTACATTATTTACTGCTTACTATATTTTCAACATTTGTTGCGTCTGACGAAAATCCAACAAATTGTATATTAGCCAGCACAAGAGCGCATTACTTAGATATTTCGCATTGCCAGGTCTCCCTCAAAAGGATCCAGGATTTCAAGGATGATGTGAATTTAAAATACTTAAAATTGGTTCTACTTTTTTACATAGTATGTACTTTGTTTGGCTGTTAGGCTGAAAGATTATACGGGTTACGTAGAGGGTTGAAAAGTTACGAAAAATTTTAAAAAATTAACCAAAACGGCATCACTGAATGTAACCCATCACACGAGAGGAGAATAAATAAATGGAAGCCAACAATAATTACAGTCTAAGACTACCAAACAAACGGACAATGAAGCGCAATTAGTTAATTTGATTTTATATGTGTTTGCCATGGTTAAGAAACCTCAAACCGTGTGTTTCTCTATTATCTTTTTTCTGCTTTCGCCGTTTATTCAATTCGATTCAGTATCATTTGATTTGATTTCATTTTCTTAAATATCCATCCATGCTATTGTATTTTGTGTGATAGTCGTAGAGAGGGTGTGTAAAATTATCTATATGTTCAAATCTTGAATGGTTCTTCTATTTATGTCGACGTATTATTATTGGTAGTTGTATGTACACTGTCGTTATTGTTGTTGCTATACTGTACGTATTCATAGAATTCTATGTATTGTTCTTCTTTCATCATAATTGTCGATTTTAGTTGTCATGTTTGATTTTTTTCCCACTGAATATTTTTTGTCGACATACAAATAATATAAATATGAATTAGGCTTCCCATATTCTAATTCCTAATAATAGTAAGTTAAATAGATGATATTTACAAATAGACCTTGACAATGAAGATTGTTGATGACGCCCTTGGCAGGGTAGAAAATGCATTCCAATTTGCCAATTGTCTAAAATTTTAGTATTCAGTGATATTCTTTGAATTATTACAAATAAATTATAATATAAATGAACTTAAGCCTAATTAAAAATTTACTTTCAAATTATATATATAAAAAAAGTTCGAATAATTACCAAAAATCTATAAATTCTATTTTAATTTCAGCATGGGTCAAATTTGATCCGAAGACATTGTGAAGGTTAAAAGAAATAACCAAGATTAGAATTAAACAGTTTTTAAGCTTTTTAAAAAGGTTTATTTTTTGTTATATGATCTCATTTTTGTTGCGTTATGTTTTTCCATGGACTGTTTTTTATTTAGTAACTATTATTTTAATAAATAAATATTTATTAAAAAACCGAAACCGGTTTATATTAAATTGCATTTTTTCGAAGCAAACGAAACCCGATTTCTAAAAAATGTCGAAGAATCGATCACCCACACTAATATTTACTCTAATGATCTGAAATGTTTCCTGTGGAAAATGAGTGAAATCTGTTCAAAAAAATTGGCAGGAATATTATGACAAAAATTAACTAAAAAGGTTGAATCAGTAAACAATTTAGGAACATACACATGTATCCTTCAAACTTGTTCTACTTAAACGCCATACAAAATTTGCATTATTTGAATAAAAATTGTTAATATTAATAAAATGTTCGGGCAGTTTTAAAAGTATAAAACAATGAAACAATACTGTATAATTTTTTTGCCATTTAGAAATAATTGAGTTTAAAATTTTTGTGTTAGTAGACATCTGGAACAAAATTAATATTTCACCAAATTTTTACCACATATAGAATCAGTTAAGTAGATTCTTATAATGCAATAAAAAATAATGGTGTATATGCGTATACACTATTGTTTTATTGAGGGGACGATATATAGGGTTAAAGTGGACACTTTCACCTTTCTCTGGGTTATTTGTTATCCTTAAAAGTTAAGTTCATTAAAATTCAACGTAAATATAGTTTAAAAATATAGTTTATAACACCTTAAATATAAATAGTACACTGGTCATGTATACCGTTTCTAAAGACTACAATCCAACCAATTTAGGAAAAAAAATGTCAGTCCATTTTTGTTCACCAAGAATTGGCAACACGTGTTTGGACAGTAAATATCTGAGATTGTTCTTTCAGGTCATAATAAAAGACTTCGTTCGACATCAAATCCTATTTTAAGTGTTTTATTTAAAATTCCAAAAATTCTAAATGAGTGTTGATAATGGTCGGTCATACTTTCTGACACAAAAACCTAATCTTTTGTCCACCATTTTACACATGTCGTTACGTTTTCGTTCCGACATCACATACAGAAAAATTGTCAAATAATCGACAAAAAATTTAGTTTTTAAAAAACCGAAAATGTTTACTGGGTAGATTTACATATGCACACATGTATTATGTATAGTATGTGTGTGACTGTTTTTCTTCTCGTTTTGGCTTCATTGTGTAAGGCTTTACGTTGCAGATAAACAATGTTGTTATGCATGACAACAGATACGTGTCTCTATGTGTATTTAGTGTTTTTGAATTTTGGAACGCATACCCTCTATTTATACCCTACACCAACATAGTGGGGAGGGTATAATGCGTTTGTGCAGATGTTTGTAACGCCCAAAAATATTGGTCTAACACCCACCTTAAAGTATACCGATCGACTTAGAATCACTTTCTGAGTCGATTAAACGATGTCCGTCCGTCCGTCAGGCTGGCTGCGCAGAGTACAGGGGCTTACTTAAAGTTTATAATAGTAAGGAAATTCGGCACATTCGCCAAAATATGGCCAAAAATTAGTTTTTCTCGAAAATCGCAAGTCGGCACGGGTTGCAATCATGATAGATTCATATTTAACTATAGTTTTATATGTATAAAAAAAATTTTGCGACACCTAATGCCCACCACCAAAAATATGGGGGGTATATTGATTTTGTCATTCCGTTGGTAACACATCGAAATATTCATCGCAGAGCCACAAGTATATACATTAGGGTGGCTCTTAATAAACGAAAGTTGGATTTTGGCCATTTTTGTAAAAATTTTGCCATTAAAAAATTACTTTTGCAATTTAATTTAAAAGAATAGAAATGTGTACGTAATTGTCGTTCTAATGAGACATAAAAAACAGAAATTGGCCAAAAAATTTTAAAGTTATTAAAAATTCGCCAGGCCATTAACGTGTCTCAGGCAACTAGAACAAGAAAGGTAGGAACAAAATTAACATATTTTGATAAATATTAAAATTAAAGCTCATTTTTACTTAAAGTATGTCCATATTTACTTGTATATGAGTTTTTGTCTTCGTAGGATACCGCTAACCTATTCTTAGGTATGAACAAAAAAATAAATTTTTTTAACGGCAGTTTCAAAACTCCATTTTCAAATTTTTAAAAATTTTGTTAAACAAATTTCAGAATTTTTTGATCATCTCATTGGGATTTATTAAGAATATAATAGGGAATAAAAATGTGAAAAAATTATGAAAATATCTCTTATAGCTTTTCCGTACCTGCGATTTAAATTTTGAAATTTTCGAGAAAAACCAATTATTTGGCAATTTCTAGGCGAATGAGCTCTATTTCCTTACTCTTATGAATTTTAAGCAAAACTTATAGTCCAAAACTATAGTCCAGATAATTCTAAATATACTCTGAAACTTTTACTAAAATCGGAAAACGTTAACCCTTAAATCGTGAAGGTCAAAGGTCAAATTTTTCAATATTTGGAATTTTTCATGGAGAGATAGCGAAATATATACTTTTGGGCCGATAAAATTTTTTCAGGATGATTTTTTATTAATGTTCACCAAACTGGAGGGTAAGAATGGCCAAAATCCAACTTACGTTTATTAAGGGCCACCCTAATATACATACATATATTGTGTATATTTATAAAATTTTAAAACTATCCGGCTGTCAGTTGAAGTTACGATGATCTATAGGTAGAACTTGGGGATGAATTTCTCAAACCGGTCGAGTAGAACCAGAGTTATGGACCAAAATATGATGTAACCTCCAACACCTGCATTGGCTTCAACTTTTCGTACCAAATAGTCAGAGTACTGAGCTAACCATTCGTTTGGCCAACAAACAAAATATTTAATCATTTTATTGCGCACTTTTTTGGCGTCATTCATTTTAATCCGATTAACAAATGAACATAATTCCCAGCAAAAATTTTGTGAATTTTTGTAATGGCAACTAGTTACCACATGCATTATTTTGTAATGAGTGGTGGTTACCCAGCACATTATTTTATTTACTTGAATAGGTACTTATTTTTATACAGGTTGGTAATGAACTTTTGCATTTAGCACAGTTATCTAGTGTGTTTGACTGGAAAACGGGAGGTAGTGGTTCGCCACCAGTCAAAGCAAGTACATTTGTAAGCTTGACCCATTTGTAAGCTTGACCCATAAATTAATTAAAAATGTCGAACAAAGGTAAGTAGTTTTTCAGTCAAATGATAAGTAGTTATGCCTTGGCTGCAATATTACTTGCTGGCTTACTAAGTAAGTCAAGTTTTTGCTGGGTTGACATTAAACATTATAACTGACACAATTTTCAAAGGTAACTTGATCAAAAAAAATCAAATAATACTTGGGTTAAAAGTTTTAAGGGAAATCGTGTGTTAAAATTTGTTCGATCTCTTTCCTTATATAGGTGGTGGGTACATAGCTTCGTCACAACTGAATATAACACTCTTACTTGTTAGTAGTTGCTATTGAACTAATACTACAACCCCTTATGAAGTATATATACATACATACATACATACTATACTTCAGTTGTGTATCTTGATTTTTATTGCAGGAGCTGAACCAGGAACACACAATTTGTAGATATAAAAAGAATCTTGAAACATTTCTATACAGTCCTACAATCAGTCTGAAATTAAACATTTTTTTTATCCCTCTTTCGTTTCTGAATGGTGTTTTTATGTGCAACATACATATGGAAGAGTATGTATGTAGTATATACCTATAGTTTTTTGTTGTTGTGCCTTTCTGGGAGTGTTGGTTATCTATTGTCTTTTTTCATTTATTGCTCAGATGATATTCTGCTTAGACAAGCTTTTTGTTGAGACTCTTGTTGGAACATTCGTTCCGTTCAGTTGGCTGGAGCATATTCCTCTTCCTTGTGTTTCTTTTCATTCTTGTGATTTTAAATGAAGTTGCAGGTTATCGTATGACACCATCAACATTTGTTGTTGCACAGGTTAGTTACTCCATTACACATTTTGTTTGTTTGTTTGTTCGTTCGTTTGTTTACCTCAATTGAGTTTTATTTTGTTTCAATTTACTTTACCAATCAGCAGTGAGTAGTTGTCTCCAGATTCTTCCTTAATCTTAAAAGCTCAGTTATCACTAAGATGTTTTTCACTACCTGGGGCTAAAAGGATTTTTACATTTCAAGTATTTTTATACGTATGTCGTGTATAACTGGTAAATTCGTTTAAATCGTGCATTTAAATTTCAATACGATGCAATCGCTGGTTATGAATAAGATGTAAGAATGTAATTAATCCTTGCATTTGTATTCGCTGATATGATACGATATCAAACAGTTAACGAAATTATTGTGTACACACACGCAGAGAAAAAACATGGTTGTGGTAACCATAAACTAAGAGCATCATATTATGATCAGATTTATGCTTGTAGTCCAAAACATATTATGATCATTATTGGTATCATGAAATATCATAATATGTTCTCAAACAATCATATTATGATACAAATCAATCATAACATGTTCGGAAATAATCATATTATGATTTAAATCAATCATAATATGACCCAAATTAATCATATTTATGACTCAATTAAAACATATTATGATCCAAAGTAATCATATTATTATTATTAAAATTTATTTTTATAAATACAACGTTTTATTTTAATAGGTTTTAATTTTGAGGTACTAAATTCCCAATTAAAATATTATTGATAAATTCACTGAAATTTATTGTTATTCGCTCTAGGAAAGTTAAAGATAATATACAAATAAAATTATAGAGCGAATGGGGATCACAGACACTCAAAATTTACTTGTAAAATTAACACAGCTTAGACAAACACCAGCACTCACAAATGATGTGAAAAAAGACACCATTTACATCTTAAACATATTATGACTAAGCGTATAGAAACTTAACATTTAATGGTTGTACATAACATAATATGTTTACCTATTTATCATTATTTAGTTGTCCGAACCATTCGGTGAACCATATTCATATTTATAACATTTAATGGTTACAGTAACTAAAATATTGTTTAAATTAAATTAAAACAACAATTATATGTTTACATCAACAATATATTGTTACAACGAACATAGTGTAGTTGTCGTAACCATGTCGTACCATGTTTTTTCTCTGCGTGCAGATAACCAGACTCGTCGCGACAACCGAATTTGTTGCCTATAATACATAGATTCATTCATAGGAATGCACTACGTTAGAAGTATCCCCATCTAACAATTTTAAGTCACAACCGAAAAATTCGGCCATTAGGACTGCCACAACAAATCTGCTGTGATATCCATAGAATTTCATTTAAAAATTTTTCTCAACAGTATAAATTATTTTTTATGAAAACAAAATACAAAAATTAAGAATATAAACTTCGATATATCCTTCATCAAAAGGCCCTAATTGTCCTATTTATTACTTAAATTTCCTTTTGAAATAAAAAACTTCAAAGCTTTAATACATAGTCTTATGTTTGATTAAAAAAAAAACATATATATGTACATCATTTTTTTTTATTTATTTTTTTTTTAATTTCGTCCTTAAAACATTTTTACAATTTAACTATTTATTCTCTTGCATGAAACTCATTTTATTATAAACTAGACAACTAAATCAATCGAGCAAAATGTATAAGTACTTCGTTGTGCACTCATCCAAATTTTAAGCAAATGAAAGACGATCGATAATTCAAGTCATTGTGTAAAGCTATGTGTATGTTGCATTTCTAAAACTGTTATAGTTTTACAGGAAATTAGCTTCTTAATTGAAAGAAAGGATATTATGTTTTAGTAATTTTTGCCAAATGGGAGTAGAAAATATCCAAGTTTCAAAATATTAATTGCAACATACATACAGAGTGGCATTGTGTATGCATACATATAGTAGATACATACATACATGCATATTATGAACAAAATATGATAGAATCAATAAAGTACGCACATACTTTAATATGTTGACATCCAGCTATTTTTATAATAAACCGAAATTAACAAATTTATCTAAGGAAACGGTAAATTATATTTATGTAAATAACAGCTAAAATTAAAAAAATAATATTGCGTTGAATTAAAACAACGAATTCGTAATTATAAGGTTTATTCAAAACTCACTCATTAAATTATACAATGTTACTTAAATATTGTATTTTAGTCACTCACCTGTAATGAAACAAAATGAAAAAGATGGTAATCAGTTTATTGGTGTTAGACAAAAAATGAATATAATAAAATAGAATGTGACATGTATTCTATATTGCTTAAACATTTTATGTAGATCAAGGAATGAAGTATTTGGAAAGTTTGTAAAGTCTGCAATATACATTGCCTGGGCGTTTAATCCAAAAGGGTTAAAAATAGTTCAAGTACATAGAAATATAAATGTAGATACATAATAATAGACATAGGCATACCTTTACTTAATCGTGTATGCGTCTCTGTATAGATAATGTTAGAGAATTCGATTGATGACAAACATAGCAGAAAGAGGAAAACTCTACTAAAATCCATTTGCAAAGTTCAAGGATTTCATAAAAAATAAACAACAACAATTGTTAAATACACACATGTACAGTAAATTTAGTGATCCTTAAAGTATGCTTAAATTTTATTTATAAAATTGACCCTAAAATTATGCATGACTTAATTTCTTGCCATTTTTTACTTACGATGATGTGGAGTGGCATGCAGATAAATAGAATAGAGTAGAGTAGTAGTGCTGGTTTTTAAGTGTTTTGTAACAGTATGTTTAAATTCACATATAATATGTTAATTCAGAATTCAGGAATTCCAACAATGTCCGTAATATAGAAAACAGAAATGAAAAAAAAAGGATTTTATTTCTTTGATATGGGTTTAGATGGGTCAAAACGTGGTTACAATCCATTAAATTAGACAGACAGCTTTGTCAGATGTTTCCACAGACAAACAAAATATAAAATAAATGAGAAACCATTAAAAGATGATTATTGAAGTAAAAATTCATCAACCTTAAATTAGAAAAAAAACAAAAAAAAATAAAAAATCCAAAAGTACCTAATCCTGATAGTAGTAGTACTCATGCTTATTTTTCGGTTTACTTGTTTATATTTTAAATAATTCTCACTTATTTGAACATCTTGCAATTATACTCACCGAAAATGCTTTCAGGAAGACTAAACATTGGATTATACCCTCCATTGTGTCACCGGTTAGACAAAACGTACCCGTTAAATGTCTACCTTTGCGACCAACAGTCGCAGCAGCTAAGGAGGCATGTACCAAAGCACGTTGTTGTCCTTTTGTATTTGCTGAGTTAACACTTAAAGCGCGCGGCAAAGGTGCCGCACGCATTATACGTTCCAGAGAGTCCATAATTGAATTAAAATTTTGATTTCAAGTTTGAATTAAAGCTGTTTTTTATTACACCACTCACCAACAACATGGCTTTCTTATTAAGAATTTTATTTATGTTTTTTGTTTGTTTCCTTTTTTTATTTTTTTTAATTTTTCTTTTTCACTCTCAACCTTCAACATCTACTTGGTAGACTTTATTTGTTGTAGATTTTGGATGTTCGGATGTTGTTTGTGTTATTTAAAACTGTTTGCATTTTATTTTAGATTGTTTGAAATATTTACATGTTTTAAATAATTTACAATATTTGATTAACTTTTTTAAAAACGTTCAAGTGTTGTTATTTCTTTTTCGTTTTCGCTGGAGTCTAGCTTTAAAAATATTAGAAAAACATGTTTGCTTTTCATTAATTTACTTTGAAATATTTCTCTACAATTTATTTATTTATTTTTATAATGAGATGAAATGAGTTTTCCAGAAAAAAATTAAGAAAAAGCACACTTAAATTTGTATTTTTTTTTTGGTGATTATACGACATACTTTTTTGCTTAAACATTAATTTCATTGTACAACATTTCCTATTTGTGTTAAAAGAAACTGTTAACAACGAACGAACTGACTGTAAATAAAAACTTTACAATCATATTTCCTGTCTGGCTTAATATTAATTCAAAACACTTAAACTTAAATTTGTTGTAGAAAATCTTGACATTAATAAATATGATTACGGTTCAATTTGAAAATAATTTTTGGGGAAATACACAACACACTTCTTTCCAAACAAGGTGCGAGTATGAGCCACAAACGTAACAATTTATTTTATTTTAATTTAATCATCTCATTTTCATGCTTTACAAAGATTTATCCTAAACGGATGTTTTTAAAATGTGGTGTGAGTTTAGGTGTGAGAAGTCGATAAGGTAAATCTTGTTTTGGGAGTGTAAACCTAATTTATATTTCCTTTGTAAACATTTATTAAGTCTTTGTAAGATAATGGAAGTTCTATAAAATTACAAACTACAGATGTTTTATAAATTAACTTTAATTATTTACTAATGATAAACGTAAAATAATAGTATAAAAATAAAATAGAATTTTATTTGTTGATAAATCTTAGTATCTATTTACAGCACCAGGTCATGTTGAACACATTGAAATGCTTAAAAACAAAATGTAATGGGCGTAACTTGTATTCAAATTGAATTATTTCCACATTTAAGTTCGTTTAACATCTAAAGATGTTGAATGTATGATTTGTTTATTCATTCGTTTGCATAACGAAGAAGCAAACAGATCCACAGATTTAACTATGTGTAAATAAATAAGTACACATGAATAATAATAATAAAAAAAAAAATACTAAGGTGTCGATTAATGTACATACATACATGCATACATACATATGTATTTATATATGTGTTTAGTATACATATACATTATATTTTCCCCTCATCGTTCTTTCTTTTCCATTTAATACAATTCTGTCATAGAGCCTAAAACACTACACAGAATTTGTTTATTTATATATGTGTGTATATTAACTAGGGTATCCATTCGAATAATGATTATTTGAATAATCGAACAATTTCTAACGAATAATTATTTAAATCACTTAGAAATTTGCCATTTTCGAATAACGGATAATTCGAATAATATTATGTACAATAATACCAATATCATTCTGTTCACAATTTTTCATACTTTTTAGTTTAAATTAGTAATAATGTCTAACTGACATTTTTATTAAGCAGATACTTACAGTGACTCAAACGCAAAATCGGACAAGAGTCTGTCTGATATAAATGTGCTCTAAACATGAAAGCATGACCTGTAATCGCTTTTGAATCAATTTTACCATGTTTTGGCATACTTCCGGCTCTATTGAGGTCCATGCTTTCAGTAAGGACTCTTTTATCTGAACTAACGTGTTAAATTTTATTTGATGCTCTATAATTAATAAACTGTATGTACTGTAAATTAATATTACCTATTTTTTCTTAATTTTTTAAGATGCCTACAATTACATATATAGATAATTTTTATTTTGAACGAAAAGATTACACATATATTGTCTTTGAAATTTAGTTATACATATATTAAAAAGAAGAAGACTGACTAATTTTGGAATGAATTTCAAAACATAAATTTTAGGATTCAAATACATATGTATGTATATGTATGTTACATGGCAGAATCGCGTACGGCTTGACGAAGAAGAAAACCTAATTTCTTACATTATTTAACTCGAATAATTTGTATACCCTTATATTAATGTCAACACACACGAATGATACAGTGCATCACAAAACTATTTTGCGAACGCATTTTTAGGACATATTTGTAAAAATAATTTGTAGGTAAAAATAATTTAATAATTTCAGAAAGAAATAGGTATCGACAGTTTTTTTATTGATTGAAACATCCCATTAACAATTTGGTTCACAATTTAGATGTTAAAGTACAGCAAATTGGAACCGTCCAAGTAAAAATGTTATATTGAAGATGTCATATGTATCGAAAGGCAGGTTTAATGCACACACATATATGATTTTGACTGTAAATGTGTAGAATAAATTGAATAAAAACCTGTAAACCAGATTTACAACGCTTTTACACTCTACAACACAAAGAAAATGAATACAAAATGAACACACAAAAAAACAACATTTCAATTGAAATACAAACAACTAAAAACATAAAACATAAAAACTACCACCACAACCTAAAAAACGAAATAAAAAGAAAACAAAATAGAACACACACACATGCATCATAATGTGTGAATGTGTTTGTGTCTGTGTGTTTTTTAATGTTTTTTTTTTTTTGTATCTTCCTTTTTTGCTCTCTATCTCAGTTCTATTCAATAGCCTGCCTTTCATCTTACAAGTTGTTAAAGTAAACAAAAAAAAAAGATTTATAAATGTTTACCTGTGTACTCGTACAACAGCAACGAAAACAAAAACGAAAAAAATGTAAATGAAACCAAAAAGAAAATGCAGAAGCAAAAAGAAATACAGTGAATGTCACTTAAAATCGTACACCACAGTAGTCAAATTTTATTCATTAGTTTTAGAAAGTTGATATGTATTTTGGAAATATTTTAAAATGCTATTTTTATATTGTGTGTGCTATTACCTATCAGAAAATTGGGTATAATTTTAATTGCCCTTATCCACAAATAAAAAAATTGTGTAAGACTGTCAGTGCCCAGAATATCAACGCTTCATTTAAAATCGTAAAGGCACTAAAAAATAGCAAATGATACCCTACAAAGTATTAGGATTATTTAATATTAACATTTTTTTTTAATTTTTAAAGTTTTAATTATAATTTAATATAATTGTACGAATTTAAGTGAAATATGAATTTTGTGATGTTCTTTAATTTTCATCAATATTTTTTTTAACGAATTGAGGTTTTGTTAACTTTTTTGTTGAAATACATATTTTTTGTTCCAATTAATAAAATGACTTTTAATTTTTTATATAATCACCTATTATTGCCTGTATAATTTCATAATATTTAAAAAAAATATGTTGTACGATTTTGAGTGACACTCACTGTACATAAACATACAAATAGGCAAGCAAACACATCTTAAATTTCAAAACATTCCATTTTCACATTAAAGAATTAAAACGGCATATTTCGCAAATATTGAACTTTCTTTTCATTATTTTGTTTGCTTGCTTGTTTGTTTGTTTGTATTTTGCGTATTTTATTTTTTCTACATTTTCTTTAATTTTTTACTTTGTTAATAAACAAATATCCTCAACAAATTTAACTTTATAATATGGTTGCCAGTTTAATTTTTACAAAAAGCTGGACAATTTCCAAAATATGTAGGTGGAAAATTAAGCTCTCTTAAAATCATCATAAATACCCTCATTATCTGGAGTTATTGTAGACCAGGACTGTAATTCGTTCCTTTAACATTTTTTTTGCCCTGCAGAAATCTCTATCTGGAATGGAATGTGATTTTATCAGGCACAGCCTTCCAAAAAAATCCAAGTTTAATTTTTAAAATTATTTGTTCGTTGTAACCACTGTGCCAAATGCAGCGACAGAAGCAGCAGAACAAATCTTCTACGCACTTTGTTTTCGACTACATATCAATATGTTTGTTTGCTTATTAATATTTTACAACAAAACACATTGAACAAAATATTAAAATTCATAATTGTAACGGTGCAAGCTTGATAATGATGTTAATAATCTTAATTATGAAGTTGTTTTGTCGCTTTTGGTTTCTACTTTAAACAAGAATTTTTGGTTTTTATATTTTTTAGTTGCATATCATCAGTATAATAAATAAGTTTGAAAAGAAATAAAGATTTTTGTTTTATTTCAAATAATAACCTGTAAAAAAGCTTACAGACTCAAACATTATTTTAAAAGTTGTATTTAAACAATTATGTTACACGCAAACCATTTCGATGATCATCTTCAAATTTGATCTTTCAAAAACATTATATTTCTTGTACCTTTTTAATTGTTCGCTAAATGTGATATTGTTTAAATCGGAAAACTACTGTACTATGGGTACGTTCGTAAATTCAGTAAATTTGTGCATCACTGCATCAGTTATGCCAAGTTTTGTTGCTGATGCGTGATCAGCTGTTTCGAACAAAATGCAAAATTTTCGGCTTTTTTTATTCCTTTGTTATTTCAAAGTCTGGCTTAATTTTTGACATCACCTTTTTTATTTTAATTTTTACTAACAATTATTGTTTAATACCACCACATACATACATACTTTTCAATTTTGCCACAATGCACTATGTGCTCAATTCCAATTTTTATGGCAAAAATTCAAATGTTCAGCTTTCGCTTTTTGAAAAAAAAATTACGGTTCAATTCCTAACACTTCGACGACATAAATGTCAAAAATGTATGCCAATTGGCCAATCAGTTTATATATAAACAGCTGTGAATGTTTACATTTTTTAAATAAGATGAAAAAAGTAAAAAATTGCATTAGGGAAAAAGTGATTTTTTTTTTTTTAAAAAAATAGATATAACTAAGATTTTACCAAAATGGATTACAGTACCGGAGGTGTGTACTTAAAAAAAAATTAAAATATTTTACTAAATGTTTATATTAAGTGTAAAATTTCGTGTTTTGTTGACTTATATCAAAGCTTTCTTTAATCTTATTTCTGTTTCTACTTTGATTGAGTTAGACGAAATTTACGAGCTTTTTCAGTGTTGTATTCTTTAGTATTATTACTTGTTTTGTTTTGCTTTAGTCAAACTTTTTGTGAAGTTACGAAAAAGTTGTTTGTTTTCTGTAGTATAGAACTCATGATGCCTGCATTTGCCCAAGGAATGATACATATGTGGTTATTTGTGGGAAGGCTTCATTTCATACTCAATTTTTTTGCAACTACTTGCACCGAAGCAAATAGCTTTCTTTTTTATAGAAACATACTAAAATTGTTTCTAACTACTTTTACCGAAGGATGAGAGCTTAATGTAGCAAGATTTATAACGATAGCGAATGTCAAAGACATACACAGTTGCTTACCCAAAATTTACTTATAGCGGAGTCCCAAGAAAACGCCAAACAAACAAAGAAATGCTATTTGTAGAAAGAAGGTGCTATGAGAATATAAATTGAAATTTTGTTTCAAAATTTTTGGTAAGTAGGTGGGGGGTTATAAGAAAAGTGAGGGGAGGGGGTTAATGGCAACTTTTTTAAAATGGCATTTGTGGAAAGTGCTATGAGAATATACATAGATTGAAATCTTTTTTGAAAATGTTTGGTGAGTTGGTGGGGGAGGGGTTATCAGAAATGCTTATTTTAGCAACGGGGGTCTCTACACAAAGTTTTATGATGCTAGATCCCTTGGAAATAATTTTTGCCGCAATTTTGGCATCATTTATTTTACTTTTTTTCAACAAAATATTCTAAAACGGGCACTATTACATCAGAAACTAAATTGTTGCAGTATTTGCAAACATTTGCGGCAGCACTGCAAATTGTTTGCAAAAAAAGAAAAACATTTGACGTAAATCAGTGCTGCCAATTGATGCTTTTTGAACATTTGACGTTAATTATACTGCAGTGATGCACAACTACTGCATTTACGTACGTACCCTGTCATTTCTCCAAATTTCGAATTTGTTGCGAATAAAATTCAACTGTTATTTAATAACTTCATATTCAAATACATTATACAATGGCTAAAAGCGGGACAGTCCCGCAAAAATCTGGAAATTTGGCAACACTTCTTTATAACCTCATAAATTCATGTATAAACCCAACAATATTATAAACACATACACATTCATTATTGTATACACATGCAAACATACTCGTACATATCTTCTCTGTTATGCGGATTGACCCAGCAAACATTCCGGTTTGAGATCAAATTAAATATACAAACGCAACTTTTTCAGCAATAAGAGGACGGAGTAAATTCTTATTTTGTGAAATCTTTTCAAATTGTTCACAAATGTATTTCAAATGTGGATTGCAAATACATAATTTATTATATAAAACTTCAACGGTCTTCACAAAAAAAAAGAATATAAACTCTAATTTCAGTGTATAAATAAAAATAACATTTGTATTTGTTGGGGAGTAAAATTTGTGATGGTGGTGGTATGTTGAATCGTACACAGCAGTTCTAGGAGACAGTACCGAACTAGTGATTTTACCCATCATTTGGGGTGGAAGCTAGTTACTTCAATAGCCACGTGACTAGCCATTTTAACACGGGCATATCCTAGGCAGGGGGTCAACTGTCGCTTTTTGATTACAATGGGACTGTCTAATAGGTGGTCCAAAGTAGGCAACGCAATGGATTCATATACTGGTTACATAGCGTCAGTTACCTTGCTAGCTTTGTAACTGGTTACTTGATCAGCTACTGGACTAGTTATTTTAACACGTACATGTCCTAAGCAGGGGGTCAATTGACCCTTTTTGATTACAATCTGACTATCGCATAGCTGATCGAAAGTAGTCAACGCTTCTGGTGGGTAAAATAAAGTGCAGTACAAAAAAAGTTTGAAGTGACTTCACCATAGGTTACTAAGAGACACTAAAGTGACTATTGACTTCATGCTATGTTACATAGGATATCAGTATACTTATGCAAAAATAAAAATAAACTGTATGAGAATTATATTAACAGAATTTGTAAAAAAACCAGTTTGTACGAATTACTCACAAAACGTTTAAAGTGACAATTGTCTTCACGCTAGATTACTTGGAATGCATAAAGTAACCAATTGTCTTCTCTCTGTACTACAAAGTGCACACACGTGTCAAATGACCAAAATATATAAAATGGAGTCAGCCAAGTGATAAGACATTTGTGACAATTACTGTCTTTAAGGGATACATTGACTACTTGCTTAACTGCTGGGTACATACACAAACAAATACATAAATACCCATGTGAATGTTTGTTGTTTAAAAAAATATTCTAGCACAATATTTATTAAATAAATTTCACCCCCGGGTGTTGTGTGTTGTAATTTTTATTACACACATTTTTTTTTAAGAAAATACAATTTTAAAATAAATTAAAGTTAATGTGAAAGTTCCGGAAAATTTTTTCTCGTTTTTTATTTTTTTATTTTTTTTAATTTTTTGCTTTGTTTTCAGTTAAAGGTCGGGCAATTGATCATTTAGGCTTGATTTATAAATTATAGCAATCTTATTTATACTAACGGACATACTAAGTATGTATAAATGTATTTCATGGGAATTGAAACAGTCATATTTATTTTCAAATGTTATAAATTGCATCATTTGATTTAATTAAATTATATTTTCTTTACTCGTATTACGGATTATAACTGAAGAAATCATTTAAAGCGATTCAGATAAGAAAGTCTTTTGAAGATTTACATATATAGTTTAGGTTTCAGTTTTAACAGGTTCCCTATGACAACTAACTACGTGTTAAATTCACCTAAATTTCAACTACTTCGGGTTCATTATTATTGCTGGGTAAGTAAAAAGGTACATTCCAAAAAGTTTCTTTTGCTTTAAGCAAAATTAAATTTCAATTATAACAATTAAAACTATTTAATAAGATTTCATTTATAATGAAATACATACAAAAATAAAAATAACAAAAAGTTTTCAATTTATTTTTCTAGTTTTTTTATTTTAGTTTGGTTTTTATGAATAAAAAAAAAAAATTAAATGAAAATTCTTGCTTCTGTTATTTTCAGTTTCATACCAGAAGATTATCTGAACTATTTCATTTGTTCGATCCTTTATTTTCATGAGTTTACTTAAAAAGTTTGAAAAAGAAGAAAAAAGTAAATAAATTGCAGATGTCTAGCTCATCATCTACTCTGTTATACCTACACATATTTTTTAAAATACATACATACATACACTGAATCAATTAAGTCTCCGTACAGACAACATACTCATAATATAAACTAGCAATTTATGGTCACTTTTCAATACATATTTAAAACTTTTTTTAATTCATTTTATAAAAAATCTTATAAACTAGAAATCAACATAAAAAAAATACAAACGTTTTCCTTAAAAACATAAAAATTTACATAAATTCAATCATTGTACGAAAAGTATCACCAAAAAAGTCTCCGTACAGTTAACCGTTTTAAGGCTAGGAATCCCAATATTAAACATAATTGCATTTAATATGTGGTAGGTCCTCCTTTCTAAGCGATTGCTTCATTTTAATGGCTGTGCATGGAATGGACCAGCTTAGTTGTTGTCAGGGAATCCAAAAATAAGCAAATTTTAATGGATAGAAAGAAAATTATTATTAACTTGCAAAATGAAGGAAAAAATCTAACCGAAATCAAGGATATTGTAAAAAGACCACGCTCTTCCATTCAGTACGTTATTCAACAGTTCAAAAAAACCGGAACAATGGCAAATAAACAAAGAACTGACCATTAAAGAAAAATAGACCACCACTTAGAGAGAATAATTGTACGATTTGTAGAAGGTAATCCAAAAATTAACGCATGTTTAATTGCGGGAAACTTGAAAACTAGTGATGAATTAACGGTAAACCCCAAAACTGTAAGAAACGCTCTTAAACTAAATGGATACAATGGTCGAGTAAGCCGTAAGAAGCCCCTTGTTCGAAAAGTGAACATGAAAAAGAGATTGGATTACGCTATCGAGCATATTGATAAAGATTTTTTATTTTGGGATCGAGTTATTTTTAGCGATAAAAGTAAATTGAATGTTTTTGGTTCTGATGGAAGAGAAATGTTATGGAGAAAGCCAAATACTGAAATGAATCCGAAGCATTTGACGCTAACCGTAAAGCATGGAGGAGATAACGTTGTTGTTAGGGGTTGCATGGCTTCATCTGGGGTGGGAAATCTTATTTTTGTTGAAAACACTATGGATAAATATGCATAACTTAATATATTAAAAGAAAACTTAAAACAAAGTTCTGGAAAATTAGGCTTGGACGTTTGTATTGCTTCCAACAAGACAACGATCCTAATCACACCTCTAGAATAGTAAAGAAATGTCTTATTTATAATGTTCTTAAGCACTTAAATTGCACAGCTCAGTCACCTGATCTCAACCCGATTGAGCATCTATGGGATCACTTGGAAAGAAAGGTTCGGCAGCACAATATAACGAGTAATGATCAGCTAAAAGCCGTTATAATGGAAGAGTGGTATAAAATAGATTCCCTGACAACAACAAAGCTGGTCCATTCCATGCACAGCCATTAAAATGCTGCAATTGCTCAGAAAGGAGGACCTACCTCATATTAAATTCAATTAAAATTAATATTGGGATTCCTTGCCTTAAAACGGTTAACTGTACGGAGACTTTTTTGGTGATACTTTTCGTACAATTATTGAATTTTTTAAATTTTTATGTTTTTAATGAAAATGTTTGTAGTTTTTTTATGTTGATTTCTAGTTTATAAGATTTTTTATAAAATGAATTAAAAAAAGGTTTAAATATGTATTGAAAAGTGACCATAAATATCTAGTTTATATTATGAGTATGACTGTACGGAGACTTAATTGATTCAGTGTATATGTATGTATAATGCTTGTATAAAAAAATAAAATTACTAATGCCTGAGGAACGGCCAGAGTGGGGTTTACTTCTGCCATTATTACTGTTGCCTTTTGTTGTGGTTTGTTTTATTTTCCGAACCAAGTTAATCAATTTTTTTTAGAGTGGTGGCTTATCGCACTACTTTTTCAACTACCAGTCTTTAGCAGCAGCTCTAAATAAAAGAAAAATGAGAATTAACTATTACCAAGACTACTTACTAATACGAAAATAAGTATGTATCACAGAGTTCTCTCACTCACTCATACACAGATACATAGTAACTAGGATTGAATAAGAACCCTGCAGTTCATTTAGAGAGCGAGATTGAACTCATAACCTCTCGTTTTAATCACTAAGTCCCGGTCCACACTGTGAAACATTTGCTGCAAAACATTTGAGTTTGATGATGAAAGGGGAAAGAGGAATGAAAAAGGGAACTTTGTTTCATGTACATGAAGTTTTTGTTGAGTATGTCATCCACATTTATTCGTTCGTATTCGTACTATACAGAAATGTAAAAAACTGAAAAGCAAAAACTTCACTGTGTGGACACGAATGCAGTTTCAAAAGAGAATTGAAAAATGTTTTGCAGCAACATTTCCGTGAAAGTAAATTTCACGTATTTATTTTTTTTCAGACGCGTTTTTGATTTTTTCTGTCAGTATTTTGTTAGCTGCTTGACAGCTAGGAAATATTTTTACAAAAACAATATCCATGTTGTTTGTTGTAGAATTGAGACTACCTGTAAATAAATTCGACTTGTTTTCGTATTTTCTGCATCATAAATCAGTGAGTACCAAAATACAAAAGGTCATACAGAATTACACGTGGTCATCGAAATGGAATATTTTTGAGGATTTTATTTTACTTGAATTTATTTTCAAAAACTTAAAGCGAATATTTGACTATTGTTTGTTACTGAATACACTGAATAAATACAGTGCAAATGATAACCATTTAACTACCACTTTAGCAGCCACAACGAACTAGTTTGTTGTACAAGTTGTGATTTAGCTAGTGTAAGGTTTCCAATTGACGCTTTTCAAACTGCTGGGAAACACACACTCATCACAAACAAAAACTATTTTATATCCACAAGAAACAAGTTGATGTGTTTTCATTTGTTATTGACTGCAGGATAAATATAAGGGCGGCAATGGTTTGAAAACAAGTTTGCTTTTTTAATTCCTTTATTAAGAGAAACCTAAAGATTCATTGTCAACAATAAGGCCAGGAGTAAAAGATGTCTAGAAGAATAGAATTCAGACGCCATTGTTGTTAAATAGCGCCATCATGACGGCCATAAGACTTGAAGACAAGATAAGAAGAAAACAAAAAGCAAAAACAGACAGACAGGCGCAGACATAGATAAATGGTAACCCATAAATACCAGTATCCACCATAATACAATAAAAGTCTAAACTGTACTGGTTATGATGATGGTTTGTTACAAAATAAATTTTAACCACCCCATGCCACAACCAGGGTTGTCACATTTTTTTTAACTCCATCGCCAAAAGCCAAATATCGCCAAAATACTTTTTTTTTTGATTTTTTATTGTAAAATACATACATACTAATTTTCTGTATTATAAAGTCAATTTATTTCGGTTTAAATCTAGTGCATTAGTTATTTATATTAAACTGATATCAAAAGTATACATTGTATTAGAATTAAACTTTTTTAACATTTTATCTGTAGGCTGAAATGAATTTCAACACAATTTATTAACTTATAACTTACTTATTTTATAACTTACTATTCTTATCAATGAATCTAAAAGTTCATATTGAAACTCCCTTTCTAAGCAAGCGTTCTGGTTGGTAAAATTAACATATTAAGAACGGCCAATGCTAAGTCTTTAAAGTGCAATGTTCCACTTGCATCTCAATAATAGTAAACTTGTGGCCAAAAATCTAACAAATTTTGTTGGAATTTCACCTTTAAAGATCTGAGTCCAATTGATATATGCTAATTTTTACCATTATTTCCATGCAGATACTTTTGGATTGAAAAATAAAATTAATGCATTTTGAACTACCGACAATTTCCATTTCATTTCAATATTGAAAATTCTTTGTATACTTTAGGGCACTGCTACACTTTCAACATATATTGACCGCGATCCAGTATCGCGATATTTATTGAACGTGTAGCTTGCAGTATTGATGTATCGCGATCCAAATCGCAGAATATCCTCATTTTGCGTGATCCATTACAATGGATCGCGATCCAAATATCACAATCACTGTTGCCAGATAATTTTGGTATAAAATCGTCAAAATTGGACTAAAAAATCGTCAAAATCGGCAAAATATTTTTGAAATCGGTAAAAAATCGGAAAAAATAAAAATACATACTTTTTTGTGAAATTCAGTTTGTATTTTTCATATTTCCACAAAAAGTAGGTAAGTCGTACCTACATACATATATTTCGAATACTAAGTCATGTACATAAACAATTCATATGAAAGGGATGTCAAAGACGTATGTGATATTCGAACCTACTATAAGTCAATTTCGAAAAAATCAAGTATCAGGCTTTATTAATTTTAAAAGGTCTTTAGTATAGGTTTATAGACATCCTTCAAGTAACTGTTTGTATAAACGATTTAATTTTTTTAATAATTTGTCTTGGCTAAATATTCGTTCCGCATATATTGGCGCGGCTAAAAATTAAAAATTTAACAATTTTTTTTCCAAATTCTAGCAAACATTTTTCATTTTGATTCATTAAATTATTAAAATCAAGTAATTTACGCTCTTTAAATTCAGATTATATTTTTATATATCATCTTCTATCTTACAAAAGCAATTATGGTTCAGTTTGTATTTATTATATTTGTTAATTAAATTATTATATGAAAACCTTGATGTAAATATAGACTTTTCAAAAAATCATTTTGAGGACTAAAATCGGCAAATCGCACTTTGCCATTTTTAAATCAAAAATCGTCAAAATGACGATAAATCGGCAAATCTGGCAACAGTGATCACAATATATATTCAACGTTTAGCAGTGCCCTTGTAAAGAGTTATATTTTCTTGTAACAGTTTAAGCATTTCTTTTAAAAGCTTTTTAAGTACAAAAAACAAATTTCTTTTAAAATTTCTACATCACATTCCTCCATTTTTATATTTTGTAATTTTATTTCAAATTCTGTTCCAAAATCGATAGATTTCTGATTCCAAAGAATCCGATTTTAATGAGCATATTAACAAATATTTCAAGAAAAGCAAATAATTTGTTAAAAAATCGCCAAATAAATCGCCATCTAGTCTGTAAATAGCCCAAAATTCGCCATGTCGCCAATTGGAAATTTTGATCGCCAAAGAAAATGAAAAATCGCCAGGTTTGGCGAGAAATCGCCACATCTGACAGCCCTAGCCACAACATGAAATCATCATCAGATGATTTTACTAAATATTAATACTTTTCTCTCTCTTTCCTATGTTTGTGGTGTTCATTCGTAGTGGTATTTAGTACGTATGACCTAATCAATGAACTAACTCTATGTGCACTCGATGGCCAACCTCAAATATTATTGAATAGATAATTTACAAAAATTATTGAATAGATAATTTTCGTAATTGCAACACAAAAAATAGCAAAAATGTGTTTTCAATTACGAAAATTATCTATTCAATAATTTTTGTATTTGAAATTCAACCAATAACGAAAATTTTATATTCAATTGTCAAAGTAATCAAATACAAATCTCAAAATTCAATAGAAAATGTCAAGAAATTTTGTTTTTGAGCAAATGAATACTTGATTTAATTATGAAATAATTGAAACCAGTTCAACATATGACAAATATTTGAATTGAAACGGTTTAAGAAATATTTTTTTCTGTGTATTCATGTGCTCAAAAACAAAATTTTCTAATATTTTCTATTGAATTTGATAATTTTGACAATTGAATATAAAATTTCCGTTATTGGATGAAATTTAAATACAAAAATTATTGAATAGATAATTTTCGTAATTGAAAACACATTTTTGTTATTTTTGTGTTTTCAATTACGAAAATTATCTATTCAATAATTTTTGTATTTAAAGTTCAACCAATAACGAAAATTGTATATTCAATTGTCAAAATTATCAAATTCAAAACTTAAAATTCAATAGAAAATATCAGAAAATTTTGTTTTTGAGCACATGAGTACTTGATTCAATTATGAAATAATTGAAACCAGTTCAATATGTGATAAATGTTTGTATTGAAATATAATTTTGTCTGTGTATTATAATAAAGTATTCCAATTTACGTTAGTTTTAAGAATTAAAATCAAAATTTAAAGATGAAGTTTGTCAAAAGCATTCTGTTTTGAAAACGTTCATGAAGGATCTTCGATGTGCATCAGCAAAATGTGTTGGTATAACATGTTTTGGTGATAAGACAAAAAAACTCATTTCAAGCAATAAACCAGTCTATTATATACAGTTCTGTCCTGGCTTTGCGTCTAACTTTGTTAACACACACTGCTGAAAAAACTATCGATTTTAAAAGAGAAGTGAAGGCAGCAACCAGTGGGTATGAATGGCAGTTATATATAAATATCAATAAAATGGCCTTTTGGGATCAGTGGTAAAAAAAACTATATCACTATTACATTTTTTTATATGTTTAAATTAAATAGAAAATTTTTTACAATTAAAATAAATGTTTTTTTATTTATATTTATATAGTTTTGAATAATTAAGAAAAATTAAATATTTTGTTTTGAAAATATGTACATATGTATGTATAAATTTTTCACATTGAATATACTCGATATTCTGGTATGATTGATCGATATTACTCATACGCAGACATGGATCATTGGAAAAGTATAATTCTAACTGAGACTAATACTTTTTAATTACATATAATATTTTGAAAACGATTCTTAAAAGAAGATAATTCACACTGGATTGTTGAAAAACAAAATTAAATTTTTTTGCCCGATACTAGTATCTAGAATAGAATCATGAGCTGTCAAAAAATTAATGTAAATATGAAGATTTAATGTAACATAGAAATTTTTTTTGTGAAATTAAAATTGGAAAATAAATTTGAAAATAGTGTTTAAGCTTGTTTTTCAGAGTTCTTCGACGCTCTCCCCACCAGTGTTGCCAATTTAGACCTTTTCTGGCTAAATTTAACCCTTTTCAATCTTGTTTAGCCACTAAAAAATTAATTTAGCCTTTAGCCATTTTTTTAGCCTTTTTTATTTTCATTTAGCCCTTTTTAAAGGCTAAATCAGAACTTATATATTTATATATTTAAAATTTCTCCAAAATTAGTTATATCCCTAATGTATTTAATATGTATTTAAATGTAATTTTTAATTTGTCTACTTAAAATATGAAAACTCCCAAAAAGCTGCAATCTCAGCTAGAGGTAACCAAATAAGGGTTTTTTTGTCCATTTCAATTTGTACTTGTTAAAAAAAAATAAGCGCTAAGGAGATAAAAAGGTTTATAAACAAATTTGAGATAAAGCATCATTATTTTTAATGATTTTAGTTTAAAAATCAAATGTTGGTTTATGTTTCAAAAAATACAAATAATGGAAAGATCAGGTGACAGGTTTACGAGTTTTACTTTAACAACAGTTTATTTGAAGAAGGAATCTAAAACACACACCTACCCCTTTACAAATGTATATAATTATGTAGTACATACATACGTACGAGTATGTATGTATTGAGTATTAAGGAATATTAATTTAGATCATTTTCTGAATATATACATATAATTTTAATGGGCAATTTGGTAAATATTTCTCTTTTATTCGATTCGATAGTTTCAGGAGATGGTTTGTAATTATTTGTTTTTAACATATTGCCTCCTTTTCACTCCTTATTTTTCAGCTAGTTTAATATAAAAAAGCTTTTAATAAATCTTAACTGTTTGTGGTGTATACACTGAAAGAAAAACGCTTCGTAACCCCAATGAAACTTTTACGTTAACCTGTTTACGTTAATGCAATGAAAATTTTCGTTAATGATATGAAATTTTACGTTGTATTTACGAAAATTACGTTAATATTACGATTCAGACAAAATGAGTATTTTTTGGCATTTCGTAGAGTCATTGATGCTACGAAACTTTTTACGTTAATATTACGTAAAACTTTAACGTGAGATTCAATGTATAAATTGAATAACGAATGTGTCCCAAATTAATTTTTTAGAATAAAAAAGGTTTAATTGGCAAATCCTAATTGTTTTTGTGTAAATATAGTAATATTTGTATGAAATACAGCACCCCTTAAAAATTCAATGAAATATTTACGTAGCCATAATGAATTTTTTGTTTTCCATTTTTTTGGATTAAATATTGAAAAATAAAAAAAATAAATTATATAAAACAAAATTATATATAAAGGAATCGAATTAATGTAGTTTGTAATATTTAAATTGCTTAGTTCTTGTTATTTTGCTAATATAACAAATTGTCATTAATGAGACGAAAAACGCCAAAAATTATGTCATTTTACATTAATATTTTAAACAAGTTTTTTAACAATCACGTAATTATGACGAACGTTTAATGAAACCATGTCATTAAATTAATGAACTTGTAATCCATGCAACGTAATGTGTCATTGTATTTCTTTGCAAACAAATCATAACGGGACTTTATGGCAAACATATTTTTAATGAAAATTTGTAGTAAATACAATGATTTTATCATTAATTTAACGTAATGTGACATTCAATAAAAAAAAAAAATTAAGTATTTAATATAATAATAGTAAATACAACGATTCGGATATCAATACAACGTAAAGTTGCGTTGTATTGAACGTTTCTTAAAGAAATAACGGGACACAAGAGAATGTAGATGCTGATGGACACAAAGAAAAATAAAATAGAGTTGGGACATAATGTGGCACGTTAAAAAAAAATACAACAACAACATAAATTGCATCATCTTCTGTTTTTGAGAGTTTCTTTTTATTTAATTTTAGTTTATTTTAAACAGTCAACAAGTGAAGAGTTGTTGTGATAAAAATATAATTGATTTATTTGTTGTTTATAAAAAGTTGAAATTGTGATCAAAATCTAATTTGGTAATACATAATTTGAAGTGTTTTTTGTGCAAAAATGGATTGAGGAGGATTTATTTCAATCAATTGAGGAAGTGGTTTTCGATTCAAGTGGATCAATGACTCATAAGAAAGGTAAGCTATTATTAATACATCAAAAGGAAAATTTATGATACCCATTAAAGAATACGTTTAAATTTTATTTTTAGATGAAGAAACTCAAAAAACATGTTACAATATCTACTAACTTCTTGGAGCCTAAATCACCTCATAAACTTTTTTCAATGTAAACATTAATAATTATATAAAAATTTAAACAAACTATTAAAATATTTTTTTTTAGAATAAAACATCACAATTTCCATAATGTCTGCTAATGACTTATTTGAAATTACTCAGCAAATGAAAATTGGCGACAAGATCGTTTTTAAGTATAATTTAGAAAAGTGGAGGGCGGAGAAAAACATGTCTCAACAAATTTTGAGTGACTCTCAGGAATCCAAAAACGTTTCATCACCATTTTTCACTATCTCAGTCTTCCTGCAGCGACAATTTTTTTTACTGATATTCAATTATTTTTCATTTTAGCGGTATTCACAATGTAGAGTACTTGGCCTGGTAATGTAGTAAAAGAGCACAATATCAAAAAAAATAAAAACGAAATACATTAGAAATTGAAATGTTTGTCAATAAATAGCTTTTCTGCTTTTTTACTAAGCCAAGTACTCTACATTGTGAATACCGCTTAAATTTTTTGTATTTATTTATACAAATGCAAAGTATGTATATTGAAATCGAATTTAAATACAAAAAGTATTTAAAAAGTATTAATACATATGTACATTTAGATTAAAATCCTAATAAATTGTAATTATAAATAACTTATTTTTGTTCATTATTATTATGAAAGGAATCGTTTTTGGAATGAAATCTTTTATTAAAATAATGATTAATATTGTTAATATAATGTCTTATAATCATTATATTTATGATATATTTCATTTCGAAATGTAAAAACATCGTTCCATTAATGTAGGATATAATTATATTAGTGAAGCAATGTCATTAAACCAATGTCAACATTCATTGCATATATGATAAAGTTTCTTAACATCAATGAAACATGTCGTTATACTATTAATGCAAAATCGTTAAATTAATGATTTTTTTCATATTAGTATTGAAAGAGATTCATTAATTTAATGAAACCCTTTCATTATATTGACGAAATTGTATCATTGGTTTAATGATATTTGACATTGTAAACACGTATGGTGACGTTATTTATATATTCTATATTAATGACATTATTTCATTATATTTACGAAAATTTTGAGATTAATGAAACATTTTTCGTTAATGCAATGACACCGGTAATCGGACTGATTTCAAGAACAAAATCATTAATATAACGTAGAAAAACGTTGTATTTACGAAGGTTTTTCTTTCAGTGTACTCGCATATCGTCATCAAAAATGCGTACTAAACTAAAATAAATTCAATACATTTTTAAGTGATCAGATAAAACAATTCAAGAACACGTATAGGGCTGTTAACTTAACGTATGTTAACTTAACGTAAGACTTTAGTGCGATTATAGTACATTAAATAAGTGTAACAAGAATTTGACATACAAATCGAAAAAAAAAATTTCTTGGTCGGTCGAAAGTTGTTTTTATGTCAAATATTAAAATATAAAACGAATATATTGTAGTTTTTTTTTTTTTAAAAAAAAAGTAATATTAATTTTAAAAATCAACACTCAAACGGAAATTATATTTTTAACAGATTCAGTCGTCACAGTTACGTTACATTTAATCACTATAACTGTTTTAACTACATTACACACAACAAACACGAATTGTTCCCGAGTGTCCATTCATCAGCTGTCACAGAAAATAGTGCTGAAAATTTAATGTTCTGCGGCTCTAAAAAAACACCCTTTATAAAGGTGCTTGTCATTTTGTGTTGTTGCGCTGCATTAGAATAAATCAAACATTTTCTAAGATAGGTTGTTTTCATTTCAGCTGTACATTATTATTCTTTATTTTATTCTTTAGTAGTCAAAACTAACTAAATTTGAGGCCAATCGGATAACTACAACCCATGCCGGAAATCGATTGGCTGAACAACAGTACTTTTTCCGATGTCTTAAAAATAAATAAATCTTATCTTATCTTCTGGAGGATATTATTAGTCAACAGTATGCATATTTTAACCGCATTTCTGTGTAGAAAAATGGGTAAACTGTGAAATAACTTGGTTATTTTCCCCTTGATTTTAATGTTTTATACCTTGTTGGAAAGATAATTTTCTGTGAAAGATAAGATTTATTTCAGATATTAAAAACATGTTATCTAAAATGCGAAACTGTTTAAGATATAAAAAAGTATCATTATTTACTTAGTTTTACAACTTTCAATTGATTTACAGCAGTTAATAAAATACGACCCATCCAAAGCAAATGTATTTTTTTGAAGACAGGTGTAATGTACATAGTTGGTTTCATTGGAGCACCCGAGACAGCTCTTCAAAAAAAAATGTTCTTATTGTAATAAATTTATTCAACGACTGTTTTTTAAGCTTAACTTAAATTTATATAAATTTTAATCATCAATCTAATTATTTGGACAATTAACTGTGAGTATTGTGTGAAATGCAAATTCAAAACATAGATGAGGTGAAAATGTTAAAAATATTAAGTATTCGTATGGTGAAAAATGTTTGAAAGAAAGGAATTTGTGAAAATTGTTATGAGAAACCTTCATATTAATTAAAATTAAAATGTGAATTTCTAAAAGTACACAGGAGGTATTAACAGTAACAGTTTTTGTTAATGATCAATAAATTATTTAACAGTGATGTGGAAGTGAATAAATGAATGGAGTTTCTTATACGTAAGATCGATCATGTTGTGATTAAAAGTTACGTGACTGTGAATTTACTTACGAAAACATATGCGTGAAATGCTTGAATATGCGTGAATTTCTCTTAGATTGAAATAAAAGTGCAATTGTGATAATGAAGATTGATACGTAAAAAGGTGTGAGTGTGTGCTTTTTCTTATGTTTTTTCTGTGTTTTTTTTTAGAAATTTTAGTTTTTCACTGGGTAATACCTTTTTTGTTAACAATAATTTTTTTCAGCAAATCTTTTACCAATAAAGTTTTTGTAAATATTTTTTAAGAATTGTTTTTCTATTTTTGAATTTTAGATGTTTTGATTTTTCTAAAATTTCTCCGATATGCTATAAATGCGTTTAACGCTCACACATTGGCGACGGAGGCGTTCACATTCAATTTCTCGAAAATCTGCATGCGATGATGAACACGAACCCACTGTGAACGTCCGATCTTCGTTGATGTCGTGATCAGAGTTGTAGGGGCAAGAATCGAGCGAAGCTTCTCCTTGTGTTGACGATGCTTCAGAGTCGTCTTCTTCTTCGGAGGAGGAAGATACGTCGTGAGATGACAGGGTTGTCTGTGAGTTGTGACGAGAGAGAATTTTGGGATCGTCGTTGTTATTGTTGTGGTTTTTCAAAAGGGCACTCTTCAAGTCGTGGGCAACAGAATTGGCCGGTGGCTCAGGGATGATCGGTGTTGGCAAATCGAATGAGTTGCGCTGGTGTTGTAACTGAGGTTGTGTTGTGATAACTCCTGCCGGATTTCCCAAAATATTGGGAGCTTCAGGAAAAATGCGATTGTCGGAACCAGAGGTTGAAAATTTTGATAGTAACGATTTAGAGGAATTCTTGTTCTTCAACTGTTGTTGCTGCAAATAGTAGTAATCTCTGGGCAAAGACGAGGTATTTTGTAATTGTTGTGCTTCGTAAACACTACGATTAGCTGGCCTGAATCCACTTTCAGCACTTGCTCCACTGCTTCCGCCGGAATTCAGCGCGGGCGTACTTACGGAATAATTCTCAGATTCAGTTTGAACTTGAGCTTTCAAGTCACTTATAACACTTGCCGTCGAAGCAGTCGGTGTTGTGGCAGTCGATAAGTTAAAACCGGCCGCAGCAAGTTGAGCACTCAGTAGAGGAGTTAAATTGGCCAAGAACTGTTCTTCTTGTTGCTTTTGGCGCTGTTCGTCCAAGTGACGACGATACGCATCAATTTGATCACTTGCAGAGGGTGTTGTACTATGTATGCATCCTTGAAAAAAATCCAATGCTTCGTACAGTATAAAACATAGACCAAGGACAAGAAATGTCTCCATCATAACGAACTGAGAGCCATTTGGCACTTGACACAAACCACTGAGCACTATGTTATGTATTCAAATTGTTTTCTTGCTTCCTCCTTTAAATTATCATTAATATGTATTATTATCTGCGCTAGTAAGAAATTTTAATTTGTTTCTTAAATATTTAGATAAATGTGTAAGTTACAAAAGCATTGCACTGGTGCTATCTATCAACAAGCCAAAAGGTATTTAGTAAAGAATTCATTTTTAAATATTAAATATTATTTGCAAGAAATTTCAAAGCAAAATGTGCGAAAATTTGCCCCAAGATTAACTGAATTATATAAAAAAAAACGAAACTCAAAATACTAAGGGATTTTACATGCTTGTTGTAATTATCATTTCTTCTTAAATATAAATTTGTTTACAAAAAATTCAAACAATAAGAGCAAATAAAATAAATAAAAACTAAAAAGAAATATATACAATTACATTTTATTTTATTTTTATTTCCTAATTATTATGTACATTAGTGCAAGTATGTATAACTAGTATTTCTAATGCCTAACATTGTATTTACTTCATTTTATTTACAGACATACATACATTTGCACCATTAAATACATACAGATACAAGTAGATTTATTTATGAATTTATAAATCTCACATACACCCACACACACACGGGCAGACTAAATAGTTTTTCCCCAGGATTAACTGACTGTATTTATTTGTTGGTAAATAGAATCAAATCAATTTGAGGTAGTATTGTTTCACCAATATTATTTAGTGTTTTATTTATTTATTTATTAAATAATAGTATTGAGTACGAATTTTGCCATACACTTTGCATTGTGTAGATCAAATTAAATTCTAATATTTATATATTTATTTTTCTTTAATAATACGTATTTATATTGTACACACAAATGATAGACCTTTGAGTAGGAGCAAGTATGAACTATAAATTAATATGAATTATACATAAAGTCTATAAAAACAATAAAAACAATAAAATAATTTATTTATATACATATATATCCCCATTATTTATACATATATACAGTGGTGGCCAGCTATTTAAGACAAATACTTGAATTTTTTTCATCAACTGAATTTTAAGTGCGATAGAGCCAAAACAAAGCTTGTTATAATAAGTTGTTTACGGTGATAAACTAGTTTGAGAAACTTGTTTATTCATACAAAACAAAAACAGGTTTGTAACTAGCTTTTGAGATAAACTACTTACAAACAAACTAGTTTTTGCTAATGCAACTCTGTTTTTAAAATTTTTTCTGGCAACGCTGGTAACATTTGACATTTGCTCAAAAATAAAGTTTTGTTTTTAAAAAAAAGCCAAACTTTTTTTGTGTGTGTTTGTCTATTCGTTGAATTGGTATTGGAATCATTATAGATTCAACATTGAATGGTTTGTCTTTTTGTATGCGCCATTTACTTATAATGACATTAAGAATAACAATTTTAAGAGTTTGCAATCTCGTCATAAACAACTTTATATGGTAATAAATAAATAAGTAATATTTGTTGCAAATCATTAATTTGTAATCAAGAATGTCTCTATTGCATTAAAATGAAGAAAAAAAATTTCCTTTTAAGACTTCACTTCTCCCCTGAGGAAAAGTTGTCAAATTAGGGATCATTAATATTTTGCGAAACAAATGAACGTTATTCGGGAATTTTATTTGAACTTAATATGAAATTTATTTAACATTTTGGTTCGCAAACATTTTACCCACACAGCGAAAACAGATTCGCAGTAGCCATCGAATTTGCTGTCAATCCAATGATTCTGCTCTAGTGACTAATTTTACTGATGTGACTGAAATATTTTTGAAGGTGTAACAAAAGTTTGGTAACTTCATGAAGAATTTCTTTATCAACTGACTTTCTGTTAATAGAGCTGAAAAATTCTATGTGTACTAAGAATCTGTTTTCTCTGTGGACAAAACTTGCAAAAGAGGATAAAATAAATCAATTCAACCACTTACTATCCATAGGGTTTTTGTGTGTGTTTGTCAAATGTTGCTGTATGCAGATAAAAAAGTTAAAGTATCTGAAATTTTACAGACAGCCACACACACACACATACACTCATGCATACATATTTAGCACAACTTAAAGTTATTTAATTTTAATTAATTTACAGACTTTATTACTTATGTTTTCTTGTACGACAAGGCAATGTTAAGGCAATTTTCTATTAAATTATACAGTCGACAACTTTAGTATTCCATTTAACATGTCTTTGGTTTGACACCTTGACATAACGTTTGTTTGTTTTTTTTTTGTATTCTTAGCTTCTTTTCCTTTTTTGTCAAATTAAATTTAAACAACAACAACAGCACCATAGTCAAGAAAACAGAAAACTGTCTCTTCTAGCAGTTTATCTAATTCGTACTTCCCCTTATATTCGGTAAAGGAGCTACAATGAAAAGTAATTGGAATTAAAAGCAAGTGGAGGAAGATGAAGAGGAAGTTGTATCTACCACATAAACCAAAATCAAATTTACCCAAAACTTAAGCATGAATTTTATTTTCAAAGGTTTTGAAAATTATTATTATTGCTGTGGTTGTTGTTGTTGTTGTTTGTGCCTTCTCTATTTCATGGTGTTTTTGTTTTTGTGAATTTTTCTGCCAAATCATTGAATTTTCTATGGATGAAATGAGAAATTTTAAATTTTCAAATTAATAGGCTTAGTAAAATATTAGGCACAAAAACGTTACATCCACACATACATAAATATGTGTGTTGGTGTGTGAATTTTTTGGCGTTGTGGTATGATTGTATGTATTCTCATTCAAGACTTTAAGAATTACCGACAACGTTCAAGGTGGATGTTGGCGTCTATACAACTGAGTCAGTCTCATTTCCGTTTCCTCTATGTGATTGTGTGTGCAAACAACAAATGTATGTGCTATCTTCCTAATTCATTTAAAGGCAAGTTACAGTTTTGCTGCTTTGCTGAAGATCGTCGTCATTACCATTTTCTACAATTTAGTTTTTATTTTAATTAGCGACTGTTTAAGATGTACACTAGACCTGACTTTAAAACGTTTTAAAAATATTATTAAAATAATAAAATTTTAAAAGAATTAAGTAAATGTTTGCTACTACATAAATTATATACCATCCCATGTAAATCTACTTTTTAAAAGGGCAGGTCTAATGTATACACTGGTAAATGATTTGCCAATTTTCCACAAATTACATCAAGTAAACCGTGTGTGTGGTTTATTTTTATTCCCAATAATGCCACATAACCTTATATGGATTAGATCACCAAACATTTTTTTATGTTCTTGATTTAGTGTTCGTTCTATTATACTTGAAGATCAAATGGGTTCTAGTTTAAACTTCGTAGTATTGCCAACAACAATAAAAATCAATTGTGTGTTTGCGATCTTGCTTTTGTTTCTAATTTACAAATGAACTTAGTTATAATTTAATTTATTACATGAATTGTATCGTATAGCGTATGTTCTTGTAATTGTCTTAAATTAATCATTTGAATCTGATAAAAGCTTTTTCGGAGATTGGCTAATAAAAATAAATAATTTTCTATTCGTTGAATTGGTATTGGAATCATTATAGATTCAACATTGAATGGTTTGTCTTTTTGTATGCACCATTTACTTATAATGACATTAAGAATAACAATTTTATGAGTTTGCAATCTCGTCGTAAACAACAACGTCAGAAAATGTCACAGTTTTTTTTTTATCGAAAATTTTATGAATAAGAAGAAAATAGTAGATAACTGTGTGTGTTGAGAAAATAATTTTGACAAATTCCTGAATTCAAATTAAAACAAACTATTCAGAAATAAAACAAAATAACTGAGGATCCACACACAACATTCGTAGATAATTTAATTCGTACTTAATTTAATCTCCAATCTTCAAGTTTAAGTAATTTTACAGAAAACTTGACATTTTTATTCATAGTCCATATGGAACTATTTGTAAGTGCCTACTATGCGTTAATAATAACTATAAGAAAATAAGAATAACTTTATGATTTTAACATTATCTTTTTTCCAACAAATAAATTCACATGTGTTGGTGTTGTAAACTATCACCTTTATTTTAGTCGGGGAGCATCGGCATCAGTAGCTTATTTTTATATAATGTATACTTTTGTTCACATTTAGCTTCAGTTCGTTTATGAAGTGAATCTTAAAATGATCAATTGATAATCTGAAATGGTTGGTATATCACTGTTCTAAATAAAATTTTGCGATTCTAGCATTCATGCTGTGAAGGTCACTGCGACAAAAATTAATGCATGTGTATGATATTGGTGCATTCTACATTCCATAAGTATTTACGAACACATCCCAGCAGTTCTTGGTGACTGTCCCGAACTAGTGATTTTACCTATCATTTAAGGTGACACGTGCATATCCTATGTATGCAAAGTAGTCCACGCATTGGATTCAAATACCGGTTACATGGAGCCAGTTACCTTACTAGCTATCTAACTGATTACTTTATCATCTACATGACTAGTTATTTTAGCATGTATGGATTCTAATTGACCTTAACTTCATGCTAAGTTAAGTTAAAGTAACTCCAATTTGTAGTGCAGAGTACAAATTGGAGTTAGCCAAGTGATCAGACATTAGTGACAACTACTGTTTATTAGTGGAAACATTGACTACTTGCTCAACTGCAGGGATTATTTGTAAATGCATACACATGGATGTAATGGATGTGTGTAGATATTTATGTATTTTATGTTTCTTGCACTTCCAAGCCATTAACTTTTGCCACAGAGTAATGCGATGCAGTCCAACAAGAACAACGTTAGTTTGTATTTAATCATACAATAATGTGTATTAATGTGGAAACATAACAGTTGCAAATACGTACATATATACATACATATATATGTATGTTTGTATGCACCATACCAGCAATAATAACAACAAACGCATTAAGTAAATGGCGGACGGATGGCATACTTTCACAGATTTAGAGCCAGTTTTTGACTTCGTATTTAAATATGAGTTATTTTTAAGTTCTATTTAAATACGAAAATGAGTTTCTCAGTGCTTTTTTAAATGATACTTAAATGGCCAACGTTGCCCATTTAAATTCTATTTAAGTTTCATAAACTACCATATGTTTTTGACAGCTGACTTTTGTTTTTTTGGTTTTAGTTCACTCTATTGTCGTTAAAAAAAAACAACAAAAAAACGGCGTCTTACTAAAACTACAATTCCGATGCGGGGCAATTGGAGCTTATTTTGTACATTTTCCTACCATTAATTTTTTGTTTAACAAACTTTTATTTCTTATTGGGCAAAATGTATCAATTTTTGTTTTGGTTGAACAGCTGTTTTAAGCAAAACTATCGATAAATTTTTGATATTTAGTAGTGCTACCATACTTTTATCTTATTTAAATAAGATAAATTATGTAGCACTGAAAAACTCAAACTTTATTTAAATACAACTTAATTTTAAGTAAAAATTAACTAAAGACGTATTTAAATAACAAGTTAAAAACTGGGCATTAAGCAAACAAAATATATGAAAATAAATTAAATAAAATAAAGTAGTAACTGTAAGTTCTGTTAAAAATATACATATGTACATGTATTTTATCTACTAAATATTAAATGCATTTACGTCATACAATTGTAATGCAGCAAAAATTTCACACACACACGACCCCAGACACACATTGTTGTGCTGCACGCTTTAAATATAAAAGGGTCTTCCAATAGGGACATCCGAACTCTGACAGTTGATAGCGGCCATATTGTTGCACCATGGACGTATAAAGAGTTCAACAACACGTGCAATATTCCATACACTATGACATCGATAGGACTTCAAATGAATAGGAAATTTCTATGATATCTCACACACACTTTGTTTCATTTAAATTTAATGATAGGAAGCGCTTAACGAAATACCCTTTATGGATGTATGTACTATGTTGTTTGTACATGTTTGACTGTTCACAAAGGGAGTACAATTTTTAACAGGCTGAACTCATTTCATCATGTCATGGTCGACCTCGTGTTTACCAGAGGACTGCAGATAGTGTAAGAGAGAGAGAGAGAGAGACAGATAGAGAGAGAAAATGGAAGACAAGCACTCGTAATATTCTTCTTTTTCGTGCTTTCTGCAGCATATCTTTAGGCATAAAAATGACACAAATTGCTGTTTTTTTTGTTGTTTTATTTTTGTTTGCTTTGTGTATTAAGAAAATATATTCTCATATTAACTTAAACAAAAAAAAACGAAAGAATGTAATTGTAGTATACAAATAACAATAAAAAATAACCTAGAATTGAATTTGTATTTTTTACCGTAATATGTTAACCTGCTTCCATTTCATTTCATTTTATTTTCATTTGTAAGTGTGATTACAAGTACATATACATATGTACACTGAATCAATTAAGTCTCCGCACAGACATACTCATAATATAAACTAGCTATTTATGGTCACTTTTCAATACATATTTAAACCTTTTTTAATTCATTTTATAAAAAATCTTATAAACTAGAAATCAACATAAAAAAACTACAAACATTTTCATTAAAATCATAAAAATTTACATAAATTCAATAATTTTACGAAAAGTATCACCAAAAAAGTCTCCGTACAGTTAACTATTTTAAGGCAAGGAATCCCAATATTAAACTTAATTGCATTTAGTATGTGGTAGGTCCTCCTTTCTGAGCAATTGCTTCATTTTAATGGCTATGCATGGAATGGTCCAGCTTTGTTGTTGTCAGGGAATCCAAAAATAAGCAAATTTTAATGGATAGAAAGAAAATTATTATTAACCTGCAAAATGAAGGAAAAAATTTAACCGAAATCAAGGATATTGTAAAAAGACCACGCTCTTCCATTCAGTACATTATTCAACAGTTCAAAAAAAAACCCGAACAATGGCAAATAAACAAAGAACTGACCATTAAAGAAAAATAGACCACCACTTAGAGAGAAGAATTGTACGATTTGTAGAAGGTAATCCAAAAATTATCGCATGTGTAATTGCGGGAAACTTGAAAACTAGTGATGAATTAAGTATCTCCGATTCCAAAAAAAATCTTTAAAAGATCAATATAAACTTTTTTCAAATTATAGTAGGGTCTAGATATACATATAAAAAACATTAATAAAAAATTAAAAAAAATACTCATGTCTTTCTGAAACTAAATTTTTAAAAAGATCTGTATTTACTATATTTCAAATTACAGTAGGGTCTAGATATATAAAAATCAATAATAAATAAAGAAATATTTCTAAAAATTCCATTCCGTAAAAATAAAAAAAAGTATTTCGGCGGGTGCTGGCGGCTACAATTTGTTTACAAATACATTCTCCAGAAGTTTCTTTAAATGATGTATATAGTCATTGGACGGGATTCGACGGTCTTTTTTTTTGGCAAGCTATATAACATTCTTAGAAAAAAAATATCAGTATATTTGAGAACCAAGTTTAAAGGACTATAACAGGAAAATGGAGAGGCCCATAAATATAAGATATACATTTAATAAAAGCATATATCAATGTTTATCTATGTTTTGAAGTATGAATTTCTATATGGTAAAACCATTGAGATACATATATCTAATTTAGTACAGCAGTAAAATATTTAAAAAAAATAACGAAAATATGATTCAAAATTCGTTGAACTTCTGGCGCTCCTGTCGAGAAAACCCCATTTGTATTGGAGGAGAGCAGATTGTCAGCTTCCGAAAAAACATAGTTTTTCCAAATTCTGAAGATACCGATTTTCATAATTTTGTCCACCTAGATTTTGATTTGGAACCACAATGCCCTTGTTCGAAAAGCGAACATGAAAAAGAGATTGGATTACGCTATCGAGCATATTGATAAAGATTTTTTATTTAGAGATCGAGTTATTTTTAGCGATAAAAGTAAATTGAATGTTTTTGGTTCTGATGGAAGAGAAATGTTATGGAGAAAGCCAAATACTGAAATGAATGACGCTAACCGTAAAGCATGGAGGAGGTAACGTTATTCTTTGGGGTTGCATGGCTTCATCAGGGGTGGGAAATCTTATTTTTGTTGAAAACCGATGGATAATATATTAAAAGAAAACTTAAAACAAAGTTTTGAAAAATTATGCTTGGGACGTTTGTATTGCTTCCAACAAGACAACGATCCCAAACACACCTCTAGATTAGTAAAGGAATGTCTTATTTATAATGTTCCTAAGTACTTAAATCGCTCAGCTCAGTCACCTGATCTCAACCCGATTGAGCATCTATGGGATCATTTGGAAAGAAAGATTCGGCAGCACAATATAACGAGTAATGATCAGCTAAAAGCCGTTATAATGGAAGAGTGGTATAAAATAGATTCCCTGACAACAACAAAGCTGGTCCATTCCATGCACAGCCATTAAAATGCTGCAATTGCTCAGAAAGGAGTACCTACCACATATTAAATTCAATTAAGATTAATATTGGGATTCCTTGCCTTAAAACGGAGACTTTTTTGGTGATACTTTTCATACAATTATTGAATTTATGTAAATTTTTATGATTTTAATGAAAATGTTTGCAGTTTTTTTATGTTGAGTTCTAGTTTATAAGATCTTTTATAAAATGAATTAAAAGAAGGTTTAAATTTGTATTGAAAATATATAAATAGCTAGTTTATATTATGAGTATGTCTGTACGGAGACTTAATTGATTCAGTGTATATGCACATAGGAATATTTGTGTGTACATATATCCATATACCCACCCAGCTAACATTTTCTATCAAAAAGTATTAAAATCTAATAAAATGAAAACTTCACACGTTCCCCAAAGAAGAATAAATTTCTTGTTTACACAATAGTATGTATTACAAATTATTTATTTTTCCATTTTATATTTTTTTCACATTTGTTATTGCCTTATTTGCATTTATAGTTGAGTTTTTGAAAAATATTATTACTCAGTATTGTCGTCTTTAAATACCTTTAGTAGTGACAAAACAGTAACATATTGACCAATAAGTATGAATCACCATACAAATATTCATATTTCGTCCATTGTATCTACATATTTATGAGGATGTTGGTTTCTGGACACTTAAAAAAAATTAAAAGAAAACATACGTTTTAACCTTATTGTATTCTGCATGTGTGTCTGCATATGTATTTGAGTTTTAATTAAAAACGAAAAACTAACCTTTTTCGTTATCGAATGTTATCGAACTTAAGTTAATATAAATACCAATGTTAGTTAGTTACCTGGAGTATTGTTGTACATACAGATACTGTGTCCATTTTATTTCAAATAAAAAAATTAACCACGACTTTTCTCTCATGTCGTCGTTGATGACAGTTATCGACTGTATCTTCCATATTGTCATTGACGACAGTATACGCGACAATATTCCCACTAGTTTTGTAATTGAAAAAAACTAGTATTGTATTACAATAAACTATAATTAAATTAATTTCATAACTGATGCCTATAACATGTTTAATTCTATACAATCGGTAAAGTGTGGACATGAAATTATGTTTGCTTAATTCCTCTAACAACTGTAAACGTTGAACTTTTCATTAACTTTAAGTACGTTGCTACTATTATTATTGATTGGATCTCAGACTGTATAAACTTATGTGAAAATTATCATAACTTGAATACAAATTTGCTCTGCCGCCTTTGGCCGGTCTTCACTTCCTTTGCTGCTATTGTTGAAACATTCACAGATACTCAATCGTACACAAAAACACATTCAAATAACATTTGTCGTCCACACATAATATTTGTATTGGTATTTACTCTCTTACCATATATATGGTATTGTATACAAATGAGTTAATACATACAAACATACATATATGAATATACTTATATACGTATGTATGTATTGCATCTTCTATATAAGTCTATAAATATTTATGAGTTCTAACATTTACATGTATATGTGTTTTTTGAGAATATTGTGTATGGAACCACATCTGTTCTTCTCATAAAACGTATACACTAACTACCCTACATGCTAACAAACGTACAAATGTAGTTTTATATTCATTTTAGCACACACACATATTATTATTATTACTCCCTATCTACCTACCTCCCTACCTCCATCCCTATCTCCCTCCCTACCTCCCTCTCACCGTCCTTTACGAATTTGAGGGCGAAACATTGTTTCAGTTCGTTTTAATTTACAGCCAAAATCTGTATAAATCAATGTTGCTTTCAGCGTTGCCACTCATAAAATATTTTTCCTACCAAATTTCTAATTAAAAACTACCAAAGCCTACTAAAACCTACCAAATTTAAAATATTTGAGAAATGCTATATGAATTCGTTTCAAAATTAATAGTTAACTTAAAATTATATTATTGCTGCTATAAAATTATCCAGAGGAAGAATGATATTGAAGCAGAGTTTAACACATATTATTAGAAAATAAAAGTTTTGAGAGCCCTTTGGGATTTTTTTGGACTCAACACTACTAAATAAATACACATTTACCTGACTAAACTAAATATTTTAGAAAATGCTATCTTCATATTTTGCAAATATGTAGTTTTATTATTTTGGCTTAATTATGTTAAGTAGTTTTTTCGTTATTATTTTAATTATTTTGTTCTTAAAAATACTTCTGTATTCAGAAATATCGTAGCCTACCAAAATACGACAAATATCGGAACAAACCAACCAAACTACCAAAAGTCAATTTGTTAACTTCAAACTACCAATTTTGGTCCAATTGGACCAAAGCGGCAACGCTGGTTGCTTTATACTCATTTTTATAAGTTTGTAATTTTGCAGAAATCAAATTATGTACTCGTAAAAACTATACAGCTAATTTTGTTATAAATTTTTGCAAAATTTACTAAAAAAAAGGGTCAGCCAGTCATCCGTCCCACAACTGTGAACAAATAAAATTCGTGTGTGTTAATGGAGCAAATTTGGATGGATAATAAACACACACAAATGGAAACAGATATTGGCCTTTTAATGATTATTGTTATTATCTATCAAACACTTAAATGAAAATGTCTATTAAGTGTCAGATAACTTAAATGAAATGTTTTGTAAAAACATTAAGTGGGTATAAATTGAGGTGTTGCAAACAATTATTATGAGGGTTTCGATATTCAGCTCTAGCAACATATTTCTTATATTTGGCTATGCAATAAATATGAAATTATATCATTTCATCACAATCAACTACTATAAATATTCATACTGTTCGTTCGTATTAATATTAAAATTGCAATGCTTGTCTGCAATTTTTAGTAGCAAACACAATTGCACATTCACCAAAATATATGCTCGTGCTTTAGTAGCAAACACACTTTTTTGCAAAACTAATATAGCACGCCATTCGTTTTATTTTGTTGTGCTGGCAAATTTCTCTAGCAACAATTCACATTTCTTTGGTTGTGCTATAGCACAATTGACATTTCTGCAATTGATGCTAACAGTTGCTGTTATTGCTATGTGTGTTATACACTTATCAGTAAATGCTCACAATGTATGTAATTATTGTCATATAAATATTATAATGTATTTTATGGTTTTCAATAATAATTTATTATATATGTCATTGCGAATTAATTTATATGCAGAATAAAAGAAAAAATTTATTTGATTTTATTATTAACATTAAAAAAACGTTCGTTTTTCAATGATAAACAAGTTGGTAATCTTAAAGAATATTATGAGTATCACATTTTATTTAGATAAAAGTAAATACATACATATATCATTAATTTCATCTCAAACAAATTCACCTTGGATCTTTCGATTTTCCCCATATTCGGTATAAACAGACGGATTTGAACATGTCAAGTTTTATTTTTTTTAATTTCTTAAACTTTTAATTATTTGCGATTTTAATTTTTGAAAAACAGTTTTCGAATAATTCCCTACACTAAGTAAATGAGCAAAAACATATTGATTTCAAATTTCAATAATTTATATTTGCGAGTGATTTTCGGAAGTGGGCCTTATATGGGAGCAATGACCCATTATGGACCGATCACTTAGGTCGTGTGATTTATGTCTATATGAAAGTTATTTATGTTGAATTTTGTGTGTATAGCAATATTTTTAAGAGATTTATGAAAGTTAAAGTGATTTTCGGAAGCTGGTCTATATGGGAGCTATGTAGTGTTTATAAAAAACCGACTTCTTAAAAAATCGGTTTGTCGGTTAACCGAAAATTGGCCTTTTTGAACGTTTTTCGGTTAACCAACTTCGAAAAAACCGGTTAAACTGGTTAACCGACATATATATAAAACAAATTTCCAAGTCCCAAAAAAGGACATATAAGATGCAAACGCACTTCTTCTTAACTGTGATTATTTGTCATTATAAATCTTACCAAATAATTAATAAAACTCCATTATCAGATTTCAAAAATTTTCAAAAGGAACTTTGTACACTACTAAGCTAACAAAATGATTAATAAAATAAAATTTTATGAGCAAAACACACTAATGAAGTCATCAAATTTATTGAAAGAAGGTATGTACATACATCAAATTCAATTCAAATTTAACGTTTGGTAAAATCATCGCTAAATTTATAATGAATCATCAGTAAGATTTAGCTTAACTTCTAGAATTATGCGGAATTTAATCTTAATTTTTAATAGTTTCATTATGTGTAATTTATTCTGAAAAAGTTTTTAAACTCATCATCCTCTACTATTTAGAATCATTGTAATTCTTAAAAAGATTTATATAAAGAGGTTTATATTGTAAATCAGCAGTTTAGGTTTCAAATCAGACCAAATGTTTGATATAATGTGTACACAATGCTCAAAAATGCACAAAAATATGAGATTTATAAATTTTAAAAACCCAGTTATATAAACCGGTTAACCGAAAATAAACTTTTTAATTAACCGGTTCGCAAAAAACCGAGATTATGAAGAAAACCGGGGTTTTTGGTTAACCGGTTATCCGGTTTATAAACACTAGAGCTATGACTAATTATTGACCGATCGTAACAAAATTTGGTGACATGAATTTCGTATATATAAAACTTATTTGGAACGAAATTTGTGCAGATATATATATGTATATAAATTAAACATTTATGACCGATAAAGTCCAATTTCGGGAGGACATTTGTATGGGGGCTAGGTGAAATAATGGACCGATTTCAATAGGCTTCGACCTTGGGCCGAAAAAATTATATGTACCAAATTTTATCGAAATATCTTCAAAATTGCGATCTGTACTTTGCGCACAATGTTTACATGAACAGCCAGTCAGACGGACGGACGGACATCGTTTAATCGACTCAGAAAGTGATTCTGAGTCGATTTGTATACTTTAAGGTGGCTGTTAGACTAAATCTTTGGACGTTACAAATATCATCACAAATGGGTATAAAAATATTACATTTTTAATTTCAAATATTATAATAGACCAATAGATAGACTCATTTCAATAATTATACCAACGAACATCTCACATTTTAATATAATTAAGAATAAAATATAAATAATATAAAATATTTTTATTATAATGAATTACATACTTGACAATAAAATTACTGGCAGCATCCAAATAGCATAAAAACAAGAAATATTAATTTAACTATAGCAGAGAAAGAAAATAAACGTAAATTGCTGCCAGAGTAAATTGCAAGCACAACGAAAAAAAAAAACGAATGCTGACACGCAATATTAGTTCGGCAAAAAAGTGTGTGTGCTGCTAAAGAACGCACATATAATTTGGTTGTTGTACTACAATAACGAGCTGGCAACTGGTTGTATTTGCTACTAGAAATTGCAAACTAACAATGCAATTTTTAAAGTAATATATGAATAGTAACAGCAATTTATATTAGTAAAGTTATACAAAATTTAAATGGTAACTATATTTTTAGTATGCTGAATGATAAAAATTTATATTTACTGCAATTGACGGCTAATATAGTAGCAATTATAAACCCTGATTATTATCTCGTATATAAGTATATTGGTACTTAATAAAGCTGGAAAGCATCTAAAATTTGGAAACCATTCGACAGCTTAATATTAAAACTTCTTCCAAATTATATCTCCACAAATGGCTAGTTCGTACACATATTTTCAATAGCAGCAGCATCTATAAAATGTCTTCCCATTCTATATTTTTTTTGTTGATATTTTCACATTGAAATAACATAATTTTTTTATTAGCTAATGAATTTAATTTTTTAATATTGTATGTGTAACTTTTTTAATCATTTCGAAACAAAACTTTTGACTATTTTCGTTTAAAGTTTTAGATTAAAACTTCTCAGTAAAAAAAATATTTGAAACACAAACAACTTGCCACTTTCATCAGCACTGTTTATGTGTTATATGCAAAATGTGTTGTATCTGTAAGTAAATTGATTCAATACTGTTCAATATTGACACATTTTTTTCAAATTTACAATTTTCTCTTATCCCCAGAACTTGATGTAAGAGAAGAACATAAAATAAATCTACAACATAAGCTTCAAGTCGAATGGATTGAGTACATGTTTCTGTATTAGGAATACAATACTTTTATGTGTATATATACATATATATGTACATATATGTATGTATTGTATGTAAATGTTCATCCATCGCTTTTTCAATTTTCATATTTCCTGACAACTTAACAATAACTGGAAGTTATCACAAAAACAAAATATAATATATACAAACTCACACAAATATACATAAATATGTTCATACAATGTAAATGTGCATGTGTTAAAAATGAAAAGATTTCATTCAATAAACAACTTGAGAAAAGAACAAAATCAGAGCATCAGAATATTGTTTGTGGTAAAATAAATTCTACATAGGTATACATACATACATACATACATATATATGTATCTACTAGAAAAATAGAAGCACAATTTACATATTATGTATCTATATATGTATGCATATTAGAGTGTCCCTTAGAATTAAATTTTTGAAAATGTTGAGATGGTACCCCCTGAAAACTTGTGTAATGACATAAAATACCACCAAAAAAATTTTTAGTTTGTTCTAAGAAGGGCAACCCGTGCCGACTTAGCTATTTCCAAAAATTTAATTCTAAGGACACTCAAATGCATATGTATGATTGTATATACATACATACACAGTAAACAATTTTGGCAGAATTTTCAGAAATATTTCTGAACATTTATCAGAAAATTAACCGACTTGTCTAAATTTCCTTCTGGAAATTTTAAAATTAAAACAAAAATTCTCTGGCTGTACTTTAACAGGGAATATTTTTTTATACCCTCCGCCACCACAACTGGTGAATGAGGGTATACACATCTGCTCAAAATAATAGATACACCAAAATTTATTTTTTAAAAACGAAAAAAAATAATGGTATATTGTAAAATTATAAAAAAAATTCAGTCGATTTTTATTTATAGTTAAAAGGAGAGTAAAAAACAAAAACAAAATATTTCATAATTAATAATAAATATTATAAAGTAAATTAAATTTCTTAAATTTCGAAAATTTTGGTGCTCATAATAATAGATACATTTTTAAAAATTCTTATTAAACAAAAGCTAATAAATTTTATCTTAAAAAAATTAGTTTATTATTAAAGTAAAGCTAGTATCCAGTATATCCACCTTTGTTTTGTAAAACTTTCTCCACTCTTCTGGGCATACTGGATATCAAGTTCTGACACTTCTCCAATGGAATCTGGTACCATATTTTTTGCGTTTTCTCCCATAAATCGTCTTTATTTTTGAAAACTTCCTTCGAAAGCCTTATCTTTAATTCACTCCACAAGTTTTCTATTGGGTTTAAATCAGGGGATTGGCTGGGCCAGCTTAAAACAGGTACGTTATTCTCCAAGAACCAGTTTTTAACTAATCTTGAACTATGTTTTGGGTCGTTGTCCTGCTGGAATGTCCATATTAATGGCATATTTTCCGATGCATATGGAAGCATTACGTTTTCCAATATGTCTCAATAACCACTAGCATTCATGGTATCTTCTATTCGGAATATCGGACCAACACCATTCCATGAAAAGCAACCCCAAACCATTATGTTTCCCCCGCCATGTTTTACCGTCTTTTTTGTAAATTTAACGTGGAATTCTTTTACTTTTGGTCGGCGTACATTTCTTTGGCAGTCGTTTCCAAACAAATTTATTTTTGTTTCGTCGCTCCATAAAATATTTCTCCATTTTTTTTTCGCCTTCACACCCGGACCATTGTAAGTGCTCTTTAGCAAATTCTAATCTTGTCTTGATATTTTTTTGGCGCATTAGTGGCACTTTTCTGGCAATTCTTCCCGGCAATTTAGCTTGTAAAAGACGACGACGAACTGTTTGTGGACTGATTTCGTTACATAGCTCCGCAGAAATAACTTTCGATGATATGAAAGGGTATTTTTTAACCATAAGGACGATCCGCCTATCTGTTTCTGGACTGGTTTTCTTTGGTCTACCGCGAGTTTTTCTTTTTTGTTTTTTAGATAAAGCATTTTGGACAAAATGTAAAGATCTTCCTATGCTCTTTGCTATTTCCCGTAATGATTTTCCTTGATTTCTCATCGTTTGAACAATTTTTTTCTCATCTTCGGTACAATGATGATTTCGTCCCATTTTCTTCAAAAGAGTCCTATTTTTTATAAAATTGTTGCTAAAATTTAAATTATACTTACTGTTTCACGTAAATAGGAACAAAAAATTGCACAAAAAAAAAATTGTATATAAACAAATTACAAATTACTGATGTGTATCTATTTTTATGAGCAAATAATTTTTTGTAATTCAAATAAATTCGTTTTTAAAAATCAACATGAAAGCAAATATTTGCCAGATTTTTGACTGACATGACATTTCCAGATAGAAATTTTAATAATATGATGTATTCTTAACGCTTGCGAGGAAATTTTCAATGTTACCGCCATTTAAATTTTTTCCAATTAGGTGTATCTATTATTTTGAGCAGATGTGTATATAAGTTTGTCATTCCGTGTGTAATATTGAGACCCAACAAAGTATATATTTGTATGATCATTATGGAATTCCAAGTCGATTGAGCCATGTCCGTCTGTCTGTTAACCGATTAACGGTTAATCGATTGAATACCCTAATAAATATCTTATAAATATCGCTATTAAGTTGAAATTCGTCATAATCCCCATTTATACCAAAATCGCTATACCTAATTCTATGATGATCCGCTTTTAATTGGTTATATTTATTTTAACGATACGATTATCGTTATAAAAGTTAGTGAATCGCACTACAGAACTCGAATAGGATTCTGTCCGACAACACTGGAACATTTACGAATCTCCACAGACAAAGAGTAACGATTTCTTGTCAACCACTCTTACACATTTCGGTACAATGTCTTACCGACATCGGATACGCAATCGGCAACTTCTGGAGACTATCGGTACGAATTCTAAACGAATTCGCCAAAGAAATGTTTAGTGGGTTCACATATACATATATATAAATATGTATAGATATGTATCCAACGAGTATTTTCAAGAAGTTTATAAATTTAAAAATAAATTTTTACTACCGAATACTTTAACTCATCAATATTCATTTGAACGAGGGAATAATAAAGTAGATATCATTATTTTAATATGATGTGTTTGTGTCAATGTATTTTTTTTTACAATTGATTCCATTTCGTTCAAAAGAAATGAATGATGTTCTATTATCGTTATTGATTGCATTTCAAACACACATTTATGTCATACTTACACAAAAAAAATAATAATAATATTCTGAATTTTAGACTACAAAAACTTGAATAATGCCTAAAATAAATATCGATAGTGATGATGATAAGCTCGGCTTGAGGGAAATATTAAATAACTATAAATTGCAAGCCAGACAAATCATCAGCAATGCTATAAATATTTAGCATATTTAATTTGAAAGTAAATTTTGAAAGATCATGTCGTTACATTTTTAGGTTTTTGTTGCCTTATCTTTTAAAACTATGTAATATAATGAATAATATTAGAATTAAGTTTACGTATATCGGCGTTGTGTATTGTGTTAATTTCACATATTTATAGTGTTATTTAACAAATAAAAAAATTTTTTTTTAAAAATATACAAAAATTCAACTAAATTAGCAGCAAATCGACGTTGATCGCGTCCTTGTAGCCCAAAATGTGTGCTTTTTATTGGTATTTAAAGCTAAAAAGAAATATAAATGAAATAATGACAATACAATACATACTCGTATGTATACATATCGAGCCCTTAGCGCCAAATTATCGTAAGCGACATTTTCTAAATTTTTTTTTATTGCAAAAAGAATATTTATCGTAAACAACACACAGTGGTATCGAAAAAAGAGGGAAATAAATCTGTAACTTCCAAATGGTTAGATTGGTTTAAATGAAATTTCACATGCGCAAAGAAAAAGTGTCGTCGAGTTTAAGTTTTGAACCTTGACCTCATGGGACCACCGGGGGCGCCCACTCGGGCATATTATATTTTAAAAACGATCCAATTTATTCGTTTGTGTTCCGATTTCAAAAAACTTACACACATATAATCTTCTCATCGAGCACTGTAAAAAACCTTATCATAGCTGTCAAATATCTCTTATAGCTCAGGAGGTATTCGCATTTGAAAATTAAGTTTTCAAAATTTCTACCCACTATTTTTTTGGTAAATTAAATTTTAGGGCAAAAATTCTAAAATCGCATAATCGATATCAAAATATAGTAACCAATTTTAGGTGGCCTAATATGTTTTTAATTATTTTGTAAAGGGTTCCGATAACCCCGACCCTAGTATGGATATTATAGCCAAAAAACTAAAAATTCACATTTAAAACTTTTTTAAAACTTTTTTGGGAATTGCGGGATTGCTGATAATAAATTTCAAAATTCGTTTTTATTTTTCCATTTTAAATACAAAAATCTACATATCTGTGAAATTTCATTAAAAACTATTCATAAATAAAAATTTAATTTCAATTTGAAAAATTTGTATCTTTGCAAAAATTCAATAAAAAACATTTTTTGTCATATTTTTCAATAAAGTATTCCATGAATTTTTAATTGTCAAAAGTTATAAATATTTTTGAAAAATAAGCAAATATCATAACATTTTTAATTCTATGTATAAATTTCAAAATAATCAAAAAAAATCTTCTCCTGTAAAATTTGTGTTTTGTCGCTTACGATAATTTGGCGCTAAGGGCTCGATATGTATGTCTATTATAGTATGTATTTATATTTGTATGTACAACAGAGCTGTAAATGAATCATTCATTTTTGAATTAATTCGCGAATCATTCACACAAAAAAATTAATTGAATGAAATTTGAGTCAATTCAAATGATCTTGAATTAATTCAAATGAATTAGAAAAAAGAATTAGCATATTTAGCAGATTCTTCAAAGTCATTAAGTATGCAGCATAATTATCCGACGGTTAAAAAGGCTTTCTTTAAATTTAATTTATGTAGCTCATTTAATACACATACACATACATATACAGTGGTGGCCACCAATTTAAGACAAATACTTGAATTTTTTTCATCAACTGAATTTTAAGTGCGATAGAGCCAAAATAAAAGGACCTCTAAGGTAAGGTATGCAATTTATTATTAATGTTTTTAGTTTCTGAAAAAATGTTTGGAAAAATCGGTAAAACATATATGGAAAAAGATATGTGGAAATACGTTGATCCACCTCAGCGAACATCCGCTGTTAATAACATGATATGAGCGAAACTAATGGAACTAAAAATAATTTGGACCGAATATTTTATAATAATAAAATTATAATGATATAAATGTGTGAAAATATGTTTATTTAAAAAAAATTTGTTTTGGTCAAGTTGTAGAAAAATTGTGGTGAATATGTATGAATTGACACAGTCGAATAAAACACACTTGTGTGTTAAAACAGTCCTCATGCATACATATTTGTGGAAATATTTGAAAAAATAATTGACAATTACATGGAATTTAGCAAACAATTTTTGTCTTAAATTCCTGGCCACCACTGTATGTATATGTTTAGCATATTTATGAAACACAATTGTGTTTTGAACTACATACATTGCTATTTTTCTTCTTCTTCTTGAAGAAACAATCTCCAAACACCTTGTTTTCATTGATCAGGCGCGGATACAGGACAAGACTTTTCAATTTGTGTACTGAATATTTCATTCCCCCTAGAGATCAGCTGTTGAATTTGATTGATTGCAACTCATTTTTGATTCATTCATTTGAATTGCTAATTCTTTTTTCTAATTCATTTGAATTAATTCAAAATCAATTCAATTCAAATGAATTGCAACTCATTTCTACAAATTCATTTGAATTGGAAGTGAATTGAAATTCATTTCTGCCTAATTCGTTTGAATTGATTCAAATTTCATTCAATTCATATTTTCAATTCAATTCAATGAATTAATTCAAAATTTAGCTAATTCATAATGAATTAAAATCAAAAAAGAATGATCAATTTACAGCTCTGATGTACATTTGATAGCATAGGAATTGTCGTCTCATTTATCAAAATGTTTTAGATTGAATTTCATGATAACAAAGTTGAAATGTCAAGGCACGTTGGCGATATTTTTACATAGTTCCTTATTTTTAGTTTATTCGTGAATAGACCTGATCAGCTTATTAATACGAATAATAATGTGAAATAATGTAATAAAAGGAATTCAAATCGACTTTCCTGTATCAAAATACCATTCATTCATACAATTTTAATGTTTTTCCAGTAACGCACAGTGGCGCCATTTGAGTTTTTTTCGTTGCAAAAATCATAACTTTTGAATTAAATGAGATAATCAAAAAATTTAAAAGGCATATGATAGATAATTGATCAGCCAATGAAATGAAAATGGTTCTACGCCTTTCAGGTGCCTACTTATGGGTTAGCGAAGTTGAAATTTCTGGAAAAATCAATTTTATGGGAAGTTTCTTTTTAAAGCCTTTTATGATATAAAATTATTCCAGAAAAGATAAAAAAAAATTTTTGGTTGGTTTTTCACGGTCATATGTCATTTTTGAATTTTACCTCTAGCACAAAATGGGGCAAGAACGGACAGCTGGAAATTTTTACATTAGGTAAAGGAATAATCAAAGAACTTATTTTGAAAATATGGCAAACATAGAAATTGATAGTTTTTTTTTTATTTTCCATCAAAGTTGAGAAATATTTAAAAAAAAATTATTTGGTAAATATCGATTTAATTGGACAAATACAAAGCAAACAGTACAATTTTTGTTTATCTTTTCTTAATAAATATATATATCTATCTATCAAAAGAATTAAAAATAATGACGATCAGTTACATAGTTTTCCATATATTGTATCTGAAAGCGGACCAAATTACCTAAAAATTGTCTGTTTTTTTTTTTTGAAAACTGAAAATTAGTCAACTTTGAAGGGCTGTTTCTTCAGAACCAAAAATCTGATTGTAATAATAGTAGCATTATTAGACAATTTACTGTAAAAGAGGTTTATTCAATATTTTTTAGGGGCACATGAAATTTTGATTTTTGCAACCTCACTTGTTGCAACAAAATATAAAACCTTTATAAAATAATACATTGTATTATTATTGAATGTAAGTAACAAATGGAACACATACATCAAATGTTTGCCGATTGTGAAGGATTTTATCTACATGTATCAATATTCACACTTTTTTGAGATCTTTTTTAAGTTTGAGGGTCTTGCTTTTGTCGGTTTTAAATCTAAATAATCTACAAACTGTGTTCTATTTAAAAATGTCAAAAAACCCACAAACCGTTTTTTTTATTTTAAAATAGCAAACATTTATCACCATGAAACACGAAAAACAATAACCCCAGATATTAAGAAAATGGGGGTTATATGTTTTTTTTTTTTAATCGTCGTTTCAAACATGGACAAAATGGGTATCAAAATGTATGTTTTGACTATTAAATACTCGTAGTGAGCAAAGCAATCAAGATGTTAACCTACACCAAGTCACTAAAGCAATTTTTTATTTTGTAGCGCAGTGTTTGTTATTTACATACGTATCCGATAAAGCTACATATTAAGCATTTGTATTAAAGTAATGATTATTTCTCTGTTGTGAATTTGTCAAAACATGATAACTTTAACTTTGCATTTAAAAATAATAATCAAAACAATTTTGTTTTTAAAAGCAAAACTTTTATATTAAATATGAATGCACATGTGTTATTTATCAATTTTTCCTGATGAATTGAAAAAAAAAACTTTTTGATACAAAAAAAAAAATTCAAATATGTTGTAACTTGTTGTATTTAAAGCCTCAAAAAATTTATGTATACAATTTGTTAACTTTGTTTTTTCAATGACAGATGAAACTACGTACAAACGCACGTATTGCATAAAAATGACTGAATACAACATAACTTTTGTTATTTGCCCAGCAGTTAATCAAGTAGTCAATGTAGCCTTTATAGACAGTAATTGTCACCCATGTCTGATCACTTGGCTGACTTCAATTTATATATTTTGGGTCATTTGTCACAAGTGCGGTCTTTGTAGTGCAGAGACAAGTCAATTGGTAATTTATACATCCCATGTAATCTTGTGTGAAGTCCATTATCACTATAGTGCCTCTAAGTAACCTAGTCTCTTTAAACGCTTATTTTGTACTGTAATTTGTTATTTTGTGGAGGTTCATTTACAAGCAATCGGTTATTGGACTGATTACGAGATGTATTTTTAACGGACTATTTGAGGTCAATTAGCACCCGTACATGTTAAAATAACTAGTTATGTAGCTGATCAAGTAACCACTGACTCTACGTAACCTACTAGTTGCCACCCTAAGTGATAGGTGAAATCAAATCACTAGTTCGGGACAGTTACCAAGAACTGCTGGATATACATATGTATATGTATGTATGTATGTGTATACGAATATTTATATATGCATGTATACGTGAAAAGGAATACGTGCATGTATTCGGTTACAGAAAAACTTGTGTGTAAATCCAAAAGTCCTCATAAAACTTTTACAATAATACAACTATTACAACACACAAACCCATGTCAAGTTTGTTCAAATATCGAGAGAAAAAAAATATAGAGATAAATCCGCATAGACTGACTGCCAGCGGAAAGATAAATATTTTTTAAACTTTTTTTAAGCCGCTCAATGAAAATACCTTATTTTTCACATTTAACAATTTATGGTTTTAAAAATGGAGGTCACAATACTATTCTATAGATGCATGTTATAGTTTTAGATATTTATTTCATAGATACATGAAACAGTCATCGCACATTTGAGGGTATGATTTTTAAGCATTTCCTTTACAAAATTAAGTCAATCTGATTACTGAAAGTGCTGTCGTTTTTAGGGGGTCGCACAGTGATGACAAACGTTTTCAGAATATAATTTTTTCTTATTTAGAGCGAGTATAAGTAGTAAACATCAAACGTAGTAAAATCCATCCATCGATTAAAATTGAAAAGTTTCGCTTTGGTGCAGATTACGTCGAATATTAGGATCGGTTTTGGAAAAAATAGTTTAGCTCGGACGCTAATGTTTTTCATTATCTTAAAAAAGTAATAAATATTATTCACGAGTGAATTATTATTATTATTTTGTATTAATATTACTCATACGTTTACATGGTAAAAAAAAGTACGTGAAACAAATTTTAAATGAATTTTTATAAATGTTTGTTTATAGTTTACCGAGTTACTAGTATAAATATAATCAATTTAGAGAAAAAATAATACATTTTCTGATAGTCTGTTACTTTTATTTGTTAAAATGAATTTTTATAAAAATCTTTTTAATTCAAAATTTAAGCAATTGCTAAAATATTATGATCATTACAAAAACAACTTTTTGAACTTAAAAATTAGTGTTTTTTAAAAATAAATACTTCTCCAAAACGTTTTTGGGACAAAAACAAAATTTAGTATTGCATATCAAAATATATGTACATATGTACATTAATTTTAAAGAACTTAACCGTTTAGGAATGACATTTAAGGATTTTTCCCTACTATAATTCACAAGTATTTTAACAAAAATTTATTCTTTGCTAAACCTTGCATAAATTTGCACCTTACGCAATTCTAACCTCTTTTTGTGGTAAGAAAATATTAATTTTGTAGATGAAGACTGGGACATTTTGATTAAGTGATTCCATTTGTAAAACATTAACGTTTTTAGAGTATTTGTAAACATTTCCTAATCATGATGTTTATATTTAATGATTTATTTATATTCTATGGGAAAAATGACTTTTTAAAATAATAATATTAAATATTAGTTCGAATTTAATTTCATAAAACAGCTGGTTAAAAATTTAGTGGATGGAATTAAGCCATTGAAACTTCTTTTTACAAAAATATTTATATTTCGTTACGACAGACTTTTTATAAATTAATTACAATTATACATATGTATGAATGAATACACCTACAATTTACATAATTGGGAATTGTCATCATCGGACTGGACAATTGTAATGCAATGTAAAAATAAATATTCGCCAAATAACTTTTATTTAGTTTTTAGGACAGAACTATAACATCTGTAGCACACGAATTAACCATAAAAGTGATAAAGTCGTGGTTAAGATGAAAGGCGTCAAAATATTTTTTTATAATTGTAGATAATTTGGCACACCTTTAATATTTTCGATATTTCTACAACTGTTAATGAAGTTAAACATGCAAGTTGTTCGACTCTGAAAAACAAACAATTGAAGTAGTGAAAAATAGAAGGAAAATATAATATAAATGTTTATGGTTGGTGTTTTGTTTCAGTCTGTAATTCTCATTCACTCTATAGTTTTATTTGTATAATATCATTAGCTTTTGTAAAGCCTTTGGAAAAAGGTCAGATCATCCGGAAAAGGTTCCTGGTGACCTTACCAAAGCTAACCTGAATTTTGCATATTAAAACTAACACATATTAAAATTATACTTCATATTTCCAAAAATAACTTTTGATACTTTAAATTACATTAACTTTTAGGTTCATCCACTAACTTCTTAACACATAAACCAAAATGTATATATTTTGGAATGAAACTTCAATGTACAATTTAGTTATTGAACTGAGAATTCTTGTCTACAAATTTTTGGGAATGCTTGGCTTTCTATTCCTAATCCCATTAGTTTACCCTCCTGAAAATGATACATGTAATTACTTTACGTATTAACTTAGAGCATATAAATAATATGTACTGAACTTACACTTTTATGGCGATGTCCGATCTTAATAAGTGTTTAATTTATTATATGTATGTAGTACATACATATGTATATTTTTTTTTTTCAAAATATTCGTATTTGTTCAATAAATATTTTATATAATTTTATTTATTTATTTAATTTTATATGTCAGACTATTATCAACCGCCTAATGTTCCTATTGGAAGTTAAGAAGACCACCGAATTATCATTAAATGTTTATTGTCGTTTACAGCAACTAAATTACGTATATCTGTAAAATTTATAATTATTTATTGTAGCTGACAACTGAATTATATTTAAACAACTATAGCTATACCCATTATTTTTATTCTCAATACCATATTGTTTTTATTGAAAACTATAATGATGAACTTAATTTAGTCGTCATATTCGATTTAGTCAGAATAATTTAATTAAAAGACGAATTGGTTGAAGTAATTAACTTTGCTATTGTGGAAACCTAGATTCCATAACAATAAATAACCTATTTACAGTTATAAAAGCATAAATTCTGTTGTATTTGAAAATATTTTATAATTGTAATAAAAATTCCATATACATAGTCAGCTTTTAACAATAACAACCGATTTCCAACCAATCTGTTTTCTGTGTGTATGCTTCTATTTTTAACTCGATTGGCATTATATTCATAAATACTAATTAATAAAATATTTTCGAATTTAAATATTAAATATTTGTAATTAAATACTTTTGCGTTCCTAAACTTTAAAAGGGCATTATTGCCTATTTTTAAAATAAATTAATAAATACACTTTTTTAATGTGTCTATTCAGAAACACACACTTTACAGGACTGATTAAGTTCTAATACAAGTATGACGTCTATACACGTCATGATACCAGGGGAAGTCCCAAATTAAAAATTTGGCATGTTGCAATATTTGTAAGCTTTGTATCCGTATTTTCTCTGCAACAATGTTTATATACATATCGTTATAAAGAAAACAGATATATTATTGATTTTAAACAATTTTTAAGGGCATTAGCTTCTTTATAATGATTTTATGAAGGAAACAATTTATGACGTGTATACTAGGGTGGCCCTTAATAAACGAAAGTTGGATTTTGGCCATTCTCACCCTCCAGTTTGGTGAACATTAGCAAAAAAATCATCCTGAAAAAATTTTAGGTAAATCGGTTGGGGTTAAGACGTGCCGCAAGCCCTCTGAAGTTTTGAGATGCATTTACAAGGGGAAAAAATGCATTTTTTTCAGTTTTTGTAAAAATTTTGCCATTAAAAAATTACTTTTGTAATTTAATTTAAAAGAATCGAAATGTGTACGTAATTGTCGTTCTAATGAGACATAAATAACAGAAATCGGTCAAAAAATGTTAAAGTTATTAAAAATTCGCCAGGCCATTAACGTGTCTCAGGCCACTAGAACATGAAATGTAGGAACAAAATTAACATATTTTGAGAAATATTAAAATAAAAGCTCATTTTTACTTAAAATATGTCCATATTTACTTGTATATGAGTTTTTGTCTTCGTAGGATACCGTTAACCTATTCTTAGGTATGAACAAAAAAATTTAATTTTTTTAACGGCAGTTTCAAAACTCCATTTTCAAATTTTTAAAAATTTTGTTAAACAAATTTCAGAATTTTTTGATCATCTAATTGGGATTTATTAAGAGTATAATAGGGAATAAAAATGTGAAAAAATTATGAAAATATCTCTTATAGTTTTTCCGTACCTGCGATTTAAATTTTGAAATTTTCGAGAAAAACCAATTATTTGGCAATTTTTAGGCCAATGAGCTCTATTTCCTTACTCTTATGAATTTTAAGTAAAACCTATTCAGAATATTATAGTCCAGATAATTCAAAATATACTCTGAAACTTCTACTAAAATCGGAAGACGTTAACCCTTAAATCGTGAAGGTCAAAGGTAAAATTTTTCAATATTTGGAATTTCTCTTGGAAAGATTTCGAAATGATCGAAATGTTGTATATTTTTGGGCCGATTTTGATGAAATTTAACAAAAATATAACATAAACTCTAGGGTTTATAATAACAGCACAAGAATGGAAATTAACGCTTAATGGCACTTGGGGTTAAAATGACACCAAACTTTTAAAATCATAATTTTTTATGGTTTTAGAAGTTTGGGGTCATTTTAACACCAAGTGCTATATAGGGTTAATTTTAATTTTACTGCTGCTTTTGTAAATACTAGGCTTTGTGTTATATTTTTGTTAAATTTCATCAAAATCGGCCCAAAAATATACAACATTTCGAACATTTCAAAATCTTTCCAAGAGAAATTCCAAATATTGAAAAATTTGACCTTTGACCTTCACGATTTAAGGGTTAACGTTTTTTGATTTTAGTAAAAGTTTCAGAGTATATTTAGAATTATCTGGACTATAATATTCTAATTAAGTTTTGCTTAAAATTCATAAGAGTAAGAAAATAGAGCTCATTGGCCTAAAAATTGCCAAATAATTGTTTTTTCTCGAAAATTTCAAAATTTAAATCGCAGGTACGGAAAAACTATAAGAGATATTTTCACGATTTAATTCCCTATTATACTCTTAATAAATCCCAATGAGATGATCAAAAAATTCTGAAATTTGTTTAACAAAATTTTTAAAAATTTGAAAATGGAGTTTTGAAACTGCCGTTAAAAAAATTAAATTTTTTTGTTCATACCTAAGAATAGGTTAACGGTATCCTACGAAGACAAAAACTCATATACAAGTAAATATGGACATATTTTAAGTAAAAATGAGCTTTTATTTTAATATTTCTCAAAATATGTTAATTTTGTTCCTACATTTCATGTTCTAGTGGCCTGAGACACGTTAATGGCCTGGCGAATTTTTAATAACTTTAACATTTTTTGACCGATTTCTGTTATTTATGTCTCATTAGAACGACAATTACGTACACATTTCGATTCTTTTAAATTAAATTACAAAAGTAATTTTTTAATGGCAAAATTTTTACAAAAACTGAAAAAAATGAATTTTTTCCCCTTGCATCTCAAAACTTCAGAGGGCTTGCGGCACGTCTTAACCCCAACCGATTTACCTAAAATTTTTTCAGGATGATTTTTTTACTAATGTTCACCAAACTTCAGAGGGCTTGCGGCACGTCTTAACCCCAACCGATTTACCTAAAATTTTTTCAGGATGATTTTTTTACTAATGTTCACCAAACTGGGGGGTGAGAATGGCCAAAATCCAACTTTCGTTTATTAAGGGCCACCCTAGTGTATACACGTCATGTCCCCCCAGAAACCCTTGTTATGACGTCTATAGACGTCAGTGTCCGTCAAAGGGTTAAGTAGCTGCCTACAGGACAACGTTTGCTGCCAACGGTATTAGTAGTTGTGTAATATCCTACTGTAGTCTATGTGTTCAAAGCAAGAGACATTTTGTTGTCGCCGCGACAATATACATATGTATCTGTACCAAATTATGGTTATTTATTTACATAAATATTTTTTTTATTAATGAAAATAATTGTGATTAACGTCTGCATCATTTAACACGAAAGTATGAACGAGTGTCTTTGTGCGTTTACAATTTAATGTACTTATTTGATAATCAAAATACGGAATTTTATGTATTATTTACGAATATACATATACACACATAATTTAATAAATATGTATGTACATTTGGGTGGGTCAATTTTTTTTGGTCAACAGGCTTATAGCAAAAACGTAATCTACGAAAAATTCTAAGAAAATTTCCCCAAGAAACAATGTGTGTGAAGATAAATTCGTATTTAACTAGCACAGACAAAAACCACATTTTTTAACATTGCTCATTTTACAGTCAACAGAGCACTGTTAATCACTTAACAGTCTTGATAATTGAATTATAATACCAAAATACGTCTGAAATAGGTATCAGAAATAATTTCAGAAACAATTTCAGAAATATAAAAAATTAAAAAAAATATTTCAGATGTTTTTTTTATAATAATATTAAAAAAAAAACATTTTGAAAAAAGTCACTTTTATGATGAAGTTCAGGCGACGAATTTGGAAAAATATGGAGTTGCACAAGTAACCCACTATATACGAATGGTAGTCCAATGGGTCCTAAATGCGACTGCATAAGTCGAATTTCTGAAATAATTTTGGAATTTGAGAAAAACAGTTTTTAAAAAAAGTCTATTTTGAAAAAAGTCACTTTTATGATGAACTTCAGGCGACGAATTTGGAAAAATATGGATTTGCACACGTAACCCACTATATACGAATGGTAGTCCAATGGGTCCTAAATGCGACTGCATAAGTCGAATTTCTGAAATAATTTTGGAATTTGAGAAAAACAGTTTATAAAAAAAGTCTATTTCGAAAAAAGTCACTTTTATGATGAACTTCAGGCGACGAATTTGGAAAAATATGGATTTGCACACGTAACCCACTATATACGAATGGTAGTCCAATGGGTCCTAAATGCGACTGCATAAGTCGAATTTCTGAAATAATTTTGGAATTTGAGAAAAACAGTTTTTAAAAAAAGTCTATTTTGAAAAAAGTCACTTTTATGATGAAGTTCAGGCGACGAATTTGGAAAAATATGGAGTTGCACACGTAACCCACTATATACGAATGGTAGTCCAATGGGTCCTAAATGCGACTGCATAAGTCGAATTTCTGAAATAATTTTGGAATTTGAGAAAAACAGTTTTTAAAAAAAGTCTATTTTGAAAAAAGTCACTTTTATGATGAACTTCAGACGACGAATTTGGAAAAATATGGATTTGCACACGTAACCCACTATATACGAATGGTAGTCCAATGGGTCCTAAATGCGACTGCATAAGTCGAATTTCTGAAATAATTTTGGAATTTGAGAAAAACAGTTTATAAAAAAAGTCTATTTCGAAAAAAGTCACTTTTATGATGAACTTCAGGCGACGAATTTGGAAAAATATGGATTTGCACACGTAACCCACTATATACGAATGGTAGTCCAATGGGTCCTAAATGCGACTGCATAAGTCGAATTTCTGAAATAATTTTGGAATTTGAGAAAAACAGTTTTTAAAAAAAGTCTATTTTGAAAAAAGTCACTTTTATGATGAAGTTCAGGCGACGAATTTGGAAAAATATGGAGTTGCACACGTAACCCACTATATACGAATGGTAGTCCAATGGGTCCTAAATGCGACTGCATAAGTCGAATTTCTGAAATAATTTTGGAATTTGAGAAAAACAGTTTTTAAAAAAAGTCTATTTTGAAAAAAGTCACTTTTATGATGAACTTCAGGCGACGAATTTGGAAAAATATGGATTTGCACACGTAACCCACTATATACGAATGGTAGTCCAATGGGTCCTAAATGCGACTGCATAAGTCGAATTTCTGAAATAATTTTGGAATTTGAGAAAAACAGTTTATAAAAAAAGTCTATTTCGAAAAAAGTCACTTTTATGATGAACTTCAGGCGACGAATTTGGAAAAATATGGATTTGCACACGTAACCCACTATATACGAATGGTAGTCCAATGGGTCCTAAATGCGACTGCATAAGTCGAATTTCTGAAATAATTTTGGAATTTGAGAAAAACAGTTTTTAAAAAAAGTCTATTTTGAAAAAAGTCACTTTTATGATGAAGTTCAGGCGACGAATTTGGAAAAATATGGAGTTGCACACGTAACCCACTATATACGAATGGTAGTCCAATGGGTCCTAAATGCGACTGCATAAGTCGAATTTCTGAAATAATTTTGGAATTTGAGAAAAACAGTTTATAAAAAAAGTCTATTTCGAAAAAAGTCACTTTTATGATGAACTTCAGGCGACGAATTTGGAAAAATATGGATTTGCACACGTAACCCACTATATACGAATGGTAGTCCAATGGGTCCTAAATGCGACTGCATAAGTCGAATTTCTGAAATAATTTTGGAATTTGAGAAAAACAGTTTATAAAAAAAGTCTATTTCGAAAAAAGTCACTTTTATGATGAACTTCAGGCGACGAATTTGGAAAAATATGGAGTTGCACACGTAACCCACTATATACGAATGGTAGACCAATGGGTCCTAAATGCGACTGCATAAGTCGAATTTCTGAAATAATTTTGGAATTTGAGAAAAACAGTTTTTAAAAAAAGTCTATTTTGAAAAAAGTCACTTTTATGATGAACTTCAGGCGACGAATTTGGAAAAATATGGAGTTGCACACGTAACCCACTATATACGAATGGTAGTCCAATGGGTCCTAAATGCGACTGCATAAGTCGAATTTCTGAAATAATTTTGGAATTTGAGAAAAACAGTTTTTAAAAAAAGTCTATTTTGAAAAAAGTCACTTTTATGATGAACTTCAGGCGACGAATTTGGAAAAATATGGATTTGCACACGTAACCCACTATATACGAATGGTAGTCCAATGGGTCCTAAATGCGACTGCATAAGTCGAATTTCTGAAATAATTTTGGAATTTGAGAAAAACAGTTTATAAAAAAAGTCTATTTCGAAAAAAGTCACTTTTATGATGAAGTTCAGGCGACGAATTTGGAAAAATATGGAGTTGCACACGTAACCCACTATATACGAATGGTAGACCAATGGGTCCTAAATGCGACTGCATAAGTCGAATTTCTGAAATAATTTTGGAATTTGAGAAAAACAGTTTTTAAAAAAAGTCTATTTTGAAAAAAGTCACTTTTATGATGAACTTCAGGCGACGAATTTGGAAAAATATGGATTTGCACACGTAACCCACTATATACGAATGGTAGTCCAATGGGTCCTAAATGCGACTGCATAAGTCGAATTTCTGAAATAATTTTGGAATTTGAGAAAAACAGTTTATAAAAAAAGTCTATTTCGAAAAAAGTCACTTTTATGATGAACTTCAGGCGACGAATTTGGAAAAATATGGATTTGCACACGTAACCCACTATATACGAATGGTAGTCCAATGGGTCCTAAATGCGACTGCATAAGTCGAATTTCTGAAATAATTTTGGAATTTGAGAAAAACAGTTTTTAAAAAAAGTCTATTTTGAAAAAAGTCACTTTTATGATGAAGTTCAGGCGACGAATTTGGAAAAATATGGAGTTGCACACGTAACCCACTATATACGAATGGTAGTCCAATGGGTCCTAAATGCGACTGCATAAGTCGAATTTCTGAAATAATTTTGGAATTTGAGAAAAACAGTTTATAAAAAAAGTCTATTTCGAAAAAAGTCACTTTTATGATGAACTTCAGGCGACGAATTTGGAAAAATATGGATTTGCACACGTAACCCACTATATACGAATGGTAGTCCAATGGGTCCTAAATGCGACTGCATAAGTCGAATTTCTGAAATAATTTTGGAATTTGAGAAAAACAGTTTATAAAAAAAGTCTATTTCGAAAAAAGTCACTTTTATGATGAACTTCAGGCGACGAATTTGGAAAAATATGGATTTGCACACGTAACCCACTATATACGAATGGTAGTCCAATGGGTCCTAAATGCGACTGCATAAGTCGAATTTCTGAAATAATTTTGGAATTTGAGAAAAACAGTTTTTAAAAAAAGTCTATTTTGAAAAAAGTCACTTTTATGATGAAGTTCAGGCGACGAATTTGGAAAAATATGGAGTTGCACACGTAACCCACTATATACGAATGGTAGTCCAATGGGTCCTAAATGCGACTGCATAAGTCGAATTTCTGAAATAATTTTGGAATTTGAGAAAAACAGTTTATAAAAAAAGTCTATTTCGAAAAAAGTCACTTTTATGATGAAGTTCAGGCGACGAATTTGGAAAAATATGGAGTTGCACACGTAACCCACTATATACGAATGGTAGTCCAATGGGTCCTAAATGCGACTGCATAAGTCGAATTTCTGAAATAATTTTGGAATTTGAGAAAAACAGTTTTTAAAAAAAGTCTATTTTGAAAAAAGTCACTTTTATGATGAAGTTCAGGCGACGAATTTGGAAAAATATGGAGTTGCACACCTTATACATATTCGCCTGGTCACAGATTGTACCAAAACTGACTTTTTTTCTTAGAATTATAATACAAAAACTAAAAACAATGGTAAAAAAAGTTGAAGAAAAAAAATGAGTGGATCGTTAGACAGGAATGTTAAAAACAGGGAGAGAGTACGAAGTAGCAATATAGCAGTTCTTTTACACATATTTTATTTATCCACAATAAGTTTCTTGCTGAGAACAAAAATTGTCTGCACAGATGTTCATCATAAAAGTGACTTTTTTTCAAAATAGACTTTTTTTAAAAACTGTTTTTCTCAAATTCCAAAATTATTTCAGAAATTCGACTTATGCAGTCGCATTTAGGACCCATTGGTCTACCATTCGTATATAGTGGGTTACGTGTGCAACTCCATATTTTTCCAAATTCGTCGCCTGAAGTTCATCATAAAAGTGACTTTTTTCGAAATAGACTTTTTTTATAAACTGTTTTTCTCAAATTCCAAAATTATTTCAGAAATTCGACTTATGCAGTCGCATTTAGGACCCATTGGACTACCATTCGTATATAGTGGGTTACGTGTGCAACTCCATATTTTTCCAAATTCGTGCCTGAACTTCATCATAAAAGTGACTTTTTTCAAAATAGACTTTTTTTAAAAACTGTTTTTCTCAAATTCCAAAATTATTTCAGAAATTCGACTTATGCAGTCGCATTTAGGACCCATTGGACTACCATTCGTATATAGTGGGTTACGTGTGCAAATCCATATTTTTCCAAATTCGTCGCCTGAAGTTCATCATAAAAGTGACATTTTTCAAAATAGACTTTTTTTAAAAACTGTTTTTCTCAAATTCCAAAATTATTTCAGAAATTCGACTTATGCAGTCGCATTTAGGACCCATTGGACTACCATTCGTATATAGTGGGTTACGTGTGCAACTCCATATTTTTCCAAATTCGTCGCCTGAAGTTCATCATAAAAGTGACTTTTTTCAAAATAGACTTTTTTTAAAAACTGTTTTTCTCAAATTCCAAAATTATTTCAGAAATTCGACTTATGCAGTCGCATTTAGGACCCATTGGTCTACCATTCGTATATAGTGGGTTACGTGTGCAACTCCATATTTTTCCAAATTCGTCGCCTGAAGTTCATCATAAAAGTGACTTTTTTCGAAATAGACTTTTTTTATAAACTGTTTTTCTCAAATTCCAAAATTATTTCAGAAATTCGACTTATGCAGTCGCATTTAGGACCCATTGGACTACCATTCGTATATAGTGGGTTACGTGTGCAAATCCATATTTTTCCAAATTCGTCGCCTGAAGTTCATCATAAAAGTGACTTTTTTCAAAATAGACTTTTTTTAAAAACTGTTTTTCTCAAATTCCAAAATTATTTCAGAAATTCGACTTATGCAGTCGCATTTAGGACCCATTGGTCTACCATTCGTATATAGTGGGTTACGTGTGCAACTCCATATTTTTCCAAATTCGTCGCCTGAAGTTCATCATAAAAGTGACTTTTTTCGAAATAGACTTTTTTTATAAACTGTTTTTCTCAAATTCCAAAATTATTTCAGAAATTCGACTTATGCAGTCGCATTTAGGACCCATTGGACTACCATTCGTATATAGTGGGTTACGTGTGCAAATCCATATTTTTCCAAATTCGTCGCCTGAAGTTCATCATAAAAGTGACTTTTTTCAAAATAGACTTTTTTTAAAAACTGTTTTTCTCAAATTCCAAAATTATTTCAGAAATTCGACTTATGCAGTCGCATTTAGGACCCATTGGACTACCATTCGTATATAGTGGGTTACGTGTGCAACTCCATATTTTTCCAAATTCGTCGCCTGAACTTCATCATAAAAGTGACTTTTTTCAAAATAGACTTTTTTTAAAAACTGTTTTTCTCAAATTCCAAAATTATTTCAGAAATTCGACTTATGCAGTCGCATTTAGGACCCATTGGACTACCATTCGTATGTAGTGGGTTACGTGTGCAACTCCATATTTTTCCAAATTCGTCGCCTGAACTTCATCATAAAAGTGACTTTTTTCAAAATAGACTTTTTTTAAAAACTGTTTTTCTCAAATTCCAAAATTATTTCAGAAATTCGACTTATGCAGTCGCATTTAGGACCCATTGGACTACCATTCGTATATAGTGGGTTACGTGTGCAACTCCATATTTTTCCAAATTCGTCGCCTGAACTTCATCATAAAAGTGACATTTTTCAAAATAGACTTTTTTTAAAAACTGTTTTTCTCAAATTCCAAAATTATTTCAGAAATTCGACTTATGCAGTCGCATTTAGGACCCATTGGACTACCATTCGTATATAGTGGGTTACGTGTGCAACTCCATATTTTTCCAAATTCGTCGCCTGAAGTTCATCATAAAAGTGACTTTTTTCAAAATAGACTTTTTTTAAAAACTGTTTTTCTCAAATTCCAAAATTATTTCAGAAATTCGACTTATGCAGTCGCATTAAGGACCCATTGGACTACCATTCGTATATAGTGGGTTACGTGTGCAACTCCATATTTTTCCAAATTCGTCGCCTGAACTTCATCATAAAAGTGACTTTTTTCAAAATAGACTTTTTTTAAAAACTGTTTTTCTCAAATTCCAAAATTATTTCAGAAATTCGACTTATGCAGTCGCATTTAGGACCCATTGGACTACCATTCGTATATAGTGGGTTACGTGTGCAACTCCATATTTTTCCAAATTCGTCGCCTGAACTTCATCATAAAAGTGACTTTTTTCAAAATAGACTTTTTTTAAAAACTGTTTTTCTCAAATTCCAAAATTATTTCAGAAATTCGACTTATGCAGTCGCATTTAGGACCCATTGGACTACCATTCGTATATAGTGGGTTACGTGTGCAAATCCATATTTTTCCAAATTCGTCGCCTGAAGTTCATCATAAAAGTGACTTTTTTCGAAATAGACTTTTTTTATAAACTGTTTTTCTCAAATTCCAAAATTATTTCAGAAATTCGACTTATGCAGTCGCATTTAGGACCCATTGGACTACCATTCGTATATTGTGGGTTACGTGTGCAAATCCATATTTTTCCAAATTCGTCGCCTGAAGTTCATCATAAAAGTGACTTTTTTCAAAATAGACTTTTTTTAAAAACTGTTTTTCTCAAATTCCAAAATTATTTCAGAAATTCGACTTATGCAGTCGCATTTAGGACCCATTGGACTACCATTCGTATGTAGTGGGTTACGTGTGCAACTCCATATTTTTCCAAATTCGTCGCCTGAACTTCATCATAAAAGTGACTTTTTTCAAAATAGACTTTTTTTAAAAACTGTTTTTCTCAAATTCCAAAATTATTTCAGAAATTCGACTTATGCAGTCGCATTTAGGACCCATTGGACTACCATTCGTATATAGTGGGTTACGTGTGCAACTCCATATTTTTCCAAATTCGTCGCCTGAACTTCATCATAAAAGTGACATTTTTCAAAATAGACTTTTTTTAAAAACTGTTTTTCTCAAATTCCAAAATTATTTCAGAAATTCGACTTATGCAGTCGCATTTAGGACCCATTGGACTACCATTCGTATATAGTGGGTTACGTGTGCAACTCCATATTTTTCCAAATTCGTCGCCTGAAGTTCATCATAAAAGTGACTTTTTTCAAAATAGACTTTTTTTAAAAACTGTTTTTCTCAAATTCCAAAATTATTTCAGAAATTCGACTTATGCAGTCGCATTAAGGACCCATTGGACTACCATTCGTATATAGTGGGTTACGTGTGCAACTCCATATTTTTCCAAATTCGTCGCCTGAACTTCATCATAAAAGTGACTTTTTTCAAAATAGACTTTTTTTAAAAACTGTTTTTCTCAAATTCCAAAATTATTTCAGAAATTCGACTTATGCAGTCGCATTTAGGACCCATTGGACTACCATTCGTATATAGTGGGTTACGTGTGCAACTCCATATTTTTCCAAATTCGTCGCCTGAACTTCATCATAAAAGTGACTTTTTTCAAAATAGACTTTTTTTAAAAACTGTTTTTCTCAAATTCCAAAATTATTTCAGAAATTCGACTTATGCAGTCGCATTTAGGACCCATTGGACTACCATTCGTATATAGTGGGTTACGTGTGCAACTCCATATTTTTCCAAATTCGTCGCCTGAACTTCATCATAAAAGTGACTTTTTTCAAAATAGACTTTTTTTAAAAACTGTTTTTCTCAAATTCCAAAATTATTTCAGAAATTCGACTTATGCAGTCGCATTTAGGACCCATTGGACTACCATTCGTATATAGTGGGTTACGTGTGCAAATCCATATTTTTCCAAATTCGTCGCCTGAAGTTCATCATAAAAGTGACTTTTTTCGAAATAGACTTTTTTTATAAACTGTTTTTCTCAAATTCCAAAATTATTTCAGAAATTCGACTTATGCAGTCGCATTTAGGACCCATTGGACTACCATTCGTATATAGTGGGTTACGTGTGCAACTCCATATTTTTCCAAATTCGTCGCCTGAACTTCATCATAAAAGTGACTTTTTTCAAAATAGACTTTTTTTAAAAACTGTTTTTCTCAAATTCCAAAATTATTTCAGAAATTCGACTTATGCAGTCGCATTTAGGACCCATTGGACTACCATTCGTATATAGTGGGTTACGTGTGCAAATCCATATTTTTCCAAATTCGTCGCCTGAAGTTCATCATAAAAGTGACTTTTTTCGAAATAGACTTTTTTTATAAACTGTTTTTCTCAAATTCCAAAATTATTTCAGAAATTCGACTTATGCAGTCGCATTTAGGACCCATTGGACTACCATTCGTATATAGTGGGTTACGTGTGCAAATCCATATTTTTCCAAATTCGTCGCCTGAAGTTCATCATAAAAGTGACTTTTTTCGAAATAGACTTTTTTTATAAACTGTTTTTCTCAAATTCCAAAATTATTTCAGAAATTCGACTTATGCAGTCGCATTTAGGACCCATTGGACTACCATTCGTATATAGTGGGTTACGTGTGCAACTCCATATTTTTCCAAATTCGTCGCCTGAACTTCATCATAAAAGTGACTTTTTTCAAAATAGACTTTTTTTAAAAACTGTTTTTCTCAAATTCCAAAATTATTTCAGAAATTCGACTTATGCAGTCGCATTTAGGACCCATTGGACTACCATTCGTATATAGTGGGTTACGTGTGCAAATCCATATTTTTCCAAATTCGTCGCCTGAAGTTCATCATAAAAGTGACTTTTTTCGAAATAGACTTTTTTTATAAACTGTTTTTCTCAAATTCCAAAATTATTTCAGAAATTCGACTTATGCAGTCGCATTTAGGACCCATTGGACTACCATTCGTATATAGTGGGTTACGTGTGCAAATCCATATTTTTCCAAATTCGTCGCCTGAAGTTCATCATAAAAGTGACTTTTTTCGAAATAGACTTTTTTTATAAACTGTTTTTCTCAAATTCCAAAATTATTTCAGAAATTCGACTTATGCAGTCGCATTTAGGACCCATTGGACTACCATTCGTATATAGTGGGTTACGTGTGCAACTCCATATTTTTCCAAATTCGTCGCCTGAACTTCATCATAAAAGTGACTTTTTTTAAAATAGACTTTTTTTAAAAACTGTTTTTCTCAAATTCCAAAATTATTTCAGAAATTCGACTTATGCAGTCGCATTTAGGACCCATTGGACTACCATTCGTATATAGTGGGTTACGTGTGCAACTCCATATTTTTCCAAATTCGTCGCCTGAACTTCATCATAAAAGTGACTTTTTTCAAAATGTTTTTTTTTTAATATTATTATAAAAAAAACATCTGAAATATTTTTTTTAATTTTTTATATTTCTGAAATTGTTTCTGAAATTATTTCTGATACCTATTTCAGACGTATTTTGGTATTATAATTCAATTATCAAGACTGTTAAGTGATTAACAGTGCTCTGTTGACTGTAAAATGAGCAATGTTAAAAAATGTGGTTTTTGTCTGTGCTAGTTAAATACGAATTTATCTTCACACACATCAAGAAACAATGGGTCTAAAACATTGGTCTCCAGCAGTATGATCGCGGGCACCTTCTATGTGTGAGTTTCTTATACATGTGAAACCGAAATTAAAAAACGAACATGAGTTATTTTACAAGAGTTGCCGGTGAAGGATATTTTCATAAGAAATTTGGTTCAGTGTACACACATCGTAACACTAGAATACGAAGCAAATCTATTGTTGTGAGAGTTTGGTTAACAATGGTCTAAAATCAAAACCTAGCTCCCGCTGAGAGGCTTCAAAATACACATTTAAGAAATTTTGATTTTAGTCGCTTTTCATTGCATATTTTGATATGAAAGTTTATAAAAATGTATACCAACATACATACATATATAGGAAATTTAGTTCTTAACAAAAAAAAAAAATCGGATGAAAATTGTAAAAGTTATTCAACTTTTCATTAACATCTTTTTTAGTATTTTCTACCCCAGCGCATATGAATAAAAAAAATAAAAAATATTAGTAGGGGAGAGGGGGCACCTTTGAACACTTTTTGCTTTCAAACCTAATAAAAATTTATGTTTTTGAATTATTGACTTTTTATATAATTTAACTAATATGTATGGAAATTAGCTTTAGTTTGCCCCCCATACGGGGCAGCTTTGAACGGCAATTTTTATCTTGTAGCGTTTATGTACAAAAATGCCATAAACAGTATGACGAAAACCCATAAACATTAACATTTAAAAATAAAAACAATAAATTTATTTCACGAAAGAAAACACTCTTACAAAAAATAAAAAAATTTACAAAATTTACTGCAAAAACATGGTCACCCAACTACATTCGGTCGACGACTGAAAAAACTAGCGAAAGTTGTTGACATCTTAAATTGTTATGTCTCTCGGCGGGAGCTAGGTTTTAATTTTAGACCCATACTTTCTTTTGGAAATTTTCTTAGAATTTTGTGTAGATTCCAATTTTGCTATACGCCTGTCACGTTTTTTCTTACCCGAACAAATTGACCCACCCTAATGTACATCCACATATACAATATTTACATATATGTATGTATGTATATGTATGGATGTATGTACGTAAGTAATAATAGATATAATGCTTTAATAATCTGTTAATAAATTGTTTATGGAATTTACAAATTGTATGTGTGTGTACTATCTATCTATTATGTTTGTACTAGGGTTATCAATTATTCGAGTTTTATTTTAATCGAATAAAAGTTGCTATTTTTTATTATTCAGTTTTAAAATTACCTAGATTACTTGAATTAATAGCGCGTGAAAATATATTATTCGAATAATTTAATAAAATATATTTAAAACCAAAACACGTTTAATAATTTGTTTGTTAACAATGAATAAAATCCAAAATATTTTTAAATTCGTATAAATTTTTCAGTAAAATTTTAAGGCGTTTGACTAAAAATATATCCCTATTTTGTAATATTAATTGGAAAATCATTCTAACTCTATTGCAGATAATTTAACCTTTTCCAGGTCTTTAGTAGTTACAAAGTTTTCGTTTTTAAATTTGGTTTCAGAATGTTGTTATGTTGGTGTGTTATTCCAAATCGATTGGAAAATTAATGTAAAAAATTGTTTCAAATTAAATAAAATATAAACTATTGGTCTTGTTTAATTTGGACGGTTTGTTTATTCATTTTAATATAAAATATATTTTTTCTTCGATTATTCGAATGACAACAATAGTATAGACACACAGGCGGATAATGCTTTTAATAAAACGAGGAGACAGACACAATGTGACAAAGAGCAGCAAAAAAAAATAAAAAATAAACAAATAAAAATGTAACGAAATACATATTTGCATAATATTGAATAATTTATATAGGCTTATCGTACTTATCAATATTTAAAAATTAAAAAAAAAAAATTCAGAAATACAAAAAAAGCAAATGCAATCTGATTAATGGACAGTCATTATCAAATAATATAAATATCTATACATGTTTAATAAATGTGTTATCACGTACGCTGAATCTAAAAAAAAATACAATAATGATAATTATAGTTAAGCATTTAAGCATCAGCAGTAAATTAGAGAACAAAAACACTACAATAATTTTAGAATATTTATGTATGTTTTTATAGAATATTAAAAGGATTTTATCCGCAAACACACTGATATACATTAACTTTAATATACTATTATATTAATACACAAAATACACATCAAAAAAATTAAGTAGAAAATAAAATAATGAAATCATTTAAAATGTTTAGTAAAAAGTTGACATATTATTAAAAAAAATCAAATAAGTGCAATTTAATATTATTATTATTATACAGTGGGGATTGAGTATCCATCAATTTGAGAAAAACAATTTTAAATGTGGACAAATTTTTCATAGTTATGCAAAATGTGCGTTCCAATTAGAATCAATAACGGAGTTCAGTATTAAGTGCGAAATGTTTTTGTGTGTATTTTGTTATTGGATTATGGTAAAATTTTGCATTTGCAATGATGCTAGACCATTCGCACTTAACAGTGAATACCGCTAATGGTTTGTATATTGTGTGTAGAACCATCCACAAAATATGTCGCAATAAATATAATTATGCGAAAACGAACCGAACAAATCGGTCTAATCCGAAGCAAACCGAAACTTTTCAAATGTACTCTTAATTTCCGATTTAAGATAATTATTTTAATTTTAGTTTTCTTAGACATTTTACAATATTTAAGTTATTATATTCATTATCATCAATGGTTTTTCTTTATTCGTCCAACTTTTATCCGAATTCAAAATCGTAACCGAATATACGGTCGCACTCTTCAACTTATGCAATAAATACATTTATGTAAACACATACATTTCGACGTGTAAAATTGAGACAATGCCTTCTTTCGTTAAACGATTTAGCTCTAATTAAATTTAATTGCAAATAGTAATTAATTAATATCAATTGTGACAAATGTTGGTTCGGTTTTTTTTGTTAGTTTTACGTCCACAAGTAATAATTCATGCCATTAGCGTAATTTATTTATTTAATTAGTTTAATTTAATAATTTTGCCCATAAAAAGGAAATATTAATTAAAATAAATGTGCTGTCAATTGTTGGCCGGAAATGTTTGGATTTATTTTTAGCAAATTATATTTCTCCGATAAATATAATATGTTGTTCTCAGTGATTGACAGAACTTAATGGAAATTATGAAAAATTAATGAGTATTTAAACTAAAGAGATAATTGGAAATAATGGAAATTTCATAAATGAAAAAGTTATGAGTGTGTTTTCAATAAAATACAGTGTTTTTACCATTTAAGAAACAACTCAAGGCAAATAGTCGCAAATTTTGTTTTGAAATAAAATGGAAAATTGCAAGCATTTCATGTGAATTCGATTTAAGTAAATATGTTACAAAGTAACAAAAGAGAAAATTAATTACACAAATAAAGTTCTTACAAATTTTGATTTGTTTTTATTTTTTCTATTTATTTTATACTTCGATTTGATTCACAAGTATTTATTTATTCATTCATTCATTTAGTTTTTTTTATTTAGTTGTAAAATGAAAATATGTAATTTATTATTTAACAATCTGATCTGTATAAAAAGAACTAGGCATCAGCAGCAGCAACACACATTGTTGTTTTGTATATTTGAGATTAGATCTTAAAAATATGTAAACAATTTTGATTGGATATCGGATATTGGAGTCGTTGTTTAAGAACTTTTTGAGTTTTTTATTTTATTTAATTTAATTTAATCACTTTTCACTTGAAATAAAATTATGAAAATTTGTATCGATATTTTTGTTCTTCGTTTCCAATTCTTTTATCCAAAGATTGGTTATAGGTAATTTATAAATACTAAGTTGTTGTTATTGTATAATTTATAATTTTCCTTTTTATTTGTCGTTGTTGTCGTTGTTACGTATGTAGTATGTTGTATGTGTGTACATATGTTTGTACATACAATATTACAATACAATATTTTATGGGAGCGGTAATATATTCATATTTTATTGGCGCGTTAGTATTATAGAATTTTCCATAACTTTTCTTTATTTCTTTGTTTACAGAAACAACAAAATATCTATTATTATTATTATTATTATACGAACATATATAGTTATATTCCCACATACACAGCAATACATATGTATATATGAAGATGAATCCTTAAAACATTCAGTTATGCGATACAATTTTCACAACACCATAAATATGTAATTAAATAATTTTTAACAAATTATTTCCGTTAAACTTTTTATTACACGTATGCAGAGTTAGCAACATTTTTCTTTTATATTTTATATATATTTTTTCTTTTTTTTGTTTTCGTCTTCAATTATAAGTATTTGCTTCAACAAGGAGGGGATACTTTTTAATCTTGATTTTATTATCTTTTCATTTTCCACAATCACTGGTATTTCTTTGACATCCCTTTGCGATTTCTTACCGAGCTGCGACCATTTAACGCCCGTATACAAAAACAGACTAAGCTCAGTAGAGATTTTATCCCTTGTAAGAAAAACAATCTAAATTTAGCTTTTGTAAATGTATCTTCTCTTAAACTAAAACACTAACAAAGTTTTCAGATAAATCTCCTTGGGAAATTTTCAAGCATCCCTGCACTTAAGAGAGCTAATAAAGAGAGTCTAAAGGATGTAACTATTCAATATTGCGAGAGTTTTTATAATACGGAAACTGTGCTTTGTCCATGTACCTAATTTTATCTGAATAGTAACTCTTTCTCTATTTCTGTCTCTCTTTTTTGATACATCTATTCACCTCACTTGCTATCTGACATATTTGTATAGCTTTGCACATATTCAAACAGAAAAGCTTTTATTGAGTACATATATGACAATGTATCATAGTTTCCTCTCATCTGCAAAGAGGAAGGAACTTCTGTTGTGACAGTGACATGCGCATTTGAAATGTTTACATTACGGCTGTAATAAAAACATATGCTCAGCAAACAGAAAAAAAGGACCTTTTCGCGCTAAAATTTTTTTAAATCCGGAATACAGCAATAAATTAACCAATATTTACTTCATTACAAATATGGATCAGAGCTCCTGTTGCCCACATAAACTTAAATTACCAATAATATTGTAGTTCATTAATATTCACCACCTACATACATATGTAAACTGTACGTCATAACTTTCGTTTATGTCCACCCTCAATCCATTGTTGGTATTCAGAATATTCGAGAATAAACTATGTAGTAAAAAATTGTTGTAATTGTTGTAATTTACATTATCTTCAAGTTTCTCCCACATACACCTTCCTGTTCTTATTTATTTGAAATAAAATATCTAAATTTGTACTGCATACTTTAGGGAGCTTCTTTTATTACAGTTGACTGGATTCAAAAAAAAAAATTCAGAGTTTTACCCGGAATTTTTGATTTTTTTTTATATACAAACCATCTCATGAAAATTTCGAATTGAATAAAAAAAAATCAGATAAATCGCTCCAGCCGTTCTCACGTGATGCCATTACATACATGGACCATTTCATTTTTATATATAGAGATAGAAGATAAGAAAGAATATATGTATGTATATAAAAAATCGAAATTGGTACTTTGAACTTTACATTTACATAACATGAATACATTAATAATGAATTCCTGGTTTTTATGAACTTACAAAGTATAAACGGAGTATAAACCAATATTTTGTAATCAATATTACAGTCTTCGTTTATTACAACCAGATAAACCAGAACCTATGAAGCCTAGCATTAGCTATTTATCTGTTTCAGAAGATTTTGTCATTGATATGTTAGTGGGTATTTTTGAATGTTTTTCCTATAAGAGCAAATGTCAGCCGCGGCTGCGATGGGTGGCGAGCATCCGTAATATCTATTTTCCAGGACACTGCTGAACTTTACCGATGGCATGGGCTTTGAGGACCGCTGTGGTTTATCCAACCAGCCGAATCGACACCAAAGCAAAATATCCATGGCGCTAAGGCATTTCACTGTTTTTGGTGGGAGCAAAAGAGTCCTTCCTATCTATTAATCGATGCAGAACGCTCTCTCTGGGATACGCTTCACTTTGGAGCAGAGTATCCGAAATTGGCGTGATTCGTTCTTGGACTCAAACGTTAAGCAGTTCTTATGGCTCGGAAGCCAACAAGTTTGAAAAAAATCCCGCATTTTTAAGTCACACATATAAGATTCGGTACTTTAATAAAAGAACATTAAACATTTGAATTTAAATCTACATCAAAGAAAATCTTTACGTCAATCGACACTTACCTGGCCTGGCCCACGATGTCGAAAGAAAACTTAAGCGAAAGTCATTCACTCACTTTCATTCGAAACAGTGGCCCATTATCAAATATAGTTCCCGGGAAATCCCGGGAATATTTTTTTGTAAATTTTCGGGAAATGTGTGTTGGGAATTTTCGGGAATTTCTTTATAAGTTCTCTTCTTAAAGCTACAATATTCAGATTTGTTGCGATTGCCAAATTTGTTGCTAATTGAATTATTGTATTATATCCATAGATTTTTTTCGGTTGTAGCAACAGATATTCAGTTGGCAAAGAAGCATTACGGTTGAAATAACCAACTTTTTTCACTCAACTCAAACCACAGTAGAAAAATTCGGTTATTAAGAATGAATCAAATTTAAATTTTACGTTTTAATTTATTTATTTATATACCATCTGATTTGAAAAATTTCGCTTTCGAAACTAACTACGTTTGTTTTATAAATTTAACATATGTAGTCGAAATTCTTAAGTTTTTTAATTAAACAATAGAATTTATTGATTTTATATCGATTTTATAACCTTTAAAAAGGCTGGACCAACATTGTACAACCAAATATAGTTATTTTATACTTCGGTAAAATACGTTGGTAATACGTTGTTTCGAAAAAAATTTAAATTTTGTGAATTTTTGTAATGACAACTAGTTATTTCATGCATTCTTTTGTAAGGAGTGTTGGTTACCCAGCACATTATTTTATTTACTAGAATAAGTACTTATTTTTATACAGGCTGGTAATGAACTTTTGCATTTAGCACAGCTATCTAGTGTGTTTGACTGGAAAACGGGAGGTTAGTGGTTCGCCACCTGTCAGTGCCATTAATTTTTTTGTTCATATCATACTCATTTATATCTTGATGTTAAAACTATTGTTAACTTCCAATAAAATAACTCGTACATGGAGCAGTGAGTTAGCAGCTTGACTATCAAACACAAGCAAATAATGTGACTGTTCGATTCCCACACAAGGCACTATTTTTTGTGTTTTTTTTTTAGCTACATATTCGTGTTGTGAATTTACTACTTATTTCTCAACTGATTGTAAGTACATTTGTAAGCTTGACCCCTGAATTTTTTAAAAATCTCGAACAACGGTAAGTAGTGCTTCAGTCAAATAATAAGCAGTTATCGCTTTGCTCCAATTATACTTGCTGGCTTACTAGGTAAGTAAAGTTTTTGCTGGGATTGAGTGACTATTTAATTCTGTGGTTGTTGTACATTTTAAATAAATAAAGAGTTGTTACAATTTTTAAACTACTAAACGGCTTTTATTTGTAATCAAAAGTATCCGGTTTATTTAAAGGAAATAAACAAACGTTTTGAAAAGGTTCAAACGTAACAATATATTCAAAACCATTATTTGACACAAAATAAAAAAAACTAAGGAGTGGTGTAGTGACTAGCACCCGGAAGGTTGACGGATCAACTCCTGGCTGCGACTTAGTTTTTTTTATTTTTTATGTTTGTAAATACATACTTCTATAAATAACTCTACTAAAGAATATAATGGATTACTTTTGGGACATCTCGAACAAAAATAAATAGTCTTTTCCTCAAATTCAAATATGTACATGCAGACATACATACCTTGTTCGAAACACTTACTTATTTAACTATAAAAGTTTTTTTTTTAGTTTTTGTTGTATAAGGTCTGTTGTTACTTATGACAGTCAAAGCACTTAATTACATAAAAATGTAAGTTTTGGAACAGGCTTTCAAGAAAAAATGTTAATTAAGACTTACCTGGAAAAAGAAGAGGAAAAGAAGATTAAATGAGTACTGTATTAAATATGTTCAAATTAATATTAGGATATTAAATTCAATTTAATTCTGAAACTGTAGAAATCCATACTGGACCTATTTGTACAAAACTTGACTAATTCAAATAGAGACTGGCATAAAAGAACCCAGCAATTGAAAATTACTTACAAAATAGTTTTACCCTCAATATCAGTACAAAAAACAAACTTATTTTTCCCAAGTTTCAAAAGAATTTTCTGTTCTTGTTGATGTATTAAAGAGTTAGATAGTACGAGAATTTGTGTGTCAGAAATGTAGATCTCAAGAGAATTGAATTCAATTGAATTGAATTTATTCAATGTTTATGTTTCTCCATGATATTGCCGCTACATCTATTCGAACTGGTACATCAAATTTATCGTTTTATTTGAAGTTTCTAAAATTGGTTATAAACATTCATTCGCCTTTTCTAAAACAACAACATGAAGGGTAAATAAGTTTCGGATTTTCAGCAGCAGCAGTCTTTTGCTACATACTTTTCATCTTCTATCTGTGAAATAATGTTCAGTAAAGTAAAAATATTTTACCTTTGAGGATTAAAAAAGTATGTTGTAATGAAATCTAGGTGGTATTGTACTGGTAGAATTTTTTTTGAAGCTCCAAACAAAATGTCCTTAACAATTTGGCAATGAGACAAAAAATGTCAAATACAAATATTCAAGTTACAACGAGAATAATAATAATAACAACAACTACAACACCAATAATCTTTGATGACACACCCAAATTGATGATGAAAAATAACAACAACATTATCAACAAACCATCCCACCTTCAAAAAAAAAACAAAATACAAACCCACCTACCCATACGAATGTAAATATGTTTGAGCAGATATGTATGTATGTATGGATGTGTGTGCAGGTATAGGCCATGTTACCTTTTGTTAACAAATAAAGCTCCTTTTGTCACATTCTACGAAGAATGTCAAATTGGAAAAAAGTTTATTTTTACAATGGCACATACTACACTCAAATACTTATTTATAATGTACCCAGCAGTTTTGCAAGTAGTCAATGTAGTACACCTTATAAGCAGCAATTGTCACTAGTTTCTGATCACTTGGCTAACTCAAGTAATCTAGACTGTACTCACTTAAAACATTTATTGTGTACTGCACTTTGGAAAGTAGTAATTTAATTCCCACCACAAACAATCTATTAGAGAGTAGTCGGAGGAAGGATTCTTGACAAACAATCGGTTATTGGACTGTGTAGGAGATGTCTTTTAAACTGGCTATTTGAGGTCAATTAACTTCCGTTTAGCACCCGTACATTTTAAAATAACTAGCTATGTTATTTTAAGGTCAGCTTATGTACCTAGTGGTCACCCTATATGATAGGTAAAATCACTAATTCGGGATAGTCGCCCAGAACCATTGGGTATGTGCAATTATAGAATAAATGTATGTGCGTATATGTGTAGGTATGTATATATGTGAGTGTTCGTACTCACATGTACGATTATTTACTTTCAAGAGCTTAAATGGATGTACTACTCGCATATATGAATGTATAGAATGTACACGAAGAGAAAAAATATAATTGGGCATGGTTACTGTAACCATTTAAATAGTTTTACAAGATTTTTAACAATATTATAGTCACAGTAACCATTTACATGATTGTGGTAACCATAATATGGTTAATTTACGATTCACATGATTGTATCAACCATATACATATATGGTTACAGTAAACAAGTATATGTTTGTGGCAACCATATTTATGATGAATAATTTTATCATAATATGTTGTTCTCAGATTATGATAAGCCTTAAGCCGAGAGAACCATAATATGATAAGTCCTTCATCATATGAATGGTTGTCACAAACATATATTTGTTTACTGTAACCATATATATTTATTTATTTATTTATTTAATTCATTTAGTCTATGGATACAAAAATCCTTACAGACTAGAAGCTTAAAACTAAATTAACATTTATAATAAATTATTTAATTGGAATTTAAAAATATTATTGGATTGACTTATATCTAAATATGTATTTGCAAAAGGTATTAAATAACCTAATTGATTTATTAAGAGGTTCATTTCTGGCATAATAAGTTCTATGCAAATAAGTATGAACAAATTGAAATTTCCTTAGAGATCTCTGAGGAACAGACATATTAATATTATTCAATAGATCAGGGCAATCTATGGTACCACAAACTATTCCATGAAGGAATAATAAAGAAGAAATATTTTTTCTATATGGTTCTATATATATGGTTGATACAATCATGTGAATTGTAAATTAACCATATTATGGTTACCACAACCATGTAAATGGTTACTTTGACTATAATATAGTTAGAAAACTTGTAACAATATTGAAATGGTTACAGTAACCATGTCCAACTACATTTTTTCTCTGCGTGTATGCATGTATGTATGTGTGTTTTTAAAGTTCTTGCGACATAAATTGTCACAATAATATTGAAAAAGCATCAATCTTTGATATTTTAAAACCAATTCATAATATAAAACTTACACAGAAACACACACGCTCACAAAATCACCCATCTACACATCCCAACAAACACACACGTTGTGTTTTTTCATTTGATATGTATTGGAAATCTGAAACAAAGATTTGATTTTCACATTTAAATTCAACCTGAGGTTGATTTGAGAAATGGAAGTGGACGATAAGCAAGGCTTCTCAAATTTTGGTCTGAGATATGAAGAACTCGAACTATACATTCTAAAACATATAAATTACATTACGGCAGATGTTTTAATTGATTAAAAAACAAATTAATTAAAACTTTTTGTAAATAGCTGTCGATGCGAAACCTTTTCCCACCAAATTGACTTAAATTATTAAGACAATGGTATTTTGGACCAACTACAATTTGTATTAGATTAGATATTGATAATGCAACTATATTAGATATTTCTTAAACATTAGCAATAAATGTTGATCAAATTATTTCAAGTTGTAATTGATATTGATATTGTTTAAATCAAATTAATATTTATGGTAAAAAGTTAGGAAAAATGTCAAATGATGCACATCTAATATCATTCTTAGCGTCTATATGTAATCGATTCTTTATTTTGATTGAAAAACATACATAGGATTTCGAAATTAATTATTCTGCTATATATGTATAAAGAATAGATTCATGTCCTGTCGAATTATTAATGTAAAGAATTCGTCGCGCCCCCTGGAATCTTTATAGGGACCCACAGTTGAGAACCCTTGATTTATATCATGAATTCTATAAGACATCACAAACAAATTGTCCTTGGCTCTTCCAATTTTGAACATATTTGGTAAACACTTACTTTTAATTTAAAAAAAAATTCGATTTTATTCAGAATTTTATAATATATTTTCAAATATTCGCATCATTCCAATAAATGCATAATGCAAAAACATACAATTATAAGTTTCACTTTTGGAAATTTTCTCCTCCAAAAATTTACAATTTGTTCAATTAATCTTAAAAAGTGTTAAATTGACTAAACAATCAAATTAATTAAAATAGTAGGACTTTCTGTCACATAAAAAAGTTAATTTGTTATTTAGTCAAATTACCACATTTTAAAATTATATGAAACATTTTCAAAAGTGCATCTGAAAATTGCATTTGAAAACAAATATTTTTTTTAATCTGTAGTCCAAAGAATTGTTAAAGTTAAAGATCAAGTAAATTTTCTTGACTTGAAATAAATAAAAACAAATTTTGAATTAAAGCGCGAGTTTTTTGAAATTTAAAAGAAGTTGTCGGATCAACTCGTGACTCGTTTTTTATGTTTGTAAATACTTGGGTATTCAATTAATCGGGTTTCTGGTTTAATCGGTTAACCGAGCAAATAATAATTTGTCGGGGTTTATATTTATTCGGTTAATTTAAAATTATTCGATTAAATTTAAATTGAAAATTCAACCACGAGTTTTGTGTACGAAAACATAAAAACAAACAAAACATAACAATTCAACCAAAAATAATAGCAAATATGGTATTTGAGATCCTTTTTGTATACACATTTGCGTTGTTTTAGGATTTTAATGAGATCTTCTGAAATAATCATTTAAAAAAAAGAATATAATTTAATTTTTTTCCTTTTAAGCGATTTTTGTCTTTATAGTTTTAATAAAACTTGACCTGGAAAAAACGTTCTCGCTGATTGTTGATGTTGGAGAAATCGAGTTTTTTTTTCAGTTTTTTCTAATCATATCCTTTCGTTATACCATTGGTGTCCTTTTTGGATTGTTTTAGATATTGAATACTTTTGATAGTTGCGTTTAGTTTCGTTAAGTTCTGTACATGTAAATGCAAAGTTTCAAATACATATAAATTAAATATTATTATTCTCACTAAACATTTTTCTTGGATGTTGGAAAAAATATATAATTTTAATTCGAAATTTGTATTTGAAATTATGTAAATGGAAAAATAAATACAAAAAAATATGTGAAAGTGCAAAAAAGGAATTTCGGGAGCCGCAAAACAGCTGTTTGTCGTTTAGAACGACAACGTCCGACATAGTGGGTCAGGCTGTAAGTGTTTATCGAATATGGTCAAAATCGGAAGACCTCTTTTCTTTGGTGGAATTCGTGATATATTTTCATTTAATTGTGTATTTAATTTGATAAGTTTCTCAATTTGATATCAAAATCGAATGTTTGTTAGGATATATGTATGTACGAGTACATACATGGAAGCCGTTGACACACACAATCTTACAAACATTCATACAATAACAATAACAATCAGAATAGGAACCATATGTGAGGAATTCTTTTCAGATCACTATGTTTAAAAATCATAAAGCATACTTTTGTTACAAACAGAAAGTGGAGTGTGTGGGTCAAGAAAAAGCCATCATCAACCATCAGCAGCAGAAAGCAAAAGCATCATCCGAGCAAATCTTGACCAATGAACCTTAAAGCATACTCATACATTATACTTATACATTCATTCATTCATACTCATTCTCATCATAATCGTACAGCAAACAATAAAGTCTTTTTATAACAAAGTGAAACATTCATACGTCCATACAAATATAGTGTCTAGTGTACATATGACCTGCCCATAAAAAAAAGATTTTCTTTGTTCTTAGTAGCTAAAACTTACTGCTAAAGACTTTGAGGCCAGTAGTATATTCCGAATCCTTGCCAAAAGTCTATTGAAAGTCGGAAAATTATACGTATTTAACGTTTGAAAAAAGCAAATACACTGCGTTAATCGATTTTGGTACCCTCTTAACTGTTAGCTAGAATGAATAGGTAATGAATCATAGATTAAATGTTCCGGGCGTATGTATGTGGTATCCATCACGTCTAGATTTCGAGCTACAGGTACAATTATTATTTTTACTACCGTCACTTTAGGGTTAAAAGAAACAGCTGGAAAGTATGCGCTGATCTCAAAGTTATAGCTATTTTTCTCGGATTACAGGGTGGATTTACAAAATATGTACGGTTGTTTTATTTATATGTGGTACAGAATAAAAGCATTATACTACAAAAGTATGACCATAAAGGTCAGAATTTGTTTGCGGATCTTGATAGATCCTAAAAATTTAATTTTACCACCACTTCACATAAAACTTGGTTTGATGAGAAATGATGTCAACGCTATGAATAAAGCGGTCAGTGATGAGCAGGGTGAGAGGTTCTACTAGGATGTAAAGAAGTTTGAAAAACGATGGCAATGCCTATAGGACACAACTATGCTAGGTGATTACTGTTGGCGTTTTAAACGTGTATATTATTGAAAGCACAAATGAAAAAGTTAAAGTTTGATGATATTTGTGTTAAAATTTTATGTGATGATTTTATTTTACCTAAATGTTGTTTGGCCTTTTAATTTTTAATATAGTTTGGTACATTCTTACGAACGAAAAATGAGACGTGATGAATAGAAAATTTGTATTTATGTGTAATAAACGATAGGTATAAACAAGGTTTATTAATAAGGTCTGTGCAACACTACAACAATATTAAAACAAGAAGAAAAACAGGCATTTTGTTTGTGTAAAACTATACTGAGCTTGTCAAAACAGTGTACATTTCAAGGCGAATTCACAATAAGGTGGTGTCGACAGCACAGATAATCCCTTGTTTAGATACTCATGCTGTCAAATACCACAATAGACCTTGGCTATAAATAAGAAAACGGTACTCAATTTTTTTTTTATTTTTTTCCATTCGTAACGCAGTGTAATTTATTACCATAAACAAATATTTTCTACACAGAAATGTGGGTAAATATGAAGAAATCACAAAAAGTACCATTATTTACCTAATTTTACAACTTTCAATCGGTTCTTAAATTTAGCAAATAACAAACAAAGCAAATCAACTTTTTCAGGACGGGTCTAATGTACACACGTTGCACAGTGGCTCATTATCGTTTTTCATCGGCCAAAACTCTGTAACTTTGGAATTTTTTTTAGAAGTTTTTTTTGATGGACAGATAACTTCTTGAACTTTTCTCCAGTTTTAATTTCATTAAAATCGATTTAGCAGTTGTTGAGCAATATATGGTTAAAGATGAACTTTTAATTTTTTATAGAATTTAGTATGAAAATGCGGATTTTTTTATTTTTTACATCAGTTTTACTTATAAAAAAGTTGTAAGCAGATAAAAACAAGTAAGGAAGTATGTTCGGCCAAGCTCGACCATATAATACCCTACACTATAATGAATGATTTTCGGAAGAGGACATTATATGGGAGCTATGACTAATTATGAACCTATCGCCATGAAATTAGGTCGTGTGATTTATGTCTATATGGAAGTTATTTCTGTTTAGTTTTGTGTTTGTACCAAACTGATTTTCGGAAGCAGGTCTTATATGGGAGCTATGACTAATTATGGACCGATTTCACTCATTTTCAATATGCTTCGTCCTCGGGCCGAAAAAAATGTATGTACCATATCTTCAAAACTGTGACTTGTACTTTGCGCCAGTCATATGAACAGGTAAAATAAAAATAGAAAAAAAATTTGGGAGTAATTTCATTCAAATGGAAAAAGTGTTCAATAAACAGGTCAACAAGTATATATAGGCTTAAAGAGGACACTTTGGTCTTTCTCCTGGTAGTAAAATTTGTTTAACACCTTTTGACCATAAGCACTTTTATTCCACTTAAATTAAAATTTGACTAAAATGTAGTACCTGAGAAAAAAATTAATAACACATCAGGTATAAACGGTACAGTGACAACTCATACCAGTTCTTAAAGACTATCAGACTATCAGTTCTTAAAGACTATAAAGACTTCTTAAAGACTTAAAGACTATCTTAAAGACGTACCAACATAACAAAAAAATCATCCAATTATCTATAATAGTTTGCGAGTAATGATAATTTACTTCTGATCAAATTTACAAAAATCATATCTTCTTTATCTTATATATAAATAGGCCACACGTTTTTTTGTGGTACACTTTTAAGTATGTTATTGTCCACCAATATTGATGAAACATATATGGTTTAAAAGGTTATTTTCTCTAGATGTGCACAATATAATTTTTTTTTAAAAAAATCTTTCCATAAAAGTGGTAAAAAGCATTTTAAATTAGCTTGAAAACGACAACAACAACAACAACATGTTTATGCACATCTAAATACACACACGTGCATTTGTACACAAAAATATTTTTGCATATACTCAAAAGTAACTGTATAATTTCGTTATTAGTGGTCAAATTTTGACCACCAGGCGATCCTAGTATATATAATTCTTCTGTACGTGTGTTAGTAACTGAACTCCTCCTTAACGGCTGGGCCGATTTCGATGAAATTTGTTGTGTGTGTTTGAGTGGGTTCCTGGATGGTTTAGATTCACAATTGACCTATATAGGAACAATGGGCATGGCACCTCCCATACAAAGTAAGAATTTATTATTGTATATCTGGGATACTATTATAGTGGGAGTCTTCAAACTTTATGTGAGCTATGGCAGAACAACTTTTGCCGGGACAACTAGTTTTTTTATAAAATGTTATATGAAATATTTGACTTTAACAGCATGCCACGCACACAATTGACAATATTTGTATCGATTTTAGTTTTGGCTACCTTAGTTTCAATGGCCCATAATCATAGTCAGAAATAAAGTATATTTTAAGAGAAATAAAGTCGCCTTTACTTAAGAGTGGACTTTAGGTCTATCATATGGTGTTTTCTTTTCTGGCATAAATGATGCATTTTTTCTGCCTTTTACCCTTCTTTGTGTTCTTTTCTGAAAAAAATGTAGTTTGGTCGTGTGCTTTTCTAATAATGTTACCCTAAAACCCTGAATATATGCAACATGTTTCACCCTCAATTTTAACAAAGGGTTAGAAATGCACCACTTTTTATGTAAGCAAAAAGTATAGTTTTATAATATTTCGAAGCTACATAAAAGAAAATTGCATAAATGGTAATGATTTTTGTTATATTGTGATCGTTAAAAATGCAACACATTATGAGGGTATGGGTAACATCTAAAATATATAGGCAACATTTTGTGTCAGAAAAGAAAACACCAATAGACAAGATAAAATATACTTTTGACGTTAAACTCGTCTGTAAATATGAAACAAGCTGAAGCTGTTTTTAACTCATTTAACAACAGCATCAGCTGTTCTTCGCCAAGTAAAAATCTTCGACAAAAAGTAAAAAATGTTTAAGTTACAAGATATTGGCAGACATTTTTTAATTATTGAACAGTTATCAATAAATTTAGAACCAAAATATCGTAATTATGATATCAATCTTATTTTTTCCATTTTTCCACCACAATTTGCTTTTTTCTTTAGATTTCGCTGTAACTTTTATTGTTTACCTTTATTTTTTTTTAATTTTCTATGTCAGCTGTTCAGCGGTGCCACTCTGAGAAGCAAGCCGTGTCGGCGCGGCTTTTTTCAATAAGCCACGCCGCCGCCGAATTACTCGGCTGGTTGGCGGCTCAATTTCTAGCCGATTCTCATTTTTTCTATCGTATTTTATTTAATATTAAGTTACACATTTATTATTCAATTAATTTTTGGTTCTTTTAATCAGCTGCTTTTGTTTACTTTTATTTATAAGAAATAAAAATATGTAAATATTTTGTGCATGTGAAAATTGTGTTACTTTGGAACAGAATTATTGGGTTGAATGACATTGTGTATGAGTACCCTTAACATGTTTTTTTGATTTATTTGTTTTGTAATTAATTAATTTTTAATAAATAAAAATATTTTTATTTAAAGTAGCGCATTTGTGTATTTATAAAAATTAGGAATACTGTTGAGACAAATTGACATGAAAATATCTTATAACTTGTTTAAAAAGCTAATTTTATATTATCGGTATTCACAATGTAGAGTACTTGTCCTGGTAATGTAGTAAAAGAGCACAATATCAAAAAAACTAAAAACAAAAAAATAAAAACATTTGAAATTTACATGTTTGTGAATACAGCTATTGTTTGAATTCGGCTAAGCTGAATTTTTTTTTCAGCCGGTAGAAAACTCGACGTAGAGCCTCCGCCGAAAATTGTTGCTCATAAGCCGCCGCCGAAATTTTTGAATCGGCTTGCTTCTCTAGTGCCACTTGTCTATATTTTTTTTGTATATTGTATGAAAACATTTTCTACATTTGAGGTGGCGGCACCCAGTTAAAGTCGGTTCAATTTAAAACACACTTTAATTTTGACTATAGTTGCAAAATAATTAAAAGCAAGTTTTTATTTTAAAGTTGTTTCTAAAAAGATCCGACTTTAGTGTTTGACTATGATTATGGGCCAATGTGTTTACTGTTGAATGGCATTAAAATTTTTGAAATCGGAGTTAATAAAAATTTGGACTTTTGGCCAGGGACCCGAAATAACTGTTATTTTTTTTTAAATAAGCAATTGGTTATATAAAAAATAACTGCAAACAAATAGGTCCCGTAATAACAATTATAAATAACTCAGAAAAGTTTTAGTCTATGATAACCATTATGAAAAATTTTAATTTTTTTAGGTCTTTGATAACCATTATGAAAGATTTTTATTTTTTTTGGTCTTCAATAATCATAATGAAAGATTTTTATTTATTTCGGTCTCTGATAACCATTATGAAATATTTTTATTTTTTTTGGTCTTCAATAACCATTATAAATGATTTTTATTTTTTTGGTCTTTGATAACCATTATAAAAAAATTGTATTTTTTTGGTCTTCGATAGACTACAGCCATTACAAATATTTATACCCTACACCACCATAGTGATATAGCGTATAGTGCCCCAAGGACGAAGTCTATTGAATTTGGTTAAAATCGGTCTATTATTTCTCCTAGCCCCCAAACGATTGTCCTATCTGAAAATATATAATCCCTCATAAATATAGATATCCAAACCAAATTCAGCACAAATAAGTTTTATATAAGCCGAACTCTCACTACTAAATTTTGTGACGATTGGTCCATAATTAGTCATAGCTCCCATACAAGGCCCACTTCCGAAAAGCATTTTAACGAGTATAGATTTCTTAAAAAAGTTGGTATTCAAATAAAATTTAGCACAAATAACTTACATATATACAGAAGACATGCCAATTAATTTTATGCCGATTGGTCCATAATTAGTCATAGCTCCCACATATTGCACATTTTAAAAGAAAACTGTTTATAATCATAAATATTCTAGATTCTTATGAAATTCTGAACCAATTTATCTTTCTCTGTCTATTTTAAAATACAAGAAAACCAGGTTCATGAGACCAAAAAACTTTGTTGGTACTCATAATGTTTACGGAAGACCAAAAAAAATAAAAATCTTTAATAATAGTTATCAAAGACCTAAAAAAATTAAAATATTTTATAATGGTTATTGAAGACCAGAAAAAATAAAAATCTTTTATAATGGTTATTAAAGACCTAAAAAAATAAAAATCTATCATAATGGTTATTGAAGACCAAATAAAATAAAAATCGTTTATAATGGTTACCAAAGACCAATATAATATTGGTTATTTTTAACTGTTATTCAGGGACCATTTTTCAAAAATTCTTGATAAACAATTATTTCAGGATTTTTTCCAATATTGGTTATAACAGTTATGTCCCTGCTTTTGGCCGATGAAATTGAGATATGAGCCACTGTGCGTTGTACAGTACGATTTTGCTGCATATGAACAGGATATACATACAGCCATACATACACAAACATTATAATTTTTTTCTTACATCTGAATCCTTTTATAACGAATACATCCCAGCAGTTAAGCAAGTTGTCAATGTATCCCTTAAATATAGTAATTGTCACAAATATCTTATCACTTGGTTGATTCCAATTTATATATTTTGCTCATTTAACATGTGTGTGCATTTTGTAGTGCAGAGAGAAGACAATTTGTTACTTTATACATCCCAAGTAATCCAGCGTGAAGACAGTGAACACTTAAGTGTCCCTAAGTAATCTGCAGTGTAGTCACTTTAAACGTTTTGTGAGTAATTCGTACAAACTGGATGTATACAAATTGTGTTGATATAATTCTCATACAGTTTATTTTTGCATAAGTATACTGATATCCCAAGTAACATAGCATGAAGTCAATAGTCTTTTTAGTGTCTCTTAATAACCTATGGTGAAGTCACTTCAAACTTTTTTTTGTACTGCACTTTATTTTACCCACCGTTATTTTATTATTTTTACCAAGCGTTGACTACTTTCGATCAGCTATCAGATAGCCACATTGTAATCAAAAGGGTCAATTGACCCCCTGCTTAGGATATGAACGTGTTAAAATAACTAGTCAAGTAGCTGATCAAGTAACCAGTTACAAAGCTAGTAAGGTAACTGACGCTATGTAACCAATATGTGAAGCCAATGCGTTGCGTACTTTGTACCAACTATTAGACAGTCCCATTGGAATCAAAAAGAGACAATTGTGACCCCCTGCCTAGGACATGTCCGTGTTAAAATGACTAGTCATGTGGCCATCATCGCCCTAAATGATGGGTAAAATCACTAGTTCCGTACTGTCTCCTAGAACTGCTGGGTATTCCAATGTTGTAGGTACATTTCACAAACACACATTTAATGACTGTAAAGATGTGAGTGGGCGAGTGTTATCAGGATGTTTGTTTGGCTTACAAGAATTTATATTTATTGAACATAAATTTGTATGTATGAATGTACTACATATGTATGTATGTAGGTGAGTGTATGATTTCCTTTTTTCTTAAAAAAAAAAAAAAAAAAAAAAAAAAAATAATAGTCTTCACAAAATGTGGGTTCAAACGCCTCTTCATATTTTATATACGATAAAATTTTATTGTTTGTACACCTTTACAAACGTATAAACGAAGTTCACCCCTCTAAGTTTATTATTTCAGTGTCGATGTTGCTTATATGTATATACATTTGTATTTAAAAAATAAAATATCATATGATTAGAGATTAAATCAGGGTTTTATTGTTCTCCAGTGTCCAAAATGCAAATGCTTAAATTTAGAGTTTTAAAGAAAATTTTACTTTTTAAACTAGAAATTTAATGGCCGTTCATAACATATTATTAAGTATATGCAACAAAAAATAATTAGGTATAATTTTAAAAATGTTTTTGATATTTAACTTTCGAATACAAAATGGACCTAGTATTTATTTATTCAATAAACTATAAAATATTAATAAAAAATTGGGTACAATGAATGTTTGGACGTTTATATAAAATGTTCACAATAAAGAAAAGGTCTTTACAATTAAGGATATAACGAAAAAAAGAATCAAATAGAAGTTATAAATGAAAAAATAAGATTGATTAAATTTATTGTTCATTTTTATTCGTAAAGTTTAGTAATTTACCTCTCTTGTTGAATTTAGTTTACTTTACGAGTTTATCAGCTGGCTAGCGGACAGAACTGTAAAACACTGTTATTACCATTATGTTGAATTTTAATAAAAAAATACAGTGAAATAATAGATATAACATTGTGCGACAATTTTAAATTTGTATACCCACCATCAAATAATATTGGGGTATATTGATTTTGTCATTCCGTTTGTAACACATAAAAACATTTGTCGCAGACCAACATTAGTATATATGTACGTATATGGGAGATTTCATGTCAAGAGAACCAACTTTTAAAATCGACTTACGTATTTATACCCTACACCACGATAGTGGGGAGGGTATAATGGGTTTGTGCAGATGTTTGTAACGCCCAAAAATATTAGTCTAACACACACCTTAAAGTATACCGATCGACTTAGAATCACTTTCTGAGTCAATTAAACGATGTCCGTCCGTCCGTCTGGCTGGCTGTCCATGTAAACCTTGTGCGCAGAGTACAGGTCGCAATTTTGAAGATATTTCGATAAAATTTTGTACATATTACTTTTTCGGCCCAAGGACGAAGCCTATTGAAACTGGCTGAAATCGGTCCATTATTTCACCTAGCCCCCATACAAATGTCCTTCCGAAATTAGACTTTATCGGTCATAAATGTTTAATTTATAAATGTATCTACACAAATTTCGCTCCAAATAAGTTTTATATATACAAAATTCATGTCACCAAATTTTGTTATAATCGGTCCATAATTAGTCATAGCTCCCATATAGACCCGCTTTCGAAAATCACTTTAACGTGCATAAATCGCTTAAAAATGTTGGTATACTCACAAAATTCAACATAGTAAACTTTCATATAGACATAAATTACACGACCTAATTTCATGGTCATCGGTCCATAATTGGTCATAGCCCCCATATAAGGCCCACTTCCGAAAATCACTCAAAAATATAAATTATTGAAATTTTAAAAGAAAAATGTTTTTGATCTTTTACTTAGTGTAGGGTATGGAATTTTTCGATTCTGAATGATGACTGTCATTTGTACAAGTCATTTTCAACATTTACACGCTCGAACATGAAAAAGTACCAATTTGACAAATAATTAAAAATTAATTAAAACATTGAGTCTTCTTCATTGCTCTACTCCTACTTCATGAATTTTCTTTCTGCACTTGTGTATCAAATTAAACTGTAGATATCTATCTATCTGTCTGCATTTCATATACATACATACTATGTTTGGATGGATGGATGGATGGATGGATGTGTGGATGTGCGCATTTAAGTTTTAGTATACAAATATACCCAACAAACATTTCGTTTTGATATCAAAGGTGAAGCGTTGGAGTGAAATTTGAAAAAATAAATACAAAATAAATGTTACTGTAAATGTAACAATAAAATATGTTACTTTACAGTGTAAATAATATTTATCGTGTCGATTACATCTGTGTAAAGTTTACACAGATGTAATCGACACGATAAATATTCTTCAGCCTTATCATGTAAGGCGTAGTCGTTTTACGACAACGACAACGACAGTTTCGTACTAGATTAAAGAAATTATTCAACCTGTTACATTGTATGTATGTATTTGTACCCAATTTATTTTATATCTGCAAAATTAAATAAAAATGTTCGAAAATTAAAGTTGAATTTTCAATTTATTAGGAATAATTTGAAGGTTATTTTGTCGACTTGAATTCAACCTGAATTCAGTTATTTGTTTAACTTGAATTATACATTCATTTAAGGATTTGAATTCAAGTTTCCTTGTTACTGGAAAATAAAGCCTAATTCAACCTGAAATTCCACTGTTTTACAATTGAATTACAGCGAAAATGTTTATTGTGTAACTTTTTAAGAGTGATGCCAAATTTTTCGAATATAAACGTTTACACAAAACCTAAAGTGGGCTAAAGATGATTGTTTTTGTTTTTTTTTTATTCGCAACGAATATTCGTCGTTAAAATAATATCAATCAGTGCGTCGCACAGTGGGAAATATCACCAATCTAGCTTATAAAAAATCGTATCTTTTAAACTATCGATCTGAGGAGTAAGAAATGTATGAAGCGATTGTAGCTAATAGAGTGATCCTTAAATATATTGTATTTGTAGACACCCTGTTTCATTACAGGGTGTACCAAAAGGAAGGTTTTAGTGGAAATTAAAATTTTTCTTGATATTAAAGTTCAACAAAATAAATCAGAATTTTTTGTTAAATAAAGCTCAATAAAAAAATCTTTTTATATTTTAATTAAATCATATCAATAGCTTTTTGCAATAAAAATTATTTAAAAAAAGAATTTTCATTGAAAAATGTTGAAAAAAACCTATTGTTTATGATGGGGTTTCGCGCGTTTTGTAACCTAGAAGAATTATTTAAAAATATGAATTTTCATTGAAAATTTTTTAAAAAAAACCTCTTGTTTATGATTGGGTTTCTCGCGTTTTGTTATCTGTAAGAAACAAACAGCCTTATTAGACAGTAAAAGACCATAAAATGTTGGAATACCCTTAATTGCTTAAAAATCAGATGTACAATAATTTCACTGCCTGTTTTAGAAAATAAAAATTTCCATTTGGGAATTTATATTAAAAACAAAAACAAATTTTAGTTTTTTATTGTCGTTTCAATATAAATTTTTATTTTACTTTCAAAAAGCAGGCAAAAAACTCATAAAAAACAAACACTTGAATATCGCCCACAAGATATATTTTGTTTAACCCTATTTATTAGGGTGGTCGATTTTTTTCATAAAAAATCGAATAGCAGAAACGCATTCTACGGAAAATTCTATGAAATTTTCCCCAAGAAACCGTAGGTCTAAAATCAAATCCTAACTTCACAAATAAATTAGTTTAAACAAAAATAATAACTATTGGCTACATATTAAATACTTCATCAAAAGAGTATTCTTCACTTTCTGAAGGCTCTGTTATAATCTATATAAATACATATATAAATGTCTTTGTAAGTTTGTTTGTTGGCTTGTTTATTTTTTTGAGCATCACGCCTAAACGGCTGAACCTATTTTATTGAAATTTGGAACGTAGATAGATCCTTACTGGGAAGAGTCAATAGGCTATATATTAGGGTATTCAATCGATTAACCGTTAATCGGTTAACCGATTAATTTTGGTCGGTTAACTGTTCGAATAATTCAAAATTGCCGATTTTCAAATAACAAATAAACCGATTAATTTGTGTCGATTAACCGATTAACCGAAATCCCTTTTTTGGCACTTTAACTTATTTTTTTGTATTTATTTTTACAAATGTCAAAGTAAAATTACATATTTTTTCGAACATCCAATAACAACTGACATATTTAATTTACGTGTATGCACATATTTGTTGGATGAAAACATTATAATTGACGAAACTGAAACGAGTCTTTTATCAGAACTTGTAGAAATTATTGAAAGTATTCAAAATCTAAAAAAAATTCAAAAAGGACTTCAATGGTATAAAGGACGATTTTATATGCTTAGAAAAAAATAAAAAAAAAAAAATACTGAGATGTTGGATATTCTTTATCATGCCTTATTTTCGATTTCTCCAACATCTACAATCAGCGAGAGAGTTTTTTCCAAGTCGAGTTTTATTAAAACTCAGGAAAATTATTTTGTTTTGTTTATTTCTATGTTTTTGTTCTTTTTATTAATAAAATACTTAAATAAATACACAAAATTCGTGGTTTTATTTTCAGTTTGTAACTTAAATATAAATTATTCGGTTTATCGAATAATTTAAAATTAACCGATTATTAACCGATTAAATCTAAACCCCGATTAATTATTTGCTCGATTAACCGATTAAACCCGTAACCCGATTAATTGAATACCCTACTATATATTTTTTTATTTTACTACGACAGGGGTAGCGAAGCGCACCGGGTCAAGCTAGTATTATATATATTTGTATCACATTTTTGGATTAATTCTTTAGTTATTTGAAAACTTTGGCAGCATTTATTCATTCTTTGCAATCCACATCTATATCATTATATGTATTTCTTATTTTATTTTTTAAAAGATTCATTCCGCTAAATACACGTTCAACTTCTGCATTACTAAATGGCAAAACTAAAAATTTCATAACAAAATTGGACAATTCCTTGAAGGGATTTTCATTCACAGCATCACTGTATTCATAAACTGTATCCAAAACTCAATAGTTGTATACTGATTTTGCCACTCGAATGAAGTTAATTTTTGTCATTGTAATTCTAAAGTTGTAATTTCATCATTTGAAAAATGTATCATGTCTTCTTTGAAATTTTCATATAATTTACTTTTATTTACATATTTTTAAACTATTGTCAACAGGAAAAAAGTTAATCAGGGTTATTCCTGTTTTCACTTTCACCATTCACCTTATTTTTGAAAGCACAATTACAACAATAGTATCTAATTTTCTCAGAATTTCTTATTAGAAATGTTTACACGTAATTTGTTTAACCTTAATTATATAATTTTCGCAATTTTATTTTATATTATATTGTTGTAATTATGCTTTCAAAAATAGGGTGAATTGTGAAAGTGAGATCAGGAATAGCCATGAATATTTTTTAAACTTGACAAATTTTTGGGTAATCTTTGCCGTAGTTAACATATTAACTCTGCTATGAAATTTCTACATATTATTCTAATTTCTTTTTCAGTTTCAGAAATCATATTTGTTCTTGTTTTCAATAAAATTCTAAAGATGAAGTTAAAGGATCAAAATATTCAGATTTTAAAACTGTTTGAGATGAAAGATTTTTTAAAAGAATGTTTAATTCTGAGAATTAGAGTGTTGGATCGGCGTCATTACTTTCAAACATTTTATTTACTTTTGGGATATCGATAATAAAGGCTTTACAAATTTTAAATACATACAATAAATTTTTATCTGTATATAACTCTTTTAAAATTTTAGCTTGTTGACAAGATTCGGAAGAGGCAGCAATTTCAAAATGGATTTTTAGCTCCAGCCATTGAGTTTCTATACAATTTACAGCTGTTTCACAGGCTCTTATAATTTTTAATGTTTGCAATGCGTTTATATTTTTTTTGTCTAATTGTTGATTTTGAAAACCAGTTGTAGGTTTCCGCCACCAAATATTCTATCTCTTCTGGTAGAGTTTTCGATGCGGAAGACACTGACAATTATATCGAGTGGCAGACACAATGTTTTTATTTTTCATTTAAATTGGCAATAACACCACGATTAATACCTGTCATTACTCTGGCATTGTCTGTGCCTAAACCATGTTAGAAATATTTAAATTAAATTCCTTTAAAACATTCAAAATCGAAAACTCAGTGTGTCTATGTTGTAATCTTGTTATACTTATTCCCTTGTGGCGGTTTATTACTATGATGCCAGATTTCTGTTTTATTTTTTATCTTTTCATCGTTTTCGTGGTTACAATCAATAAAATTTTAATTGTAACAGGGGTAAAAATGAGAAATAAATTGAAGCTAGAATATGCTAAACAAATTATTAAAAATTTGCAGCTAAATCAAAATAAAATATTTAGCTGCAAAAATGCCAAAATGATCACACTGCTCGAGTGGCATCTCTGTGCTTATTGAAATAAAAATTTAGTAATAAATAAAGGAAACAAATAAACCAAAGCATGCTGAAGAAGAAAATCGTATAACAAATGCTGTTGAGAGAAAGAATTTAAACCGGAATATGTATGTTCAGATGTCTTGCTTTATTCACCTTTCTTCAATTCAACAACATATTTACACTTCATTTAATATCCTCAAGGATGTTGTGTTGTATACAAACACTCACTTACGAAAAGGACATACTACAAGTTACACAATATAAAATAAAAATACAAAAGCACACATTGATTTTGCAATTTTTTTATTATTTTTTTTCATTCTTCCTTTTCACATCATGCTTTGTCGTAATTTTTCTGTGCAATGCACTTCAAATGCAATTTTATTCAATGGGTGATTAAGAATCAATTTTCTATTTTTTTCCCCATTTATGTATCTCTACAACAACAGATGTTGTTGCAAAAGCAAGCACACATTGACAACACACATTCACATCATCAGAGAGATACAAATATACATATGTACACACAGTCATCCAACAATAAATACCAAAGCAACTGTTGCTATTCAACAAACAAACAAATTGCTGGCAAAAAGAAGAAGTAGAAAAAAAACATCCAAAACAATAATTGCGTAAAGGACCTCATGTGTAAATGAAAATTAAAAGAACTTTTATGATCAAACTATCTATCTATGTATGTATGTTTATACTGTTGTTTATTGTGATATTTTGTAAACGGCAACCGAACATCAGTCTATAGAGAAAATATGATGTTAAATAAATTGAATGTCACTAACTCTAACTAAGTGCCCATTAATATTTATAGACTTGCTCAAATCCAATTCGAATTCATTTTAAACACTTTCACAATTTAATATATCGTCCCTGTTTTGAATATTAGTACTATGTGGGTTTTAACAAAGTTTTCAGAAAATCAAAAAAAAACTGTTTAATTTAGTTATATTTTTTTTATGTCGCGTTACTTTTAAAAAATAATTCTTTCCGTGGACTCATTTGCGAATGTAGTATATCAAAAAAGATACAAAATTTTAACGCGTTTTCGACATAGATGGGTACTTTGCAGTACCAGTACTTTTTCAGTATATATTTATTTTTACTAATTACTGGAAAAAAAAAATCAGTATTCAGTAAATTTTACTGATTACTGAAATAATATCTCAGTATTCAGTAAATTTTACTGAATACTGATAACCAGGGCAACCAAAAATATGCTCTAAAAAAGTGTTTTATGCGCATAAAATATGCACTTAAAAACGAAAAATATGCTCTTAAAATATAAAAAATATGCACTTAAAAATAGTTGGTTATTGTTTTGTTTCATGAGCACATTAAAAATAATATAAGAAGTAAATAAAAATTTGTTTAGTAATTAGTTGCATAATATTGTAGGGAGAGGATATTAAGAATTTCTCGAAATGTTTTTATTCTACATAAAGCTTTAAAATCTACTTTTTTATCATTTGAATTATGTTTCAAAATCGCTATAGAGAGCGTTTGTAATTGTTTGGTAAAAAATTGCAGTTGATTTTGAAGCATTTGTCATATATGAAGATTAACATCTAAATTTGACTTCAGTAAATTTTACTGAATTTTTTTTTCAGTAATCAGTAAAATTTACTGAATATTTATTTTTTTTCAGTAATCAGTAAAAATTTACTGATAATGAAAATTATATTTCATTACCAGTAAGCATTTACTGATTACTGAAACGCTTACTGCAGTAAAAAAGTAATGCAGTATGATTTTCGATTTATTAAAAAAAAATCCACATAACACTTTTGGGAAAACAGTCTTTAAATTTAAATATTTTTACCTACATACATAGGCTAGAATATTAAGGTTTTGGTATAAAAATTGTGGTATATTTAGCTTGGTATTTTTTAAGTGATTGTAGACTATGATATTTAGCTTCATCAATTTTTAAAGGTTTACTTTATAAAGGCCTGTGTTCAACAACTTTATTTTTCTTTGCTCTCTTTTGTTGTAAAATTACCCATTTATTTGAGTGACGTATTTTAATCTTTACTACATTGTCTTTAAAAACATGAGCACGAATATCAGTTACTGTTGCTCTGCAATAATGGCTTGGAACTTTCGGTATTAAGTCCAACCACTTCAGAAGACTTTCGCAGAATTTTCTTCTTTTTGTAAAATTTGTTTTATAGTTAGATTTGATCCATCTTTGGAATGTATTTGCATCTAAACTGAAAGTTTCTAAAAAGAATTGTTTGCATACTCTATGCCTGACACCATCAGCAGTAGGTAAGTAACAGTCAAAGTAAATTGTTTTCTTATTGTAGTTGTTTCTGTTCGACGCTTTAAAGCTTTGGTTCTTAATTGAACAACTTCCAAAGATATTCGAACATTTCCTGATGACACACATCGTCAATTGCACCGCATAGATATGACCTTTCCGTTTTTTAAAGCCAAATGCTTACACGATTTAGCTTTTATAGATCTTGCATATCTTTGTCTATATTGTTTACCTAAAAGCCTCATTTTCTTACGTCTTTGTTTTACCTCTGTTTTTGTATCAATTACATTTTTATTAACGTGGTTTTCATCATTATCTACAATGGCTTCAAAATCACCAGTTTTTTCGTTTAAAATCTGCATTTCCGCGGCCAAAAGTTATATTTTAAAATTTGATAAATTAGAGATGGTCGGACAATATTAAATCGCTTGAGAAAATAATATTGGATCTATAATTACACTCGGAGACTCGCGTTCAATTATTCTTTTTGACGATATAATTACCAGTATTATTTATAGTGATTAGAACAAAAAAACCTATATGATTAGAAACACATACGACTTTTTGTTGAAGCATTTAGTATATGAAAATCACATAGGTGCTTTTGTTAATTCCTGAACCAATTAAGATATCGAAAAATGCTTTTGTGCACATATGTATGAACAGTAAACGAACAAATTGCAACAATAAAACAAATTCGAAAAAAATCCACATAGTACTAATATTCAAAACAGGGACGATATGTATGTAGGTCGTTCATTTAATTATTTGTGTAATAATTTCGATGTCATAATTAAAAGAAATATGGGCAATTCCATATCATCGTACGTGACATTTGTACGCCTATAGAGTGGAATAGATTTTGCAAAAAATAAGAGTATCTGAAAAATAATTTGGTATTTATGTTCCATTCAGAGGGTACTATATATTCGAATCGTGAGATTCGTTATGTTTTCTTTTAATTTCAGACACTAAACGAAATATTTAGCCTTTAGAATCCGTCATATTTAAATAAAAACAATCTTTGGATGATTTTATAATAAATAAAATTTAATATCGTACGTGACATACCGAACGTGACAGATTTTTCTCTTATAATAAAACAATATATATTCTGTAAATATATGTATACAAAAACTAAAAAAAGTGAATAGAAAATAAACAGTCGGTTTCAATAAACAATTTGTCAAATTCATTTCATACTACAAGCTAATTGGGAGCCTACCCAGCAAAAACTTACATTGAAAAGTAATGAGTTAAAAAGCTAATATTCACTACTTACACAATAGCTTTTTAACTCATTATTTTAACACGGTGATGTCATTGAAGGCAACTACTTACCACCCTCGCTTACAAATAGGCAGTTAAATAAGTTGTTTTGTTGTAGAGCTATTTATAGAATTTTATTGTGTATCAAATAATGGTTTTCACTCAGTAGTACTACATATATTATTTTCTGTTTTTCTAAAAATAAACATGCCATAAAATAAATGGGCAAATTGAGAAAAAGTAACTGATTATTTGTTTTGTTTGTTTACTTTGTTTTTTTAGACTTTAGCTCATAAACAAGTACTTATGTATCAGATTATATGCCAGCCATTACTAAACTACTTATATGTAATGCAGGTGGTATGTAGTAGTCATTGAAAAGTAAGCTGTTCAATAATTGCAAGTCATTACCAAGTTTTTGCTGGGTAGTTTTCGCCGCAATTTTAGCTTAAAACATACCTAAAACATTAAAAAATTAAATATAATCAGATTAAACTATTAGTTTTGTCTTTAAAATGTTGCAGTAACAATTTATTATTTTGTTCTATTCAAATCAACTTGAAAAAAAGTTTCAAGGGTTTTTATGTTTTCAGTCGTTGCACAGTGGGTTGAATGGTACCCAAAGTGGCGATTAATTCATAGAAGCCGTAGTTTTAAAATATTATATTTTTTTATTGATGAGTTATTATAAGCACATAAAAACACAGCATTTTAGAAAAAAAAAAAGGTTAAAAAAAAATAATTTGTTTAACCCTTTAAGCGCATTATTGTTTTTTGGAAAAAAATACCTTTTTTCACAATTTATGCTGTAACTTTGGAATGGAAAGCGATAAATTATTGAATAAAATTGGAAATTAAAGCATGCTTAATGTGCTATTAAAAAATTCAAAATATAAATTTATTGTATGTATTTATATTAGTATAAATTTAATTTAAAATCCAATTTTTGTTTTACACAAAATTTTATAAATGTACAAATTTTTTAAAAAAAAAAAGCCACAAAAGACAATATTATAAATTTTTATAACAAACAATCATAAATACATAAAAACACAACTTTAAAAAAAATGTTTTAACCTATTTGTATCAGAATATGTTTTTTAGCAAGAGGAGTTCTTTCACTATAACTTAAATAAGTAAAAAACCTCAATAAACCCGCACGATTTTTTTCTGTATATAGAAGCTGAAAGTTCATATTTTAAGAGCATTTAATGGAATTTACCCGATCTCGCCCTGATTTTTTTTAAACTCAATCTATATATCGAAAAACCCCAATAATGGAGAACTTTAAAAAAAAATCTTAAAAAATATTTTCAAAACATTCATTTAAACAAAAATTATTTATTTATGTTCTCAAATACCTGAAGTTGATGGTTCCACTTTAATATTTCTACTTTTAACAGATTTAACAAAAAATATAAGCTCTCGAAATATCACAATTTTCAATTTTAACCACAGCACGCAAAATTTGTAAAAATTATTTGACTTTGACCGCTTACTGCCAATAAAGTAAGTTACTCACAACTGTAATTTTAGCAGTTTGTGATGTATTATTTAATGCACTTTAACCCAATACCAAACATGACTGAAACAGATAAAGTTCAGCTTTTGAATTAATCGCCACTATTGGTACATTTCAACCCTCTGTGCGTTGTAGCGATTCTTGTGGAAATGCCCATATGTATAATTAACCAAAATGGAATGTCGACAAATGAAATGAAATTAAATTATATGATATGTATGTTATGTATGTATATTGGTTACATTTTAGTTTGAAGAACTGCTTTATTAGTTACAAATTATAGCATTACAGCGGAAATCGAAAACAATCGCATTTCTGAAGAAAATACAGATACGGCATTCAAAGCTAAGATAAATTCCATAACATGACATAACAAAAATAACTAAAACAAGAACAACTAACCCCAGTAAGTACATCAAGGAAATAAACAACTGAACAAAATAGTGACACTAACACTTGTCATAGATAGAACCACAACAGTAGAAAAACAACTACAATCTTTATTATATATTCATTTCAACCATTTGAATTTTTATATCCTGCAACAAACTAACATATAAGATACGTGCCAAAATGATAAGGTCATATCTTATCGTTCTGTTTAAAAAAAATCAAATACTTAGTATTGATTGGTATTATTGGGTTAAATACTTGTTGTTCTACCGTTGTTCTGATAGGGTTCCTTTGCTCAATCAATTGGAGCTACCAAAAATTGCACGAAAATTATGTCGTTCGTTTTGTGTCGTGCTAAATTATTTTCTGATCGACCAAACACTTTTTGTGGCTGAAATTAACAAAGCTTCAAGAATGACTTCAAACACTGTACGAAGCGCTAACATGATTAAGATGGAATTGAGTTTGAGTGTGTCAAAATTACAGTTTTCAGAGACATTGAATCAAATGAGAGCAAAGGATTCATATCTGAACAACAAGATCCAATTTGTATATGTATACATTCGAGTGCTCAAAAAAAAAAATGTGAATTTTGACTTTTCCATAGATTGGTTGGAGCCTTAAATGCAATTAGGGTAAAAATTACCCCAAACTTTCAATTTCAAAAAACAATTCTGTTTTATTGGAGTCCATAGAGATTAGATAACTTCGTTTTAGTGAAATTACGGTATTCTAAAAGATACAATTTCAAAACGTCATAAACATTTTACATATTTTGAAACTAATTTTAAAATTTATTTACATATTTATTTGTAATTTCCAACATTATTACGTTTAACCTTTTAAACCGAACAAGTTTTCTAAACAGTTATTCTTCTGTTGTATATCTGATTAGAACGATAATTACGTACACATTTCGGTTATTTTACATTAAAATGCAAACATAATTATTTAAAGCTAACATTTTTGGGAAAAACTGAAGAAAAATTCTTCATTTCCCTTGTAGATGCATCTCCAAACATTAGAGCCGTTGTGCCACTAGTTCCTTATCCTATTTAGCAGAGACATGACTGTTATAAGAAATATCTAAAAAAAATTAGCCATAACTGTTATATTGTAGAAATAAATTTTTGTTTCTTTAAATAATAGTTATTCTCAATGAAAATAAGTTTTGCTTTTCAATAAGTGTTATTCATAATAAATATTTTTTTTCGTTGCTCATAACTTTTATATATGTATATATATATATATATTTATAATATATATTTTATAAAAACTTTTATAAAAATATATTCTTTAGAATAACTCTTATTAGGCAACTTAAAAACATACAAATTGAAAAAAAAAAGTTATGAGCAACGTAAAAAAATATATATTATGAATAACACTTATTAGGCAACGTAAAAAAATATAAATCGAAAATAAAAGTTATGAGCAACGAAAAAAAATATTTATTATGAATAACTCTTATTTGAAAACGTAAAAATTATTCATTGATTTATGCCTAACTTTTTCAGTCTCAAAAAATTTAATAACAGTTATTTTTGGTCTCTGCTATTTAGTAATTTTCCAAAACAATTTCCAACATTATTACGTTAAATCATCTTTTTTCGATTTAGATGGCGTTTATAATACTAGTATACAACTGTCAACGGTTGATATTCGATGAGGAAAGATTCATATACTTAAACGCCATTTATCCACGACAATATTGAAATACATTTCCTAGTTACAATAATGTCTTTAATATTTTATCTATATATACTTAGTGTAATTAAAAAATCTTCAAGATCAAACGATCGAAGGATCAAGATTTTTCATATTATTTACAGTGAAATATAATTCGACGTAACATAATACTTATTCAGAATATTCACACACACTTGTGATTATATATTTTTTTTTATACTCTAGAACATTTTGTACCGTAAAATAACAATAACGACCCACCAAGAAGAACCCTTAAGAATAAAGAAATAAAACTCTTGCAACGAAGAATACTTGCTCTATGTGTGACATGGCCAAGACATGACATGACGACTGGTGTTGATGTGACCCGCAAATAAAAACAAAATACATAAATACAGATGAAAATAAACATGAAAATGAAAATATATGAGAATAGTATAATGAAAATTGTGAAAATGATGGTGACTGCTGATGCTGATGGCGCCGTTGATGTTGATGGGATTGTATTGTATTGTATTACAAAACAATACGCTTCATAAAGTTTATTGTCTTTTCCAAAGCGGGAGAAAACACATCAACCACAAATATATATTTTTCTTCATTTTTGAGAGCCCTTAGCGCCAAATTATCGTAAGCGACAAAACACTAATTTTACAGGAGAAGGTTTTTTCGATTATTTTGAAATTTATACATAAAATTAAAAATGTTATAATGCGATATTATATAATTTCGTTCAAGCTATATGTCTATTTTTCAAAAATATTTATAACTTTTGACAATTAAAAATTCATGGAATACTTTATTGGAAAATATGACAAAAAATGTTTTTTATTGGATTTTTGCATAGATAAAAATTTTTCGAATTGAAATAAAATTGTTATTTATGAATAGTTTTTAATGAAATTTCACAGTTATGTAAAATTGTCTATTTAAAATGGAAAAATAAAAACGAATTTTGAAATTTTTTATCTGCAATCCCGCAATTCCCAAAATTTTTTTTAAAAAATACCAAAAATGGAAATTTTTAGTTTTTTGGCTATAATATCCATACCAGGGACTTATCGGAACCCTTTACAAAATAATTAAAAGCATCTAAAATCGGTTACTATATTTTGATATCGAATATGCGATTTGAGAATTTTTGCCCTAAATTTTAATTTTAAATAAAAAATATGTGTTTTTGAATGGACCTGGTCCCCTCGGTAAGAAATATTTTTAATTTTTTTTTCAATTAAAATATGTTATGAAAAATTAGCTTTCAGAAAGTATAAGCTCTTTATACATCCTTTTAGAATTTTATTGCGATAACTTAAAAAGAAAAAAAGTTCTTTTTTCCCAAAAAATTAGCGAAAAATCGGCTTTTTAAAATTTTTTAAATTAAAATGCATATAACTTTGGACTTAGTCACTAGTTTTAAACACTTCTTTTTCTATTTGACACATACATATGTTGTTTGTCTAATGAAGGAAAACTGGAGAAAATCGTAGGTTGGGTAAAACTGTTGAAAATTTAATTTTCAAATGCGAATATCTCCTAAGCTATAAGAGGTATTTGATAGCTACCACTAGGTCTTTTGTAGCGCTCGATGAAAAGATTTTATATGTGTAATTTTTTTAAATCGGAACACAAACGTAGAAATAGTTCATTTTAAAAATGTAACATACCCGAGGTGTCCTACTTTGAGGACCCTTGGTCGCGCCCCTGGTGGGCCCATGAGGTCCACATTTAGAACTTAAACTCGACAGCACTTCTTTTTTGCGCATGTGAAATTTCATTCAAACCAATCTAACCATTTAGAAGTTACAGATTTATTTCTCTCTTTTTTTTCTATACCACTATGTGTCGCTTACGATAAAATTCGTTTACTGTAAAAAGTAAACATTGACTTACGATAAAATCTTACCCCCTATATTTTTGAAGTTATTAACAATTTTGATATTCTGAAAACGCTAAAACATCAGTCGGTCCATAAAATTTTAATTTTTGCAATAAAAAAAAAATTTGGAAAATGTCGCTTACGATAATTTGGCGCTAATGGCTCGATATGTACATATGTATGTACCAAATAATACATTTTATATAAAACCAACATCAACTACTATCCTGATTCATTTGACAGAGAATACATATAAATAATGTTGTATAGTTGAATTGCGATATACATACATAAGTTAAAATTTATCTCCGTTTTCCACAAAATGATAATAAAATAATAGCCATATTAGCCCTTGATTAATGTTGTTCACTATATTTCATAACTGTTTTATTAATATTTATTTGAAAAGCTCTTTATAAAATGAAAATACATTTCGGAATTTAATAGCAAACAAATGACGTATTTACTTGGACTAGAACAGTTATACAAAATTTAGAGTACTATATTCGGCCGTGCCGAATCTTAAATACCCTCCACCTAAATATGATGGTATAACAACTGTAATAATATAACAATTGTTAGAAAGACTAGTTTACGCAGAAGATATTTTATTTCAAATGTACAAAAAATTGTATCTAATTCTGCAAATTTATAACTGAAATTCCTATTACAACGTTTGACACAGTTAATTATTGTATTTTAATTGAGAAATTGTCGTCTAAATTTAATTTTTCTAAATCTTCGTGTAAATTATTATTTTCTTACATAGGTAACCGTAAACAGTTTGTTGGAACTGGGTTAAACGATCTACAATATCTGAGTGTAAAGTGGCGCACAGTGGTATGAGATTTTTATGTATTTATATGAGAGCTGTGGCCAATTATGGACCAATATTCAGTATTATGATTTTTGAATACAAATTACTGATCTGTGTACTATTTTGGTGATGCTATGACCTATTATGATCCTAAGTATTTAAGGGTTATTTTTGTAAAATTTCATATAAACAACGCTATTAACAAGAGTGGACCTTATGTGGGAGCTATGCCGAATTATGCACCAATATTTAAAAAATCTTGTAGTAGTGTCGATTTTTATGGATATTTGTGCAGGGTAATGTGTTTTCCTGAAGAAGTTCTTATATGGAGGTTATGACCAATTATGGGCCTATCATCATAAAATTTGGTACATCGATTTTTGTATATATTGAATAAATTTGTTTTGAATTTCAACCTGATAACTATATTTGTAAGAAATTTATGATGATATTAGTGATTTTCGGGAGTGGACCTTATATGGGAGCTATGGTTAAATATGGACCGATATTCACAAAATCCAGAAGTATGATTACTGGATTCAAATTACTGGATCTGTGCGTAATTTCATTTTGATATCGATATGTTTTTAATACTTTTTAAGGTTAATATCTTTTTTCGGAAATGGGCCTTATAGGGGAGCTATGACCAATTATAGGCCAATCTGCATAAAATTTGGTACAGTGATATCTATATATATGAGTATAATTTTTGTCGAATTTTAGCATGATAAATGTATTTATAAGAGTTTTATGAGTACTTAACTGATTTTTGGAAGTGGACCTTATATGGGAGCTATGGTCAAATATAGACCGATATTCACAAAATTTTTGCAAAAAATTAAAAATAAAAAACAAAACGTATATTATTCCAAAATATGTTAACATTTCGAAGAAAATTAACACCATATAAATTGTGCGTAACAAAGTCAGCTATATCCACTGGATATTGCTGTCTTTGTTTCAATCGTCAGATTTTGACAATATATACAGCGGTTGACAAAACAATGGAAACTTTTCCAAATATTTCATTAGTGGCCTAAAATCTGAAATAATTTTTTAAAAAATTTTAACATTTTTGTAGTATATTATTTGTATACTTTTATTAACTTAATTCAACAAAAAACAAAGGACATAATTAATTAAATTCTAAAAATGAGAAAACAAAATTTAAAGATTTCTTTATTACGGCATTGACAAAACAATGGAAACTTAGGTATTATTTTTAACAAATATGGTCTAAACTTTGCAATAACTCAATATTTTGTTGGGTATCCCTTATTTTTTATAACTGCTACACATCGACGATGCATTGAACCAATTAAAGAGTCAATGGTCTCCTTTGAAATATTTTGCCATTCCCTTATAACCGCCTCCGATACATCTTCCTTCCTGGTGTAATTTTAGGTCCTTATTTTACGATCTACAATTTCCCATAGATTTTCTATGGGATTGAGATCTGGCGATTGGGCAGGCCACTTCAAAACACGTACCTCGTAGGATTGTAACCACTCGGTTACTTTATGCATCCCAAGTAATCTAGCGTGAAGACAATTGTCACTTGAGTGTCTCTAAGTAATCTAGAGTGTAGTTACTTTAAACGTTTTGTGAGTAATTCGTACAAACTGGTTTTTTTACAAATTGTGTTAATATAATGCTCATAGTTTATTTTTATTTTTGCTTAAGTATATTGATATCCCATGTAACAGCATGAAGTCAATAGTCACTTTAGTGTCTCTTAATAACCTATGGTGAAGTCACTTCAAACTTTTTTTTGTACTGCACTTTATTTTACCCACCGTTATTTTATTATTTTTACTAAGCGTTGACTACTTTCGATCAGCTATCAGATAGTCACATTGTAATCAAAAGGGTCAATTGACGTTAAAATGACTAGTCACGTGGCTATTGAAGTAACTAGCTCTCACCCTAAATGATGGGTAAAATCACTAGTTCGGTACTGTCTCCTAGAACTGCTGGGGAGTAAACAATAAGAATAACGCATACACGCAAATTAAAGTTACATTATAAGGCTATTAGAAGGTAGTTAATGTTTTACAAGGTTACATTATGTAGGACTTCATTTGAAGTAGTTTACGGTCTAAATACGATACAAACAGAACAGAGCAAACAATCTAAATAATGGTAAACATGTAACTGAAATGAATACAGATAATTACCACAATACAATGAAAACTATAAAAAGACAGAACGTAATAAGCGGACAAAATATAGTACTACACTTTTTACACAGAAAGAAATATTGCTAAAATATGTTTAAGTTACAAGTTATTGGCAGGGATTTTTCAGGATTTTTTATCTTTTCCATTTTTCCAACACAAACTCCTTTTTATACCCTTCACCTTCGTGAGAAGGGTATATATAAGTTTGTCATTCCGTTTGTAATTTCTACATTTTTTATTTCGACCCTATAAAGTATATATATTCTGCATCCTTATAGATAGCGGAGTCGATTAAGCCATGTCCGTCTGTCGGTCTGTTGAAATCTTTTTGGATCCAGATATCTTCGGGGTCCAAATCTTCAATAATTCTGTAAGACATGCTTTGGAGAAGTTTGCTATTTAAAATCAGCATAACGGAGATATGAGCAAAAAACCGGGACAACCTCGATTTTTGACCTATTTTTGATCTATATCTGGATTACTAAGTCATTAATATAGACAATATGGATATCTAACGATAGATATTTCAAAGTCCATTGCAACGATGTAGATAAGGCTATAGTAAGTTGGACCTACAAAGGGTCAAAATCGAGAAAAATATTTTTTAACTCGAATTTTTTTTTCATCAAACAATTTTTTTTGTGATACATTTTTTTCCCTTAAAAAAATTTAAAAACTAAAAAAAAAAAATTTAAAAACAATTAAAAAAAAAAATTCATTTTGATTACCTAAAAATATTTAAAAAAATAATTTGGTGAAGGGTATGGTATACAAGATTCGGCACAGCTGAATATAGCTCTCTTACTTGTTATACCCTTCACCTTCGGAAGAAGGGTATATATAAGTTTGTCATTCCGTTTGTAATTTCTACATTTTTCATTTCCGACCCTATAAAGTATATATATTCTGGATCCTTATAGACAGCCATGTCCGTCTGTCTGTTGAAATCAATTTTCTGAAGACCCCAGATATCTTCGGGATCCAAATCTTCAATAATTCTGTCAAACATGCTTTCGTGAATTTTGCTATTTAAAATCAGCAAAATCGGTCCACAAATGGCTGAGATATGAGGAAAAAACCAAGACCTATATCTGGATTACTAAGACATTAATATAGACAATATGGATATCTAATGATAGATATTTCAAAGGCATTTGCAACGACGTATATAAGACCATAGTAAGATGGATCTACAATGGGTCAAAATCGGAAAAAAAATTTAAACAGAATTTTTTTTTTCACAAAAAATAATTTTAAAATTTAAAAAAATAATTAAATTTAAAATAAAAAAAGAAATTAAAATAACAATCGAAAAAAATTTTTTTACAAAAAATGAAAAAAACAACTGGAAAAAAAATTAAATTTTGTGTACCTAAAAATATTTAAAATTTTGAAGTATAATTTGGTGAAGTGTATATAAGATTCGGCAAAGCCGAATATAGCACTCTTACTTGTTTTTCTTTAGTTTATCACCTTTTGTTGTTGTCAAGTAAATATTAGATGTGTAAAATCTAAAAAAAAAATGAAAATAAATTACGATTCCCTCAAAAATCGGGACATTTGGCAACACTGTTATAATTTGGTTTGAATTTTATAATGAATGCAAGATAACTGAATGTTCTTCATTCTTTACGAGTTGTTATTTTGTAAAAGTGCAAAAAATGTTGCCAACATATTTTATACCATTTATTAAAGGTTGCCCATACCCTCATTATGTGTTACATTTTTAATGATCACGATAGAACAAAAACCTTTACCATTTATGCAATTTTCTTTTATGTAGCTTCTAAATATTGTAAAAATATACATTTTAACTTCCCTTTAGCTTCCATTTTAACACTTTTAATCAAAAAAAACCAAAAACTATTTTATTAACACAAACAAACTTCAAAAACAATAACAGGAATATATGTTAAAAAAGAGGTGCATTTCTAACACTTTGATAAAATTGAGGGTGAAACGTGTAGCATATCTTCGGGGTTTTAGGGCAACATTATTTGAAAAGAACACGTTATACGCTTACCAAACTACATATTTTCCAGAAAAGAACACAAAAAAGGGTAAAAGGCAGAATAAAGGCATCATTTAATCAGAAAAGAAAACGCCATTAGTTTTTTGATTCACAAGACACAAACAATTGTGTTTCAAAATTTCCATGAACAAATTTCTTTTTTTATATTTAGTGTTATGTTTGTTTATTCCGTTTTCTGCTTCGTTTTTTCGTTAAACTTTTTACTTCTTTTTAAAGTAAAGTACAATTTTAATGTTAGTTATGCTGCTGCAGCTGTAACTGCTGTTGTTGAATTGAATCACAACAAAGAAATTGTACTGCATAAACCGGATGCAAAGTAAAAATTTTCTTTAAATCGCTATATCCGTTTAGTTTACTTGTTGTTCGTTTTTAACACTATTTGTAGGGTTTTTCTATTTTCTAAATATTTCTTTATACATGCACACACAAACATACATACCTATGTATATAGATTAGGGTTTACCCCTACTAAAATAAAACTTTAATTCATTATCAGCCCAATTATGAATAGAAACTCCCCGGGAGTTTTTTCCCTTTTCTCATTTTTCCTATTCAAATTCAATGTGAAAAAACTCCCAGGGAACAAACTCCCGGGGAATTTTTTATTCATATTTGGTAGCTGGATCAAATTATAAAAAAGATGTTTCTCTCAAAGGAAACATAAAAATATTGGTACATGTCACGTGAAAGGTCCTTGAAAAACGTCTTCAATGATGTAACTGAATAGTTCCAAAAATATTCGAATTTTTATATTTTTTTTTTTAATATTTGAATTTTTTGAAATTTTTAGCAAATAATTAGTAAGTACCAATTAATACGTTATACATTCGAAATTCAATATATTTCGAATATGATTAAAATTTTTGGAAATCAATTTTCTTTCCGATCTGATGTTAGATACATATGTATATGTTCATTTTAGTTGGGAACATCGACAGCTCATTTTTCCTGCATCAAACGGATCCACCCTAATATACATACATGCATACATACTGACTAGGGTTCCAAATTTCCCGGACTTCTCTCATTCCCGGGAGGAAATTAAAAAATCGTTTCATTACCGGGAATTCCCTGGAATTTTTTAACACTAAATTAAACCAAAAACCAGAACATTTTTTTCGAATAAATTGACTTATAATTGTACCAGGGTTTTTAAAAAGAAGTATAAAATAACTATATTTGGTTGTACAATGTTGGTCCAGACTTTATAAGGGTTTCTAATTTAATAGTGGCATTTAATCGGTTGCTAGAACCGAAAAGATCTATGGATATACTAGAATAATTAAATTAGCAACAAATTTGGCCATCGAAACGAATCTGAAAATTGTAACTTTTAGAAGAAAACTTATGAAGAAATTCCCGAAAATTCCCGACAAACATTTCTCGAAAATTAACAAAAATATATTTTCCCGCGTACGAACCCTAATACTGACAAATATTGTAGTTGTAATGGCAGCAGCAAATACATACATATGTCTGGATGCATGTACATATAAGTACAAGTAGTAGTTGGCAATAGCAAAGTGTACCTGTAGTTGAAGGCTAAAAGGATTTCCTGAAATAAGAATACGACAATGCACTTTAGTTATGCAGTATAAACTACACGTAGCGTAAGATAGAATTTGTTATTATTATTATTTGTAACCAATTCGCATCAGTGGAAGCATAAATATATGTATGTATATGTATGTTAATATGTAGGTTAGTTGTTTTGTTTGCAATATTAAAGAGTCAGTTCGCAGTTGAACATTGTAAATCATTTGAAACTGTGTACTTCAAACTGAGTTAAAGAAATTAATAAAAGATTATTTTTCAAATATTAAATATGTATTCATATATTAAAGCATACGTTTTAATTTTAATTTTAAATCAAACTGAGATTTTCCCTTAAATATAATTGTTTAACCCTATTAACGTTTTTACATGATACCGAAAACAAAGCAATCTTTATTTAAAAATATTTTGTAAAATCGGTTGATATGTATGTTAGAGTGTCCCTTAGAATTAAATGTTTGATATGTTGAAACGGTACACGCTGAATTACTGTACGAATTACTCACAAAACGTTTAAAGTGACTACACTGCAGATTACTTAGGGACAATTAAGCGTTCATTGTCTTCACGCTAGATTACTTGGGATGTATAAAGTAACCAATTGTCTTCTCTCTGCACTACAAAATGCACATACGTGTCTAATGAAATATAAATTGGAGTCAGCCAAGTGATAAGACATTTATGACAAGTACTGTCTTTAAGGGATACATTAACTACTTGTTTAACTGCTGGGAATCTTATGCATTAAACACATTGAACAAAGCAGACTACCGACTGCAATCTGTCAAAAATAAAACACTCACATTTATATGAAGACGATTCTTTTGACGACAGCACAGTTACACGACCACTCGACTGTGTGATGGAAAAAATAGCTTTGCTCATCGAGCCAACAATTCAAAGTTGAGAGTATTTTCAACAGTATAATGTTAATTTAACATACTCTGTGCTTAAAGCTGATGTAAAAGCTTTAACTTTGCGTAAAAAATTTACACATATTCGAATTCGAACAGCATGTGCTATAATAGTAAGGACAAAAACCTTTAAAAGTAAGTTCGCAAACCAGAAGTATAAAATTCCACAAAATTTAAAATATACTGCCAAGAGCTTTTAAATAATGGTAGACATATTAAGCTTTTTAAATAAATAATGGGATATTTGAGGAAATGAATTCCAAGAAGCTGTGTACATCGACACAAAACATTTTCATTTACGAACATCATCGATATACATCGTCACCTGAAATGCAAACATTAATAATCGACTTATTGCTTGATTATGATGTAGGGACCCAAAATACATTTACATACATAATGTCAACAAATATGTAGTGCTTTTATTAACGATACTCAAAAGTCAAGTATAATCAGAAGTATGTATGGACAAAAATATGAGACAATCTCTAAACAAGCCGATTATACACATATCGAGCCCTAACCGCAAAAATAACGTAAGCGCCATTTTTTCAAAATCGACTTTTTAATGAAAATCGATAGAAAACTTTTGTGCGCATCAACACCCGAAATAATGAAAATTAAGTGTTTATATATACAGAGATATCGCAATTTCAATTATATCGTAAGCGACACTCACCTTTTTGCTTTACCGCAAACATAACGTAAGCGACATAAAAGCAAAAAGGGGTAGTAAATGAAAGTAAGAGTAGCCGAAGAACTAGAGAGAAAATCAAAAGAAATTGAAATACAAAAAGATAGATGTACTAAATGTGATCAAGGAAAAAATTTAGGCAGAAGTCACATCCAAACAGAAGAATTTAAGTTTATGAATTTTTTTGAAGGAACAAAAACAAAGGAGGGAAAATGTTTTGTTTTTATGTGCTAGTTTCGACCTTCAAAAAGGTGTAAAACAAGTAAGAAAGTATGGTTGGTCAAGCCCGACCATATAATACCCTACTCTAAGAAAAAGAGCAAAATCATTTTTCTTTTAAAATTTCAATAATTTATATTTTTGAGTGATTTTTGAAATGGGCCTTATATGGGAGATATGACCAATTATGAACCGATCACCATGAAATTAGGTCGTGTGATTTATGTTTACATGAAAGTTATTTAGGTTGAAGTTTATGTGTATACCAACATTTTTAAGAGATTTATGCACGTTAAAGTGATTTTTGGAAGCACAATAACATATGGTGACATAAATTCCGTATATATAAAACTTATTTGGAGCAACACTTGTGGATATGTCCATATAAATTAAACATTTATGACCGATAAAGTCCAATTTCGGTAGGACATTTGTATGGGAGCTAGGTGAAATAATGGACCGATTTCAGCCAGTTTCAATAGGCTCCGTCCTTGGGCCGAAAAAGTTATATGTACAAAATTGCGACCAGTACTCTGCGCACAAGCTTTACATGGACAGCCAGCCAGACGGACGGACATTGTTTAATAGGCTCAGGAAGTAATTCTGAATCGATCAGTATACTTTAAGGTGGGTGCTAGACTAATATTTTTGGGCGTTACAAACATCTGCACAAACGCATAACACCCTCCCCACTATGGTGGTGTAGGGTATAAATATTACACTGTTTTATTCAAGAAAATACTAGTATTACAATTTAAGTGTTTATGGATTGTGTTTTTTATGGGGTGAAAAAGGCGGCAAACGATGTTGTAATGTACTACAATGTAAAAATATGTCCTTATTTTAGATGGACGGAAAACTGTGAACGATTTAAGTTTGTATTGCGATAGCTGTGCCTGCAAAATCATAATAAAGCCATGTTAACCATGATAGCTTATTTCATTATATCATCCAAATTCATTAAATCTATTAAAATTACTTACTTACTTACTACCAGGACTTACCATGATGCCTGTTGATTCAATTCACAACACAATAGAATTATTTACTCAAACCGAACTGTATGGGCTCCTAGTGAGTGGCATACAGTTATTCGAAGTGCAAGAACAAACCCTTACGGTTATAAGTGTATATCGTTAAAGGACTCTGATTTTCTAAACAGGAAAATGTTTTCTGATCTGCTTCTTCCAAAGAAAGTAAAATTAAGCCCGATTTGGTCTACAATTTTTGATACAACCGTGATTACAATTAAATACAGCTATTTAAACAATAGCGATGAAAAGACTATTAACATTGATTTAAATACTTCTACGGTCCGTGGACCTCATCCGCTATACAACACAGAATTAAAAATTTCGTCACATAAATTCAATGATATAAAAGCTCTTTGCAATAAAAATATGTTTTTATAACGAATATATTGCCCTAAAAATATTAAAGACGCCATAAACGAAATATATGAATAAGACGTGCCTTAATTTCCTAAGCACCTACTATATTATTTTAAATCTTTACTGTGATTTATAAAAAATGTTTACTGTAAGAAAATATATTTTTTTGAAAATATTTTTTCTTTGTAAAGCATTTATCGTATGCGCCACAATTTAGTCTCAGCTGCTCGTAATAGAGACGGTAAAAAATAACGTAAGCTCCAAAACAAATTTGTTGCTCACAAAATTAACTTAAAAATGCACTTATCGCATGTATAATACCATTAATAGACTACATTTCAATTTTCAAAGAAATCCTTCGCACAGCTTAAAATAAAAATGAAAAAAATTCTCTCCTATAAAATTTGATTTTTGTCGCTTACGTTATTTTTGCGGTTAGGGCTCGATATAACACACTTAAGGTACGGTCACACATGGCAAATATTTACTCAAAAATGCGTAACCACTTTTTATAGCACAAATTTGTTTGACGTGTTTACTCTTACAAGTGTTTTGTAAGATCAAACAGCATCAAATAAAATAAAACTAAATATTTGTTTAGTAAAAGAGGTTTTGTCTTAAGTAAAAGAGGTTTTTGAAAATAAATAAAATAATTCAAATATATTTTATTTAGTGGTTACGTCTTTTTCGTCAAATATTTGCCATGTGTGACCCTACCTTTAGTGGATATATTTAGATAAATATGTAACTGTAAAAATACGCCAACTGGTTGTATCTCTTTTAGTTCAAAAAACATTACAGTAATAGGGACAGATTTTTTAATGTTTTAAATTGTAATTGATTAAATAAATCGTATATTTTAATATGTAGTAATATTTTACATAAAATACTGTTGAATGTACGCATGTACAGTGTATTTTTATTAACCTTTATAGAATTTCGTTAACAAAACTTTGACTGGCTTTCTCTCGTCCTTTATTATATTTTTATTCTTTACGTCTTTTTTATTTCTTTTTTGCTTTGCCTGCAGTTATAATCACTTTAATTTTAAGCATCTTTGCACATTCTTTCGCCACTTGTTATTGTTCTTAATAACAAACTTTCTACTTGTCTATCTTTCCTTAAGCCCAAAAATAGCTTAAAAAACCGCTGGCCAAAATAACACTAAAAACCACACAAACAAAAATTCGTAAAAAAAAAATACATCGCAACTGTTAAACATTTTCAGTATCTTCTTCCCTTTCTCGCAATAAAAAGATGATGCAGACGTGTTTTCCTTTCTCCGCTCTTTACATTCTATCTACGAATATATTCAAAATGTGCTTGTAAGTTGCAGTTTTCTGGTTGCAACAAATTTTATTGGCAAAAGTTGAATTACTTTTTGACTTTGCAAGGAGTTGCTTATTTTTCTTCATCTCGTTGTACGTCCTTTCGGTTGGTAAACAAAATTAATTGATTTTATTAAGCACTATTATCCAGATACTTTCTAGCTCTCAATAAATGTTTAATTTTCTCATATCTTTTATTGTGGTTTTAACTGAAAGTGAATTAAGAAAAATATAAAACATGATGTTTCATTTAAAACAGTATTGTTATATACAACTGATTTTGATATGCTTATATTCTTATCCATTAATCAATTACCGCTACGACCTAGAAGACGCACGCAACTTTGCTAGTTTTGGCCGCCCTAAAACATAGGGAAAATTTTCTTCATTATCTAAAATTGAGGCAAAATGTTACGCCAAGAAATCGATTAATAGTTCATCCATTCAAATGAAGCTTTCTACATTAGAGTTCGTTTCTGACCAGGTCACGTCATTTGATTTTCGGGTATCATAATTTTTCTGAAGGTTTTTGCGCAAATAAAAATAATGGCGTCGTGGTTCAACGCACCTAAAGACGCGCATTTTGAGTACATTTTTCTGTAGAGCAAAAACAATTGAATATATTGCAAATCATAATTCACTAGTCGATTGTGCATCAAAAATTAATACAATTGATGTTTTTCGAATCCTTAAAAATAGTTCCAAAAACCCACAAGGGGGCGTAAATTTCATAAAAATAGAATTTTAGGAAATTGGTTGGCAACACTGTCTTGTGTTAACGTCAAGTTTTCTTCTCTCTGCATTTCAAAGTTTAAATATGTATAATATAAATAATACAGTAGATTTACTTTGTTTAAAAATATTGATTTCTAATAAGAAGTTAATAAAGAACCTTGAAATATTGAAGTTTGGCTCCAGCAAGCAGGAGAAGTTCTATAAATAAAAAACAGTTTTGTACCCAGTGCAATCTAGAAGTAGAAGATAACGACGAAAGCATAGATTGCGATAAGTGCAACAATACTTTTCATGTAGTTTGTACTGCATTAAACAAACGTCATGACGCGTCAGTTTAATCATCTCTTGGCAAATGAAAGTGAACAATTTGTGTGCCATGTCTGTAATAACCAGGGAAACCAAAATATGCAAATGCATGTTTTGTAGGGTATTCGAATTATTCGATTTTTCTCTTGTTCGAATAAAACGAATAATTCGAATAAGAGATTTTAACTTGTTCGAATAATTCGATCACACGTTTAAAATTAATCCAATTATGCGAATAATTTAAATTTTTTTAAAAAAGTAAAGAATGAAGTTTTGATGTTGGTTTTTTAATATTTTATTGTTAAAGAAAAACAAAAAATAACGTTAAAGTTAAAAATTCAAGTATTGATAATGTTAAAAAACAAAGTCGTCCATCATTAAATTTTCAACAGAAATATTCTGATCAGATTAACTCCCGAACAATCTACAAAACAATTGACTAGCAAACCCTTTATTGTGTAATGGTCTTGGGGAATTACACAATAAAGGGAATCTGTCCAAAGTTTTATATCATTGTCAGTGAACGTGGCTAATTTGAAGTCAGTCAAAGATGTTCAAAATCATGTACATGAGACGAACACTTGCAACAAAACGTTAGTTTGCAATATTTGTGTTTATCATTCGATTTATTAAATATTTTGCAACACTTACGTACGCGGTTAATAACATCACTTATATACATATATTTTAAGATCATGGCCTTCATCTATTTCAATGTAATCATTATAAATGTCATCCTCAATATCACTTTCGACGACTGTTTCAAAATCACATTATCCATCACATTCAACTCCACTTTAATCTAAGTTAATATTTTGATTATTAATTGCGATTTTTTTTTCGTCAGCTAAATAACAAATATTTTATTCCGTACCTTTTATTTTCATTTGTTTTTAGAATTGTAACTTCTTGCAGTAATATTTATATATTTATAGAAGGAGCTATCGGAACACTCATCTACAGTGATCGAAAGTCCCTTTGTCTGTAGTTATTTGTCGAATTGCAGAAACAATACAATTTTTGTGAGTCATTATTACTTATTTAACTTTGAAAATATGAAAAATATTAAGCAATTTAGTAAATTTAAATATATATGGACATTTATTCGTTGTATTCGATTATTCTACATAAACTTGTTCGAATTATTCGTTATTCGAAAATGGCCATTTTTAAATTGTTCGAATAATTATTCGTAAGAAATTATTCGATTAATCGAACGATCATTAGTCGAATGAATACCCTAATGTTTTGTCTGGTGAGTCTAATGGGCTAATGGATAAGATATTTACACGTTTCAGAACTATTTAAGAATTTTGGCATCGATTTGTTAGTGCATATTTTTGCATATTTTACACTTAAATGCATATTTTTGCATATATTTGTTTTAAGAGCATATTTATGTAATATTTTTGCGTTTTAGAGCATATTTTTTGACTTTATCAAAAACAAATTTTGTCTTACTTATCTTTCGCTGTTTTTTTAATTTCTTTGTTTAAAATTAAAAATTAAAAAATAGATGGCTTTTTTTAAATATAAAATAAGCACTATTTTAATAATAGCGCCATCTAAATATCAAATTTTAGTGCTAATTCAAACTTAACCGTTCGATGCGTTAATGAAATATTATCTCTTAAATTTGCTTCTATAACATCAATTGTTGTCGAAAGAACATTTTCTATGTATAAAAATGTTTTCAGATCCAATTGACGATTTTTATTTAAAAATTATAAGATATAAAGTCAACATTTTGTAGTATATTGCAGAGATTAATAATTTGAAAGGTTCTATTAAATTTCTTAAGGACCAGAAAGTGCAAAACGATTGTGTGATAACTGGTGTGAAGCTAAATGAAAATGTAAATGAAAGTATAAGTGATGCATACTTTTTGAATAACAAAAATAATAAAATACAATCTGTTGTTGTTAAATTTTGCTCAAAAAACTCTAAAGCTGAATTGATGTCGATCAAGCCGAAATTAAAAGAAAATACTGAAACTAAAAACGTATATGTAAATGATTATTTGAGCAGAGAAACAATGAGTTTTTTTTTAAATATGCGAGGGTTTTGAAGAGTGTGAGATTTCGAGCTTTTTTTCCAAAAGGTGGTAAAGTATTTGCAAAAAGGAGTGAGTTGTCCAAGCCAAGACTTTTAATAAGTGAAGATGATGTGGATAAACTATTATCGGAAGCAACAACTTTTCAACCTCCTCATAGGCAAACAAGACATACGGATGAAAATTCAGATAACGAATATGAAACGTGATTCCTAAACTAATTTGTAATTTCATTTATTTATATTGTTATATCTTATTTAATTTTTCTTTTTATTATGTCAAATAATCAATATTTTCGAATCTTTTATTCATTCAAAAATCATTTCAAAATCTTTAACAATTCAGGTTTTAACATTATTTCAGTAAATATCACAAGCATATCATCCATTACTAAATTTAAAAAATTCAAAACTCTACTTACTAATTTTAATAAACTACCTGCAGTTATTTCAGTTCAAGAAACTTGCTTTAAGAGAGATGTTATTTAGGTTTATAACATACCAGGATATAAATCGATCTGACGGTTACGGTGGAACATCATTATATATACGGGACATCTTAAATTCGTTTTATAAATCCCAAAAATGAGATCCATCGCACTTTATGAATTTTTTAGAGAATTCTCTATTTTGTCATGGCAGAATTCCTAGTGTTATTATTGGTGATGCAAACATTGATGCGTTGGAAGAAAACTTATTCATAAATTAGTAACACGCCCGCGAAGTGGTGCATGTCTTGATCATGTTTACACAAATATTTCAAAGCCAATAAACGTTGATTCAATTGAATGTACATTGTCCGATCACAACATAATACATTGCCCATTCATATAGATTTTCAAATACATGATATTGTACACAGAGAAAACAGATTCGTGATAGCAACCGAATTTGTTGCCAATCGAATGATTCGGTTGCACACATAGAATTTTTCGGTTCCATCAACAGAAAGTCAGTTGATAAAGAAGAATTTCAGTTGGAGCAAACAAAATTTTGTTAACGCTTCTAAAATATTGTAGCTACAACTGTAAAATTCGGTTACTAAGGTAGAATCATTCGATTGGCAACAAATTCGGTTGCTATCACGAATCTGTTATTTAGTGTGTGATTATGAAGAGTTAAATATTTGCCTACGCGGGCAGATGGAAACATTCACAAGATCCATCAGTTGACACAAATAATTTATTGACATGTATAAACAATGCAATTGAATAGTCAAGTATTTTGAAGAATCATAACACCTTTTTAAAGCGCAAATTGACTCCTTGGATTAATGGCAACTTATATAAATTAATTTCTCATAAAAAAAATGTTAAAACTACGGCGATTATATGCTGAAAATGAAGGTATAAAAAATCAACCTAAAAGAATTGGCAAGTAGTTAAAAAAACTCTTAAAGATACCATGAATAACTTCTATTTCAATAATTTAACAAGCTTACAAAATAATCCCAGAAAGGCCTGGAAGTTTCTTAATGATACTTTTATAAATGGGTTTTAAAGCTAAAGTGTTCGTTAACAAAATTGTGTTTTAAATCTACAATAAGGTTTTTTTTGCATAAGACTGTAAGTGTCAGTAATTCTCAATCACTCTATGGTTTTATTTGTATAATATCTTTAGTTTTTCTAAATCCTTTTGGGAAAAGGTTTCCTGATGATCAGGCCTAAGCAACCAGTGAAATGCGTTGATCCCAAGCAAGATTCGATCGTAGATGTAGTCCCAAATACTTCATTGATGATATTTCTTGAACTTCCTTACCATTAAAACGGGCATGAGGTCTAAATCGCATCAATTTTGTTTTCCCTGCGGATAAACCGCATGTACTCAATTATAAGAGCTGCATCACGCTCTATATAGGGTTTTACAGCCGCCTCATACTTGTATGTATAGAAAATACATATGTCATCCGCGTTCCATTTAGCTGAAAATTTTGGATGTCATTCATGTATATAACAATGGACATGACAATTGCATATGTTGTCATGTCCATAACTGTTATTGGGCGACAGATTTATTATTGCATTTTCAACTTCATTAGAATTGGTGAAATTAAATACAAATTAAATGTTACGGCGACGTTCTAAGTTCTAAGAGAATTGAAGTTATCTACTGGATTCTCGTCAATAGCTTGTTTTAAATCTTATACAGATTTCAAAAAAAATTTATGTTAAAAAATTCAGCCTTATCAGCATCACCTTGAATGGTATCACCATGGCTATCTCTAATAGAAATTTCTTTTTTCAAACTTCTACCAAGAGTATTGTATGTTAAAGGCATAATAACTAATGTACTGATTTTTGTCTAAGCTGGCAATTCTTCTCATATATTTCCCCTTTTTCGCTGTTAGTGTTGCTTTCAATTAGGATAAAATATTCGTTAATTTTCTTTTTTTCATTAATTGTTTTTAGTAATAATAAATTTTTGAAGATAACAACTAATTTTTAGAGAAAAAATGTATATCTGATTCTAGTAAATTTATATTAAGCTAAAATGTATTAATCTACAAACTTTTTTATATAGTTTATTTCAATTATTATTAAAAGTATTCGAATGACGAATATTCTGTGATAAAATAAACATCACTCTTATATAATTTATTTTTATTGACATTTTGTTAAATTTTAACAAAATTTAATGAATTTCTATGTGGAAACACACAGTTATAATTCCGGAGTGGGTATAGTAGATTGTGTGGACCTTCTTCCACAATGTTTACACATTTTATTACTATATAGCGTTGCAGGTTAAAAGTAAATGACAAAATAGCCAATCAAACTCACTTGTGAACCTCATGTACATAGTTCACTGCCGGAGGAATATCAAACAAAATCATATACTATTAAAATGGAACTTAATCGCCAGCGGAGTGGAAATTCTGTTTAGCAATTGCAATAGTATCGTCTGTTATTCCAAATTTATCTTTAAAATCCTCTTTTTTAAGATAAAAAGTAAAAAGAATTCCTTAAAATAGGTTTAAAATAGTGTTGAACCATTATTAAATTTCATATATTTAACAATGGTTTACTACAGGTGTTTTAAGCTAATTTTCGTTTTTGGATATACTTTTATCGAATTTAGCTTACTAACAACGGTTAGTAAGCATGTTGTAAGTTTTTTTGCATAAGACTGCTTTATTTGTAAAAATTTCAAAGCTTAAACACCAACAATAAACAGTGATTTTATTTTTTCTTACACATCCTTACTACAATTGGTAGGTTTCTTGCCGACACAAACTGTAGTGAGTAAAGAAAAAACAAAAATAAAACAACTTGCTTTATTGTTTTCGCAATAAAATCAAAATAAAGCGAGTTGCCAGTTTAGTCTTGATGCACACGGGTACCTGCAAATTTATCGTTAAGAGGTTAAAATTAATGTTTCCTTACATTTCTAGAATTGTGACTGGAATTTTGTTGTTAATAAATATTTAAAAAAAATTGTTTTAGTACGCTGGGATTCAAAAAAGTACTCTCAGTAAAATATTTTGATATCGAAAAAAAATCATTTACTATCCCTGGTCATCATACAACAAGGTTTGTTCGAGATCAAAATTCATATAATACTCGCAATAGTCAGCAATTGAGAGTTGCATTTTGCCGTACGGAGACAACAAAACAACGTATTGAATACTCTGGTAGTAGAGAATTTAACAACTTACCTCTACATATTAAAATCTGTCCTACACTTTCAAGTTTCAAACAATTGTTAAAAGAATTTTTGATATCAAACTTTTTGCTTCTGATATACATATTTATACACATATTCCTGCATGTAAATTTTTAATATTTATTTTTTCCTATACATATTTGTTTTTATATTCTACTAAGATTATAATTACTAATATGAATGAACTATTGCCAATTAGCATCTACAATGCCTACTGGCTCTGAGGCACTAATATTTTTGTATTATTTTGTATTTGAATTACTTTTCTTAATCAGCCCAATTATGAATAAAAAATTCCGCGGGAGTTTGTTCCCCGGGAGTTTTTTCTCATTGAAATTGAATAGGAAAAATGAGAAAAGGGAAAAAACTCCCGCGGAATTTTTATTCATAATTGGGCTAAATATAAAAAAAAAAAAATCCAATCTACATACATACATATTTGATTTCTAATCATTTTGAATCAGATATCTAGTAGAATATTTTATCATGGATCCGATCAAGCAAAAGCCATTCTCTCTTAGACCATATTTAGGGTTTGTTAAAAAATAAGGTTGAAAAAGAATTATGTTACTTGGGACGTAGTAAAACCAACAGCCAAATAAGTAAATAAATAAATAAAAATGTGTACAATAGACATGCCCTTAAAAAATGGTAAAAATAAAGGAAATTCAATGCTGATTTTTTTGCTTTTATATACAAAAACATAACAAGTTAAATAAATAACACTTTTTGATAACATTGCTTTATAGTTTTATTTATCGGTTTATAAATAAGTCAGCAAAAATCGAGTCAGTGCAGAAAATTATGTGCCAACTTAAGATAAAGGTTTTATTAAATATAAAGTGTTAAATTGAGTAAATCGGGAAAATTGATGAGATCTTAAGATGAGCTAATAAAATTATGAATTGGATTTTTGTTCAGACTTCTAAAAAATTATAGCGTTTGCTAGACATCGACAATAATAAACAGTTCTCTAGACCAATCTATTTATTATCTTTCAAAAATAATTCATTTCAGATGCAGTTTTCTCACAAAAAAGGAAAATCATTTTTCTAGTGACAAAATCGGAATTATTCACTATAATAGCTAAGCTGATAAAGGAACCGCTGTTTACACTCATTTTTGTTGATATATTGTTGAGAGTCATTGATCCGAAAACTTTAAATAATATTTAGAGGATCACTCACGAATAAATTGATAAAATATTCATCTGAAATTTCATAAACGTTGTAGGGGTTTCAATAAATCATGAATTAAAACCAGAACGGTCGCAATTAAAAAAAATCTGAAACAATACAAAATTATTCTGTTATTTTCGAGTGTTAGTGTATGCAAAATGTTATGAGCGGTTTCAAAAGGTAAAATCAAAAAAATAATTTAAATCTGTCCAAGCGTTTTTGTCTATAATTGTTTTATACATTGTTAGAAAGGTAATTTTCTATTTTTAAGGGCAGGTTTAATAATGTACATAATAATATTAAAGGAAATATAAAATTCTACTCACTGACTGACTGACTCACTCACTCACTTACTTACTTACGGATGTAAAACAAGTAATAAAATTGGTTTACGTAATAAAACATTGACACTTACCTGCAAAAAGAAAGAAAGAAAAATCATGTGTAAATTAAAGAGAGAACGAACAAAATTATAGAAATTGGTAGTTCATAATAAAAAGTAACATTTAAAATTCAAAGCACACAACTCTTAAGTATTAATATGAAATTGCAATGTTTGTAGAAAACGAAATATTTGATTCATTTACAAGAAAAAACTAATGAAAATGTCCGTAGTGCGTCCAGCCTTAAATGATTTAGATTTTATTTTCGATGTTACAAATACATACTACCATCAATTTCATAAGGGTGGCCCTCATTTTATAACTTAATAGCAAAATAAATCATAAAATTACGTGTTAAAATTTTTGAATTTTCAAAATTTTTTTTTAACAAAATATCAAGAAATAAAAAAATGTTTTTGAAATGCCAAAAACCTAAGTGGTGAGATACAATATCAACACTCGTATCTGAGATTTTTTGACTAATTTTTTTGTTTGAGTTGTTTTATAGTTTCTGCTCTATGACTCTAAATGAAAACTAGAAATTAAAATTGTACCCAAAATTTTAATTATTATTATTTATTAATAGATATGAGTAAATTTTGTACAGTTCAGGAAATTTACAATGTTTTTACTAATCTATAGTTGGCCTAACATAATTGTTGTGAACCAGATTGGCACTATTCTAGTAATAGTATTTTTATTTTCTTTTTTAATTATAATTAATTTATCATATTTCTTTTAATATAATTACAAACTACTTTTAACATTTTGTAGAGGAGATTAAAAATCAGATTCATTTATTATTAATTTTCTATACTTTAAGCAAATTTCAAGGTATTTATATAAAGAATATGGGTTTATGCCATTTAGTAAATTTAACCCAGATATGCCGACTGCTTGATCATTTTAAAAGTACTTTTATATTATTTTGGAAGCAAATGAGAAATAAAAAACAATGCAAATATAGTTTTTTAAAAATTTATTGAAGAAAGTGGTTTTTTATGTAGTCGTATATATGGGTCAATGTACTTATATCGGCCCCAATGTACTTATAACTGTTTACAATTTCTATATTATCTTCACCAAAATGCCACTTTAGGTTAGAGGAGATTCTTGTTCCAGAGCGAAAGCCAATTATTTTAGATTTATTAAGGTTAACTTTTAAGCGCCATGTGAGACAATAACTATGCAAAGCATCAATCATATCTTGTAATCCAGTTGGAGTTTCCGAAAGAGTAACGATATCGTCAGCATAAAGTAAAACCTTCACATTTATATCCGCTACATTTACATCACCAGGTAGAATATCGTGTAAATCATTGAGATATAGTGAAAATAATACTGGGCTTAATATACATCCCTATTTGACACCAATTTCAACAGGAAATGAATCGGACAAATTATTCCCATACTCGGCTATAAGTACTTTCATATGCAGATTGTAAAATTCTTATAATTTTAGATGATAATCCCATGCAGGAGAGTTTATAGAATAAACAGTTTCTTGGTATAGTATCAAATGCACAAGAAAAGTCAACGAAAAGAGCGTATGTATGTCTTTTTACCGTTATTGAATACCCTAATGTGTATCTATGTACCGATAGTACTATCAGGTACTATGTGGTTTTTCCAAGGGACAAACGTAATGCTATAATCAACTGAACACAACTCATTTAAAAAGCTTTATACTAAAGTATGTTCTGTTTACTCATTTTTCAGATATTCGCTTATTTTTCTTGTTTAAGGTTTTGCTTGTAAATTTTACAAACTTGACACGATCATGAATCTTGACAACAAAATAATATCTAGTGTAACGGTTCTCAAATGGGGGCTCGCGGCCCTATATAAACAATCCAGGGGCCGCGAAGAACTCAGACAATAATTGAGTTCACACACTGTAATCTAATTTATTTCCCAATTTTAAATTAACATAAAATTATTTTCTTAATGCTCATCTATGATTTACACCTTTGCGCGAAATTATCGTATGTTACATTTTTACATAGGAAATATTGCAATATATTGTTACGTTTTAACCTTTTCAAAACGTTTGGTTTATTTCCTTTAAATAAACCGGATACTTTTGATTGCAAATAAAAGCCGTTTGGTAGTTTGAAAATGGTAACAACTCTTTATTTATTCAAATGTACAACAACAGAATTAAATAGTCACTCAATGTTTTTTATACACGTTTGTAAATTCGCAGAAATACAGACACAATTTATAATGTACACGAATTTACTTGAAAAACACAACACACTTTAAGGCACTCAGTTGATGTTTATTCGAAAAGCGTGGTCGTCCAAGAATATCCTGGCGGAGATCGGTGGAAGAGGAGTTTAGAAGCAGGGGGTTCTCATGGGCACAACTCAGACATCTTGCCCAAGATAGAATAAGATTTAGAAGTTTTATTCAAACACTCTAGACTTATTTTCGTTAAATATAAGTATATTGTTGCTAGAAGCTCCAATAGGAGTGGCGTATTTACTGTACAATAAATGCGTTAACTAAAATAAAAAAAAAAAAAAAGGACTGAGATCGAAAATTTTTTAACATACATATGGGGCATTTCATGTCAAGTGAACAAACTTTTGAAATCGATGTCTTCCGATCGGGATGAAATTTGGAGTCAAAATTTGACATTTTGGCAAAGCAGGAGTTATTTCTTATCAATGTATCTTATTACATATTGTTCTTAGCAAAATGTGTCCCAAATAGCTTAGATTTTATTATATATATTTAAACAAAAAATAACAAATTTTTAATATTTTTTTCCGAAATCAAATACTTTTTTGACTTTTTTTTCTAAAATGGGCCCTTTTTTCTTAAAAACTTAGATATTTTCCTTGAAGACCTATTTGGTCGCTTAGTGGGATGCGTGGGATATCCCACATCTAGCAAAATAAATATTTTGTAACTCAAAACATACAATTGTTGACTTTTTAAATAGCACAGTCGTCCATTTGTTTTCTGACCAATTTAACTGCTCCATAGCAAACTTCAAACGATTCTTTTGATTACGTTTAGATATAAGCGGTTTTTTGCGCGTAGAGAAAACGTCGGTGAAAGAACCATGAAGGATGCAACGTAATGGTATGGGGGTTCTTTCTCAGTTGCTGGAGTTGGCCCATCGCTCAATATTAATGAAATAATGGATGGATTTATCTAAAGAGACATCTTGGAAAGAGTAATGCTTCCAAATTCTGAGGATAATATGCCTCTTCGATGAGTTATTCAGTACGATAACGATCCCAAGCACTCTTCACATGTTGTTAAATCGTGATTAGCACAAGAAACAGTTTCAGTAATGGAATGGCCACCACAATTACCAGATCTAAACCCCATTGAGAACCTTTGGGAAATCGTTAATGAAAGAATCGATCCCGCATTAATAAAAACATATTATAAGCAAATAAATATTTGTGTTTACCTTTAGAATTAATTTAAACAACTTTTGTAAATTTCTGTTGCTAGTTGCATATGTTTTGACCACCACTGTATATCCCACTCGCATCCCACTAAGCGACCAACGCCATCTTAAAGGAATAGACATAAGCTTTCTTTACAGCAAAAAAAAATTAAAAAAGGGCCCATTTTAAAAAAAAAAAGTAAAAAAGTTTTTGATTTTGCTAAAAAAAATTCAAAAATTGTACATCTCCAGTTACAAAACATTTATTTTAATATTTATTCCACACGCAAGCGACCAACTTTGGAAACAAAATGGATTTTGCAAAAAAAAGTCAAAAATTGTATGTTTTGAGTTACAAAATATTTATTTTGATAGATATCCCACTCGCATCCCATTAAGCGACCAAATAGGTCTTCAAGGAAAATATCTAAGCTTTATTTTAAGAAAAAAAGGGCCCATTTAAAAAAAAAAAAAAGTATTTGATTTCGGAAAAAAAATATTAAAATTTTGTTATTTTTTTCGAAAGATTGAAGGAATAGATATCTAGCTATTCGGGACACATTTTGCTAAGAACAATAGGTAATAAGATAACCCAGAGAGTTCTCGATCGATCTTGTTGAAAAATTGTGTCAATTGTGTTACTATCCAATAGAACCTTGGTGCAAATTTCATCCCGATCGGAAGACATCGATTTCAAAAGTTGGTTCACTTGACATGAGATGCCCCATATGTTAATAAAAATGAAACCACAAACTTACAGTTTTGAATATTTTTTATTTGAATGAAATTATTGTTACAATTAAAAAAAACAAATTTTAGTTCTAATCACTTATGATGAAATTTTTGTAACAAATGTTTGTCTTTTTTGCCGCAACTGCGTATTGCTTGCCATACCAAGAACTTTTTGGGAAATTTTGTCTGCTTTTGGGTCCTAAACTTTTCTACAACATTCCCTTTAGAATCGCAACATAAAAAAATGGACCCAGAGCTGGGAAAAATTTTGCAACGTACATTTCGTCATCCATTATGCAGCAGGTATACTTTTTGTATAAAATTTGACATCAATTTCCAAGCTCTGTCTTTGGCCTCTAAATTTTTAGCAGAGTTCCTGTCAGGAACTTTTTGAGCCTTGTATGCTTTTAAACCTGCATTGGCTTTAACTTTTCATACCAAATAATCCGAGTACTCAACTAACCGGACTGCTTTCCTACCGGAGGTGTTTGGAGCTCTTTTGAAAATGCTTTCTATTTTTTTGGATTTGGGAACATCATGTGGACTATTCCTTTTACCTGAACCAGGTTTTATATCATCGGAAAAATTCTCCCGGTTTTATTTAATAACATTGGAAACAGTTTGATAGCAGACCTTTGATTGTTTGGCCAACTTTTTGTAGGACCAAGTTGGGTTTTGTTGAAAATATTTAATAAGTTTAGTATGCACTTTTTTCCGGTCACTCATTTTAATCAGATTAACAACAAATGAACATAATTGACATTAAACTTGACATTGAACTTGAATATTAACTGACATGCTTTACAAAGTTAACTTGATAAAAAGAAAAAATCAAATAATACTTGGGTTAAAAGTTTTAATGAAAAACGTGTGCTAAGAATTTTACGATCTCAGTCCTTATTTGATAACTTTTTACCTGGTTTATTTAAACTACAAGTTGAAATTGAGAAAACACCAAATTTATATTGATAATAAACAAACTGAAATTAAAATTGAGAAAATACAAATTGAAGATTTTCTCAATATAGTTTGCTTTTCTGAATTTCAAATCGTATTTTCTAAATATTTAATACATATTTAGTTTACACAATAACAATTTGTATTTCCCAAATTTCAACTTGAAATAATGTAGTCAAAAATTAATCTAGCCTTCATATTTTTTTAAAAAAAATTGTAAACTATATCGTCATCTGAAATCAGTGTTGCCAATTTAGCCCTTTTTGGGCTAAGGATCAACATACAGGAATAAATATTCTTATTTTCTTGCATTTGAACGTGTGTTATATTCATACATTTTTGTTTGTCTATTCGGCATAGCCAAATGTAACATTCTAAGTTGTTTTTTGTGTCAAATGTCTGTATTTTTTTAATTAAAAATGTTAGCCCTTTTTTAGCCCTTTTTGTTCACGATGAATTTACAACACTGTCTGAAATGCAAATGGGCGTAAAAACAAAAAAAATTCAGTTTTCTATTTTTAAAAATAACGACTTTATTAACCACAACACTTTTCATCTTATTAAGTTTTTTTTTTCTCTCTTGTTAAATTTTGAAAAGTAATGATGATAACACTCTGCTACAAAATGACACTTTTTGTCAGAACTTGAAAAGCGACCTAATGGGGTTTATAGGCCTAGGTGAGGTCATATTAAAACCGTTTTCAAAGATTTTGAAACAGCCTCAAAATTTTGAGTTATTTTGAAAAAACTGTTCTAGGGTAGGTCGTAGTACTTTAGTATCTCTAACTCACACATTTTTAGACCGATTTCAAAATTGTAAACAATTATAAAAGATAGACAAAGAATTAAGCTTTCCTTTTGTGCAGGCATAAAATGTATATTTCAAGAAATTGTTCAAGTTTTCATAAAAAGTTTACATTTTTTTTTATTTTTTTTCGTAATTTTTCAAATTCAACAATAGTTATTTTAAATTTTTTCTATGAAACCAAATTTTTTCGCTCAGAGTTTTAAAGACAATTTTATATAGACAAAAACGTTGATAATTTTATTTTGTTTTTAGATATTCTTAACAAAAACACTACTTATAACTTACAAATGTATCAATAAATGCATTTAAAGTAATCAGTTTTCTTTCCAAACACGTTAAAAAATTTAAAATCGGACAAAAACTGACTGAGTTACAGGTCGATAAATTGACGAATACCACTGAAAACGGTTTTTTTAGAATAACTTCTGAATTTGAGGGTGTTTCTGAAATTTTTTGACACAATTTGTAATCTACTCAGCAAGACCTATAACCAACGCTAGGTCGTTTTCCAAGTTTTTGCCATCGTAGCACCGTGTAATTAGGATCTTTTGGATTTTTTTAGTATATAAAAAGTGGGCCTTTCTTTAATGAAATGGGTCAAGGGGGTTGTTATACAAAAGCTTGTGAGAACCCCTGGTCGAGTGTAACATTTAACAGAAACAAAAACTAAGTTTATTAGAGTTTTATTAGGCTTATCCGGCTTATCCGGCACCATGGTGTTCGACGCAGGTCTCTGCTGGATGGTTACGACAGCACAATAACTGTACATTGTAAAATATTGGAAAATTATGACAATAAATTCCAGGGGCGGCGGACTGCAAATTTTTTATTAATTTATGTCATGTTTAAGTAAATTTAGTATTTAATGTGCTAGAGTTTTTCAAATATAAATTAATATAAAAATTAAATGTATTGTGGTGGAGATTAGCTAGTTCCTTTGTTTTTGAGTTAATATTATTAATAATTTAAATTGATGAAGCAGATAATGAAAAATAGACACAAAATGTGGATCTTAATCTTTGTTGACTGTTTTTGTTCAATTTCAATGTTTATAGAAATTATGAAGAACCACACAATCAATAAGATCAGTTTAATGAATTAATTTTGCAAACCACATTAAAACATGCAAAAGCAAAATGTTAGCAAAATGAATAAGAAAGAAAAATAGAAGGAAAAACTAAATAATGAAATAAGTCCAGTAAACTTATCTGTACTTAAGATGGTAAAGAGAAAATGTTGCTTTTACACATGCATTTTTTATTATTGTTTTTTCTCTTTCAATTTAATTTTTCTTTTTTATTTCAATAGGTGCTTCATTTTAACTCGCTGCATAAATAACTATTCCAAAATTTCCCTAAAAAACAACAAAAATAGAAATTGCTGTAAATGCAAAATTGTTTAACCCTCTAACCGGCAAGGCTGCCTTTAGGCGGGGAATGTTAAATGTATGTAATGCTGCTTTATTTGCTTATTTCTCCCGTTATAACGGTAATTATGTGTAAAGAGACAAACAATTTACTTATTGTGATAAATATGAACGTGCACTTGTCTTTAGTTTTTTTTTTATTCCAACGTATTTTATTTTATTCAAACAATAACCTGATATATTTTTTTACCTCAAAAAAAATTGGCCGGTTAGAGGGTTGGTTTTTTTTCTGTTTTTTTTTTTTGGTTTTTTAGTATTCAACAATCATTCAACTATTATTTTTTATTCAATTCAATTTTTAAGCCCTTGGCATTTATTATTTTTCTTATTTTTTCCATTTTTGATTTTGTTGATGATGCTGGACTTTAGAACATTTGTTTTGCCAGTGGGAACAGAGGAATGAACTGCCACTGAGATTAAAAATGTTACAGGAGAGTGAGTATGATTATGATTTGCCAGACATTTGAAGTGAAATAAATACAAATAAATTAACCAAAATAGATTTTATATATGGGCATTTCCACCGAAAGGTCCACCGAGACAAAAAAAATAAAAGTTTTTGAAATTACTTTGTTTTATAATATTTTTACAATCAAATTTAAATAATGTAAAGAAATTTTTCATTTATTCATAACCCATTTCGAGATATTCGAATGTAGAGTCTCTCAAGGGCAACTTTTCTCATTTGAATATTTATAATGCTCGTTTTGTTTTGATACAAGTTCTTAAAGAGAGACATTATGCATTGACTTTTGATATCTAAAATCTGTCTGAGGGTACAAAGAGTCAAAAAATAATGCATAAGAAACTATGCGATTGCAAATAACTGTAAATTTTTGCTTTGCATTATCACATATTTCGATGTCCCGTGCGACAGTGAAAAACAACATTTGTAATCAGTGCGTCGAAAGTTCTTGCAGAAAACTTATAAAATTTTGAATGCAAACACAGATTTTTTACACAATTAAAATAAAAAAACCTTACAGAAAAATAAAAAGATTTATGATCTTGGTACCTATATAAATTTGGTCCCGTGCGACATCGTAAGTGTGAAATTCAAAAATTTAAAAATTATTTTTTCTAAAATAAATGATTTATTTAAGTAAATACATACTTTTAAATTATTTAAATTTAGATGAGCAAAAACGATGCTGAAAAAAATAAAAAGAGTTGCAAAGGGTGGAGAGAAAAGATGAATAAAATTACAAGACTATAAATTAAAAAACAAGGAAAGAATGCGGAATGCTAGGCAAAAGTGGAAATCGTTGGCTGAAGGGAGAAATGAAATAATTGAAGAGAACAGGCGATATGAGCGCATACGTAAGAGAAAAAGTCGGGAGAAGTATGTAGAAATGCAAAATGTAATGGACAAAAAATTAAAAATACTTGAAGTTTTGTTTAAAAATTATAATCTGCCAAATCAATTGCCAGAAAGTGTAGTTAATTGCCAGAAAGTGTAGTTAATTCCATCAAACAGTTTTATATTAACGATAACATTAGTGTACAAGCTTCAGGGAAGAAGGACACAATTTTATTTGAAGGAGAACTAATTGCAAAACTCTTTATGATAATGACAGTGTCTGAAGCATATGATCTGTATAAAAAAGATTACCCAAACGAAGCAGTAGGCAAATCTACTTTTTTTAAAATGCGGCCACGCTATATTCAACTAATAAATAAAATGCCACACAATATGTGTGTTTGCATGTACCATGCCAGTTTCGGATATTTGTTGGAAAGCTGCATAAAAAGTATACCTTCGTTTCCCAGAAATTTCGAAAGCTTTCTAAAATCTGTTTGCTGCTATATTTGTAATGAAAATTGCATGACAAGCAATTGTAAGAAGTGCATAGTGGATTTAAAATATCAGTTTATTCCTCTAGCACATTTACCAAATATGGAAGATGAAGTAAACTGGCAGCATTGGCGGAAAATAGGTAATCATATTGCCCTAACCAATACCGTTGGAACTTTTTCTGACCTAATATTTGATGTGGAAAGAAAATTACCCTCTTTTAAAAGTAATTTTTTTGTGAAAAGAGCTCAGCAAAAGTACTTAAAGCCTACTGAACTAGCCATTCAAATAGATTTTGCCGAAAATTATAGGCTAACAAACCAAAATGAGATCCAAAGTGCTCATTTCAGCTATCGCCAGGTATCTATTTTTACTTGTGTAGCTTGGTCGGTAGGAACTACAAAATCGTTTGCAGTAATAAGTGATAAACTAACACATAACAAACACGATGTCTTTATTTTTTTGATAAAGCTCTTAATTGAAATTAAGAAATTGTATGGATGTTTTTCAAAAATATTTATTTTTTCTGATGGAAGCCGCTCTCAGTTTAAAAACAAGTTTATTTTAGCAAGCCTACCGGATTTAATACAAGAATTAGGATGTTCCTCAGTAGAATGGAATTTTTTTGCAAGCTCACATGGAAAGGGAGCCGTCGATGCAGTCGGAGCAGTTATCAAAAGGAAAGTCTGGCAGATAACGAAATCCAAAAACGTTGTTATACCCGATGCATTTGCATTGTATCAATGTGCACAACATAATATAAATGGGGTTAGAATGTATTTTATGTCATCTGATCAGATTTAAAAGCATTCCTTGTTACATAATTTAGACGAAAAATGGAAAAAAGTAAAAACCATTCCAGGTATAGCCCAGTTTCACTTCTTTTGTTGCGATGGACAAGAAATAAAAGCAGCTAGGACTGCATATTCTGAAAAAAACTGCATTTGAAATTCTGATACTATTTTCATTTAAATTTTGTTATTGAATTTACTACTACACAATACCTTATATATTTTTGTTAAGGTTTTAATTTGTTGATATCACAATATATGGAAATAAATAAATTTAATACTTCAGTTAATTTAAAAACATTTATACTAAGCTCGTTTATATATTATTTCGTAAAAAAAACAACAGAAACTACATAAATATCATGATGGAAAAAAATGTCCCGTGCGAATGTGATTAAAATTTATTTAAAAAATCAATGCACAACATTCTTCAAATATTGCCTCTGGTTTCGCTGAAATTTGCGTTCGAATGGTTGGCCGCGAAATTGACTTCTGTTTTTGTCCCGTGCGAATGCCTCGGTTTTTTGCAATTATTTTGAAAATGAAAACTTGCCCAAAATTAAACTTAGCACCAATTATAGGTCTAATTGAGAGCTATAAACTAACAGCCATATGCATAAACATTTACAAAAGGTTTATAAACCAATTATAGGAAAATGTTCATAAAGTTGTATTCATAAACGAATAATAGCTTAAAATACCTTTGATAAACAATTTGTTTACGCCAAAAACAACACTTAGCGATTTTCCTCAGTTCCCTGCAATTCCTATTTTTTCTTAATATATATAAATGCAGAATGCTATGTGTTGCAGTATACTTCCAATTGTCATAAGTTCTAAATTAAACGTCAATAGTCATAAATACTTCTTTTCGCGAGAGATACAAATCTAACTTTGAACTGTGCACTTCGCTAATCCTATTGTTCTTTATTGGTAAGAATCCATATTCCAAATAATTGAATAAATAATTAGAAAAAATCCTAATTATTTTGTTTTATTTCTTTCTTTCCTTTTTTCATATTTATTTGTCCAATTATTCTGAGTACAAAATCTAAACGATTTTGTTTCGGCTCAGAGAGTTTGAACAACTTCCAATTCATCCAGCCCTTTCCCCCTTCACCCAGCTTCTCAGCTCAACATTTGGTCCTTCGAACCGGATTTATATTGGAAGATTCATGCTAATCTCTGAGATTTCACTCAGTTGTTGTGGATTTCCTACCAACAAAAAGTTTTGTCATCAGTTCTCTTCGACAATAAATACACAGGTTTGTTTGTTTTCCTTACATTTTGCATTGATTATATTTATTCCAAAGTGCATAAATAAGAGTGTTTGTGAAGTGAAAAATATTTATCCAAATTTAAATAAATCAAAAAGCCGACGGCAATTGAATTTCATCCACAAAAAATAAAATTTACATGTAAACATCGACATTGTTTCACACTACATAAATACGCTGTAAGAGTTTAACGAGAGCTTTTCCTTCATTTGTAGTACGAACAAATATACCGACAATTGTTCCTTTTCTAGTGACCCTTCGTAGGGTATTTCTTTCGTTTTTGTCGTGTATATTTGCTCCTTTTCATTTCTTCTCCTATATATTTATTTGATAAATATTCCATTTCAACTCCGAGTAATCTCTTACAGCTCAATTCTCTTTTAAATTGTTCGTGGTTCAATTGCATTTCAATTCCTGTATGCTTGTATGCTTTTTGGTTAATTTATTTCTTCCCATCGAAAAATATTCTTCACACTTCAATTTTCCTTAATACTTTCTCTTAACAATTTGTTTTATTTCTTTCCAAACAATATTAATTCTCATTATTAATATTGTATAGTTATTAATCCTATAATTTACATACGTTTGTCCGTTTGTATATCACACTAACAAGCATTGCACTTGTTTATGCGTGGTTACAAGCATTCCCATAAATACACTTGTTTGTGCGTATGTACATCAACAGAACTCAGTTTCTTTCTATTTTCCATTTCTCTTTATTCTTACAATACGCAACTGATCATCATTAACCCTAGTATGACCGGTGGGTGCATACAATTTTTTTAAATTATTTTCAACATTTTTTAATGATTTTATTTATGTTTGAAATTAATTATTTAAATTAATTGATATAATTCTCTAAAATATTTACGGTTCTTGTTAAATTAATTAATTGAATACATTTGTATAAATAATTATTAGTTCCGTAAATAATTTATTCCACTAATTTTTGTATACAACAAATAAATTTAAATTTATTTGTCGTTCCTTGTTCCATGATCCTATAAATAATCAATATTCCTGCATATAGATAGATAATATCAATTTAAATTTATTTAATTAATTTTTCTGAACTCCAAAGGGTTAATCGACTTACAATTGTAAACAAATTCTAGTTGCATTGTTGTTGTTTTCCAAAAAAAAGTTGTGATCAGTTGATTTTAACAATCCAGTTCTGTAAAACAATTAATTCTTCAAACAAATATTTTCCGAAATATTTATTTTTCCACTTTCATTAAACAAATAATTGTTTTTCTTACAATTCTTGAAATATTTCTGCATTTTTTTCCGCAAATTCTAGAAAATCCAATTTCAATTGATTCCATTATTTTTGTCCAAATTCCAAACTTAAATTTGTTTTCTGCTGGTTATATTTTTCCGTTTTCCATTATGTCTCTCAATCTGTTCCATTGTCTTGCCGATAGCATTGTTGAATTTGATGCTGATTATACTGATAATCGATATAATATAAATTCTATTCATGCGATTGAGGTCCACAAATCCGATCTGAAGTCCACATGGAGTCGCATAAAATCAGTATATGATGCATTTTCATTCGACAATGCCAATGAAGAGAAGACATTTAAAGAAAAATACAAAAATACATATATTACTTATTGTAATATTATTACAAAGTTGTCCGAATTGTCTGATACCTTTAGTGTACAGTCTCCAGTCGAATGTGAAACAATTTCTACAGCTTTTCCACCAGCTTCCATCAGACAGACCTCCGTTTCCGAAATTCGTGCAACTGCTTTCCAACCTTCAGAATCAAATTCTAAAAAGTTAAATAATTCGTCCAAATGTCAATGGTGTCCGAACGACAATCATCCTATACGCAAATGTCCAATGTTTTTGCAAATGACTTATTCTGATCGCTTCAATGAGATAAGACGTCAGAGTTTGTGCGTCAATTGTTTCTCGAAAACTCATTCAGTCCGAAACTGTTACAGCCAAAATAGTTGCTTCCATTGTAACAAAAGGCATAACACCTTACTCCATGAAGATTCTGAAATATCCATACAACAATCTGCCCCCAGTTCTATTCCCAATTCAAATCTTGATATTTATTCAGCTCCCTATCAATCTAATTCCAATACTCTACAGTCCACTTATAGTTCCGGAGCTGAGATGGTCCAATCTTGCTTTTCCGAGAATTCCAAAGGTGTCTTTCTGGATACAGTAATGGTCGAAATTCGTCACTGGATCCTAACTGGATATTTGTCCAATGTCGCTAAGCCCTCTTTAATTTCAAATTTTTGTCAAGTCTCTTGTGACAAAGAGATTTCTCGTAATTGGGAATTAGCAAATTTTCCGAATAATAAATTCAGTGACTTGGAGACTGTTCAAAGTAATCCAAATATCCGAAATATACTTTCTCATCCCATTAAAGATGTTAATCCCGAGGAATCTCCAAACAGATTGTCCAAATGTCTAGAAAATAAAAACTTTCAATTCCAAATTCCGGATTTCCAAACCATTCACAAAAGTCTAGTTGTGGAATATATTGATTTGGTTTATATGTTCAAAGTGTTTCCGCAGTGCATTTTAGATTTATATTCCCAACTACGCGCTACTGGCACTGAGTCATTTCTAATTCCTAATGGTTTAAGTGCTCATGATATCCTTCATGCTATTCCGAATCTAGAAAATGGCTTAAATCTATTAATTCTAAATGATCGTTTCTCCAAGTATGCAGATGTCCACAAATTGGATCGACAAATCCTAGTCGATCTGAAGCATACTTTTATCCATAATAATCCAAACGTAATTGTCCAAAATTACGAATCAACAGTGACTTTCGGCGTTAATTCCTCGCTTTACCTAGCTATACGGACTTTACTCCAAGGGGCTACTTATCCAAAAGTTAGTCATGTTCTCCATAGTTGTATATATGCCGATTCTGTCTCTATCCAAGAAGCAAAAGACAAGTTCGTTCCTGATGGATTTTCTATTATAATTTGGATGGAAAATGATAAACAACCTCTTCCGAAAATTTATCCTGAACTTAATTGGAAGCAACCATCATCAGAAAATCTATCAAAAATCCTGCTGCAAACGATCTGGAATGAAGGTACCAAGAGAGACAAGCCACTTTCATCGAAATCCTTACAGAAATGGCATAAATTTCAATCCAGCAACTACATTCATAATGAGATCCGAATTCCAATCCTGGAAAATATTGTTCCGAACGCTAAAATCCGACTTCATGGATTTTGTGATGCGTTACATATCCGAATAGCTAATGGTATTAAGAGATCCAGTCACTTAATAGCATCCAATACGAAGAATATTCCTAATGTAAAAATCCATTTTGCATACTTTCCAAAATTGAATATTTCTGATTTGAATTTCTATTTTCTCCGTGAAATTCGTACTATATCTTATGTTTTCCGATTCCTTTCTCGTATCTATTTAATATTGTGTTTTCATTTTCTATTTAACGAAACTCATAATATTTACCGAAAATCACGACACAAAGCACTCTGATTTAATTTTTTTTTCCATTCCAACGCACTTTAGTAGTATCAATAAGCAAAATGAAAACAAACTAACTTGAATTTATCCTTGATTTTATATTTAATTTAGAATAATGAATTCTATAATATTGTACTATTTTTTATCATTTGAAATGTAATCCTAATTTCCAAATTTCTTGAATTACTAATATTAATTTCTAAGTTTTCCTCATAGCAAAAACAAGTATTTACGACTATATATTCCATTTTCTTCCTACCTGTATACTGCAAGGCGGGCGGAATGTTTACGCCAAAAACAACACTTAGCGATTTTCCTCAGTTCCCTGCAATTCCTATTTTTTCTTAATATATATAAATGCAGAATGCTATGTGTTGCAGTATACTTCCAATTGTCATAAGTTCTAAATTAAACGTCAATAGTCATAAATACTTCTTTTCGCGAGAGATACAAATCTAACTTTGAACTGTGCACTTCGCTAATCCTATTGTTCTTTATTGGTAAGAATCCATATTCCAAATAATTGAATAAATAAAACAAAATAATTAGGATTTTTTTGTTTTATTTCTTTCTTTCCTTTTTTCATATTTATTTGTCCAATTATTCTGAGTACAAAATCTAAACGATTTTGTTTCGGCTCAGAGAGTTTGAACAACTTCCAATTCATCCAGCCCTTTCCCCCTTCACCCAGCTTCTCAGCTCAACACAATTGTTAAATGTAAAAATTTTATAGTAGGTTCGACCCTACTTTAAACCTACTTTAAGGAATTCTTTTTGCTTTTTATTTTAAAAAAGAGGATTTTAAAGATAAATTTGGAATAATAGATGATACTATTGCAATTTCTAAACACAATTTCCACTCCGCTGGCGATTAAGTTCCATTTTAATAGTATATGATTTTGTTTGATATTCCTCCGGCAGTGAACTATGTACATGAGGTTCACAAGTGAGTTTGATTGGTATTTTTGTCATTTACTTTTAACCTGCAACGCTACATAGTAATAAAATGTGTAAACATTGTGGAAGAAGGTCCACACAATCTAATATACCCACTCCGGAATTATAACTGTGTGTTTCCACATAGAAATTCATTAAATTTTGTTAAAATTTAACAAAATGTCGATAAAAATAAATAAATTAATAAAATAAATTATATAAGAGTGATGTTTATTTGATCACAAAATATTCGTCATTCGAATACTTTTAATAATAATTGAAATAAACTATATAAAAAAGTTTGTAGATTAATACATTTTAGCTTAATATAAATTTACTAGAATCAGATATACATTTTTTCTCTAAAAATTAGTTGTTATCTTCAAAAATTTATTATTACTAAAAACAATTAATGAAAAAAAGAAAATTAACGAATATTTTATCCTAATTGAAAACAACACTAACAACAAAAAAGGGGAAATAAATGAGAAGCATTGCCAGCTTAGACAAAAATCAGTACATTAGTTATTGTACCTTTATCAAACTTTTATGAATACAATACTTTTATAAATGGTTTTTAAAGCTAAAGTGTTCGTTAAAAAAATTGTGTTTTAAATCTACAATAAGGTTTTTTATGCATATAGCCGTAAGCCTTTTGTCAAACTAAAAATTCGATTTATTTTGACTTATTTTTCACTTTGAATGTGTACGAATGTCCCGTGCGACATAATGGAATTGCCCATATGTACATTAGAGTGTCCCAAATTTTTTTTTGGAATTATGGAACGCATACCCTCTATTTTTTTATATATATATAAAACTATAGTTAAATATGAAATTTTGTCTTTCTATCATGATTGCAGCCCGTGCCATTAAATAATAACTTTGGCATTTTCATTTAGAAGAATCAAAATGTGTACGTAATTGTCGTTCTAATAAGATATAAAACACCAAAATTGGTTAAAAAATGTTAAAGTTATTAAAAAATCTCCAGGCCATTAACGTGTCTCAGGCCACTAGAACAAGAAATGTAGGAACAAAATTAACATATTTTGAGAAATATTAAAATAAGAGCTTATTTTTACTTAAAATATATCCATATTTACTTGTATATGAGTTTTTGTATTCGTATGATATCGTTAACCTACAGGTATAACCAAAAAAACAAACATTTTTTTAACGGCAGCTTCAAAACTCCATTTTCAAATTTTGAAAAATTTTGTTAAACAAATTTCACAATTGGGATTATCACATTGGGATTTATTGTGAACATAATAGGGAATAAAAATATGACAATACCTCCTATAGTTTTTCCGTAGCTGCGATTTAAATTTTGCGATTTTCGAGAAAAACTATTTTTTTTGGCCATATTTTGGCGAATGAGCCGAATTTCCTTACTGTTCTGATTTTTTAGTAAAAGCTATTCAGAATATTATAGTCTATGTAATAAAAATAAAAGAGTTTTGAAGCTGCTGTTAAAAAAATTATTTTTTTTGGTCATACCTGCGAATAGGTTAGCGGTATCCTACGTGGACAAAAACTTATATACAAGTAAATATGGATATATTTTATGTAAAAATAAGCTCTTATTTTAATATTTCTCAAAATATGTTAATTTTGTTCATGAATTTCTTGTTCTAGTGTGAGACGTTAATGGGCTGACGATTTTTTATAACTTTAACATTTTTTAACCAATTTTTGTCTTTTATATCTTATTACTAGCTGACCCGGTGCGCTTCGCCACCCCAATTAGAAGAAAGAAATAGTACTATCAAGTCCCACTTTGTGAATCTAATTGTAAATGTCTAATTTCATATTTCTGGGTCCATTATTATAGAAAATGCAAAATGTGTTCCTAATTTTAAATTTTTAGGTTTATTATTATAAAATATTCAAAAAGTACCATTGCAATAAGAAAATAGTACCATTGATTATCACTTTTAAATTCGCATTCACTAAACCATAACCCGTCAAGTTTGAAATTTAGATTTGTATATCATTTCATATATTATCAACTAATTTTGTTTCTATAATACTTAAGATTTAATAAATTATCACAAAACCGAAACCGATCGGTTTTTAATTTTTTAAAACCGAAACCGCGATTTTGAAATTCTTCGATTTTTTAGAAACTCCATTATTATAGGAAATTCAAAAAAGTACCATTAGAATTTATAAAAAGTACCAAAAATCCCCCACTTGTGGTTTCCTACTCACTCGGGTCCATATAAGCTTAATTTCATGGCTTTAGGTTCATTGGTGAAGAAATTACAAAAAGTACCATTCGAATAAAGAAAAAGTACCAAAAAGTCTCCCCTAGAATTCTAACTCACTTAGGACCATGTATGCTTAATTTCATGTTTTTAAGTCCATTGCTATAGAAAATTAAAAAAAGTACCATTAGAATAAACAAAAGGTACCATGAGGTATCCGCTTGAATTTTCAATCACTTAGGACCATATACGCTTAATTTCATATTTCTAGGTCCATTATATTACAGAAAATTCAAAAAGTACCATTAGAATATAGAAGAAGTACCAAAAAGCACCCACTTGTAGTTGACCGGGTGCTCGGGTCCGTATAACCTTTATTTAATGTTTATAGATTCATTGGTGAAGAAATTACAAAAAGTACCATTTGAATAAAGAATAAGTACCAAAAAGTCTCCCCCTAGAATTCTCACTCACTTAGGACCATATATGCTTAATTTAATGTTTTTAAGTCCATTGCTATAGAAAATTAAAAAAAGTATCATTAGAATAAACAAAAAGTACCATGAAGTATCCGCTTGAATTTTCAATCACTTAGGACCATATAAGCTTAATTTCATATTTCTAGGTCCATTATATTATAGAAAATTCAAAAAGTACCATTAGAATATAGAAAAAGTACCAAAAAGCACCCACTTGTAGTTTCCCACTCACTCGGTTCCATATAAGCTTTATTTCATGTTTCTAGGTTCATTGGTGAAGAAATTACAAAAAGTACCAATCGAATAAAGAAAAAGTACCACAAAGTCTCCCCATAGAATTCTCACTTACTTAGGACCATATATGCTTAATTTCATGTTTCTAAGTTCATTGTTATAGAAAATTCAAAAAAGTACTATTAGAATAAACAAAAAGTACCAAAAAGTCTCCCCTAGAATTCTCACTCACTTAGGACCATATATGCTTAACTTCATATTTCTATGTCCATTATTACAGAAAATTCAAAAAGTACCATTAGAATATAGAAAAAGTACCAAAAAGCAGTCACTTGTAGATTCCCACTCACTCCGGTCTTAATTTCATGTTTTTAGGTTCATTGGTGAAGAAATTACAAGAAGTACCATTCGAATAAAGAAAAAGTACCAAAAAGTCTCCCCCTAGAATTCTCACTCACTTAGGACCATATATGCTTAATTTCATGTCTCTAAGTCCATTGTTAAAGAAAATTCAAAAAAGTACCATTAGAATATAGAAAAAGTACCAAAAAACCCACACTTGTGGTTTCCCACTCACTCGGTTCCATATAAGCTGTATTTCATGTTTCTAGGTTCATTGGTGAAGAAATTACAAAAAGTACCAATCGAATAAAGAGAAAGTACCAAAAAGTCTCCCCATAGAATTATCACTTACTTAGGACCATATATGCTTAATTTCATGTTTCTAAGTCCATAGTTATAGAAAATTTAAAAAGTACCATTAGAATAAAGAAAAAGTACCAAAAAGTCTCCCCCTAGAATTCTCACTCACTTATGACTATATATGCTTAATTTCATGTTGCTAAGTCCATAGTTATAGAAAATTCAAAAAAGTACCATTAGAATATAGAAAAAGTACCAAAAAACCCACACTTTTGGTTTCCCACTCACTCGGTTTATATATAAGCTTTATTTCATGTTTCTAGGTTCATTGGTGAAGAAATTACAAAAAGTACCATTCCAATAAAGAAAAAGTACCAAAAAGTCTCCCCCTAGAATTCTCACTCACTTAGGACCATATATGTTTAATTTCATGTTTCTAAGTCCATTATTATAGAAATTTCAAAAAAGTACCATTAGAAGAACAAAAAAGTACCTATAGTACAGTTCACACATTTTGGTACCTAAATATTATCCCCTATTCCTAACACTAACTTCACTCAAATACTAACTTTAATCTCGATAACTGAAATTATTTAAAATGTTAAAAAAGTACCATTAGGAGAAAAGTACCAATTTCCCTTTTCTTACTTGAACACCCCTCAAGTTTGAAATTTAAAAATATTCCATTTTGCCAAAATTGTTTATGCTATAGGCATGTATCAAAATATTAAAATCTGTGTTAATGTGCCCAAGAATAAATATGTTTTAAAAAAAGTACCAAACTGTTTACCCGGATTTGGCCCAATATACACCTTGGTACTTTCATAATAAAATATTCGTATGTCTATGTCAAATTATAGAAAAACATATTTTATGAAAAAGTACCAAAAATTAACACAATTTTTATCCCTTAAAGGTTCGAATTTCCAAAAAGTACCAAACTTATATTTTTTATTTTTTGTTAATTAAAGAATACGATTTAAAATTTGTTTCTATGTTTATTAGTTTAAAAGATACATAGGGTGCAAAAAAAGTACCAAAATACAGTTTTTACCCGTTTTCTCCCCTAAAAGTTTCGAATTTCCAAAAAGTACGAAACACCTGTCAGCTTATTTTTGAAATGGAGTAACATGCTATTTTAATTTTTTTTGTATCTTTATTAGTTTTGAAGATATAAGGTTACCGAATTTACCCGTTTTTACCCCTTTTTTACCCCCTAATCGTTCGAATTTCCAAAAATCCCTTCTTATCGGATCGTTTTGGGGAGGGAGGAACCCACAGTTAAAATTTCGTGATTCTAGCTTCAGCCGTTTGGGCTGTGCGATGATGAATCAGTCAGTCAGTCAGTCAGTCAGTAACGTTACTCTTTTATATATATGGGGGATTTCATGTCAAGTGAACCAACTTTTGAAATCGATGTCTTCCGATCGGGATGAAATTTGCACCAAGGTTAGCTCTATTGGATAGTAACTCAGACACAATTTTTCAACAACATCGGTCGAGAACTCTCTGAGTTATAGGGGGTAAAATTTTGACAATTTGGTGAAACAGGGGTTTTTTCTTATCCATGTAACTTATTACCTATTGTTCTTAGCAAAATGTGTTCCAAATAGTATAGATAGCTATTTCTTCGATCTTTCGAAAAAAAATATTTAAAAAAAAAAATAACAAATTTTTAATATTTTTTTCCCGAAATCAAAAACTTTTTTGACTTTTTTTTTAAAATACGCTATTTTTTTTTATTTTTTTTTTTTTCTTAAAATAAAGTTTAGATATTTTCCTTGAACACCTACTTGGTCGCTTAGTGGGATGCGAGTGGGATATCTATCAAAATAAATATTTTGTAACTCAAAACATAAAATTTTTGACTTTTTTTGCAAAATCAAAAACTTTGTTGACTTTTTTTTTTCAAAATGGACCCTTTTTTAATCTTTTTTTTTAGGTCAAACAAAAGCTTAGATATTATCCTTGAAGACCCTTTTGGTCGCTTAGTGGGATGCGAGTGGGATATCTATCAAAATAAATATTTTTTAACTCAAGACTTACAATTTTTGACTTTTTTTTTTGCAAATACGATTTTTTTCCAAATGGGCCCTTTTTTTAAAATTTTTTTTGTAGTCAAAAGAAAGCTTAGGTCCATTCCTTTAAGATATTTTTAGTCCCTTAGTGGGATGCGAGTAGGATATCTATCAAAATAAATATTTTGTAACGCAAGACATACAATTTTTTAATTTTTTTTTGCAAAATCAAAATTTTTTTCCAATATGGGCCCTTTTTTAATTTTTTTTTTGCTCAAAAGAAAGCCTAGGTCCATTCCTTTAAGATATTTTTAGTCCCTTAGTGGGATGCGAGTGGGATATCTATCAAAATAAATGTTTTAACACAAAAATTGTATGTCTTGAGTTACAAAACATTTATTTTGATATATATCCCACTCGCATCCCACTAAGCGATCAAAACCATCTTAAAGGAATAGGCCTAAGCTTTCTTTATAGCAAAAAAAAAAATTACAAAAAGGGCCCATTTTAAAAAAAAGTCAAAAAAGTTTTTGATTTTGCCAAAAAATCAAAAATTGTATATCTTGAGTTACAAAATATTTATTTTGATAGATATCCCACTCGTATCCCACTAAGGGACCTAAAATATCTTAAAGGAATGGACCTAAGGTTTCTTTTGACTAAAAAAAAATTTTTAAAAAAGGGCCCATTTTGAAAAAAAATTCGAATTTGCAAAAAAAAAGTCAATAATTGAATGTCTTGAGTTACAACATTTTTATTTTAATAGATATCCTACTCACATCTTCCTAAGTGACAAAATAGGTCTTAAAGGAAAAGACCTAAGCTTTCTTTTGAGCAAAAAAAAAAATTTAAAAAAAAGTCCCATATTGGAAAAAAATTTCGATTTTGCAAAAAAAAATTAAAAAATTGTTACAAAATATTTATTTTGATAGATATCCCACTCGCATCCCACTAAGGGACTAAAAATATCTTAAAGGAATGGACCTAGGCTTTCTTTTGAGCAAAAAAAAAAAATTAAAAAAGGGCCCATATTGGAAAAAAATTTTGATTTTGCAAAAAAAAATTAAAAAATTGTATGTCTTGCGTTACAAAATATTTATTTTGATAGATATCCTACTCGCATCCCACTAAGGGACTAAAAATATCTTAAAGGAATGGACCTAAGCTTTCTTTTGACTACAAAAAAAATTTTAAAAAAAGGGCCCATTTGGAAAAAAAATCGTATTTGCAAAAAAAAAAGTCAAAAATTGTAAGTCTTGAGTTAAAAAATATTTATTTTGATAGATATCCCACTCGCATCCCACTAAGCGACCAAAAGGGTCTTCAAGGATAATATCTAAGCTTTTGTTTGACCTAAAAAAAAAGATTAAAAAAGGGTCCATTTTGAAAAAAAAAAGTCAACAAAGTTTTTGATTTTGCAAAAAAAGTCAAAAATTTTATGTTTTGAGTTACAAAATATTTATTTTGATAGATATCCCACTCGCATCCCACTAAGCGACCAAGTAGGTGTTCAAGGAAAATATCTAAACTTTATTTTAAGAAAAAAAAAAAAATAAAAAAAAATAGCGTATTTTAAAAAAAAGTCAAAAAAGTTTTTGATTTCGGAAAAAAAATATTAAAAATTTGTTATTTTTTTTTTTAAATATTTTTTTTCGAAAGATCGAAGAAATAGCTATCTATACTATTTGGAACACATTTTGCTAAGAACAATAGGTAATAAGTTACATGGATAAGAAAAAACCCCTGTTTGACCAAATTGTCAAAATTTTACCCCCTATAACTCAGAGAGTTCTCGACCGATGTTGTTGAAAAATTGTGTCTGAGTTACTATCCAATAGAGCTAACCTTGGTGCAAATTTCATCCCGATCGGAAGACATCGATTTCAAAAGTTGGTTCACTTGACATGAAATCCCCCATATAGATAACGACAATTTAATGCAAAATTTTTACGAAAACTGAAAAAATTGCACCTCAAAACTTCAGCGTCGTTGCGCCACCAGTTAATGTTATCCTATCATCCTAAAATTTACACAACGTGTTTCTACAATACATAGAATAATTCTAGGGGGAGGGGGCCGGCCTGTACCTAGAAATTGAATTGATTTGATTATTTAATTAACGCATATACACTTTGAACAAAACAAATACATAATATGTATAGATGTATTAATACACAGAAAAAACAATTTCTTAAACTGTTTCAATTCAAATATTTGTCACATATTGAATTGAACTGGTTTCAATTATTTCATAATTAAATCAAGTATTCATTTGCTCAAAAACAAAATTTCTTGATATTTTCTATTGAATTTTGAGATTTTAATTTGATTATTTTGACAATTGAATATATAATTTTCGTTATTGGTTGAATTTCAAATACAAAAATTATTGAATAGATAATTTTCGTAATTGAAAACACATTTTTGTTATTTTTTGTGTTTCAATTACGAAAATTATCTATTCAATAATTTTTGTATTTGAAATTCAACCAGTAACGAAAATTGTATATTCAATTGTCAAAATAATCAAATTCAAAACTCAAAATTCAATAGAAAATATCAAGAAATTTAGTTTTTGAGCAAATGAATACTTGATTTAATTATGAAATAATTGAAACCAGTTGAATATGGGATAAATGTTTGAATTGAAATATAATTTTTTCTGTGTACTAATAATAATTCATTGCGTTGACTTTAAAATCATATTGAAGAAAATCAATATAATGGAAGCATTCAGGAACATGTTTGGATATTCCGATGTTGATATTTACACAGGATAATCAGAAAAAATAGCGTACACATGCGGAGCGGAGCCGTGGACACAATTCAGGTTCATTTAACAGTTTTGTGGTATGCCACACAAAATGACATAAAAGGGCACAACAGTGACTGATTGTGTGGTTTTTATTATTATTTTTGTATGTGTGTAAGTACAATATGTATGTTAATTCAAATAAAGGAATGCATATATATATAATACGTGTATAAATGAACATTAGACCGGTCTTTAAAAAATAAATTTACCTTGGATAATGGTTATAATTTTAATCTTTGGCATCGACAACTAATTGAGTAATAATTCGGATTCGGATATGGAAATCTTGTTTGAAAGTGAATATTACATTTTTTTTTGGGCATGAGATCATGTCTAATGTCATTCATACACACAACACATATCAATATTATTTGAAAGGATTTTAAAATAAACATACATTTTTAAATAAAATGTGGAAAAATAACACTCTGCTACAAAATGACACTTTTTGTCAGAACTTAAAAAGCGACCTAATGGGGTTTATAGGCCTAGGTGAGGACATATTAAAACCGTTTTCAAAGATTTTTAAACACCCTCAAAATGTTGAGTTATTTTGAAAAAACTGTTCTAGGGTAGGTCGAAGTACTTTAGTACCTCTAACTCACACATTTTTAGACCGATTTCAAACTTTTAAAGAATTATGGATAGGCAAAAAATTAAGCTCTCATTTTATGTATGCATAAAATGTATATTCCAAGAAATTGTTTAAGTTATTATAAAAAGTTTAAATTTTCTTTTTTTATTTTTTTTTTGGTATTTTTTCAAATTCAACAATTGTTATTTTAATTTTTTTCTATGAAAACCAAATTTTTTTTGCTCAATGTTTTAAAGACAATTTTATATAGACAAAAACGAGATATCACTTATTAAAATCGGTTTATATTTGCAAAAGTTATTAAACTTCTTCGAAAAAAGTTCGAAACAATTTTTTAAAATATTTTTTTTCATATAGTTTTTTTGTTTTTTTTTATTCATATGAGCTGGGGGGAAAAAACTCAAAAAGGTATTAATGAAAAGTTGAATAACTTTTACTGTTTTCATCCGATTTGAAAAATTAAAACCATGTTTTATTAAGAACGAAATTTTCTTTATACGTTGGTATACATTTTTATAAGCTTTCATATCAAAATAAGCAATGAAAAGCGACTAAAATCAAAAATGTTGATAAATTTAGTTTTTAGTTTAGATTTTATTAACAAAAACAATACTTATAACTTACAAATGTATCAATAAATGCATGTCATTTTAAAGTGTTTTCAGTTGTCATTCCCAACACGTTAAAAAATTTATAATTGGACAAAAACTGACTGAGTTATAGGTCGATAAGTTGACGAACATCACTGAAAACGTTTTTTTTTTTAGAATAACTTCTGAATTTGAGGGTGTTTCTGAAATTGTTTGACACAATTTGTAATATACTCAGTAAGAACTATAACCCACTCTAGATCGTTTCCCAAGTTTTTTTTCCATCGTAGCACCGTGTAATGATAATAAATAGTATTACATATTTTATCTAAAATGGAAGATATAAGACATCTTTATCAAATTCCAAACTTGAAATCTAGAAAAAAAAAATGTAAGAGAAATGGGAAGTTTTATAAAAATCGGACTAAACTTTGAATGTGAGTACATTTCATGAAGCTGTATTTATTGATTTAAGATATTTGTTTTCATATTTTGTAAAGAGAACAATTTAAAATCGTGTGTTTTTCGAAATAAAAAAATAAATAAAAATGGTAATGTCCAGAGTATTGTCTAAAATTATATAAACATAATTGCCCACAACTTTGAAACTACTCAAAGACCAGCATAATTTTTGACTCCATTTTAAAGCCAAAGATATTGTCCTTAAAGTGGTGTGAATAAAATAGTTTATTTCCAAAAGGTTAAAGGTCAATATTTGGAATATATCGAGCCATAACCGCCAAAAAGACGTAAGCGCCATGATATCAATTTCGTTCGTTTTTTGATAAATATCGATAGTTCTCGCATTCGCATCATCTCATTAAAAAAAACCTTCCCCTGTAAAATTTGGTTTTTGGCGCTTACGTCTTTTTTGCTGTTATGACTCGATATATTTCAATGTAAAAATATCAAAGATCGCGGTGTTAAAAATTAATAAAGAACGCCGTATGAGGACACCTAAACTCTCTACTATATTCGTGCAAAAAAATTTCGATGGAGACTCGATTAGTTGGGGAGTTATAAAGAAAACCATTATTGAAAGTACGTTTTTTCATACAAGTTCATATAAAAATTTATATTTATAGTAGTGTTATTATAATGTCAGACAAATTGTATCGTAAGAGCTTTTTATAATAGCAGGAGTTTAGATTTTAGAGTTTTGATATACATAATTTGTTTAGCAACAATGAATAAGTAAAAATAACTACAAAAACATGAAATTTATTGATTTAAAAACCAGTTAACCAAGTGATACAAACCGGTTAACCGAAAATCAATATTTTATATTAACCGGTTCACCTTTTTATAAACACTAATTTATTTGAAAATGTAGTAAATAAAAACATGTGAAATTGTATTTGTTAATTTATATAAACACTTTATATTCGTTCCACTTAATAAATTTGTCTCTTTAATATTTTATAAGCATTTTTGTGCTTGAATTATCCTTGAATTAAGTTATGAAAAGATGTAGAAAAACGGAACAAAATTACACATGTTTATACCCACATACATACACACATGCATAATAAGTAACCCAGCAGTTCTAGGAGACAGTACCGAACTAATGATTTTACCCATCATTTAGGGTGGGAGCTAGTTATAGTCAATAGCCACGTGACTAGTCATTTTAATACGGGCATGTCCTAGACAGGCGGTCAATTGTCTCTTTTTGATTACAATGGGACTGTCCAATAGCTGGTCCAAAGTAGGCAACGCATTCGCTTCACATACTGGTTACATAGAGTCAGTTAACTTAATAGCTTTGTAACTGGTTACTTGATCAGCTACTTGCCTAGTTATTTTAACACGTGCATGTCCAAAGCAGGGGTCAATTGACCCTTTTGATTACAATGTGTCAACGCTTCTGGTGGATAAAATAAAGTGCAGTTCAAAAAAAAAGTTTGAAGTGACTTCACCATAGGTTTCTAAAAGACACAAAAGTGACTATTGACTTCATGCTATGATACATGGGATATCAGTATACTTAAGCAAAAATAAAAATAAACTGTATGAGAATTATATCAAAACAATATGTATAAAACCAGTTTGTACGAATTACTCACTCCACTCCAGATTACTTAGAGACACTTAAGTGTCAATTGTCTTAACGCTAGATTACTTGGGATGTATAAAGTAACCAATTGTCTTCTCTCTGCACTGGTCAAATGACCAAAATATATACATAAATTGGAGTCAGTGAGTCAAGTGATAAGACATTTATTTGTGGCAATTACTGTCTTTAAGGGATACATTGGCTACTTGCTGGAAAATGCAATCATACATATCTACATAGATAGATGCATACATACGAATTAGTAACAACCAAACAGTTTGAAAAATACCAATTGGAAACCTTACACCCACCAGCTACATTACTAGCTGTGGCTGCTAAAGTGGTAGTTAAATGGTTAGCATTTTCACTACATTTCACCAATAGTCAGATATTCGCTTTAAATTTTCGAAAATAATATCCTCTATAATATACCATTTCGATGACCACAGGTAATGCTGAATGTGGCCGTTGTTATTTTCGTTCCCTCTGATGATGCAAAAAATGATATTCTTAATAACAATTAGATTGCAGTATGAATAAGAGTTATGTTGCCTTAAAGGCTGGGTTAGCCGACCGTTGATGTAATGTAACCGTAATGTTGACTTAACGTAACACTTTAGTGCGATTATAGAACATTAAAAACGTGTCATATGTTTTTGATATAAACAAACAAATTTAAACAGCTGTTTGAAAGTGTTATCAACACAATTGTTTTAAATACTGTTCAAGCGATTTTATAATTTTTTTCTGCGATTTAAAAAAAAATGTATTCATCATCATTGTGAAGTGCTTCGAAGTGACTTCATATATGTTTATATTAACCCATTAGGAGACAATTATAAATATTATTTATTACCTTGTCATACAGACTTTATTTATTAAAGGTCCGATAACTTAAAAATTAATTAATATTGTATTGTACTTTATACTAAGGGCCATTATTACAACTTGGCTTTATGTTCGTAATAGTAATAGTTAACTTTAAGGGTACCTTTTTCTATTGCTTAAAGTTTGACCTTCACTATTTCGAACATAAAGGCAAGTTGTAATAATGGCCCTAATTTGTTAATTTAATTTGTCTCTACAAAAAATTAATTTAATATTTTCAATCTTATTACTTTCGACTATTATTAGTATACATTTTATAAATGCTTGTGTGAACTAATTTGTATAATATGTAAATATTACCATAACAATAAAAAAATTTTCTTTTTAGTAAGAATTGTGCTAAATTTCCCAATTATTGATAAATTCACTGACATTTATTGTTGTGGGATATGCTAGTTCCTTTGTCCTTTTGGTTGCTTCAACCGAAATTCTTCTTTATCAACTGACTTTCTGTTGATGGAACTTAAAAATTCTATGTGTGCAAATGAATCATTCGATTGGCAACAAATTCGGTTGCTATCATGAATCTGTTTTCTCTGTGTAGTGATGTGTTTATGCAGAGTGTGCCAATCAGACACCTGCAATGACATCCCCATGTTAAATTCATCATTCGTTTCTCTTGTAATAGTAGTAGCTCTCAGTGGCTAACTAATTCGACATGGCGGAAATAGTTCAATGAACTGTAACCTGTTCATCACCAAATTATACTTTAAAATAATTTTTGCATACAATCAACCGTTTTCGATAGAGTTTGTAATGTATTTTTGTAACCTCTATTAATATATTATTTATTATTTAGGCTCTATATATTTGATATTCATGAAGCATGTTTGATAATTTTTTCTCAGCCTGTAGTAATATGAACACGTCATAAAATTTTATAATCTTTTTCGTCTCAGAATCAATTTCTAATTTAAATTACAAGTTGTAATTGTATAAAACCCCTTTCACACTAGGCAATTTAGTTGCGCAAGTCTCTTGTGTTTGTAGATGCCAGAGGTAATGTCGGGTTAAGGAGAAGAAATTTTTGCATGCTGTTTTGTTGTTGGGCAAGAGACTTGCGCAACTAAATTGCCTAGTGTTTTACAAAATTACAACTTGTAATTTATATTAACGAACATTCCACTATGGTCTAGAATTGAAAATCCTACCTGGGTCGAAAAATATTTTCTCACACACATTGAACAGACTTGTCAGATCGTTGAAATAAACAAGATTTTAATTTTAATTTTTTTAAAAACGTCGTTTCAAAAAAAATACTACTGGTACTGCTATTTTTCTTGTACGCAAATGTATTTATGTATGTACAGTAGTGGCCAGGAATTTAAGACAAAAATTGTTTGCTAAATTCCATTTAATTGTCAATTATTTTTTAAAATATTTCGACAAATATGTATGCATGAGGACTGTTTTAACACACAAGTGTGTTTTATTCGACTGTGTCAATTCATACATATTCACCATTAACACATAAAATTTTTCTACAACTTGACCAAAAAATGTTTTTTTAAATAAACATATTTTCTCACATTTATATCATTATAATTTTATTATTATAAAATATTCGGACCAAATTTCGTATTTTTAGTTCCATTGGTTTCGGTCATATCATGTTATTAACAGCGGATGTTCCCTGAGGTGGGTCAACGTATTTCCACATATCTTTGTCCATATATGTTTTACCGATTTTTCCAAACATTTTTCAGAAACTAGAAACATTTATAATAAATTTCAAACCCTTAGAGGTCCTTTTATTTTGGCTCTATCGCACTTAAAATTCAGTTGATGAAAAAAATTCAAGTATTTGTCTTAAATTGGTGGCCACCACTATATGTATGTGTGTATGTATGTATGTATTTATTAGGATTTCAAAATATCTCGTTACAGTCCTTGTATTATAAACATACGAACATACCTATGCTCGTAAGTACACAGAAAAAAATGGTAACAGTTATTAAGTAATTGAAAAAATTAGTTTGAAATATGATTTAAATTTACAATAATTTTTTAATTCAATATGTTTTTTTAATACTCATATCAACAATTTCTTTAAGATGTTTATTAACAATTTCAGTTGTTAAAATTCAATAGGAATATTATATTGAAGGTAACAAAAATAAAAGTGTCAAGAAAATAAAAATTAATGAAAAATATACACATTTTATTGTTTCATAAGAAATATGTTTTCTTTTATAAACTATAAAGGAATTGGAGTATTCTAGATCGTATGTTGAATCTGTAACTATAATATAGCAATAGTCAAGAAATGGACATCGATTTTATATACAAAACTTTTTTTCAACAGGATTTCAGTGGACTCTTTTCATCATGAAATGCGTCGTGTGTAGAAGAAACTCATTTAAGAACAATACTGGAGGAATCTGTACAACCATTCGCGAAGGGATATTCGTCATATAACTGGTCAAAAAGGTGAGAAAATTATAATATATGCGTGTTTTAACTTTATGTATATTTTCAATTTATATATGTATGGATGTATGTATGTATGTTATTATTATAATAAACTGTAAATTTGCTTATAATAGTAATAAAAAACAATTAAAACCATCAATTTGCATTTTTAATTAATAGAAGGAAAATCTATTGCCAAATCTATATACATATGTATAATTGACTATTAACAATATAATTATTCAATGTTACAAACCTATTGTTAAAATTTTAATGTTGACTATTAACAAATTTATTGTTTAATTTCACAAACTCGTTGTTAAAACATATTGTTGAGAGTTAACAATTTTAAGTAACAAAAATATTTTGTGTATCTACAAAATCGGTTGTTGGTGCCTTTTCAATTAAAAAAATAATTGTATTGACGAATATGGTAATTAATATGACAATTGATTTGTCGTAATTTGTTTCTGTGTATACATTAACACCCACAATTACAAGACTTGTCCTTCCTTTTACGTAGTTTGTATGTGAGATTTCTTTTTTTTATTTTTTTTCTTTTGTTTGGTACGTTCTATCTTTTTCTATGAATCATGTCAAGCAAAAACGTGTCACATACAAATATAACAGAGCATGTTTGAAGAACACAAAATACTGTGAACAAGACTGAAAGCGAAAAAATATGTTGTCAGCAGCTACTGGTTCTGCAACTATTTACCTCTAGAATAGTTAGTTGATGGTGGTGCTGTTGCTGGTGCATCACAACAATGTAATGTGATGGTGACGATGGTCGTAAAATGAAGTAAATATCTAGTATATGCGGCTTTCTTCATTTTTTAGAAGACGTCCTCTTTTTTCATTCGTTATTCAGTCAAATACATACTCGTACATGTTGAGCTCGCATGGTTTGCACATACGAGCATAAATGAATGTTGTTGTTGTTGTTCACGTTGCAGGTCTGTGTTAAGACTTGATACGAATGCCAGAAATAACCTTCAGAATAATGTGTTCCAACTACCAGTGTTCTAAGTAAATAACAACACTCGAAATGACAACAAAAACAAAAACAACAATAATGAGAAACATGCAGAAACATAATAAAATTAAATTAAAACACAATTCCTTTGTAGAATGAAAAGAGCAAGAAATGAGAGTTAACAACAAACAAGAATGGATACACATAATTAGATATGCCCAATTTTATGTACCCAACGCCAAAACATTGGATACGTTCGCAAACATAATGAGTGATATTGCATTACTGCTACATAATAAATATTGAGCGTTTGAAAAAGTATTTTTGCATTATTACTTTGCGTCAAACGCTGTTTAATGGAAAACCTATTTTCAAAACATTAGAACAAACAAACAAATATGTATATAAAGTATTGTTACGAAATTGTACTTGAATTCAAATATAACGATTTTAACACGGCTGATTTAAAAGTAGCATAATGCTTTCTAATAGCAGTGCTGTAATAGCAAACTGTAACATATCTGTGGGCATTATTAACATTGAATAAAAGCTTTCAGTAGTCCATTGATCGTAAGTATGTCAACGCTGTTTGCTGCGACCGTATATTCGAATTCGAATATTCAGTTAAAGAACATTGTAGAAAGTACACCACAGATGGCGTATGTATTAGAAAGCTCTAGACAGTTAAAGAGCAATCTAGAGTGCAGATGGCAGTGTTATAAATAGTGGCAGAGGTTGCAGTCGTTAGGGAGTTTATCAGATACGCTATTTGAATAAACATCAACTGAGTGCCTGTTTTTCAAGTGAATTCGTGTACATTATAAAGTGTGTCTGTATTTCTGCGAATTTATAAACGTGTATAAAATAACATTGAGTGACTATTTAATTCTGTTGTTGTACATTTTAAATAAATACAGCGTTGTTACAATGTTCAAACTACTAAACGGCTTTTATTTGCATTCAAAAGTATCCGGTTTATTTAAAGGAAATAAACCAACGTTTTGAAAAAGTTAAAACGTAACAGTATTTTAACCAGAGTATGAAAACAAACAAAACATTTCGCAAACGTTTGCAAAATGTACAAAACAAATCAAAATTTTTATATTGTATTGTACATGAGCAAAAACAAAACAAAAACTTTTCAAGTGGCAAAGACAGAAAACGAAACGATTAGCTTTTCACTCATCTGCATCGATTTCTCCAATATCGGCAATCAGCGAGAGAGTTTTTTCCAAGTCAAATTTAATTAAAACTAAGGAAAAGAATTTATTTTTTGGTTGAATTGTTGTTTTGTGTTTCGTTTATGATTATGTTTTTGTTCTTTTTATAATAGAGGAGCCGCAGAACAAAAGATTCGCACATTTAACATTTTTGGGAAAATGAGTTTTATTTATTTATTTATTAATTTTATTTATTTCCTTAAAAAACTGCATGAACCTGGAAATGGTAACAAGTTTCTTACTTATCAATAGAAACATTTAACTGCGCTAAGTCACCACATTAAATGTTAAGGATGTTTGATATAAAACCATTTTAATATCGGAAAAAGAACCTTTTGTTAAAAAATTAAGAAAAAAAGTACGTTTTGTTAAAAAATTAATTAAAACATACTGTTTTTTATGCGTTTTTTTTATCGATATTTAATAATGATCTAATATATAAACAAATTACACATTGAAATTGAGAACATTATACATGATATTGAGAAAATTCCAAATGAAATTGAGAATTTTAATTTTAAATTGAGAAAATTCCAAATGGAATTGAGAATTTCCATTTTAAATTGAGAAAATTCCAAATGAAATTGAGAAAATTTTACTCTACATAAATAATATACATTAAACAAAAAACATACATATGTACACAGTCTTATTGGCCAACAGGCATATCTTGCAATTCCAAAGAGATTTGGTTGTATAGCTCTACTGCAATCTCCAGTAGTTATACAGGACTTGGAATTAATTCTCTGCTCTCCTACATTAGGAGGATTTACGGTTAGTATATTCATCTTTGACTTCACAATACTTTTGATTTTGGACCAAATTATTTCAATAGTATTAAGCATTGGTGAAAAAGTGTTGCTGGAGAGTTGTCGAAAATTTCACGTAAACGACTGTGGCAAGTGGCAATGTCACATACCAGAACGAGTTCAGATAACTGATTACCCAACTCTTGCTATCAACTCTTTTGACCCATTCGTTTGCGCTTTCGGCATTGAATGAACCTCTGCGACTATCTATTTCAATAATGCCTGCGGCCACGGAAAGTAGGTATCGAAAGAACTGTTCGGGATCCAGCACGAAACCAACCATGTTTGCTACGACAAAATAAATTGAAATTGGTCGATCTACCCAGACCACCACATCTTTCCGCATCTGATATAATCGTTAATTTTGTTCTTTTTAGTTTAAAATAATTTATATAATGTTTCTCAATTTTATTTAGAATTTTCCCAATTTCAATTGGAATTTTCCCAATTGCATTTGTAATTTTCTAAATTTCAATTTGAATTTCTCAATTTCATTTGGAATTTTATCAATTTAAAACTGAATTTCTCAATTTCATTTGGAATTTTCTCAATTTCAAATGGAAATTCTCAATTTCATTTGGAATTTTCTCAATCTGAAATGGATATTCTCAATTTCATTTGGAATTTTCTCAATTTTAATTTGAAATTCTCAATTTCATTTGGAATTTTCTCATTTTCAATGAAAAATTGTGTAGTAATTTAAAATAATGATCACTTGATTTTTGTCAACTGCAAGAGGCAGACAACTTTATTAAAATAAATAATTTTAAAAATTAAATAAACATGTTCTGATCATGCGATCAGAACAAATTTAATAAAACATTTAAAATTCTCCTACAACTGCATATAACTTTTATTTGACAAAACTAAAATTGACTAATATACTTAAAAAATTTGAAAAGAAAGCATTCGGTTCTATTATTTTTTCCAACACTGTCTATTGTTACAGTAAAGAAGTATATGTTTATGACAACTATTTTTATGATGAAGGACTTACCATATTATGTTGCTCTCGGCCTATGGATATCATAATCCGAGATCAACATATTATGATATAATGCTTCGTCATAAATATGGTTGTCACAAACATATACTTGTTTACTGTAACCATATACACGATTGATTCAATCATGTGAGTCGTAAATTAACCATATTATGATTACCACAATCATATAAATAGATACTGTGACTATAATATTGTTAAAAAACTTTTAAAAATATTGAAATGGTTACAGTAATCATATTTTTTTTGTCTGCATGAGGAACAGTTTTTAAAGGATGCTGATATTTTCTGTATTCTATTAATTAAATTGAAATCTTGCTACATTTTTAAAATGCCATAATCTTTGTTTACCGAATACTGACATTAGGCCGGTTTTTGTCCTAATCTGAAAGCGAATATTCGGTCGGACTCTGAAAAAATAATAAACATAATATAATTACGAATCCGATATCCAGCATAGTTTCATAGTTGTATCCTTCGAATATTTACATCTCGAAAATCGCGAAAAACAAACGAAGACTAACATAATGAACGTGTATGACGTGTTAGTAAATGTTTGATTTTTCGTTTTCATTAACGTTGAAATTCGTAACATTTTGTACATACCTGCAAAGATAATAGAAAACAAAGCAAAATGCATATATTAGATTTAATAGAATTAAAATAAATAATGTTATCAAGAAACAATTTAAAATTAAAACGAAAAATACGTACAAATAATATTTGTATGTACTAGACATGGCCTTAACAAATAGATTTCCTTTGGATGGGTTTTATTTTGTTCATTAATAGCTAAAACTAACTACTGCAAAATTTAAGTGCAATCGGATAACTAGAACATGTGGCGGAAATAGATTGAATGTTGTAAATAATGGTATTTTTTTCGATATATTTTATTTTTTCGATATCTTCCTATTTTAATGCTGTTTTTTAAACATTTTCAATAAACCTAAGCTTCTAGAGAAAATAATTTCTCTAACAAGGTATATCGATAAAAGTACCATTATTTACCCAAATTTACAACTTTATGTACACAAAATTATCTATTCTTTGACATCAATTTTGTTGATCTAAATTCCAGAATATATTGCTGAAATTTCAAGGATGTTGAAAATTAAATCTTTTCAGTTTCATCCTTATAAGTTTGAACTTTGGTAAAAGGGTTCAACATTTTCTCACGTTGTACAATAAAAACATATCAACAAACTAATTTACTTATATACATACATATGTATTTAAAAATTTGAAAATATACTAAACTGTTATGATTGCTTTTTGTGACAAAACCTGGTATGTTTTGAAAAGTTGAAAGGTGACACGACACGGTGGCTTTTTCCGGCTACTCGTCGTAATGTCGTGAATTCTTATCACTATCAAAACACACACAACCATTAACATAAAATTATTCGTGTCAAAAATAATAAGAATATGAATTATGATACCTACGATTCTTCTATTTCATATCGTTCGAATGTCCCTATGTCTAATGACCTGAGCCTCCCACCCCTTCTACAGCCATTGTATTGCCCCGAAAATCACTCAAAAATATAAATTATTGAAATTTTAAAAGAAAAATGTTTTTGCTCTTTTACCCTACACTAAGGGTATTATATGGTCGGGCTTGACCGACCATACTTTCTTACTTGTTTTTATTTACATTCATTGCCAAATATTTTCAATTATTTGAATGAATATGTTGGAATAAGTTTTGAAGCTTTTTTCAAATAAAAACAAAAGTTCTATTTTAAAATAAAGTCGACTTTTGCAAAAATTAACTTTAAAATTTCTTTCATAGTTAGGGTGTAAGGAAAAATCTTAAAATATTAATGAAAACCAATGAAAACTTAATTAATTGAAATTCTTTATTCAACAAAAAATTAAATAAAACTAAATGTTATATTGGTCAAATTTAAAAAACCGGTTTCCGGTTTAACCGAAAAAGTGTGTTTTAGAAAAAGTGTGTTTTAAAAAACCCGTTTAATCGGTTTCGATTTTTGTCTTTAAAAAACCCGGTTAACCGGTTTATACTTAAAATTGTTGATTCTTAACACTCTATATTTATGCAATTATTTTATATCGTTTACGAAACATTATCAAATGCTGACGTACAACAATTGTATTTGCAATATGAAAAATCATCATTTTGCATACAAAAAATGTCGTATGTCTATTTTTGGTGCACATACGACAAAATACATGCTCATTAGAAAGAGATTGCGAAGTGTATTATCAATATGTAATAATCTCAAAATCGAAAAATTTCCCATACGACATTCGTATTTTGAGGTAACGATATGAATATTTATTTAGCTTTTGTGTAGATTATTCACTCATTCATTTTATTTAACTATTTTGTACAGACTTATTAACAGACTACTGCTACAATCACGGTAATATGCGAAATGTCGCTTCTCGTCCATCACAAAAGTGAGTAAACACATTTTTAATAATAAAGTATGGATGAAAAAGAGGAAGTGGTTTGTATATCTGGTCAAGAAACATTCATACATTAGATTAGAAAACACATTTAATGAAAATCACTACTTTCCATCTAGAAAATTTGGGAAAGTTTTTTATTTTCTATAAATAAAGAAAATTGTGTTTCTTTAATTGAATTTCGCTTAGTGTATATTAGTTTGTTTTCATATGTTTTATAAAATCATATCCATCTTTTATTACTTATTTAACTTTTCTGTCATTCTCTTTCGGATTTGAAAGAAAAATTCATTCCCATTGACACATGCTACTTCCTGTTTACCCTAGAGACATTTGTCTTTTGAAATTGTAGCACTAAAATACAAAAAAAAATGTATATATGTACATATAAAAAGACGTAAACAAAAATTGTCACTCACACAAACTCATAAAATCATCTAATTTTTATAGACATAAATAAAGATTGCACACAAACAAAAGACACAAAAATAGTTATTTCATTGCACACCTGTAGGCTGACATACACATTTCCATAACCGAAGGAAGGATAAACCCAAAGTGAATGAAGTGAAACGATTTTATTCTCTTTTTTTTTTGTTCGTATTCAGGCTTACAGCTTCCAGATTATCGGGATTTTGTGTTTTTTATACAATTGTACTAGGGTTTCTAATTTCCCGGACTTTTTCCATTCCCGGCAGGAAATTAAAAAATCTAGTTAATTTTTTCTTTATGTTCCATGGTATTTATGTTCCATTCAGAGGGTACTAATTTAAAAAAAAAATAAGTTCTTTCGAAACATACAAACGTCCAAAATACCGAGCGAATTAATGTGTGTGAAGATAAATTCGTATTTAACTAGTGCACTGTTATGCATTTAACAGATATAGGCCCGTTTTCTCAATGTATCGACAAACTGCCTGTTACTAAATGTCGACATACATTAATTAGGCCGATAAACTGTCCGTTAACAATTTTGTTTTTCTCAATATACCGACAAAAAAAGATTATTTTCAGTTGGCAATACCTCTCAAAATAGATGTGAAAGTTGGGAACCCTGCCTTCAATTGACAACATGTTTACATAAATCAGCTGTTTAACGTGGCCATCGACAGCCGGAATCTTTTGAAATATTCATTATCCTACATGTCTGCCAGGTAGTTAGGCCTGGCATGATAAAATTTTTCAGCATTCACTTGGAACTCATGTTCTTCGTGTTCATCCTCCATCAAATTAATGTTAATTCCTCTATTAAACTTTTGTTTTTATAAAATCTATTTAATTTCGTTTACAAAAACACAAACACATACAACCTATGAACAGCAGTCAGCTGATTGAACTTATCTGTACGATAAATAAATAATTGGCAGATGAGGTCGGGTTAGCTTTGCGACAGAATAGAAGCAAATGAGACATTGAGAAAACCAAATTTCTTTAATCTGCAGTTTTTCGTTGGGAAAAAAGATAATCACCTAATGAGAAAACGGCCCATAGTATTTAAGAGGTAGTATATTTAGGAGGCTAATACAGGAGAATGGAACCAAGTCCATGACCAAAACTAAATTGAAGTGTTACTCCTGAGGTCTATAATAATGAAATATCTAAAATATTAACATACATACATATATAATTTACAAATTTGGATGTCTGTTTCGAAAACAAATTCTTTAGAGGGCCATTGGTAAAAATGGTCATTTTTGGAATGGTACACGTAACACACTATATAGGTTTGGTAGTCCAAGGGGTGTCTAATGGGGCACTATTAGTGGGATAGCTGAACTAATTTTGTTTTGGATATGTTCATAATTAAGATATTTATGAGAGCTTAACTACTTTCAGATAGGGCAGTTGTATGGGGGCTGGGTAGGGTTGCCAGCCTGGCTGGACTTGGCTGGACTTGGCTGGATTGTCCAGCTTTTTTGATGCCTGTCCAGTTTCAAGCTAAAATTTCATTTGTCCAGCTAAATAGAAATTTTCGACAATAATATCTATATTATTTATTTCTTAAAATTTACTTACTACTAAGAAGATAGGAAAAAATAAATGCCAAAAGAAATAGATAACGATAAACTATACATATATCGATTACTGCAGCCTTCATGAAGTATATAAACAAATACCAAGAGCTTTGTCAAATGATATGGTCCTATTTTTTTTACCAAAGGTGAAAGGAATGAATTCGAGAATTTAAGAAAAGTTGTATGTTTCGTATTTTCAATACCAGTAAGCAAAGCTTTTTGTGAAAGAGTTTTTACTATTTTAAACAATCTTTATACTAAAGAAATAAACCGAATGTCATTGGATCTGATTAGAGCTGAAATATTAATACGAACAAATTTAGAGGAAGTTTGTAAAGATTTTCAAAATGGTTACAAACCTCTAGGTTTGGAATTTTCCAAAATCCGTAAGTTCAAAAACGAAATAAAGTGGCAGTGTTTTTAGTATTTAATAATATAAATATGTATATGACGGACTGAACCGAACAAATTTAAGCATAGTTAAATAAATTTTAAATTTTGAAAAAGCTGTTTTACTATAGGTGGTAGTGCTTTAGTACCTCTAACTAGAGTATCCAAAACCGAAACCGAAAACCGGTCAGCCGGTTTTTTCATCTTTGTAAACTCCACCGGTTTCAGTTTTTTAACTTTTCGGTTTTTTGACAAACCGGTTTTTGTATGACGTTTAACCGGTTTTAATGAAATATATTTTCTAAAGCTCATTGAAACATATTTATGAAAAACTTTGATACCATTTTTAAAAATATTGATTTATCTTATAGAAAATTGTAGCATTTGACAATATTTCGTAAAAGATATAAAATAATTGCATAAAGAATTCAAAAATGCTAAATTTCCATTAAATAAAAATTTAATATAAACCTCTAACTCACACATTTTTAGAACGAAAAAAAAAAACAGTTATGGTTATGGAAAGCCAAAGAATTAAGCTTTCATAAAATTTATGCATAAAATGTATTCTCTATGAAAACTTATTTTTTTGTACAATGTTTTTAAGAAAATTGTATATAGAAAAAAACGTGACATTACTTGTTAAATCGGTTTAAATTTGCAAAAGTTTTTGACACAATTTGTAAAGTACTCAACAAGACCTATAACCCACACCTTGTCGTTTTCCAAGTTTTTTTCTCACAGATTCAGGTTCGCAAAAAGCTTATAAGTATTGTTTTTATTAAGAATATCTAAAAAAAAAATTTATCAACTTTGATTTTAGTAGCTTTTCATTGCTTATTTTGCTATGAAAGCTTATAAAAATGTATAGCAAGGTATAAAGAAAATTTAGTTCTTAACAAGACGTGGTTTTATTCAACTTTTCATTAATACGTTTTTTAGTATTTTCTCCCCCAGCGCATATGAATAGAAAACAATTAACTATACAGCTTTTTTCGAAAACTTAAGTAAAATATTGGGCAACAAAATAGGTTTTCAAAGAAAAAAAAAATAAAATATTTAACTATTTTTTTTACATTTTATTAAAGCTTAATTCATTGCCTTTCCATAACTGTTTCTGTAATTTTCTAAAAATGTGTGAGTTAGAAGTACTAAAGTCCTACTACATACCGTTCAAAATAACTCAAAATGCTGATGGTGTTTCAAAATTTTTGAGCTCATTTTTCTGTAGACTTAAATTGAATATATTGCAAATATGATTTCACTAGTCGATTCTACATCAAAAATGAATACAATTGATGTTTCTTGAATCCTTAAAAATAGTTGATGCAGAATCGACTGGTGAAATCAGATTTGCAATATATTCAACCGTTTTTGCTCTACAGAAAAATGTGCTCAAAATCCGCGTCTTTAGGTGCATTGAACCACCACAAGGAGTGAAAATATTCCAAAAAAATGGACGCCATTATTTTTATTTATGCAAAAACCTTCAGAAAAATTATGATACCCGAAAAACAAATGAAGTGACCTGGTCACAAACAAACTCTAATATGTATGTATATAAGAATTAAAATTAAATACTAAAAACTAGGGTATTCATTCGACTAATGATCGTTCGATTAATCGAATAATTGCAAACTAAAGTTTTGTTGCAAGAAAAGCATGGAGTTCGTCTTATACATGTTTTGAAAATCGTAGAACCATCTTTGTCTAACATGGTAATAAACTTTGTGCGTATGTATTTGTAAATGCGTCAATCATGCACTGCCTTCAATTGTAATTCCCCAAGACCGCTTTATTAAGCAGATTCGGCAACGTTGATAGAGCTTGATGTATAATACAATTTGTTATAAATAATTTAGAAATAGTGAATGATTAATTTACTAAAGAATTAGTTACCCAATTTAAAACCCGAATTAATGAACTACATAAAAAAGTTCTTAATACGTTTATATTGTATTTGAATTCAGGATCATGTCCAACTAGCTCAAATTTTTTAAAGCATAGCTCCAAAATGGAAACTAAAGGGTTTGCTAGTCAATTGTATTGTAGATTGTTCGGGATTGTTGAAAATTTAATAATGGACTTCGTTTTCGAATGTTTTTTAACATTATCAATACTTGAATTGTTAACTTAACGTTATTTTTTGTTTTTCTTTAATAATAAAATATTAAAAAACCGAAATCAAAACTTAATTTTTACTTTTTTTAAACAATTTAAATTATTCGAATAATTCGATTAATTTTAAACGTGTGATCGAATTATTCGAAGAAGTTAAAATCTCTTATTCGTATTATTCGTTTTATTCGAACAAGAGAAAAATCGAATAATTCGAATACCCTACTAAAAACACTGAAACTTTATTTCGATTTAGAGCTTTGAGGATTTGTATACAATTTTGAAAATCTTTACGAGATTCCTCTAAATTTGTTTGTATTAATATTTCAGCTCTAATCAGGTCGAATGACATTCGGTTTCTTTCTTTAGTATAGAGATTGTTTAAAATACTAAAAACTCCTTCACAAAAAGCGTTGCTTACTGGTATTGAAAATACCATCTCGAATTCATTCTTTCACATTTTGCAAGTCATTTTACAAGTCCTTTGGTATTTAGATTATATGCTTCACGAAGGCAGCAGTAATCGATATATAGGTTTTGCGGAAGTTTTTAAAATAGGAAATTTTTTAAATTTAATAATGCAATTTTTTAAAAAGAGGAGTCATCACCAAAGCCGTAACGATTTTCTAAATAGCTGGCCGCTGTTTTAAAAAAGTCTTCTACTGCAGTCTTAAAAGTTTTTTGTTTATTAGTCGAAATTTTTTATCAAAATGTTGTTAACTTTGCTGGCAAAGAATTTGTCATTTATCCTACATTTAAGTTTATTCATAAGTACGGTCATTATATTGTGCAACTCTAAAACTGTACAAGAGTCATTCCCAAGAGCTAAAATAGTTGTGTGAAATTCCTTCTTTATGTTTTGCATCTATCTATCTTCTATTACTATTATATATATAAAAATGAAATGGTCCATGTATGTAATGTCATCACGTGAGAACGGCTGGAGCGATTTGGCTGATTTTTGTAAAGAAAATTATGGTTTGTAAAGAAAAAAAAGAAAAAATACGGCTAAAACCGGCTTTTTTGAGTCCAGTCAATTGTAATAAAAAAGCCCCTAAAGTGTGCAGTACAAATTTAGATATTTTATTTGCAAATAAATAAGAACAGGCAGGGTTGGAGAAACTTGACGAACTAACATTAGCAAATGCTACCGGGCGAAGCCGGGGCGCTCAACTAGTAAAATATAAATATGCTTCTGATAATCCTTCACTTTTACATTCTTCTTATGACATCATTATCAGAAATTGCATATGACACGTATTTCCATAAAACTTGTTGGCATTTATTTTTTCCTTTCTTCAAAAAATACATACACTTTTTTGAATAAGTTATTACTGCGTACTAATTAAGTTGTAAGTAGTAAGTAAATTTTAAATAATAAATAATATGGATATTAATGTCGAAAATTTCTATTTAGCTGGACAAATTCAATTTTAGCTGGAAACTGGACAGACATCAAAAAAGCTATTTACAACGTTTACATGGACGGACAGACGGACGGACATCACTTAATCGACTAAGAAAGTGATCCGGAGGAGATTGGTATTATTTTTGCCCTTAAAATGTTGTAAAAAGGTCTAAATACTTTCACATAGTAACATTTTAATGTTTTCTCCTATTCAAATCATAATCTAGATCGGCTCTACGAATCCTTGATTATGTTTGGCTCTGTGTGAAAAGCCTTGCTAGCGAGTTCGAGTGTTTTTGTATATTTATAATTGGTCAATTCACAAGATATCTTATCATGTCATATTGTCATAATGTCCTAATATTTCACAATGGTTTTGATTGCTTTTCAAGCAAAAAATTTCCTAAAATAATACTACTCTGTATGCTATGTTTATTGTGTTATCGTAACCAACCAGCAGAGACCTATGCCGAATGCCTAAGAGTCGGTTAAGCCGAGCCGCCGAGTCCTGATATATTAGGACATTATGACAATATGACTGATAAGAGACCTTGTGAATTAACCAAATGTATTTTAATTAATCATTGTAAACATCGATTTCAGAATGAAAATCGGATCGGAGATTGTTAATGCACGATCTCGAAAAAACAGTTTATAGTCCTCTAAAATCTATTTTCGACCATCATCGAAATCGATTTACAAGTCCCTAATTACAATCATAGCAATTTAATGACCAACATTTCATCGCATTGCGATTCTCGTTCTATGGGTCATTCCAGGAAACTTTGCCGAAGAAACAAACATGATTTTAGAACAAAAATCTGTCACAAAAATGTGACAACAAAATAATAGTATTTATTTGAATTTTCAATAATAGTAATTAAAAAGACATACAATTCACAATAGTCAAATGCATTTTATTCTGAAAACAATTGTGTGTACCATATCGAGCCCTTAGCGCCAAATTATCGTAAGCGACATTTTGAAAATTTTTGTTTTATTACAGAAATTAAAATTTTATGGACCGACTGATGTTTTAACGTTCTCAGAATATCAACTTTTTTAATAACATCAGAAATATAGGGGGTAAGATTTTATCGTAAGTCAATGTTTATATTTTACAGTAAACAAATTTTATCGTAAGCGACACACAGTGGTATAGAAAAAAAAGAGGGAAATAAATCTGTAATTTCTAAATAGTTAGATTGGTTTGAATGAAATTTCACATGCGCAAAGAAGAAGTGTTGTCGAGTTTAAGTTTTGAACATGGACCTCAAAAACCTTGTCGTAGCTATCAATTATCCATTACAGTTTAGGAGATATTCGCATTTGAAAATTAAATTGTCAACATTTTTACCCACCCTACTCCAGTTTTTTGATGACAGCGTATTCAAATATGTCCCGATTTTCTTTTCAGTTTTCCTTTATTGGACTAACAACACATGTTGTGTCAAATGGAAAAAGAATTGTTTAAAAATAATGACTACGTCCAAAGTTAAATGAATTTGAATTTAAAAAATTTTAAAAAGTTGATTTTTCTCTAATTTTTTGGGAAGAAAGAACTTTTTTTCTTTTTAAGTTATCGCAAAGAATTTCTAAGATGATGTATAAGGAATTTCTACTTTCTGAAAGCTAAGTTTTCATAAAATATTTTAAAGGAAAACAAATTTCAAAATTGTTGTTACCAAAGGGACCAGGTCCTTTGAAAAAACACCTATTTTTTATGTAAAATAAAATTTAGGGCAAAAATTCTCAAATCGCGTATCCGATATCAAAATATAGTAACCGATTATAGGTGGCTCAATATGTTTATAATTTTTTGTAAAGGTTCCCGATAACACTTTTTTGGGAATTGCGAATAATAAATTTCAAAATTCGTTTTTTTTTTCCATTTTAAATAGAAAATTCTACATAACTGTGAAATTTCATTAAAAACTATTTATAAATAAAAATTTTATTTCAATTCGAAAAATTTGTATCTATGCAAAAATTCAATAAAAAACATTTTTTGTCATATTTTTCTAAGAAGTATTCTATGAATTTGTAATTGTCAAAAGTTGTAAATATTTTTGAAAAATAGACAAATAGCTTGAACGAAATTATATTATATCGCATCATAACATTTTTAATTCTATGTATAGTTTTGAACAGAGTTTTGAATGTTGAAAATCTTTCAGATAATACATATAGACTTTTTGATTAAAATGTCTACGGTATTATTTACAGAACAGTATATTATAGTACACAGAGAAAACAGATTCGTGATAGCAATCGAATTTGTTGCCAATCGAATGATTCTACATTAGTAATCGAATTTTACAGTTGTAGCTACAATATTTTAGAAGCGGTGACAAAATTTTGATTGCTTCAAAATATATTCTTCATTATTAACTGACTTTCTGTTGATGGAACCGAAAAATTCTATGTGTGCAACCGAATCATTCGATTGGCAACAAATTCGGTTGCTATCACGAATCTGTTTTCTCTGTGTAAGTTTATATGCCAACATTAAATTGGCTAATTACAAAAACCTTTTTGTTTAACACTCACACTTAAAATTTAACAATCAAATTAATTAACCTCCACCTACGTCTGTTCTTAAACACGAGTACTTTTTTGTTTCCATACGTTAATTGAAAAAAGTGAATAAATAAAAGCAAGCAAAATAAAAACAACACTTAACATTTGCAGCAATCAAATAAAAATTAAATACCGTAATTTTTAATGAATACAATAAAAGAAAGATGAAAAGGTGAAGTAAAACAAGTAAGAGAGCTATATTCGGCTGTGCCGAATCTTATATACCCTTCACCAAATTATACTTTAAAATAATTTTTTTTAAATATTTTTAGGTAAACAAAATTTCATTGTTTTTAAATTTTTTTTTTTTTGAAATTGTTTTTTAATTTTTTTTAAAAAAAGTTTTTTTCAAATTTTTTTTAAAAAAAGTTTTTTCCTAATTTTTTTAAATGTATGACAAAAAAATTTTTTGATGAAAAAAAAAATTCGGGTTAAAAAATATTTTTCCCGATGACACATTGTAGGTCCAACTTACTATAGCCTTATCTACATCGTTGCAATGGACTTTGAAATATCTATCATTAGATATCCATATTGTCTATATTAATGACTTAGTAATCCAGATATAGATCAAAAATAGGTCAAAAATCGAGGTTGTCCCGGTTTTTTGCTCATATCTCCGTTATTTATGGACCAATTTTGCTGATTTTAAATAGCAACTTCTCGAAAGCAGTCTGACAGAATTATTGAAGATTTGGATCCCGAAGATATCTGGGGTCTTCAGAAAATTTATTTCAACAGACAGAAATGGCTTAATCGACTCCGCTATCTATAAGGATCCAGAATATATATACTTTATAGGGTCGGAAATAAAAAATGTAGAAATTACAAACGGAATGACAAACTTATATATACCCTTCTCACGAAGGTGAAGAGTATAAAAAAAAATTTAACAATGACTGAATGCACGTACATACTCAATATACAGTATTGGCCATAACTAAAGCACCCCCTCAATGCATTTTTTTCATATGGTATTTTTTGTATAAAAACAAAGTTTTAAATATCTATTATGTATTATTTTCATTTGTTAATATGTTTATTATTGATAAACAAATACTTCCAAAGTTAACCTTTCCATAAGAGGTAACTTAAAATCTAAAAATACTTTAAGGTAGAAAATGAAACGGACAAAACTAAAGCACCCCTTCAAGGATATACTATAAAAAAAAAATTAATTAATTTTTTGTTGCAAATCCTTTGTTTTGGATGGCACAAGAACATCTCTTAGCATAGAATATCTTATGTTTTTATGACGTGTTTCGATATTCCTTCCCAGGCTATTTTAACGGCATGAAATAAATCGTGAAAATTTCCGCAATTTTCACGATTTATTTTCATACTAACAATGTGCCACAAATTCTCAATAGGATTAAGATCGGGAGATTGACTAGGCCAATGAAGAACTTGAATCTTATTGCTCTGAAGCCAAGTCTTACAAACTTTGGAGGTGTGCTTAGGATCGTTATCCTGTTGGAAACTCCATATAAGTGCCATCTCTTCACTGGCATAAGGCAACATTACATCTTTCAATACATCAAGGTACATGAAGCGATTCATACTCCCATAAATTTTATGATTTGGCGCAAATCCTTGACCAGAAAAGCATCACCAGACCATTACATTGCCTCCTACATGCTTAATTGTTCCTTTGCAATACTTAGGATTCAATCTTTCTCCTTTTGGTCTGCGTACACGCCTTATTCCAGCGGAACTTTTTAAGTTGTATTTGGATTCGTCAGGAAACAGTACTGTCTTCCATTTTAGGACACTCCAGTCGATGTTGGCTTTGGTAAACTTCAGTGTAGCTTTCTTGTTCTTAGCTGATGGAAATGGTTTTTTGCTGGTCGTCAGCTGAATAAACGGGCTTATACTACTCTTCTACCGATTGTTCTTTCGCTAACGCATAATCTTAAACTTGTTCTCACTTGACTAGCGGATGCTCTACAATCTTTTTGTATTTTTCATTTGATCAAGGAAACATCATATCGTGTGGTTTTATGCGAACGCCCTGCAGAATGCACCGGTGATATGCGGCCAGTCTTAAAAAATTTTGAAACGAGCCTGAAAATAACTGATCTGTTAATTGAATATTTTTTACTCAATTCATGTAGTGATAAGCCCGTCTTCCAGTTTAAACATCTTATAAGAGGGTGCTATTGTTTTGTCCGTTGCGTTTTGAGTTTTTATATGATTTAACATTTTAAATTAATTTTTAATAAAATTATCTGTTACTAAATGAATATTAAATGAACATTAACAATATTAGTTAATAAAATATATACAAAATACATCACAAAAAAGCCGTTTTTATCAAAAAAAATTATGATATGAAAAAATTCATTGAGGGGGTGCTTTAGTTATGGCCAATACTGTATATGTACATGATTTCATGAATCACTAACAAAATACATGGGTTTTTTGGGTTTTGGAGTTTTTTGCTTATATCTCGGCCATTTGTGGACCAATTTTCTCGATTTTAAATAGCAACCGAGCTGGAAGAATTCCGGAGATTTTGATGTATCAATCATGTTTATAAGTTATTTAGGGGATTTGGAAAGTTGATTTCAACGCACAGACGGACAGACGGACAGACGGACATGGCTATATCGACTCCGCTATCTATAACGATCCAGAATATATATACTTTGAGGGGTCGCAAATGAAAAAAGTAGAAATTACAAACGGAATGACAAACTTATATATACCCTTGCCACTCATGGTGAAGGGTATAATGACAATAGATCATCATAAGCAAGTTTATTCTAGGTAACTGTATTTAATTGTAAAAATAGAAATCAATTATAATTACATACATATAAAGGTATTTATAGACCACAATACTGAGTATTAACACTTTTCAAATTTATAATATTATTGAAGTCTTCGGTATTTCAAGAAATATTTTATTTCTTTGTTAATTGATATTTTTAAGCAAACTTTATTATGCCCTTCACACTGAGTGGCAAGGGTATACATATATAAGTTTGTCATTCCATTTATAATTTCTACATTTTTCATTTGCGACCCCATAAAGTATAAGGGTGTGAAGTTAAATTCGTAAGTTAAATACGTCCCACATACATGTTAACTACTTAACATAGCACTGTTAAATAAAGTAAATTTGAAAAACTTTGTTTTTTTGGCAAAAACACAATAAAATTAATTATTTTTATTCACCAATTAAAGAAAATACTTTAAATTTAAACTTTTAGTTAAAAAATAAAAAAAACGTCTTCATATTAATATTAAAATTACAGTATTATTCAAGTTCATTGGCGGACCAGTTAGGACAGACCTGAATGAGATTTCGACATACTGGGAGGGAGTAGATATCAAAACTGTATAGGGTATATCCAGTTGCTTCTCAGGGAAGGCACTACTAGGGGCGGAATTTGTTCGATTACTTTGTTAACATTAATGTTCAAAGCGTTATAGGGGCCATTTAGGACAGACCTGAATGGGGTTTTGAACTACCGGGTGAAAGCTGGGAGGGAGTAGATATCAAAACTATATAGGGTATATCCAGTTGTTTCTCAGGGAGGGCGCTACGAGGAGTGGAATTTGTTCCCAAATTGTTTTAACATTTATTGTTATAGGGGCCATTTATAACAGACCTGAATAGGGTTTGGACATGGTGTGTGAAATCTGGGAGGGAGTAGATGTCAAAACTATATAGGGTATACCCAGTTGTTTCTCAGGTATGGCGCTACTAGGGGTGGATTGTGTTCAATTACTTTTTTAACATTAATGTTCAAATTGTTATAGGAGCCATTTAGGACAGACCTGAATGGAGTTTGGACATGTTAGGTGAAATGTGGGAGGGAGTAGATATCAAAACTATATACGGTTGTTGTTGTTTCTCAGGTAGGGCGCAATATTCCAAAAAAACATACAGTTTTAGAATTTTTACAAAAATAGTTGAGAATAATATAAATTTCTTGTAAGTTAACGTCAAATACTTTGTAAATACAGTGCTTTAAAAAAATTAATTTGCGAATTTGTGTGACCAAAAAAAAAATAAAAATTCAGTTTTCAAATTTTGTTAAACATCTGTTTTAATTTGAGATTCAAAAAATCAAAAACTACTTTTAACTCGTTTTAAATTATTTTTCAAATCTCAACTATAAAAATCATACTGAAAGAGAAATGGTACGACTATAAGGAGTACACCAACATGATCCGTGTTGGACGGACTTCCTTTAGCCGAATTTAACTGTATTTGCTTAAAAAACTCAACTCAACTCTGAGTTTTATTTTTTGCAAATATGTAAGTGTTTATGCACGGACTCTAAAGAACAGTTCGATCTTAAATTAAAACAAGTAAGAGAGCTATATTCGGCTGTGCCGAATCTTATACACCCTTCAGCAAATTATACTTCAAATATTGTTTTTTTTTTTTTGGTGAAAAAAAATTCTGGTTAAAAAATAATTTTTCCGATTTTGACCCATTGTAGTTTGTACTATGGTCTTATATACACTGGTGCATATTCCTATAAACGCACACTACTTTTTTTTAAAAAGATTGTAAAAATTATACATGACATATTTAGGGGGCTACAAATTTGTTTATTAAATTAGTTAAGACTTCACTTAAAATATTGTTTACAAAAAAATTCATTTGTACTTTATTTATTTTTTTTTACTTAATTTTCGAGATTAACAGCCATTTTTAAGGGTATTTTCCTATAAACGCAGTTTAATTTACTGTAGCATTATTAATAATGTGTGGATTGTTTCAAAAATATGGTCTGGCATTGATTCCACTAATTTGTTATGCAGATTGGAATCAATTTCCTCCCAGACTTGTTTAATTCTTAGTTTCAGCTCTGTCACAGTCATTATGCTTTCATTCTGGGCATTATTTGCATAAACTTTACGGGCCATGTATCCCCACAAGTTCTCCATTGGGTTTAAGTCCGGACTACAAGCCGGCCAGTCCAACAGAGGAATGCTATGTTCATTAAACCAAGATTTCGATTGCTTAGAAACTGGATTGCAGCGTTATCTTGTTGGAATATGCAATCTTCATAAATTTTTTCATCCATAAATGAGAGAAAAGCATCTTCCAACAGTTCGTTATAAATCGCTCTATTCATTTTTGTCGGAACAAAACATAAGTATTTTCGACTTGCCAACTGCAGAAAACGCTGCCCAAACCATAATACTGCCACCACCGAAATTACGTTTTGACATCCGAAAATCGTTTGATCTCAAATCGTGCCAATAGAGTATGAGTCAGGACCGTCTAAATTAAATTTTTTTCGTCAGAGAAAATTACTTTTTTCCACTCATCTGTCCATTTCATATATTTTCTTGCGAATTTTAGACGATTTTCTTTATGGTCGTTTCGTAAAATGTGTGCAACGTGTTTGGAACTCACTGGAAGATTCAATTTATTCTTTATTTGTGTGGAGTTCAATTTGTTGCAGGTTGCTTCCTGTTTTATTAGATTTAGTTGTCTTCTTGTTAGTTTTGTATTTCCCTTTGTAGGTTTGCGAACTCCATAATTTTGACCTTTCTTCAAGAAATTTCGTACCACACTTTCCGAACGATCGATTTTACGTTCAATTTCTCTATTGGAACATCCTTGGTCGTGAAAAAATTTAATTTGAATCTTTTCTTGATCGGACAAAAAAGTTCCCTTGGGCATCTTTAAAAGTGATGAAATTTATTGATTCAAATAGAAAAAGTTGCAGTAAATTGAGATGTTACTATTAGAAACGTAACTTTGGTTGAAAAAAAAAACTAAAATTGATATTTTATTTTTGGTAACTTTTTTAAAAACAAATTTCACGTCTTCGTTTATACGAATATTCCACTTAAAATAACAGCAAGAACATTTGATCGCCTAATTAAGGCAAACAACAAGAATAAGAAAAAAACTTAAGGACTAGTAATCCAGATATAGGTTAAAAATAGAGGTTGTCCTGCCTTTTTCCTCATATCTCAGCCATTTGTGGACCGATTTTGCTGATTTTATATAGGAAACTTCTCGAAAGCATGTCTGACAGAATTATTAAAGATTTGGAACCCGAAGATATCTGGGGTCTTCGGAAAATTGATTTCAACAGACAGACAGACATGGCTTAATCGACTCCGCTATCTATAAGGATCCAGAATATATATACTTTAAAGGGTCGGAAAATAATATTGTGGAAATTACAAAAGGACTGACAAACATATATATACCCCTCTCACGAAGGTGAGAAATTTAAAATAAATTTTAATTTCTAATCAAAACATAAAACTCAAAAATTTTTCTTATTTTCCGAGCAAAATATAAATAAAATCACAAAAAACTGTTATTTTATAAGTAAAAATAAAACTCATATAATAATTATAAAAAAAGTAATTTTTAAATAAAACTTATAATTGTTCATTTGCCATCCCTGCTAACAATTGCACATGTTCATAAGCGACACACTGTAGTTTTTTTTGTTTGTCTCTCACATTCAATGTAGCACCCAGCAGTTAGCGAGTAGTCATTGTATCCCTTATATTGTGACTTGTCACTCAATTGTCACTTAAGTAACCTAGCGTGTATTAGGGTTCTATAGCTGAAACAAAAAGTCGACTTTTCGACCTTTCGACTTTTTCCGTTTTTTAAAAAGTCGACTTTTCGAACTTTCGACTTTTTTAGTTTTTTAAGAAGTCGACTTTTCGACTTTTGGTAATTTATAAAAGTCGACTTTTCGAACTTTCGACTTTTTAGTTAAATCGACTTTTTTCGACTTTTTGAGACTTTTTTAGACTATTTTCGACTTTCCGACTATTTTCAACTTTTTACCATTTCTTGTAACAAATACATAGTTTCTACATTTATTGATGCGCCTTTTGTAATGTTTAGCAATAAAAATGAAATTTATCAAGGCGATAATAGTTAGAAGAATGTTGTGTAGAAAAAAGCTTTAATTTATAAACATTTATATATTATTTATATTAGCATACACTACAAAAAATGCAAGTGTACCAAATTGCAATAGTTTTAGTATAATGTTGCAATTAAATATATTTTTTAACATTCTAAAAAGTCGACTTTTATTGACTATTCGATTTTTTTCGACTTTTATCGACTATTTTCGACTTTTATCGGCTATTCGACTTTTTTCGACTTTTATCGACTATTTTCGACTTTTATAGACTTTTTTCGACTTTTGAGATAACATAATCGATTGTTCGACTTTTTTCCGACCAAAAAGTCGATTTCGACTTTTCGACTTTTTTCAGCAAAAAGTCGATTGTTCGAACAATCGAACAATCGACTTATAGAACCCTAGCGTGTATTCACCTAGCGTGTATTCACTCACTGACTGTACCATGTCAATTGACGCCATACTTAGGACATTTACGTGTTAAAATAATTAGTCATGCAGCCTAAATAATAGACAACATCACTAGTCCGCGACAGTCTCCTAAAAATGCTGAGTACTGCATTTTTGTTTAGAACAACAACATACTAGTTATAAGAATACAAGTAAGACAAAATATCCAAAGCTAACGGTTAATTAACAAAATAAGTTACAGTGGATACTGAGTGCATAATTAATAACAAATTACAGTGTTAACAGCGAAACAAAATTACTTGATTTAAAAACTCGTAAAATAAAGGCTTACTAACCACATTGAGGGATTCTCTCTCTTATCCTACTGTTTAAATTTTAGTGTGATTATATTTTAAATAGCATTCTGATTTAAATTAAATTATAAGATCGCACATAATGAAATTTTTATAAATCTATTTTTTAATTGTGAGTTTAAAGCGGTCCTTATTGTGGTTTAAAAGCTTCCAGCTTTCAGTATGTCGAAACCCCATTATGGTTTGTCCTAAATAGCCCCTATAAAAAAGTAATTGAACAAATTCCACCCCTCGTAGCGCCCAACTGGGTATACCCAATATAGTTTTGACATCTACTCCCTCCCAGCTGCCACCCAACATATCAGGTCTGTCCTAAATGGCCCCTCGTAGCGCCTTCCTTGAGAAACAACTGGATATACCCTATACATTTTTTATATCTACTCCCTCCCAGCTTTCACCCAATATGTCGAAACTCCATTCAGGTCTGTCCTAAGTGGCCCGCCAATGAACTTGAATACTACATATTCATACTGTAATTTTAATCTTAATATGAAGAAGTTTTTTTTTATTTTTTAACTAAAAGTTTAAATTTAAAGTATTTTTTTTAATTGGTGAATAAAAATAATTAATTTTATTGCGTTTTTGCCAAAAAAAAAACTAAGTTTTTCAAATTTACTTTATTTAACAGTGCTATGTTATGTAGTTAACATATATGTGGGACGTATTTAACTTCACACCCTTGATAAAATATGAATTTTAAAAGTTAATTTTCAAATAGTAATTTAAAGGCTTTTTGTTTTTTTAAGAATTTACTTTCGATTCTTGTTTTTAAAAATTAATTGAACATTTTAATGTGTGTGAAGATAAATTTGAATTTATTTAGCACAGACATAAACGACATATTTTAGCTCAGCCCATTTTGCAGTTAACAGAGCACTGTTAATCACTTAACAGTCATAATACTTGAATTATAATAAACAAATTTATATCTACAACATCTGAAATAATAGAAATAATAGATGGATATTTGAACCCATCCTAATATCAGCATTCCAATAAATTTGAGTTTTGTGAAAAAATAAATCTGGAGAGGGTTTTTGGCCATTATGGAAATTAGTCCAATATTGAATAAACATTTATATTAATCTGATCATTAATTTCAGTTACTAAAAGAAAAATATCAAAGAAGGAAAATAATATTATCAATATTTATTTAAATATTAATAAATTGACTACTTGTTTAACTGCTGGGTTATTAAAGACTCATAAAGTCAAACATTTGTAGCAAAAAAAAAAAAATCACATACATATGTACATGCATTCTAACAAGAGACAAAATGTATATGAATGAAATTGCTTTTCTGACTGACTGCATGAATTTAAAAACGAAATGAATAGAAGAAAAGAAAACAAAATAGAATAGAATTGAATACAATACAATTCAAGAATAACAGCATAGAGAATAATACTTTTTATACACTGTTCCACAGCTGTGCAGTGTAGTGTAGTACAAAATCATCGAGTGAAAACCTGTAAGTATGTACAACAAAAAATCCTTTGGGTAAATATGAATTGCTCTTTTGTACGAACAATGTAACACACAAATATATTCATTCATACACATTTAAACTGCATTGAACACCCGGCAGTTATGCAAGTATTCAATGTATCCTTACAGTCAGTAATTGTCACTAATGTCTGAATCCAATTGATATATTTTGGGCCATTTGACATATATGTGCTCTTTGTGGTATATATAGCAGCATGAAGACAATTGTCACGTAAGTGTCTCTAAGTAATCTAGAGTGTAATCACTATAAACGTTTATTTTGTACTGTACTTTTAAGTGAGTAATTCATACAAACTGTTTTTATATAAATTGTGTTGATATAATTCTCATACATATTTAAATTGCTAGTCATGTAGCTAGTTATGTAACTAGTTGTCACCCTAGTTCGGGACAGCTCCGTAGAACTACTGGGCAATGACAGACAGTAGCATCACTAACACACACTTAAGCCAGCACAAAAAACAAGTAAGAATGTTATGTTCGACTGTGCCGAATCTTGTATACCCATCATTAATATGCAGTTTTGGCCTTCTTCTTGAATCAGTTATGGTCCAAACAGTATAGTATTTGATAGAGTGATTGAATTCTTAAAACTTTAAATGACTTACTGCCATTTTCACAATGTACGATTATTTCATTTTAACCGGAAAATTAACTAACTGTCGGTTTGTTTAACGGGGACCATTTAACCAACGGTTACCGATTTACGTTTCACCATCATTTGATTACTTAACCAAAGCATTCAGTAGAAAGTATGGCAATAATGCATACATTTGTTTACGAAAAATAGTGTAATGAAAGATTGAAATATAAAAAATTGTCTAAAAGACGGCATAAAAAATAATAATCTGTGTTTTCTTAGTGGTATAATAAAAAAAACGTATAAAACTCAAAAATATTAAGGTACCTAACTGTAAAATTTACAGAACAAACTGAACAACAATTACTGAAAACCAACAAGGAAAAGTGCACATTTGTTGTTTGGTTTGTAAGCGCAATATCCGGGTGGTATATGGATCACCCCGTGCTAAATTTATTTTTCTTCGCTTTACACTTTTAAAAATTATAAATATTACAAAAATATAAATGTTTTTCCATGTTCTTTTATTATATTTCTTACAATTAAGATGCTAACCGGCGAAATTTATTCGGTTATATTTAACAGCAACTTTGTTGTTAAATAGTGTCAGTTAAGAATTAATCGTACATTGTGAAATTCATATTAGCCTAACTTGCGGTTAAAGTTCACGTTAACTTTTAATCGTACATTGTGAAAATGGCCGTTATACATATTTATTTATTGATAATAAAATATGTTTCTGATATAGAGTTTATATGAGTGGTATGTTCAATTATGGACCGATGCTTCAATTATTATAAGAAAATTATGAATATTCAAGTCATTTTTTGGCTGGGAACTTCCGCCATACATAGCTAGATCGTCTTAGAATCAATATTTCAATATGTTAAAAACGGAATGACAAAACAAAATATCCCACCCCTCTTTTTGATGGTGGGTATAAAACTGGGTTTTAGCTGCTGAATTTAACATGCGCATGTCATTGTGAGGGGGTCAATTGACATCCTATGCACAACCGTTTACTAGTAAAATAACTATGTAGTGAATTATTGGTCATAAAGAAATAAACACAGATGGCGACATGGCTCTCTTAAAAAAAATCTCTTAAGCTCAGTCACGTCAACAGTGACCCAAACTGATTATATTATATGAAAATTGTATGTGATTTAGAATAAAAGTCAATAATTATGTTTAAAAATTATTTATCTATATATATAAAAGAGTAACGTTACTGACTGACTGACTGACTGACTGACTGATTCATCATCGCACAGTCCAAACGGCTGAAGCTAGAATCACGAAATTTTAACTGTGGGTTCCTCCCTCCCCAAAATGATGCGATAAGAAGGGATTTTTGGAAATTCGAACGTTTAGGGGGTAAAAAAGGGTAAAAACGGGTAAATTCGGTAACCTTATATCTTCAAAACTAATAAAGATACAAAAAAACTTAAAGTTGCATGTTACTCCATTTAAAAAATAAGCTGACAGGTGTTTCGTACTTTTTCGAAATTCGAAACATTTAGGGGAGAAAACGGGTAAAAACTGTATTTTGGTACTTTTTTTGCACCCTATGTATCTTTTAAACCAATAAACATATAAACAAATTTTAAATCGCATTCTTTACTTTTCAAAAAATAAAAAATATAAGTTTGGTACTTTTTGGAAATTCGAACCCTTAAGGGATAAAAATTGTGTTTATTTTTGGTACTTTTTCATAAAATATGTTTTTCTATAATTTGACATAGGCATACGAATATTTTATTATTAGCTCCCACCACGATACAGAAATTTATTTGAATTAAATTTTACCAAAGCAATGGGGATAAAAAGGTACCAAAAAGGGGATAAAATCGGAAAAATACATTTTATTGAAATTATTAAGCCAATTTTGATAATTTTTTTAACACTGGTTCCAGGATTCATACAAAAATTAACTAACAGGGTGTTATTTGGAACTCGAGTGCCAAGGTGTATATTGGGCCAAATCCGGGTAAACAGTTTGGTACTTTTTTTAAAACATATTTATTCTTGGGCACATTAACACAGATTTTAATATTTTGAGACATGTCTGTAGCATAAACAATTTTGGCAAAATGGAATATTTTTAAAGGTCGAACTTGAGGGGTGTTCGAGGAAGAAAAGGGAAATTGGTACTTTTCTCCTAATGGTACTTTTTTAATATTTTAAATTATTGCACTTATCGACATTAAAGTTAGCTGATTTGTATCTGAGTGAAGTTTGTGTTAGGCATAGGGTATAATATTTAGGTACCAAAATGTGTGAACAGAACTATAGGTACTTTTTTGTTCTTCTAATGGTACTTTTTTGAAATTTCTATAACAATGGACTTAGAAACATGAAATTAAACATATATGGTCCTAAGTGAGTGAGAATTCTAGGGGTAGACTTTTTGGTACTTTTTCTTTATTGGAATGGTACTTTTTGTAATTTCTTCACCAATGAACCTAGAAACATAAAATAAAGCTTATATGGAACCGAGTGAGTGGGAAACCACAATTGTGGGGTTTTTGGTACTTTTTCTATATTCTAATGGTACTTTTTTGAATTTTCTATAACAATGGACTTAGAGAAATTAAGCAAATTAAGCATATATGGCCCTAAGTGAGTGAGAATTCTAGGGGGAGACTTTTTGGTACTTTTTCTTTATTCGAATGGTACTTTTTGTAATTTCTTCGCCAATGAACCTAAAAACATGAAATTAAGCTTATACGGACCGGAGTGAGTGGGAATCTACAAGTGACTGCTTTTTGGTACTTTTTCTATATTCTAATGGTACTTTTTGAATTTTCTGTAATAATGGACATAGAAATATGAAGTTAAGCATATATGGTTCTAAGTGAGTGAGAATTCTAAGGGGAGAGTTTTTGGTACTTTTTGTTTATTCTAATGGTACTTTTTTGAATTTTCTATAACAATGAACTTAGAAACATGAAATTAAGCATATATGGTCCTAAGTAAGTGAGAATTCTAGGGGGAGACTTTTTGGTACTTTTTCTTTAATCGAATGGTACTTTTTGTAATTTCTTCACCAATGAACCTAGAAACATGAAATAAAGCTTACATGGGCCCGAGTGGGTGGAAATCCACACGTGGTTGCTTTTTGGTACTTTTTCTATATTATAATGGTACTTTTTGAATTTTCTACAATAAAGGACCTAGAAACATGAAATTAAGCGTATATGGTCCTATGTGAGTGAAAATTTAAGCGGATACTTCATGGTACTTTTTTTTATTATAATGGTACTTTTTTTTAATTTTCTATAACAATGGACTTAGAAACATGAAATTAAGCATACACGGTCCTAAGTCAGTGAGAATTCTAGGGAGAGATTTTTGGTACTTTTTTTTAATCGAATGGTACTTTTTGTAATTTCTTCACCAATGAACCTAGAAACATGAAATAAAGCTTACATGGGCCAGAGTGGGTGGGCATCTACAAGTGACTGCTTTTTGGTACTTTTTCTATATTATAATGGTACTTGGACCTAGAAATATGTAATTAAGCGTATATGGTCCTATGTGATTGAAAATTTAGCGGATACTTCATGGTACTTTTTCTTTATTATATGGACCGGAATGAGTGGGAATCCACAAGTGCCTGATTTTTGGTACTTTTTGTATATTGTAGCGGTACTTTTTGAATTTTCTGTAATAATGGCCATAAAAATATGAAATTAATCGTATATGTTCTAAAGTGAGTGAGAATTCTAGGGATAGACTTTTTGGTACTTTTTCTTTATTGGAATGGTACTTTCGAAATTCGAAATGGTACTCATGAAATTAAGCTTATATGGGAGTGAGTGGGAAACCACAAGTGGGGGCTTTTTGGTACTTTTTATATATTCTAATGGTACTTTATGAATTTTCTGTAATAATGGACATAGAAATATGAAATTAGGCGTCTATGGTCCCAAGTGAGTGGAAATTCAAGGCGCTTGATACTTTTTCTTTGTTCTCATACGTACTTTTGTGAATTTACTATAATAATGGACCTAGCGTTTCCAAAAAACCAAAGAATTTCAAAACCGCGGTTTCGTTTTTTTTTTGGGTTTTGTAATAATTTTTAAATATTAATTGTTATAGAAACAAAATTAGTTGATAATATAGGAAAGGCTATACAAATTTAAAATTCAAAATTGACGGGTTATGGTTTAGTGAATGCGCATTCAGAAGTGATAATCAATGGTACTATTTGTTTATTGCAATGGTACTTTTTGAATATTTTATAATAATTTTAGGCACACATGATTTTAAATGAATTTGAATTCACAAAAGGTGACTTTAGTGGTAACTTTCTTTTGCATTTTCTATAATAAGGGACCCAGAAATATGAAATTAGACATTTACAATTAGATTCACAAAGGGAGACTTAATAGTACTATTTCATTCTTCTAATTGGGGTGGCGAAGCGCACCGGGTCTGCTAGTGTTTAATAAAATAAAATGTAGTTTAGGTTTTATGTTATTAGACATATTTTACTTTATTAATTTTCAATATTTTTGCTATATTTTAGTTCACGATTTTGATTTTTTATTATTATCTTATATATAAATAGGCCACACGTTTTTTTGTGGTACACTTTTAAGTATGCTATTGTCTACCAATATTGATGAAACATACATGGTTTTAAAGGCTATTTTCTCTAGATTTGCAGAACATCATTTTTTTTTTAAATTCTTTCCATAAAAGTGGTAAAAAGCGTTTAAAAGTGGTCGAATTTCGGCCACCGGGCGATTCTTATTATTATTATTACACATTTTAATTTTTTTATTTATGTTTCACTATTTGTTTTGAAATTTCATATAAAAAGTAAGTATTTTACAATCAAAACATAAGAAAAGGGTCACTGTTGACGTCACGAAAAAAAGAGTAAAATAGTACACTAAAATAACGGAATTATCGATGTCGTAATCTTGTTTATTTCATTCATGATTATTGGTTATATGTAGAGGAATTTGCCGCTGATAAAGAATACTTTCACTTTTTTTATTTCTTGTAGTAATCTACCACATACATATATACATACGATCGACTTTTTGGACCTTTTTTTAAAAATATAAAATATTTAAAAATACAAGGCCTGACTCATTCATTCATTCACTCACTCACTCACTCACTCATGACTGATGAGTCAGTGAATGAGTCTGGCCTTGTATTTTTAAATATATAAATTTTTTTAAAAAAAGGCCCAAAAAGTCAATCGTACGTATACTTTAGTAACTGTGTGTATTATGTATGTTCCTATTTATGAACAATACGATTGACGGATTGGATTAATGTTTAGGGGCATACTAGTGTACAAAAGAACAGAGACATGGCCAAAACTATGAAATCCTAAACTAAAACAAAAATCAAATCATGGATAAACAGTACTAAGGTAAATAAAGCAATTGACAAACTATCGTTTGTCAAAAAAAACCAACGATTTTTTCGCCGAACATTAGGTTTGGTGCCGTTTCGACCGGAAAATCGGTAAAGTACTTGTAAATGTAAAAAATTAAATTAACTCTATTCTAATATTAATGCTTTAAAATTGCATAATCTAGCGGAATTTGAATGTCTGTATACGAAAGCATAGCTGATTTTTTAAAAGACTGCTCTGATTTTATTTAATGGAAGTTTTCTTTTAAGAATTGTACTACACACATTTATTGAGATTCTCTTGGGGCTACTGGTGTAAATAGCTGAAATAAAATCTAAAGGAGGAAAATACATTCACACAAACTAGTGTGTAGTTAACCCTCCGTTAGGTGAGAAGGTCCCGGGGACCTTTTTCATTTTCAAACTGAAATTACTCCTTGATGGTCCATGGGAAGTATACCCGCCCCCCACATGTATTTCAAGGAAATTTTATCTAGAATCGTTTAAAAAAATCAAAGCGATCCGACCAATAGTTTAGTTTCTATTGAAATTTAAATGTGTTTAGTACGGGAACGTGTGAAAAGGTACCTTGTACTGAAATTTCAACAATAGTTTTTTAGGCATTTTTCATATAAAACTCATCAAAAATGAATAATGTTATATATAAAAGAAAAATTTTTTTCTAACATTCATTATACATGTATAATTAGTAAATAATAATAAATCAAAACAAAAAAAATGTTTAAAAAATGCGTTTTCATATAAAATTCCCTAAAGGTCCCTGTGGACCTTGTACTTCGTATAAGGGCAATTGGTACTCAACCGTCGGAGGGTTAAGGATGTATGATGTTAGTAAAAATTTGCTAGAACTAACTAACTAACTATAATGTTTATGTTTATTTAATTAAAATATTTTTAGTCACTTTTTAGCAAATTTTTGTTACGAATGTAGCCATTTTTGTCTCCAAGAATTGGCAACACTGCCTGTTATTGACCCCATTTGATGGTGACGTTTAAGTTTTTCTTTTTGTGTTATTATATTTTTACTCTATTGTTTTCTTTTCTCCACTTATACAATTTTTAATGTTTTATTTACTTTACACTTGAAAATATATTTACTTGACGTAGTCGGTGAAAAGCGTATAATCTCCATCCTGCCACTCACCCGATAGTGTCTTGGCATCGAACCCGTTACCGTTACTTTAAACGTGTTCTTTTGGAGCAACAGCAACTGGATTTTTTTAGATTTTAAATACTTTTAATAATTTCGATAAGTTCTGATAAAAACTCATTTCAGTAGTGTTTCCAGTTTCGTTTATTATCATGTTCTCATTCGACAAATACATGTCGATGGCTTAATATAGAAAGGTCGTATCTCGTTTTTTCTCTAAATCGGATTTTTTACACATTCTGGTAGACAAAACTCAAGTATACTACCCTTAAAAAATTCAGTTTTCTATGTTGAAAAATAACAGATTTACAGTAATTTAAAAAAAAAACGTAGTTCGTGTTGCGTCGATTCGGTTTGCGTCGCGTTTCTCCAGGCCCAATTAGCGACGCAACCCGGGGTTCACTCTATAAGCGTACAAATAAAAAGTTAATTTCGGATTTCTTTAGGATAAGTCATTTTACAACGGAGACTTATAAAAAAAAGTACCGGAGTTCACTATTAAGTGCGAAAGGTCTTGCATCATTGCAAAAACAAAATTGTATAGGTTTTTGTGTGTATTTTGTTATTGGATTACTGTAAAATTTGCAATGATGCTAGACCTAGACGCTCTTCTGGCAAAATTTAAGCAGTTCAATGTTCAATATATGTGTGAATGTAACAATTATTTTTTTTAATAATAAAACTTCTAGCAGTTTTTGAAATATAATATTTAACAATAATCCGGAATACGAAATAACAGGAGATGCACATAATAAATGTTGTAACTACATATAAATTTACAGAAACGAATTATATTTGGTCTCAAAAAAGGAACATTTTTATTAATATTGTTACGTTTTAACCTTTTCAAAACGTTGGTTTATTTCCTTTAAATATACCGGATACTTTTGATTGCAAATAAAAGTCGTTTAGTAGTTTAAAAATTATAACAACTCTTTATTTATTTAAAATGTACAACAACCACAGAATTAAATAGTCACTCAATGTTTTTTATATACGTTTATAAATTCGCAGAAATACACTTTTTAATGTACACGAATTCACTTGAAAATACAGCACACTTTAAGGCACTCAGTTGATGTTTATTCGAATAGCGTCTCTGATAAACTAACTCACGACTGCAACCATGGCCACTATTTATACACAAGCCATCTCTCGTGATCTTTCTACAATGTTCTTTAACTGACTCTTTTTTTCTAGAGCTTTCGAATACACACGCCATCTCTGGTGAACTTTCAAATGTATATTCGAATTCGAATATACGAGTCACAGCAAACATTCAGCGTTGCCATACCTACGATCAATGATTAACTCAAAGCTTTTATTCAATATTAATAATGCCCACAGATATGTTACAGTTTGAGAGGCACTGCTGTTTGAAAGCATTATGCAACTTTAAATCAGCCGTTAAAAACGTTATATTTGAATTCAAGTACAATTTCGTAACATGGTTAATTTCTAAATGTCATTCCCTTCCCTTATGTAAGTAGATGGTAGTGTGGGAGTGCTTTAAATGTGAGCCTCTATTTTCAGACCACTCTGGCGCTCAGTGCTGTTTTTTAACTCCCATTTAGTTTGCAACATTTATCATGCACCATAGTATCATGAATAATTCATATAAATTATACATTTGCTCCATTAAAATTGCTGCTGCAAAATCATTGATGATCCTGTTCCTGGCTGCGTTCATTTCGATAATGGCGATGAAGTATATATGGATACATATACACATACACATAAAGGGTGTTTTTTTATGACCGATAGAACTTGAAATTGTAAAAAAAAAAATAAGGTCTGATGATGCCACCAAATTTTGTTTATTAACAACCCGCTAAGCCAAAAATGAAACTCATCGTCATGAACACAATTTTGTGATAAAACAGTCGTCTTATGTTGTGCGAATCGATGAATGATTTTCAAAGAAAATTTGGATCATAAATATCAAAACGTGAGTGCTGATTGAAAGGTCGCTTGATAGCAGGGATGGCAAAGTTGGTACAATTGTACTTTTTTTGGTACAATTCGAAGATGAAAAGTACCATGATACACCAATGACTCATTTGGTACAATTTTAAAATTATTTCTAGCTTAAAAAATAAATTTAAAAATTTTATTTTTTTATGTTTTAAAAATTTATTTAGTAAAACGTTTTATTATCGAATAAAATGTTAATAAGTTTGCTTTTTAAAGTTATAGCAATGTTTGTAATAGTTGTTGAAATAGGAAAAAAATTACTTCAGATTATTATTATTTTTAATGTTATACATTTTTGGAATCTCCTAAGAAAAACATTTTTCATTTAAATGCATGAAGTTATAATCATGAAATTTGTGCTGTAGGTTGCCCTCTCACCGCATATATCCATTAAGAAGGAATATATTAATATCTTATAAACCAATACAGATACAAACAAAATTTAAAATACAGAGTAGACACATTCGAACCTTTTAGGGAAGAAACGGGTGAAAACTTTGTGTTGGTACTCTTTTGGCACCCTATGTATTCTTTAAGCCAATAAACTCAGAAATAATTTTTAAATCATATTCTTTGCTTATCAAAAAATACCAAACAAAAAATTGGTATTTTTGAACTAAGGAGAACAATTAATCAGCCCAATTAAAATAAAACAATTTCTCATTTTTCCTGTTCAAATTCAATGGGCAAAAACTTCGGGGGAACAAACTCCCGCAGAATTTTTTATACATAATTGGGCTGAATATTTGGTAGGTAGTTTTTCCATAAAATATGATTTTTTATAAATTGATTAGGCATATGAATATTTTATTATGAAATACGATACTGATACTCAATTGGGGAATAAGTACCAAAAAGGGAAGAAAAGCAGAAAATGAATTGAATTCAAACCTATTAAGACAATTTTGATAAAATGTTAAACATTGACTCCTTCAGACATACGACAATTAAATAAATCTGGGTCAACAGTTTGGTACATTTTGAAAGCATAGTTTTTCTTGAGTATGTCTTCAAGATGGTAAAGGGAAATTGGTACTTTTTCTTCTAATGATACTTTTTAACTATCGATACAAAATTTAGAATCAAGGATAGGAAGCTTAATGGTATTAATAAAGTAGCGAAAAGAGAGACCATTTTTAATTTTCTGGCTATGATCGAAGGGAATCCTCTTTATTCTAGTCTGATAATACATACCAGTTAAATTAAAAAAATGTCCTGCTATTTAAAAAAATACAGAATAACATAGTTTCAAATATTGAAATATTAAAAAATCCTTATATGACAAAATTCACAATTTCATAACTTTGAAAATGCTACAGCAAAAAAGCTATACTGATTCTGAATATAAGCAATACAGTTCTGAAATCTATGAATACATGGCTTTCGACCCCATTAAGTAGATAAGGAGCACCTTTCCATTTTTGGCCAATTTTTCGGATTTCAAAAGGAGATAATACTCTACAAGCAAAGACATCAACGATTGTTCATAATAAATATTTATTTTTTTTTATCCAAAAAAAATGTTATTATATATTAAAGCTGAATGATCGGTAAACCACTTTTCTTTGTTTTTGTTGATAAAATGTTTACTGAGTGTAAAATAAAGCAGCTCTGTTAACTTAACAGTCATTGAGTAGGAGCTATGTTAGTTTATACATTAACATAGAAATGTTAAACGGAGCTAATTTTCGTAGCTAACTTCACCCACTTTGAAAATATTTGATATAGTGTGACCACACGGCAAATATATTTAATGATTCTTTTACGCAGCAGTTTGGTCAAACAAAGTGTGAAAAATTAAATTCAATATATGATAACAAAGTTCATCAAAACTTTATTCAAAAAATTGCTTTACAATTCGAAATAAGTACTCTAACCCTAAAAAGATTTGCAAGATCAAATTATATATTTTGTAGGTATTTATATTGCTAGTGGTCACACTATATTCACATTAAGAAAATATTTTGTTTACCGACAAATAATTTTGTTTGACTAAAATCATCTGTTTTGTTGTTTGCTCTAAATTTTATTTGTGGTCAGATTCAAGCAATGAAATATTTGACGAAAAACATCAAATATTAGCTGTGTCTGACCGTACCTTAAGTTAATATTTTGATTATTAATTGCGATTCTTCTAATATTTCGCCAGCTAAATAACAAATATTTTATTCCGTACCTTTTGTTTTCATTGGTTCAAGTCCTAAGTTAAAAATTTTGAAAGATTTGTTTTTAGAATTGTAATTTCTTGCTTATAGAAGGAGCTATCGGAACACTTATCTACAGTGATCGAAAGTCCCTTTGTCTTTAGTTATTTGTCGAATTTCAGAAACAATACAACTTTTGTAAGTCATTATTACTTATTTAAATTTGGAATTATGAAAAATTTTATATTATTTAATAAATTTAAATATATATGAACATTTATTCGTTTTATTCGATTAATCTACATAAAATTGTTCGAATTATTCGTTATTCGAAAGTGGTCATTTTTAAATTGTTCGAATAATTATTCGTATGAAATTATTCGATTAATCGAACGATCATTAGTCGAATGAATACCCTAGTATGTATATTTAGTAACAATTCATAATATGTAGTAGATGCACGAGTGAATGGCCTTGTCGTTTAATTTTTTTAAGTTTCAATATTCACACATAGTCACAGTATATTTTTTTTATTGATTTTTATTTTAACATTTTCTAGCATTATAATGACATGGCTTCAAAACGCTACTTTCATCGTAAATGCCAGCAGATTGTGACCACAATGTGACGTATAAATCCGTATATAGAACAGTATGTACACTAGAGGTGCCCTTAAAAAATAGATTTTGTTCATTAGTAGCTAAAACTAACTACTGCAAAATTTAAGTGCAATCGGATAACTAGAACACGTGCCATAAATCTATTGAATGTTGTAAAATACTTTTTTTGATATCTTAAAAAAATTCCCTATTTAAATACTATTTTTTAAACATTTGCAACAAACCTCAGCTTCTAGACAAATTTATCTTTCTAACAAGATATAATAAAATATGAACATCGAGTTAAAATCCAAAGCAAATCTATTTTTTAAGGGCACCTCTAATGTACACAGATACAAGTGCATGTAACAGCAGAGTATATACATGATTATATGTACAGTTGCAGACATAACAATATGACTGAAAAATATGCATTCTGTATGAATCCTTGTAGTTCAGGAAATGATTCTTTTTAAATAAAACAGCCAAAAATTAATTAGATCAATTTTAAAGGAAATTGTGTAAAAAATAAGTTTCTTAACTGAGTAAGGTCGGAATATTGTAACGGTCGGAATATTGTGTGATACATTAACATTTTTTTAGTCAATTCGGATAATGTTTTTTTTATTTTTTTGTTCTCTCAGTTCAAAAAAATATCAATTTTATTAGTTTTAATTCGGTAGCATGTGCTAATTGTAAATTATTATAATTTTTTCCGAAATCCGGGTTTCAAGTTGACAAATTTTAATGTCAGCTTGAATAGATTTAAATTACACTTATTTATGTTGTACAATTAATTAATTAAAATTAAGTAATCTATAAGAATTATCTGTAGATTAAATAAATAAATAAATAAAAAAAAATAGTAATTATTGTCAATCTCTACCGACCAATTTTTTTATTCTCGTAAGTATAGATCCCTTATAATTTCCTAGGATTATTTAATTTATTCTAGCCGAGAACGCACTTCAGCTTGTTCCTTGTTCGGTTAACATTTACAAGTTTTAAAAAATCACAAACAAAATCCATTATGTATTCATTAGGGAATCCATTCAAATAATCGAACAATTTCTTTCGAATTATTCGAACAAGTTAAAATCTCTTTTTCGAATTAATCATTTTATTCGAACAAAAGAAAAATCTAATGATTTTAGTTTTTGTAAAAATTTTGCCATTAAAATCTTACTTTTGAAATTTAGTTTAAACCCAGCAAAAATTTTGTGAAATTTTGTAATGACAACTAGTTATTTCATGCATTATTTTGTAATGAGTGGTGGTTACCCAGCAAATTAATGTCGATTTCCAGTCAAACACACTATATAGCTGTGCTAAATGCAAAAGTTCATTACCAACCTGTATAAAAATAAGTACTTATTCTAGTATATAAAATAATGTGCTGGGTAAAATTTTGCTGGGGTTCCTTAATATTTTTCAACATTCACTGGTAACGTTTTAGAAAAATCACTGGAACAACTGTAGCAACAGGTACTTTTAATATCGTTACTCCACATTATTCAACATACTGTTAAATGTCGTTCTTTTATATTATTCAACATTCACGTTTTTAAAAAATCACTGGTAACAAATGGATAAAGTAACAGGTACTTTTAATGTCGTTCTTTTACGTATTTCAACAAGTAAGCAGGGCTGTCAGATGTGGCGATTTTTCATTGCCTTTGGCGACCAAAATTTACAATTGGCGACATGGCGATTTTTTTTTGGCGATTTACAGACTAGTTGGCGATTTTTTAACAAATTATGTATTTGTTTTTCTTGAAATATTTTTTTTGATATTTATTAACCCAATAGTTAATAAAATGAATCATTTATAATCTGATCATATGGATTCAAGAAGCATACATGATCAAATAGTTTCAACGATATTAATTTTTTCTTCTAAAATGTTTAAGCCGTCATTTTTAAATAATAATGGAAATATTGATAACTTAGTATGCTCACTAAAATTGACTATTGGTTCGACGGATTCTTTGGATTTCCGTCTTTCTATTTTCGCACAGAACTTGAAATGAAATTACAAAATATAAAAATAGAGGAATATGATGTAGAAATTTAAAAAGAAAATTGTTTTTTGTACTTAAAAAGCTTTTAAAAGAAATGCTTAAACGGTTACCAGAAAATATAACTCTTTTTAAAGTATATAATGAATTTTCAATATTGAAATAAAATGAAATTTTCGGTAGTTCAAAATTCATTAACTTTATTTTTCAATCCAAAAGTATCTGCTGGGGAACATGAATTGCAATGGTCAAAATTAGCATATATCAATTGGGCTCAGATCTTTAAAGGTGAAATTTTTTTAGATTTTTGGCCACAAGTTTACAATTGTTGAGATGTAGGTGGAACATTTCACTTTAAAGACTTAGCATTGGCAGTTCTTAATATGTTAATTTTACCAACCAGCAACGCTTGCGTAGAAAGAGAATTTCAATATGAACTTTTAGATTCATTGATAAGAATAGTAAGTTGCAATTCATTTCAGCCTACAGATAAAATGTTAAAAAGTTTAATTCTAATACAATGTATACTTTTGATATCAATTTAATATAAATAACTAATGCACTAGATTTAAACCGAAATAAATTGACTTTATAATACATAAAATTGTATTTTACAATAACCTGCAAGTAACAGGTACTTTTACCCCCATTTTCTCAATATCTGGTTATCGTTTTTCGTAACTGCCCAGCAGTTTGAAAAGTGCCAATTGGAAACCTTGCACTAACTATATTACTACTTGTACAACTAACTAGTTCGATGTGGCTGATGAAGTGGTAGTTAAATGGTTATCATTTGCACTACAGTTCACCAGCATATTCAGTAATAAACAATAGTCAGATGTTTGTCTTTAGTTTTTGAAAATACCCTGCAGTTCACTGCACTAGTTCCGCTACGTCAAATTCGTTGGCCACTAAGAACTACTACTAGTGAATTTTCAACCCACTCGCAATGTTATTGACTGGTGAATTTAACACGGGGATGTCATTGTAGGTGGCCGATTGGCACATTCTGCATAACACTTCACTATTAAATTCACTAGTACAAATACTCCAGTATTTGATAAAAAAAAGAAAAAATAAATTTTTCTGAGAGCGGGGTTGAACACATAACCTCTCGTTTTCTTGTCAAATGCTCTAACCACTAAACCACAGAGCTTTTATTTGTACTGCTCTCTAATTGTTATTAAGAATAACATGTGAGTCTACTCTCAATTTTTGCATTTTCTACATCATCACTGAGAACGAAAACACAAACGGCCACATTCAGCATTACATGTGGCCATCGAAGTGGTATATTTTAGAGGATTTTATTTTTCATGAATTTATTTTCAAAAACTTAGGACAAATAGCTGACTATTGCTTATTACTGAATATGCTGGTGAAATGTAGTGCAATTAGTAACCATTTAACTACCACTTTAGCAGCCACATCGAACTAGTTAGTTGTACAAGTAGTAATATAGCTAGTGAAAGGTTTCCAATTGCCACTTTTCAAACTGCTGGGATAAATTCAAGAAAAATAAAATCTTCTTAAATAACCACTTCGATGGCCACATGTAATGCTGAATGTGGCCGTTTGTGTTTTCATTCTCAGTGATGATGTAGAAAATGCAAAAATAGAGAGTAGACTCACATGTTATTTTTAATAACAATTAGAGAGCAGTACAAATAAGAGCTCTGTGGTTTAGTGGTTAGAGCATTTGACTAGAAAACGAGAGGTTATGTGTTCAACCCCGCTCTCAGAAAAATTTATTTTTCTTTTTTTCTCAAATGCTGGAGTATTTTCACTATTGAATTTAATAGTGAAGTGTTATGCAGAGTGTGCCAATCGACCACTTGCAATGACATCCCCGTGTTAAATTCACCCGGCAATAACGTTGCGAGTGGGTTGAAAATTCACTAGTAGTAGTTCTTAGTGGCCAACGAATTCGACGTAGCGGAACTAGTGCAATGAACTGCAGGGCAGTTAGTTCTCTTAACATTTTGTTGCATTTGCTTAATTCGTTATTTTCCTATGTTTTTTTAACAGACGTTTTTAAATCAGCAAATATTAGTTTTTGGTTAACATAAGAACAGATTTAAGAATGAAAATAATACATAATGGCCCATAATCATAGTCAAACACTAAAGTCGGTTCTTTTTAGAAACAACTTTAAAATAAAAACCTGCTTTTAATTATTTTGCAACTATAGTCAAAATTAAAGTATGTTTTAAATTGAACCGACTTTAACTGGGTGCCACCTCAAATGTAGAAAATGTTTTCATACAATATACAAAAAAATATAGACAAGTGGCACCGCTGAACAGCTGACATAGAAAATTAAAAAAAAAAAAAAAACAGAAAAGGTAAACAAAAAAAAGTAGCAGCGAAATCTAAAGAAAAATAGCAAATTGTGGTGGAAAAATGGAAAAAAAATTAAGATTAATATCATAATTAAGATATTTTGGTTCTAATTTTATTGATAACTGTCCAATAATTGCAAAATCTCTGCCAATATCTTGTAACATAAACATTTTTGACTTTTTTCGAACATTTTTACTTGGTGAAGAACAGCTGATGCTGTTGTTAAATGAGTTAAAAACAGCTTCAGCTGGTTTTATATTAACAGTCGACTTTAACGTCAAAAGTATATTTTATCTTGTCTACGGTATACCTAAAGTCCATTCTTAAGTAAAAACGACTTTATTTCTCTTAAAATATACTTTATTTCTGACTATTGTTGTATTGTTCTTAACATAATTGTTATTTTGCTTAACATAGACAAATAGACATGGCTATTTTGAGAGACTTATCTCAAAATAGACATATTTTGGTTTAAAAAAAAACACATTTCTCAGTGAGTGGATCGTAGGGTATTCAATCGATTAACCGTTAATCGGTTAACCGATTAATTTTGGACGGTTAACTGTTCGAATAATTTAAAATTGCCGATTTTCAAATAACAAATAAACCGATTAATTTGTGTCGATTAACCGAAATTCCTTTTTTTGCACTTTAAACAATTTTTTTGTATTTATTTTTCCCTTTCAATTCAAATACAAATTTCAAATTAAAATTAGATATTTTTGGAACATCCAATAAACATGATTAGTGAGTATGTATAACAACTGACATATTTAATTTACATGTGCTTGAAACTTTGTTTGTATTTACATGTATAGACGAAACTTTTTTTTTTAAATAAGTCTTTTATCATAACTAAACGAAACTATTAAATTAATCAAAATCTAAAGCAATCCAAAAAGGAATATGTATTCTTTATCATGCTTTTGATTTCTCCAACATATACAATCACCGAGAGAGTGTTTTTCCAAGAAAAGTTTTATTAAATCTAAAGAAAAAATCGTTTAAATTATATTCTTTTTATAAAAGATTATTTCAGAAGGTCTCACTAAAACCCTAAAAACTCACACATCGATCTTTGCTGCAACAACGTCATAATTAAGAAAAAGTTGTTTCGATAAAAACGCCTTTGAATGTTTTATGACATTTGAATATTTCTTAAATAAATTTTAAACACATTTTTACTTATCAAATATACACAGAAAAAATTATATTACAATTCAAACATTTATCCCATATTGAACTGGTTTCAATTATTTCATAATTAAATCAAGTATTCATTTGGTCAAAAATAAAATTTCTTGATATTTTCTATTGAATTTTGAGTTTTGAATTTGATTATTTTGACAATTGAATATACAATTTTCGTTATTGGTTGAATTTCAAATACAAAAATTATTGAATAGATAATTTTTGTAATTGAAACACAAAAAATAACAAAAATGTGTTTTCAATTACGAAAATTATCCATTCAATAATTTTTGTATTTGAAATTCAACCAATAACGAAAATTATATATTCAATTGTCAAAATAATCAAATTCAAAACTCAAAATTCAATAGAAAATATCAAGAAATTTTGTTTTTGAGCAAATGAATACTTGATTTAATTATGAAATAATTGAAACCAGTTCAATATGTGACAAATATTTGAATTGAAACGGTTTAAGAAATAGTTTTTTCTGTGTACGAGAAAACATGAATTTTAATTTTGATGTTTACAACAAAAAAAATACTCTCATACAAAAAATAATTGACTTTTTTGAAAACTGATAATTTTATATTACTCAGTTCAAAAAACACGGATTTTGAGTTATGACGTTGTTGCAGCAAATAGGCGATATGTTCACAAAAATTATCTCAAATACCTAATTTGCCGTTTTTTATATTTTTGTACACAAAATTCGTTGTTATATTTTCAATTTAAAAGTAAAATAGAAATTATTCGGTTAATCGAATAATTTTAAATTAACCGATTATTAACCGAATAAATCTAAACCTCGATTAATTATTTGCTCGATTAACCGATTAAACCAGAAACCCGATTAATTGAATACCCTAGTGGATCGACGGCACAAACATACACACATCCATTAAAATTTAACTGTTTCCAAAATTTTAACTAAATTACATAAAATTAAGTATGAACGAGAGTAAGTAAATAAAGTGAATTTAAGTACTATTTCGATAAGATAATAGAAACATGATATGGAATAAAAAGTTAGTTCAAGTGATAACAAACATTTCGATTAAACAACGTTAACCCGTGCCGCTCGTAGTTCAAAGTTTTGAGGTGCATTTACAGGGGAAAAAATGCAATTTTTTCAGTTTTTGAAAAAATTTTGCCATTAAACAATTACTTTTGCAATTTCATTTAAAAGAATCGAAATGTGTATGTAATTGTCGTTCTAATGAGATATAAAAGACTAAAATTGGTTAAAAATGTTTAAAGTTATTAAAAATTCGCCACAAATGTAGGAACAAAATTAACATATTTTTTTTGTGAAAAATTAAAATAAAAGCTCATTTTTATTTAAAATATATCCATATTTTCTTTTGTATGAGTTTTTGTCTTCGTTAACATATTCGCAGATATGTCAAATATTTTTGAACGTCCCACAGTGGGATCAAATGCACCTTTTTTTACGGATTTATTAATATCTCAACAACGCAGAATTTTACGTGGGTAGCCCATAGACCAAAAAAAAGACCATAGTAACAAAATTTTAGGGATATAGGAGGGGAAAGTCAATTACCCACCATATAAAATAATTACTAACTGTGCTATATCTATAAAACTACAATAGTTATGCTCACTAAATTTGCTGCGGATAACTCTAAAAACAAACTACAAGTTCCGCCAGAATCGGAAGGGTATACGAGGGTGGAATCGGATTTCCCCCATACAAATGAATTATTAATTGTCCTATATCTATAGAACTATATCAGTGAGACACACTAAATTTATGCATGTTATTGATAAAAAACCACTACCATATTGTTTTATGATGATATCATTATATTAACTAGTAATGGGAGCTTGAATAATAGAGATCTTCCCAACTCCTGCCACTAAAAGACTTGCAAATTTTAAATGCACTGCTTTGAAATATATATAACACAATATTTTGAATGAGACAATATAAAAACTACAGATGTGGACGTGAGTGATAACTGGCTCCCGATATAAAACTTTAAAATTCTCGCGATCGCGCTCACCAACATGATTTTTTTATTACGCTCAATTGCCTGCTATCGGATGACTTCGTATTAACCACAAGAAAAAACATCGAATTAATTCACAAAACAAACTTTTAAACATATACATAGCGTGAGTGCGTGAGAGTTAAATTTTTAAAATCCCGCGTGCTATTCATTCACGATTAGAAAATCAACGGATGGAAAACTAAACTGAAATAAAGAAAAGTAATTGGTAAAAGTTTATTATTGTTTATCTCATTATAATACAATAATATACCCACGTCCAGGCCTGACTCACACGTGACTCTCGTATAATTAATCACAACACTTGCACATCTTTTATAAAACAAAAAACAATGACAATAACATCAACAACGACAGCGATAAAACATTTATCGGAATCGCAAAGTGCCTTTTGTTGGTAGACTTAAAGTGTGAAGCTTTTACTAATTTACATATAACTTATGAGACTCAGCGATGCGCAACCTATTTTTTTCTGAAACAACGCCCAACAGTCCAGGCTTTTAAATTATATTAAATTCTCTGCCCAGCTGAGCCCAGCTAATAACTTTATGTCCATTTGAACTGATAAAATTAATTTTTTTTTGCACTTCCAATATAAAATCTAATAACAAAGCCACTTCCACAAATAATTCTAATTTAAATTTAACCAAAACATTTCAATAAATACCTGAGCTTGATGGTTGCATAATTAGATTTGTTAATTTTTTTGAAATTACCTATTACAAATAGTATTTACTTGCGCAATTTTCTTATTTTTTGATCACTTTTTTAGGTTTTTTCTCACAATATGTAATTTCAACACGTGACTATGAAAATTCCGTTTCATATTTCACATTAATGATGTAGAATTTTGTGCTCTTTAAGCTGGTACTTTCAGTTTTCACGATACTTGAAATTTGTTTTTTCAATTAATCCGCAAATTTTAAAAACTGAAAACTATGTATAAAATTCAAAAAGATAAAAAAAAGTGTGAATGTAGTTCAATTGAAAAATGATTCAACTATCAACAACAGCAAAAAAATATTTGTTTTTCACTGGTATTTTTGTAATTTGACTTCAAAATGGAGTGTTCGATTTGTCGAACACTGGGCACTATATAGCACTTTAGTTTTTGTTCAGAAGATGTTGCGTACTGCCATATTGTAACTAGTTCACGAGTTTGAATTAACAGAAATAAAGTTATTATGTTATTATTTGGTCTAGTTTTTGATTATAAAGATTATAATCGAGGAAACAAATCGCTACGCTCAGCAGCCGAATTCTAATTTTCTTTTAGACAAAACTATGTTACAATGATTCCTAGGCATTTGGTATTGTCTGCATATCACACTGTGTCTGCTGCTCGCGATTATTGTTCAAATCACCCTGCATTAAGCGTTGCTGCTGTGAAGTTATGTATGCCAAGAAATAAGTTCTTGGACATTAAAAAATTTATTCACTTCAGCAACAACTTTAATTTAGACAAGAACGTCAAAATGGCAAAGAAATGAAATATTTATTTCATGTAGTTTGGACCATGATTTGCAGTTTAACAGCAACAATAAAATGTAAATTTGCCGCTGGCAGGACAATAAAGATGTTACAGTGGCCATTAATTTTAATCTGCTCTATCCCACTGTAAAAAATAGTGATGGTATAATAGAACACTTTCGCTTTGTAAATTATAACTAACCCCTACTATTGAAAAACTAAAACAAAGGAATTGGAAGAGTGGATTTGCATGACAATGCTGTACAAAATTATAGTGTTGCACTTCGAGCAAAGAAGTGGTATTGGCCTTTATTGATCTCTACTCTAAAATCTTCGTTGGTAAATGCTTGAAAACTGGACTGTTTCCGTCGTCGTTACCAAAACAAAAGTATTAAATCTCAAAAAGAATTTCGAGTAGAACTTGCGGATTCTTTAAAGGTGAAACAGCAATATATTGATTCAACAGAGACAGAGCTAGAGACTTACAAATATAGTATTCCTATAACAAAAAGAAAGGATCTTAAAATTTAAATAGGGCAAAATAAGAAATGGAGATGTCATAAACTAAGAACTTTGTTATGCAAAAAGTGCAATATTGCGCTTCATAAACATTGTTTTGAAGCATTTCATGAAGGAAAATAATAAATATTTTTAGTCTAAATAAATATCTTGTTCTATTTTTCTTTTAATAAATAATATAATTTGATTTGAGTTTATAAAAAACGTGTTTTTTCCATATTTACATTACATGGGAACTATATAACAAAAATGCTAAATAGTGCCCAATGTTCGATTAATCGAACACCATTTTTCTCAAATCAAAAAATCTGAAAAAAAATTTGGACTTCATATTCGTGTTTTCTAATCCCAAATTATCAAAAAACTACCAAGTTTTATAAAGTTAATCGAAAAAAATCCTTGGGACGATATGGGTTAAGGCTTCCTAAAGGGCGATATAATGTAAGTGTAATTGTAGTATATGCTGTACTACACAAGACGCACTGCTATTTATTTTAAATATTGGAATCCCAAAATATATCCCACTACCACAGTTCCATTCAGTGACCCTAGGACTACCATTTCTATATATTGTCATATCCGAGCCCTTTTCCTAATTTCCATAATGGCCAAAAATTCTCTCCAGATTTATTTTTTCAAAAAAGTCAAATTTATTGGAATCCTGATATTACGATGGGTTCAAATATCCATCTATTATTTCAGATGGATAGTTTTTTTTTTAATTTTTTCCATTTTTTTTCTTATTCTGAAATTATTTCAGATATTGTAGATATAAATTTGTTTATTATAATTCAAGTATTATGACTGTTAAGTGATTAACAGTGCTCTGTTAACTGCAAAATGGGCTGAGCTAAAATATGTGGTTTAGGTCTGTGCTAAATAAATTTAAATTTATTTTCACACACATTCCATTATTTTATGTTACTTTTTCTTTTTTGGAAAATAATCCACAAATGTATTTGAAACAGGTGTTTTGAAAACAAGTGATGGAATTAATTGCTAGATTTAAGCTGATCACTCATCTGAATTCACTAAATCAGTCCATGTGAAAAATGAATTTTTAATTTTAATGACAAGTGCTAGAATTGGTCGCCATATCTCGCTAACGGATGAGAATCCCACATTCAACTCTTGTGCTATGAACTTCTCTGAACTTCACCTACTAACTCCATATGTTAACTCAGTTTGAGAAAAAAAGGCACTTGAACCCCTTGTGCTCTAAGCCCCTCATATGACATTTGTGAACTAGATAGCTGCAGAATTATATTTTAAAATTTTTGATTTTTATTTCTGTTTATTAAAAAATAAAAGTTATTTTTTGATTTTTATTTTTTTCGAATTATTGTTGTTGTTGATTAATTGACTTTAAGCTAATAAACAAATTTAACTTTTATCTTTGCCCAAAAAATAAAAAATATAAAATAACTTTAACTAGCATAACCCGGTGCACTTCGCTACACCTACCCTATAAAAATTAAAAAATATTAATGATTTCTGATACAACCTAACTTCGTACAATGGTACGAAAATAACACATGCAAAATATAATTATCACTCCACTGTTCTGATCCCACCCAGTTTTAAATATTTTGTGTAAAGAAATAACTCATATCAAGCTTTACTTTAACTTTCATTTATAAGGAAAGTTAAACGCTGAGCTAAACTACGTACAGGGATCAGGAATAAATTCGTTTTTAGCTAACCTCCGTAGAATGGTAATAAATTGATTGATACAGAGTTTAAATATTTTTAGAATTATTGTTCTCAAGATATTCAAAATTAATTATTTACATTGTGCCACAACCACTACTGCAATCCCAACCATTTTTAGACAATCTCTGTAAAATGGTAAGAGAGCTATGTGGACAAAGTTTGAATAACCTTGCAATTATTACTTTGTATGGAAGGTGACTCACCTACTTTTCCGACCCTTCCCATTTTTGTTCCCCAAATATTCGAAATCAATATTTACTCTGTATGGGAGGTGCTACGCCCTCTAATCTAATTCCGTCTATATTCAGGTAAACTCCGCACAGTAATAAGAAATTAATTCGTAAAAAGTTTTAAACACTTCTGCAATTATAGTTCTATAGATATTCGAAATTAATTATTTACTTTGTATAGGGTGTGCCACGCCCACTATTCCAATCCCGAACAATTTCAGCGAAACTATGCAAAATTATAAATGAACCATTTTGAAGTTTGAAGAATCTTGCAATTATAGTTCACAAAATATTTAGAAATAACTATTTAATTTGTTTCGACCCGTCCCATTTTTTATTAAACTTCATGCCGTGATAAGAAATTGATTCGTATGAAGTATTTACCCCAATATGCATAAACAGTTTTTAAATTTGTCAAAACAAATTTTGAATGGAAATTTTGTTTTATAAACCTTTGATAAACTTAAAAATTGTTTATGCATATGGGAGTTAGAAAACAAAAAAAAAGCACCTTCAAAATATATTTTTTTTAAGTGACTTTGAATTACTAAAGTCTTCTTTGTTTTCTATAACAACTCTCACTTAAATATTTAATTGTTTCTCTTATTTATTTACAACAACAAATTGGACAAACACACTTTGCTTTGTTTACTTTTTAGCTTAAGGTTCACATGTACACGTTTTTGCATATGTGTTAGTAACATCTTTAAACGCTTATAACTCTTAAGAAACTGAACCGATTTCAATAAAATATATATTCTGCACTTCTGTGAATAAATCCCTTTAAATTGGTATATTTCTTGCCCAAATTGAATGTATAATGTGAGCGTAAAAGGGGTCTAAAGAAATAGACTTGCCTATTAATATTATGATTCCTGATCGAAAAAATAAAAAGCAAAAATAACTCTTATTTTCTGACTTCAATGAAAAAAGTCATTTAAGAAAAAGAACAGAAAAGAATAAAGAATAATAAAGAAATTGTTAAAGTAAAGAATAAAAAATAAATAAAATAGATAGGTAAGATAAGATAAGATAAGATAACTAAGTAATGAACCGGCCGGAATACAATATAAAACAAGTAAGAAAGTATGGTCGGTCAAGCCCGACCATATAATACCCTACACTAAGTAAAAGATCAAAAACATTTTTCTTTTAAAATTTCAATAATTTATATTTTTGAGTGATTTTCGGAAGTGGACCTTATATGGGGGCTATGTCCAATTATGGACCGATCACCATGAAATTAGGTCGTGTGATTTATGTCTATATGAAAGTTTACTATATTGAATTTTGTGAGTATACCAAAAAAAATAAAACTTATTTGAAGCGCAATTTGTGGAGATACATTTATAAATTAAACATTTATGACCGATAAAGTCCAATTTCGGAAGGACATTTGTATGGGGGCTAGGTGAAATAATGGACCGATTTCAGCCAGTTTCAATAGGCTTGGTCCTTGGGCCATATAATAAAAATAATCGATTCAGAAAGTGATTCTAAGTCGATCGGTATACTTTAAGGTGGTGTTGGACTAATATTTTTGGGCGTTATCTGCACAAACGCATAATACCCTCCCCACTATGGTGGTGTAGGGTATAACAATTATAAAAGAGAAATGAATTGAACAAACAGTTCCCCGACAAAATTTAATAAGGAAATTTTTTATTTCTAGCAAGAAATAACAAAAATAATGGTAAAACAAATAAAAATTACATACAAGATGCAATTTTAAAATTTAACTTTACGTACATTCGATTTGATATAATTTGATGTATTATTTATTAAGAGAAAATATAAATTAGAAAATGTTTCCAAATTAGTGTATTGCAAAAAGTGGCTATGAACGAACGATTATATATGTGATATAATCCGCGAAACCGGAATCATGCAAATGCATGATTTTTCATGTATGTATATTAGAGTGTCCCTTAGAATTACATTTTTTGAAATGTTGACACGGTAGCCCCTGAAAACTTTCGTAATGACCTAAAACACCATACCAAAAATGTTAAAAATATTAAAAAATCGCCAGGCCATTAACGTGTCTCAGGCCACTAGAACAAGAAATGTAGGAGCACATTTAACATATTTTGAGAAATATTAAAACAAAAGTTTATTCTTACTTAAAATATATCCATATTTACTTGTATATGATTTCTTATCTTCATAGGATTCAGTTAACCTATTCGCAGGTACAACCAAAAATTAAATATTCTTTTTAACGGCAGTTTCCAAAATTTCAATTTTAATTTTTTAAAAATTTTGTTAAACAAATTTCAGAATTTTTTGATCATCACATGGGGATTTATTTACAACATAATAGGGAATAAAAACGTGAAAAAGTATGTCGATACCTCCTATAGTTTTTCCGTACCTGCGATACAAATTTTACGATTTTCGAGAAAAACTAATTTTTTGGTCATATTTTGGCGAATGAGACGAATTTCCTTACTCTCGATTCTTTTAAATTAAATTGACGTTGTCGAAATTTTACTACGAAAACGACACTCGTAACTCGGCTAAATATAAAAGGCTGATTTTGACTTTTATTAAATTTTAAAAATATGTATTGGGGAACAGATAAAATTTTCTTCTTTTTGAAATGCATAATCTTTTTGTTATTTTAAACTTAATGAAAAATTAGCTGTGTATATAATAATGATTAAAATTTATTGATAATTAATTATACTTACCAAGTGCAAAACAGTATTGACAACTTCACGATTTGTGACTTGACCAACTTCGATGAGACCGATTAGAACAGCAAATTTTAAATTATCAGCAGTAGTCATTCTTACAATTTCATCTGGCCGTTTGATTTCACTAAACGGCGGACGAATTAAGTCCGCCATGATGAATTGTTTATCGTATTTACCAAAGATTATTAATCAATTCAATTTTAATTTTTTGGTTTATTAGATCTTTTTAGATAAGGGAATTCTTCTAACAGACACAGGGACTTTTAAACATTTACCATGATCTATTTATATATAGTATATATGTGTGTAGTATGAAGGTATGTATTTATATTTTTTGAATAATGAAGATTTTGTTTGTTTTTTTTCTTATGTTTTGATTTGTGTTTAAATATGGTCACAAATGTTTGGATTCAAGCGAGGATTAAAACACTTAACACTACCAAAAAAAAAAGCTCAGGTAAACATTCAAATTTGATGGTTAAAACTGAAGAAGCTCAAGCACTTTAAAACATATTTTATTTCAGTGTTAATTTAAACTATGTATATTAAGATTTAATACATATTTTCTTTTTTATTGTATGCAATTGATGCTGTACAGCATAAATTACTGTGTTTTTAACAAACTTATTGTACTTTTTGAATATTAAGGTGTTTTTACACTGGATTAGGTGGAAACATTTTCTTCTTGTGGTTTGGGATACACATTCACATTCAAATTTTAACACTGTAAAGCAAAAAAGAAAAGAGCATTTATTAGTAGACATATGTATGTATGTATGTATGTATGTATGTATGTATGTATGTATGTATGTATGTATGTATGTATGTATGTATGTATGTATGTATGTATGTATGTATGTATGTATGTATGTATGTATGTATGTATGTATGTATGTATGTATGTATGTATGTATGTATGTATGTATGTATGTATGTATGTATGTATGTATGTATGTATGTATGTATGTATGTATGTATGTATGTATGTATGTATGTATGTATGTATGTATGTATGTATGTATGTATGTATGTATGTATGTATGTATGTATGTATGTATGTATATGAATTTATATCTAAAAGGTGGTCACAAATCAAAGCAGTATACTGCTATAAATATATTTAAACATTTGCTTTTTTTATTTAAAAAAAATCCAGTTCGCAATTTTTGTAAAATTTTTTACGCAAAGGTAGTCGGACCTCTATTAAAAGATACCTATTGACCAACATTGGATACGTAATTTTAATGATAACTGTAACGCCATTTCAATGATGACTGTAATTTCGGTCTGACTTAAATTACAATATTAGCATATGGACATTTCCTGGGGTCACGAACGTACGTTCATATACTTTTGTGGCAGTTATGAAGAAATTTATATACAGGTGTTGGAAATACATATATTTGCGATGATTGCACTATTCTGAGCTCTTATTTAAGTTGCATGGTCTCATTTTTCTCGATTTTTATTTTAAATAATCTACAAAAACTCTTCTATTTAAAAAGGTCCAAAAACTCTCAAATTATTTTTAGAGTAAGTTCGGGTAATGTGGTATACCTATTTTTTATTTGACTATAATTTTAATTCGATTGGAACAGTTTTCAGCTGGTGTTTTACTACAAGTGTTAGGTTTACATCGATGAAAGTAAAAAAGTCTTTTAAGATCAAGTTTCAGAGAAATTTGGGAAAAAGAGACAAAGCCCATAAACAAGCCATTGAAAAAATTGGCGGGTAATGTGGTACACCATGTTCTTTTAATATTGTATACCAAACCGCATAACCGATACATAGTATTTTAATTTGTAAATGAGTTGCGTTTTATTTAAATCATCTTTAATGGATGCGGTTAAAGTTGGCGGCTGACCAAGCTTACCAGAAGCTCCTCAATATATTCTTCGCTTCGTAGGAGACATTGAATGACTGATGCGAAAAAAATGTATATTTGTTGTTTCTAATAGCTCAGATAGCGTTCTTCAAATCATTCGCTGCCCATTTTCATATTTCACATTTCTTTGGCATATTATTTGCTTGAAATTCTTTAGCTATACCACATTAGCCGACCACGTGGTTTAATGAAATTATTATAAAAAAATTAAACATATACACTAAATATACTATATTGTTACATATGTTCTTCAATAGCAAAATATTCCCATTTGACTTTAAAATTAAATTAATGAAGTTTAAATTTAAAACACCTGATTGTAGAAAAAAATTTATTTTTAACAGATCACAAAAAAAAGTCTACCATAAGATAATGCTGATTTTTTACAACTGACTATTTCCATGACCTGCAAAAATGAAGTAACTCACCCAATGTGAATGTTCTGAGATCATACAACTTTTAAGCTTGTTACCGCTACTCCTATGCTCTTAGTTTTAGAGAAAAGCAGCTATACCACATTACCCGAACTTACTCTAATTTAAAAAAATATATAAATTTTTTCACTTTAGAAAGTCTGGAATTTCAAGGGTATTGGATAACACCGTAATCATCTGGGCGTGACAGTTGGATGATGGAACAGTTAAGAAGAACTTTCTTTTAAACAAAATAATCTCTGATGTTTCTTTTTATGAAATGATTAATTTTGTGTACACATATCATAATATATTAATTAGAATTGATGGTCAAATCATATTCCAAAAAAGTAAAAATTTCGAATTTACATCTGATTGATTAAGATCCATATAAATTTTTTTAGAAAAAATATGTTCTACTTTGCACATCTTATCAATAATAGGTCTATTTACTTCCAAAAAAGTCCACTGCTCTGTCTTTCTATGCCACTTGATGTAAAATATTACAAATTCTTCCCGATGAAAATATATAAAATATGGAAAATATTACAAATGTTTTTTCAAGGTAGTTCTTTTTTTCTTTTTTTTTGTAACATTTTGAGATAACTAAAAGCCAGATTTCCAAATGGGGTTTTAAAGTACTAAGGCGAAAAACATCACGTAATTCAAAAGAAGTCCTAAAACACTCATAGTTCATGTACTTTTTCTTTGCCAGCGTCAAATTTTTGTTGCAATTTCATTCCGCATACGTTAGTATCAGTTCTTCAATAAAATTTTTTTATAAATATTATAGTAGTAGGGCGTGAAGATAAATATGCCGAATTAAATACTATATATTTTTAATTTATTTTTTGGATAAAGTTTCAAGTTCAGAGAGTATTAGAGGCATGCGTAACCACTATTTGAGAAGGAAATGTATATAATGGATATGACTATCACATGCTGTTTATGAAATTCCAGAATTGAATTTCTGAGAATTTTAACAAGTTTTGAAAATTGATGTTGAGAATTTTGGAGTTCTATGATGGATTTTGGCCAATGTGGACTAAGGGGGCAACATCTAAATATATGGAAAATGTATGTAATGGATATAGCTACGTTCATTAGTTGGATATTATATAATTTAAATAGCACACTTTTTTATGAAATAATGCAAAATTAAAGTAAAAATACCGAAGGTTTATATTCAAATAGTGCTATGCGACATTTTCTCGAAAATGAGTTTTTTATAACAACGTATTCCCTGACTAATTTGTCATTCGTCATTTTAATTTTAAAAAAAATATACTATATTTCCAATGGTTTTTTCATAAAATTTGTATTGTGCTATCTAACACACAATTTATTTTGTTAGTAAAAAAGTGCAATATGCATATGAAATATTCGTGTATATAATAAAACATTAAAAGTATTTTTTATAAAATATTATATATGGGCAATTCCACGAGAATCGCTACCACGACTGAAAACACAAAAACCCTTGAAACTTTTTTTCAAGATGATTTGAATAGAAGAAAATAATAAAATGTTACTATGTGAAAGTATTTAGATCATATTACAAAATTTTAAAGACTAAAATAATAGTTTAAACTGAGTATATTTAATTTTTTAATGTTTTATTTATGTTTTAAGCAAAAATTGCGGCGAAAACTACGCTCCCAATTAGCTTGTAGTATGAAATGAATTTGACTATGATTGTTTTTTTGCTATTGTGAAATTGTTTATTGAAACCGAATGTTTATTTTCTATTCACTTTTTTTAGTTTTTGTATACATATATTTACAGAATTTATGTATATTGTTTTATTATAAGAGAAAAATCTGTCACGTACGATATTAAATTTTATTTATTATAAAATCATCCAAAGATTGTTTTTATTTAAATATGACGGATTCAAAGGAAAAATATTTCGTTTAGTGTAAGAAATTAAAAGAAAACATAACGCCTCTCACGATTCTAATATTTTCGCATATTTCTAGATGTACCTCAAAATGTGTTCCGTTTTATGTCACGTACGATATACCCTTATTTCGCTCAATATTTTGGACAACAATATTTCGAAGGTACTTTTTATTATTTTTAAATAGAGTACCCTCTGAATGGAACATAAAGTCCAAATTATTTTTCAGATACTCTTATTTTTGCAAAATCTATTCCACTCTATAGGCGTACAAATGTCACGTACGATGATATGGAATTGCCATATGCGTTGTAATTTTTGATCAACCAACAAAATGAATTCCCTACAGCGTATTGCAATTGATTATATTTCATTTAAAGAAGATGAGGACGATCTTATAGCAGGTTTGTTGTTCAAAATTCGTCACAGTTATAATATTAAATAAAAATGTATTATAGATTCCGAGGATAAACAACATTATTAACCATAATATATTAAATATTGTTTTGTTAAAGAAAGAGCTAATTATTTTATTAAAAACTAATGTTATAGGGCCCATACACAACACCATCATGAATGTGCAATCAAGTGATTGTGCCAGCTGATTGTGGTGTGATTGTTCCAGCTGCTGGTGCTTTATCAAAAATAGTTTGATAATTTTTTAGGATAATAATAGCAATAATAAGTGCATTACAAATTTTATCGTTACAATCTTTACATGTTACATTTACATTACAATCTTTTCCACACAATTTTTGGTAAAAAATTTATTTTGTACCAGAATGCTGGTGTAGTGTGTGCGTCCAGCTTAATTGCATAATCACTTGATGGCACATCAATGATGGTGTTATGTATGAGCCATATTACTTACATAAAAACCTCAAAGTTTACATTAAAACTCATTTTTATTTTTGTTCAAATAAAAAAACGAAAAAACTTCAACTTGTAAAAACTGTTATCTCATATATAAGCGCGAATATCAGGAATTAATAAAAACTTAACATATGTAGGATTAAATAAACTTTAGTTATTACTCTTAGGAACGTTTTCTCAATATTTCGACAAACTGCCTGTTACTAAATGTCGACATAAATTTATTTGGCCGATAAACTGTCCGTTAACAATTTTGGTTTCCTCAATATGCCGACAAAAAACGTTATTTTCAGTTGGCAATACCTCTCAAAATAGATGTGAAAGTTGGGAACCCTGCCTTCGAGTGACAACATGTTTACTAGGGTTCTATAAGTCTATTGTTCGATTGTTCGAACAATCGACTATTTCCTGAAAAAAGTCGAAATCGACTTTTTGGTCGGAAAAAAGTCGAACAATCGATTATGTTATCTCAAAATTCGATAAAAGTCGAAAATAGTCGAATAGTCGATAAAAGTCGACTTTTTAGATTGTTAAATATATTGCACTTGCATTTTTTGTAGTGTATGCTAATATATGTAAATAATAAATAAATGTTTATAAAATAAAGCTTTTTTTTACACAAAATTCTATTATCGCCTTGATAAATTTAATTTTTATTGCTAAACATTACAAAAGGCGCATCAATTAATGTAGAAACCATGTATTTTTTACAAGAAATGGTAAAAAGTTGAAAAAAGTCGATTAACTAAAAAGTCGAAAGTTCGAAAGGTCGACTTTTCATAAACTACCAAAAGTCGAAGTTCGAAAAGTCGACTTTTTAAAAAACGGAAAAAGTCGAAAGTTCGAAAAGTCGACTTTTTGTTTGAGCTATAGAGCCCTAATGTTTACATAAATCATCTGTTTAATGTGGCCATCGAGAGCCGGAATCTTTTGAAAAATTCATCATCCTGCATGTCTGCCAGGTAGTTAGGCCTGGCATGATAAACTCTTTCAGCATTCACTCCATCAAATCAATGTTAATTCATCTATTAAACTTTTTTTTTATAAAATCTATTTAATTTGGGTTACAAAAACACACAAAAACACTGATTGAATTTATCTGTACGATAAATATATAAATAATTGACAGATGAGGTCGGGTTAGCTTAGCGATAGAATAGAAGCAAATGAGACATTGAGAAAACCAAATTTCAGTTTGGTTGGGAAAAAAAATAATCACCTAATGAGAAAACGGCCCTTAGAGTTTACGAAAAAAACAGTTTTTTCGCTCTCCTGTAAATGTTGATATTTGAATATAAACCCTCGATATATTTTATTAATAACAGAATTAAAATCACAAATTATTACAAACTAGTTGACCGCCCCCGTGCTTCGCCCGGTAGCATTTACTAATGTTAGTTCAAGTTTCTCCAACACTGCATGTTCTTATTTATTTGCAAATAAAATATCTAAATTTGTACTGCATACTTTAGGGGCTTTTTGATTACAGTTGACTGGACGTAAAAAAGCCGGTTTTAGTCATAATTTTTTAATTTGTTTTTTTTTACAAACCATCTCCTGAAAATTTTGAATCGAATAAAAAATAAATCAGCCAAATCGCTCCAGCCGTTCTCACGTGATGACATTACATACATGGACCATTTAATTTTTATATACAGTATTGGCCATAACTAAAGCACCCCCCCCTCAGTGCATTTTTTTCATATGGTATTTTTTTTGTATAAAAACAAAGTTTTTAATATCTATTATGTATTATTTTCATTTGTTAATATGTTTATTATTGATAAACAAATACTTCCAAAGTTAACCTTTCCATAAGAGGTAACTTAAAATCAAAAAATGAAACGGACAAAACTAAAGCACCCCTTCAAGGATATACTATAAAAAAAAATGTTAATTAATTTTTTGTTGCAAATCCTTTGTTTTTATGGCACAAGAACATCTCTTAGCATAGAATATCTTATGTTTTTATGACGTGTTTCGATATTCCTTCCCAGGCTATTTTAACGGCATGAAATAAATCGTGAAAATTGCCGATCCTTATTTCCGCAATTTTCACGATTTATTTTCATATTAACAATGTGTCACAAGTTCTCAATAGGATTAAGATCGGGAGATTGACTAGGCCAATGAAGAACTTGAATCTTATTGCTCTGAAGCCAAGTCTTACAAACTTTGGAGGTGTGCTTAGGATCGTTATCCTGTTGGAAACTCCATATAAGTGCCATCTCTTCACTGGCATAAGGCAACATTACATCTTTCAATACATCAAGGTACATGAAGCGATTCATACTCCCATAAATTTTATGATTTGGCCCAAATCCTTGACCAGAAAAGCATCACCAGACCATTACATTGCCTCCTACATGCTTAATTGTTCCTTTGCAATACTTAGGATTCAATCTTTCTCCTTTTGGTCTGCGTACACGCCTTATTCCAGCGGAACTTTTTAAGTTGTATTTGGATTCGTCAGGAAACAGTACTGTCTTCAATTTTAGGACACTCCAGTCAATGTTGGCTTTGGTAAACTTCAGTGTAGCTTTCTTGTTCTTAGCTGATGGAAATGGTTTTTTTGCTGGTCGTCAGCTGAATAAACGGGCTTATACTACTCTTCTACCGATTGTTCTTTCGCTAACGCATAATCTTAAACTTGTTCTCACTTGACTAGCGGATGCTCTACAATCTTTTTGTATTTTTCATTTGATCAAGGAAACGTCATATCGTGTGGTTTGATGCGAACGACCTGCAGAATGCACCCGTGATATGCGGCCAGTCTAAAAAAATGTTGAAACGAGCCTGAAAATAACTGATCTGTTAATTGAATATTTTTTACTCAATTCATGTAGTGATAAGCCCGTCTTCCAGTCTTCAATAACTTTAATTTTAAATTCACTGGAGTACTTGTTCCTTATCATTGTGATTCCCGATAACTCACATTGCAAATATGCAGTACCGAGTCAAATTTTTAAACATCTCATAAGAGGGTGCTATTGTTTTGTCCGTTGCGTTTTACTCAATTCATGTAGTGATAAGCCCGTCTTCCAGTCTTCAATAACTTTAATTTTAAATTCACTGGAGTACTTGTTCCTTATCATTGTTTTTTTAACAATAAACTGTATAAAACTTAAATTTTACACACTACGCCTTCCATTATTTTTATCTTTTGAAATTTTTAAATGCATTCATTGTGATTCCCGATAACTCACATTGCAAATATGCAAGAGGGTGCTATTGGTTTGTCCGTTGCGTTTTGAGTTTTTTTATGATTTATCATTTTAAATTAATTTTTAATAAAATTATCTTTTACTAAATGAATATTAAATGAACATTAACAATATTAGTTAATAAAATATATACAAAATACATCACAAAAAAGCCGTTTTTATCAAAAAAAATTATGATTTGAAAAAATTCATTGAGGGGGTGCTTTAGTTATGGCCAATACTGTATATAGAAGATATGAAACAAATGACAGTTCTCAAAAGAGTAATACCGAACCGTATGATTATTTTGACGTTTTACATTGTAAAATTTACAACAACTTTTCAATGGTTGTGGTTTGCAGAGCGAGAGAAAATATGCAATTTGTAACAGACAACGAGTGGTATATATTAAAATATTTATTGAACAAAACATATTGACTTAATATATCTCTATTTGTTTGGCATTTTACAGGATATAGAAAAATCTTAATAAAACAAAAAACAGGTGAGAAGATAAATTTTTGTACTTTAAATAGGTCTTTAAATAGGTTTTTGTACTTTTAAAAACAGGTGAGAAGATAAATTTTTGTACTTTTAAATATGTGGCCATATTAGCCCGATAAAAGCTAATATGGCCACACTGATAGCATGTGAAGTTACAAAAAGTAATAAATTGTTGATATAAAAATAATCACCCTTATCGTGGTTGTCGTAAGCGTCTTATGCCTACAACAGTTTCGTACTAGATTAAAGATATAATGCAAACTGTTTCTTTAATCTAGTACGAAACTGTCGTAGGCGTAAGACGTTGACGCCAACCACGATAAGGGTGAATCTAATCTGTTATTGAAGCAAAACGTATTGAAATGGAAATTTTCAATTACTGGCAGATACTCGATGTCAAAAGATGTTTGAATTTGAATGAAAAACCCAAAATTTTGAATATTCAGAAAATTAATGCATTAAATCGCATCTTTATAAATATGCATTATTTACACCAGAATGTGTGAATAAGAAAGATAATTAATAATCCGATTTTTTTAAATCGATTTTTATTCATTTATTTAGATTTTTAATAATTACTAGCCATTTTCAATTCCCAATCTAGATGTTTTCTGAGCTGAATAGTTGGCAACCTAGATAGGGAATAAAGAACAGAGCTGTAAATGAATCACTCATTTTTGAATTAATTCACGAATCATTCACACAAAAAAATGAATTGAATGAAATTTGAGTTAATTCAAATGAATTTGGTAAAAATGAATTGCAATTCGTTTCTAATTCAAATGAATTGAATTGATTTTGAATTAATTCAAATGAATTTGGTAAAAATGAATTGCAATTCGTTTCCAATTCAAATGAATTGAATTGATGTTGAATTAATTCAATTCATTTACAATTCATTTGAATTGAATTGATTTTGAATTAATTCAAATGAACTAGAAAAAAAATTAGCAATTCATTTCCAACTCCGACGCGAAATTCGCAGCATATTTAGCAGATTGTTCAAATTCATCAAGTATGCAGTAATTAACCGACGGTTAAAAAGTCTTTCTTTAAATATAATGCGCCGTTACCATCGTCAGCTGGCGTTGAAAGATTATTTTCGTACGCCTCTATTCTAAACATCCCTAAACGTGGATCTCTTTCAGATGATAATTTTGAAAAGCTATTATTGTTTAAGGTGAATGATGCATTCTAATTAAATATAATTAGCCTTATTTATGAAACTCAATTGTGTTAGTTCAAAACATTGTTCATACATTGTTATTTTTCCTGATTTTTGATTATTTTTGGAAGATAGTTTTGTTTTTTTGAAATAAATATAATATAAATATTAGCAAAAAGTTTGTCGTTGGGTGGTCGTGGGTCACAAAATTTGAAAAATTATTAATTGCTTCTTGAATATTAAATATCTTTTGTCGTTCAGCGTATTTAAAAATAAAAATCAGTTCTTCTTGAAGAAATAAACCACAAACACCATGTTTTCATTGTTCATGCGCGTATACAGGACAAGGCTTTTAATTTTTTGTACTGGATATTTTCATTTTGGTAGGAGAAATCTTTCATTCCCCCTAGAGATCTGCTCTCGAATCTTATTGACTGCAACTCATTTTTGAGTCATTCATTTGAATTGCTAATTCTTTTTTCTAATTCATTTGAATTAATTCAAAATCAATTCAATTCAAATGAATTGTAAATGAATTGCAACTCATTTTTACAAATTCATTTGAATTAGAAATGAATTGAAATTCATTTCTGCCTAATTCGTTTGAATTGATTCAAATTTCATTCAATTCATTTTTTCAATTCAATGAATTAATTCAAAATTTAGCTAATTCATAATGAATTAAAATCAAAAAAGAATGATTCATTTACAGCTCTGATAAAGAAGAATAAATAAAGAGAGTACAAAGTTATTCTCTCTCGTTTGTAATTAAAATAAGAGATATTCAGTATTGCCAGATTTACTGATAGTTATAGAAATTTTGCCGGCATTTTTCATACAAATTGTCGAAAATTCCAATGAGTTTATGTGTTATATAAATGTCCTGAAATATTCGAACGAATAGGCATATTTAGGAAAACGTTCGGTAAGTAATAATGGTGGTATGAAGAATAGTTTAAAATTACACATACCCCCATTTCATCAATCTCTGGCTATTTTTTATCGTGACGATATACAGACAGTTCTCATACAATAAAATATTAATTGGATAATTGAGAAAATGGGGAATAGTCTATATTTATAAGAGTATCTCTCAAGGCGAATTTATACAAGGTGGTGGTAGTTCTACAAAAACAACAAATGGTCTTAACAAATGTCAAAAAACAGAAATTAAAAATTAAACAAATATGTATTAAAACTAAATATAGTGTAGATAATTGAATAGTGAGGGATTTACTTATTTATGCAAAATATAAATATTTTGTTAATTAGCTTAGAATATATAGATATTGAAGTATAAAAACAAGCTTTGACAGGTGTTAGAACCAAACAAGCGAAAAAAGAGTAATCAGCTGATTGACTGACTCCAACTTGTATAAATTCGCCTTGGTATCTCTGGTACCACATTTTTTATGCAGAAATTGAAAGGCAGACATTTTTCTCATTCTCTTTTGAACTAACCTAAACCTGTTTAATACACACTCTACCTCTAGAACTCCTCGACGACAAACTTCGTCTTAAGAATTACTTGCTTAAAAAATTGTATGACATTTTTAATTACAATTATTTTAAGCCTTATAGAAATAGATATGTATATTATTTCTTTTATCAATTTAGGATATATTTTTATATAGATATAGTTTTTGATTGAGTTCTTTTTTTGAATTCCCTGCGATCAGAAATGACAACTTTATTTATGAAATTAATACGGACTTTTATTATTATTGATTGAACAATGTTTTTTGGTTCTCCTGTAAAAGAAATAAAAGCGTAGTTATGTACGTCCGTTTGTATTTAAGGCGATGATATATGCTTTTCTGAATAGCAATTTGTGTTTTTTTCAACATTCATTTGGATTTCTTGATTTCAATTTGTACCTATGTTCTCAATATTAAATCGATTATCACAATTTCAACTTGAAATGGTTTAGTTAACTACATACTATCCAATGCTTTGTTTACATTATTTGTTTAAAATTTCCAAATCTACTACAAACTAGCAAGCAAACGAACATGCCCAAAAATATACAAGTATTATTAATAACGTACATATTTAAATTGCATAGTACATAAATATGTAATTAGATTAGACTGTGGAATGTTTTAAATAAAAGTCTCAATTTCCGATTTTTCATCAAAAATATCTGGCAGCCCTGGACGGAATACAAGAATATAGTCATTTATTTCTCCAAATTCTTACTTTTATTTATAACTACATACACCATTCAGAATATTATATGAAAGTATAAAAAATAAACACAACTTATTTACTTTTTTCTAAAAATACGTTTGTTTTATTAAATGGAATAATTTTTTTAACACTTGTGCTTTTGCGAGGAGAACATACATAATACATACATAGTATGTATATGTACCTATATATAACCTCACTTTTCTTTATTAAAAGCCGGAATACTTTATATTTTCATTACTTTATTATCCCTTTATTTTAGAATATACAATTTATATTGAACATGGGTTTTTTTTTTTTTTTGTAATTGTATAATTTTATTTTGTCATTCCCAATAAGGGAAAAATCAATGAATGGGCACCATGAAACGTAATAATACGAAAAGTACACAACAACAGAACACGAAACTAACTACCAACCAACCACTGTTTTCTACAAAATTTTAAACCACGAAAGCAATAACAAAAATACTCCCTTTTATATTAACTAAAATTGTTTTTCTTTAGCAATCAATATACATATGAAATAAACACAGTATTTCTCTATTTTTTCGTCCACCTATAAAAGATAAATTGGAAATATGTATATAATATATTTTTATCTTTTCACTAAATTTATTGTATTTCTTTATTTTTTATTATTATTGGTCGTTTTTCTTTAATTTTTTTTAACTTTCTCCTTTGAGTACAATACACACACACACACAAACATGCAAACTTAAACTTCTCTTTATTACTAAAGGAAAAAACACTCTCTCACACATATGAAATTGATGAAAAAAATCATGCAATTTATTTTTTCTTATAAGCCATTTTTTCTTGCCAATCTTTCCAGTTTTTTTCATAAATTTTTTCTGTTTTATCGAATTGATAATCACCTTTAATATCTGGTTTATATTTGCACAATCAATTTTAACTAAATTTGGTTTTTCTTCTCATATGCTACTACTACTGATATTTTTTTTTGTTTGCTAAAACATAACTAGATAAATGTTATTCATTCGGTACTTCTCGCGTATATTATCGAAAAAGAACAGACCACGAACGGCACTCACGAATGACTAAATTCTTATTAGACTACCACCTTTTGTGTATTGGTTTTAATATAACCTCTATTTGTGTTACCAGATTCGTATTATGCAATACCAGTCCTAAATCTGTAAACTAAAATCTCCCAAGAATTTACCTTTATTTTACCGTTATACAACAAAGCCCAGCCGTTAAATAATTAACACAAATTACTAGATTTAGTTTTCATATGCTATTATGAAAAATGGACATAAATCAAGATCGTCGAAACTGCTTGCATTTTAATTATTTTTTGGCATTTTTTACAATACTCGATTTGTGGTGCCATAACCATAAACAGCAGTTTTTGATGTTTTCATTTGTTTATTTTGAATTATGAAAAGAAACAAAAGAAAAATATAAATTAAAACTCACCAAACAATTCAGCAACTATGAAAAATAAAAGTCAAATGATAAAAATACTTTAATTTATCAATCAGCTGTTTATGGTTATGGCAGAAAACCAAAATTCAGTTGATATCTACGGTTATGGCTATGGCGTTATGGTATGTCACCAATAATCAAATACAGTGTTGCCCATAAGATTGGTTCGAACAGCTGTTTTATATGGTTATGGCTGTGGTACGTCTAATTGAACCTTAAGCCCAAAGTAAATTAATAAAGTAGACTCAGTAGAACAGCTGACTATTTTTTTTATTCAGTCTGAACTGTCAATTCACTTGTGGTTGTTGTGGCGAAAAATACAACAAGCCCAAAAGCAAAAACAACAACAGGCAACTTTGACAGCTCAGACCTTAAACCAACAACAAAATTGCTTGTGGTTTTTGTAAATGTTGTATTTGTTGTAGTACTGTCGCTACTTTATTAATTTACTTTGCTTAAGCCTAGTACTCTGTTCATATTTGCGAAAAATTATGGTTTTTTCATGCGAAAAATTTTATATGCTGTTTGACAGCTAGCTGTTAGTTTTAATTTCGTGCGAAAGAAGTGCTGCATATGTTATTTCGTGTGGAAAAATAAGGTTTCCAGATGTGTTACAATGACGAGCCTGTTGTTAATCAGACCAGACATACTTTACGACTGCAAATTGTACAAAAAAATCAGCTGTTTTCTTGATTGTAAATTGAAACACCAACTTGAAAGAGAAATTGAAAGCAAGTTCGTTTCAATTTTTAAAAGTGTGAGGTAGAAGTAAAAAAGTGTAACCCACATTTTCTCAATCTCTGGTTATCGTTTTTCGTAACGATATTCTATATTTTATTCTTTTGTTAATAATAAATATTTCCCCAAGGCGTATTTAACAAGGTGACAGCAGTGGCGAATTGAAATAAATACAGTCGAATTCACATATTTTTATATATAGAGTTTGACATACGGGCGGATATTTTTTATATATGTAGTTTGATATTTGTGCGTGCTATTTCTATAATCAGCTGTGCTGCCGATGGCACCTTATTAAATGCACCTTGTATTTCCCTTTCAAAAATGTTGGAACCACTGCTTTCATATTTTTAGAATTTTTGTGTGTAAGCAAGGCGAATTTATATAAGATGGAGTGAGTTAAACAGCTGACAACTTTTTTTTCGCTTTTTGGTTCTAACAATTGTCAAAGCTTGTTTTTATATTTAAATATCTACATATTCTAAGCTTATTAACAAAATATTTTTTTTTACATAAATAAGTAAAACCCTCACTATTCAATTAACAACACTATATTAAGTTTTAATATTTATTTGTTTAATTTTTCATTTTTATTTTTTGACATTTGTTAAGACCGATTGTTGTTTTTGTAGAACTGCCACCACCTTGTATGAATTCGCCTTGTTAACGTTGCGGACAAAATTCTGTTTTCAACAGATTCATCCGACGACATACACAACTTCCCCTAACACCCCGTTGCAACAACCAAGTGCAAGTTCGAAAAACTCAATACACTCACAGTTTTTTACTAACACAATCATAATTTTTCTTACTTGCAGCTCAGCTTGCAAGAGAATTTGCTTGCAAGTAAATTTTTTCAATTGTCGCAATTAAAATGACAAATGATGAAACAGTGTTACCAAGAATGAGTATTTTATCAATTTACTAGAACTTAGTAAAAGAAAATTAGCAGATTTTCTACGTATTTAAAAAAATAAATATGAAATTTAAACATAAATTTCATTAATTTAAAAAAAAAATTAACGAAAATATTTTGTTTCAGTAATTTTATAATATTGACAACACGGCAATACTGACTTTCCCTTAATATTGTCTTTTAATTCGTTCAACATAGCAATTTTTGCAAGAACATTCGTTGTTGACGACATTTTTTAAATGAACTTGCAACGCATATTATAGACACACAAACAATTTTGTGGTTTTTCGGTGTTTTTCGATGACAATACGTATTCATTACTTACAAGTAATTACTTACATTTGGCTAAAAACAAAACAGCTGATTCGTTACGGAGCGGAACGTACAAACTAATTAGGTCTTTAATTGTAGTTTTTGATTTTTCTTTAATAATCGACCCAGAAAAATTAAATTAAGTATTCATGATGCTGTGTGAGAATACAAAATGTAGGATAATTATATCAAAGTTTTGAGATGGTATTGTAAAAAACCACTCAGTTTTTATTTAGAAAAGTACTTAACTTGTTGGGTGGATAGTTGTGGTCATAAATACTTAATTTTACATCCCTGCGATTAGTACGAAAAATAGTATCGTGTATACCCAGCATAACAATTAATTACCCTTGAACTGCATTATCTACTGTAAGCCTAAAACAGTGTTGTATTTAGAATGAATCTATCTGCAATTGAATGGAACGTTTGAAAAAGAATTAGTGATAAACACAAAGTAAAAGAAAATACAACAAATTTTAAGGAAATCTTTAAATTAAAGAATAATTTGCGTTTCTAAAGGTTTATTTCAGAAGAAAAGTAAATCATATAGCATACAATAACATAATACTAGTAGTTGATTGTTTACTTATTTATTTAAAATTATTTATTTTGGTGCTGTTTAAAAATAAAAGAATAGGTGTGTTCGATTCTGGTGCTTGTGATTTTTATTATGTATTAGATATTTACACACATTTTTTTACGTCGTACATAAATTCGTAATACCATCATAATCTTTTCAATATAGATGAGGCTTGAATAAAACAATTGTGAAACAAAAAGGTAAATATTGAACATTAAAAATAAATAATATATACATATGTATATTTATTTTAATTTCGTTTTGTGTAGTTTTATTTTTGATTATTGTTATGTTTTATAGAAGTGGAGGAGGCAAACTTAGTGCTTTTTCCACTTTTTAAGTGATTAAAAATGAAATATCTTATAAAAGGAAATGTAAAATAATTGCCCAATTCACAATTGGTGTTGTATCGTCTATTCTCTATGGTTGTATCGTTGTAAGTCGTAATTTTTTTTATTAATGTTTTTGTTTCAAAAAATTTGTTTGAAAAATATTTATGACATATAACGCTATAACATTTGAATGCTCCGTTTAATTATTAACCGGTGTATATAGCAAAATAACTTTGTATGTAGTTTAAAATCTTTTATATTCATATCAATTCAGATGTATGAATATAAGCTTGGGTTTTAAATTGTTTTAATAAACACAAATGATGGTACAATTATTAGAGTTTCCAATGTTCACACCTAAAACGTCAAACTATGTATTTAATTAACATAACTTTTTTTAATTCGTTGCCGCGATATTTATTTATAGTTGAAATTTAATTATTTGTAATAAAAATTTAATTTCATTATTTTTTTTTAGACATTTCCTTTTCATATTTTTGTTTGTCATTTTCTTTTGTTTGACGTTATAGGGAATGTATAATTGAAAACATACTACTTTCTAATAATTGTACCTACCATAGAGAATAGACTTTTTTGTTTGTTTCCGCTCTATGGTATCTACTACCAAGTATGTATGGCATCAAAATTTTATTATCAACAATTTCCGAAACTTGATGTTTTAATCAGAAAACCGCCAAATTGACATGATTGTTTATTTTGTTTTTTTGATTTGGTTACAAATTAAACATTTCCTACACTCATTCGCATTCCAATCAGCTGTTCTTTTATTTTTAATGGAAGTTTGTTTACTTTTTTTGTGTATGGATTTACTTATTTTATGGATGGATTCAAGGCGAATTTATACAAGGTGGAGTCAGTCAAATAGCTGATAATTTTTTTTTCGCTTTTTGGTTCTAACAACTGTCAAAGCTTGTTTTTATATTTATATATCTATATATTCGAAGTTTATTAACAAAAAATGTATTGTTTACATAAATAATTAAAGCCCTCACCAAGGTGCATTTAATAAGGTGCCATCGGCAGCACAGCTGATTATAGAAATAGCACGTACAAATGTCAAACTACATATATAAAAAATATTCGCCCGTACGTCCGTATGTCAAACTCTATATATAAAAAATAAGTGAATTCGCCTGTATTTATTTCAATTCGCCACTGCTGTCACCTTGTTAAATACGCCTTGGCCCTCACTAATCAATTATCTACACTATATTAAGTTTAAATACTTATTTGTTTAATTTTTCATTTTGGTTTTTTGACATTTGTTAAGACCAATCGTTGTTTTTGTAGAACTGACACCACCTTGTATGAATTCGCCTTGGATGGATTCATTATTAAACTAAATCCAGTTGTGTTTTAAATGTTGTGGAAGTCAGTTCAGTAAATTCACTATTAGCAAACAAAAAGTTTACAATGTTATAAAAAAAAATTAGAAACGCAAATAGAGAAAAAATTTCCAAGAAATAGAAACAATGAAGGAAGAGAAATAAAAAAAATAATGGAATTGAGAGACCATTACAAAGAGTATTGAATACGCAACAGAATAAAATGGATTTCGTAATTTTTAGTTTCTTTGTTCGTTCAACGAAGTAAAACGACTTTACTCTCGAGACGTTTTTAATAAATAATTTTGGTGAATAAAACATCTTTTAAAATATTAATTTAAATTTGTGTAATAGAAAAACAGGATTGATTAAAAAATAAAACGTAGTTTATTTTAATATTTTATTACAAAAGTGTATCGTCGTTACTGTATATATAGTTAAATAGTTCCCATTTATAAGAAATTCTAAAAACCTTTAAATGAAATAGTTTTGCAAATGTTGAACAACCAACCACTCAAGGATATTTTGTGGTTACCAAATCGTACATACATATATTATTCACCTTGTTAAAAAATTAATTTCTAACAATTATTTGTTTCCATTTGCATTAAAATATAATGTAAATGGAAGATTTCGCCCCTTATTTCATCACTTTTGACTTTGGCCAAGAACAACAATAGCAACAAAAATAATATAAAATAATAAAAAATCAAAATCTAAAAAAACAACTGCTAAAACAGCAAAAAATGTATATCTTATAGCTACAAAAACAGTTTGAAGCAGAAATGACAACAAAGGCGAATAATAAATAAATAAACATCGTCATCGTTGGAACATATGATTATTGTTTTGTTTCTCTTCCCTATCATCGTAGTATCGTCGTTTCTTTGTTGAAAATTTTTGACTATCTGAATCAAGGCGTATTTAACAAGGTGACAGCAGTGGCGAATTGAAATAAATACAGGCGAATTCACTTATTTTTTATATATAGAGTTTGACATACGGACGTACGGGCGAATATTTTTTATATATGTAGTTTGACATTTGTGCGAGTTATTTCTATAATCAGCTGTGCTGCCGATGGCACCTTATTAAATGCACCTTGATCTGAATGTATTGTATACTTACCCAGCAGTTCTGGTGACTGTCCCGAACTAGTGATATTACCTATAATTTAGTGACTAGTGTTCTAAGCTGGGGATAATTGAAACTTTACTGTATCTAAGGGATACATTGACTACTTGTAAAACTTCTGGATAGTTTTTGTTTTGGTTGTAATGTTGTCGAAATATTTGTATAAATAAGTAATGAAAATAATTTTTTTCGGTCATTTGGAATCAAAAACATTCAAACAACACCAATTTCTAAAATAAACCAAATTTTAATTTTCTCTGAAAGTCTACATACACCCACCCTATGAAGTAGTGGTTTTAGAAAGTTCGTGAAGAAAGTTAAAAAAATGTTTATGTCAATATTTAAGGCATTAATAAATAAGTTTATTTATAAAATAAAAAATTAATTCATTTACATAATAAAAACAATAATAACAAAAACATTAAAAATTCATAGGAAAAAAGTATACATACCTACCTACAGCTAAAAAAAATAAATATTTCAAAATTTTTTATAAAATTAAAAAAAAAAATGAACTCTTAATATTTGGTTGGTACACCTTGGGCATCAATAAGACGACTTTAATGAAATTAAAAGTGGAGAAAAATTCAAGAAGATATCTGTCCATCAAAGAAAAAATTTCGAAAATATCTCTATCGGTTCAAAAGTTACAGAGTTTTGGCCGATGAAAAACGAAAATGAGCCACTGTGCGACGGTGAATTAATTTCACAAAATTCTCTGTAATAGATGGAGTTTTTCGGCTTATGCTCTAATAAGAGCGGTTTTTAATGTTTCAAGGCTACATATTTTCGCACAAATTTTTACAAAACGTCCCATATGTGCTCTATTGGGTTTAAGTCTGGTAACTGGGGTGGTGAATATAGCTGTCTTGGGACAAAATAAAGAAGAAAGTCTCGAACAACGTGCGCAGTATGCTTAGGGTCGTTATCTTGCTGGAAAAACCATTGATTTCCCAGGCCCAAACTATCAACATATGCCTTAATATTTTGTTCCAATATGTTTTTATATTTATAGCGGTCCATGTTATGCTCGACAAAAACCAAACCATCCACTCCAAACCATCCATAACTTTGACTCCATCATGTTTGATAGGTATAATATTCTTTGGATCATGTACAGTGCTTGGTTTTCTCTAAACTTTGGATCAGACATCACTTACTCAAGCCAAAGTTTACGATTCTTCGCTGAAATGAGTGGATTTTTGCGTGATGTTCTGCTATTAAATCCATTGCCATGTAAAATGTTTATAATTGTTCGTGGAGTAACAATGTTATTGGAACATTTTTCGATCTGTTCCGCCAATTTTGGGTCGATCATTTTAGGATCCTGGTTCACTACATTCAAAATACTGGCAACATCACGTCTCGAAAGCTTCTTAGGTCTGCCAGATCTTGGCTTATTTTCGGTTCTGTTGGTGTTATTATAATTTTTTATGATCGTCTGTACAGTAGCCGACTTAATTTTGTTGTCTTAGCAATTTCTCCATAAGATTTATTTTCCTTTCGGAGATTTACTACCATATGAATATGAATCAATTTTCAATTTGCCATTTTCAAGGATAATAATTCAAAAAAAACTTTAATTATCACTTTAACTATTGTAATGCTTGTATATTTAAATAAATCAACAAAATTAACTGTTATTTCCTTTTCTTTGTTTTTAATATTATATTTGATGTTAGAAGATACTACGTTGTATGTAGACTTTTTTCCCGCTAATTATTATGTTTTTCCCCAAAATTTCTATGTTATGTTTTTTCATATTATTTTTTACTTCAAACAGTCTTAATTATAAATTCCTTAAACATTGCTATAACATCTTTTTTAATTTTCGCCACTAATTCTCTAAAACTTCAAAATTGTATTGTGTATTTAGACTTTTTTCCTTGACTGTATAAATAATTTCATATTTTTTTTGGAAGTGTGAGGAATACTGCCCTTATTTAAAAAATATCTTTTGAAGTATAATTGAAAATATTTAATGTAAAACTTTATTGCGATTGGTGCGTGAAATTTTTTAACAACCGTGGTTTTTCATATTTTTTAATGATATGGCAATTTGCACATTTGAAAAAAATGTCAATAGTTATATGTACATACATATGTGTATTAGCTTGGTCCGAATTTGGTAAGCCGGATCCCAGAATAAAAGAGTATTGTTTTTTGAAAAGCTTTCTTAATGCCATATCTGAAATTATCGTGTAAATCCAAAAATATCCCAACTTCGGGATGAAGTGTTGTGGTTTAATTGGTTAGCTCGCTTAATCATTGAGCAAGATATGGTATTTGCGAGTATTGGTTCGATTCCCAACAGAGAAGCAATCCGATTCAAAAATTTCGGCGGCGGCTTATGAGCAACAATTTTCGGCGGCGGCGGCTAGCTCTACGCCGAATTTTCTACCGGCTGAAAAAAAATTCAGTTTAGCCGATTTCAAACAATAAAAAATTAGCTTTTTAAGCAAATTATAAGATATTTTCATGTCAATTTGTCTCAACAGTTTTCTTATTTTTTATAAATATCCAAATACATATTTTTATTTATTAAAAATTAATTACAAAACAAATAAATAAAAAAAAAATTATTTCTTTTAGAAAAAAATATGACTTTTATGAAAAAAACTGTTCCTGACAATAATAGATGTGTTCAGATTTTATATGTATATCTTAATTAAGCTTCACACAAAACAGTAAAAACAAGATAAATGCATATATTTGGTAACACTGCCGCTAATTCAATTAAATACCGATTTTCGTTAGTATTCACTGATATTAAAAAAGAACCAAAAATTAATTGAATAATAAATTTGTAACTTAATACAGTAATTTTGACTTACCTGCACAATCTACTTTGAACGATATTTTGTGCAGGTAAGTTAAAAATGCTGTTAACCTCAATGTACTTACCTGCTCATTGATGCTGGTAAGTGCATTTACAGTTTACTGCCCAAAAAAAAGCAGCTAACGGCAAATAATTTACACGAAGCTTTGTGATTTTTCCGTCTAAAAATAACGTCAAATTGATATTTAAGATACTTTTAAAACTATTAAGAAGTGTACAACATATTTTTTCATTCAAAATCGTATTTTTCTTATTTGTTTCGATTTAATTTTGTATTAGGCAGCTAAATTAAATTTTTTTCATGAAAACCAGTTATAACTTCCAAAAGTATTATGCACTTATCTTAAATGTGCAGGTATGAACAATGCACTTAAATTAACGAATTTATATGGAGTTTGGTAAATAAATATACAAAACACAAGTTTTGTGCACTTATATGCAAAATGCTCTTAAGTGAAAGGCAGGTAAGTCAAAACTACTGTATTAAATAAAATACGATAGAAAAAAATGAAAATCGGCTAGCAATTGAGCCGCCAACCAGCCGAGTAATTCGGCGGCGGCGTGGCTTGTTGAAAAAAATCAGCTGAGCGGCTAGCCGTCAGCCGCGCCGATACGGTTTGCTTCTCTGATTCCCAGTCGCTGACAATCAAAAATATAAGTTTATGATAATTCTAAGTTTACAAATAACTAGTATTTACCACAGCGCGCTTTTTTCGCGACATAGAATTGAAACGTCGACGAAGTCAAATAAATTAATAATGGCTAGAAAATATGTTTATTAATACGCATACTCACCACCGGAGGCACTGCAACATGTACTAATAACAAACATAATCCGCAATTTTAGAGTTGTCAAATAAAAAGCTTTTCTCCACCTTTCACCTTTTTAAATAAAGTAATATATTTTCATTAATTGTCTGAGTGTTACTTCTCTTTAAACAATTAAAATAAATAATTTTGAACTCACGAAAAAACGTTTCACATGATACCAATATTTTATAATTTTCCTTTGCTAGGATCTATATTAATAGGCCACACGTTTTTTTGTGGTACACTTTTAAGTTATGTTATTGTCCACCAATATTGATGAAACATATATGGTTTAAAGGGTTATTTTCTCTAGATATGCACAATATAAAAAACTCTTTCCATAACACTTTCAGACTGTCAACTAGTTGAAAATATTTGCTTTCATAAGTATATTGGTGAGCTATGAACAGAGCATAAGAGTACATATTTAAGATTTGAAAATTATATAAACGTTTCTCAGGTAGGTATTTACTAATGCAAATTAAAATGTATATCTGAAAATCGATTATCGACTATTCGATTATCTTCATTATAGGTTTTATTATGAGTGGTAAAAATATGTATAATCAGGACAATTATGAATAAAAATTCCCCGGGAGTTTGTTTCCCTTTTCTCATTTTTCCTATTCATATTCAGTGAGAAAAAACTCCCGGGGAATTTTTTATTCATAATTGGGCTGAATATTTTTTAAATATATTTTCCACAATATTTAAAATTACAGGTAATATTGTCGTTTAATATATCATTAGTGTAAATTGAAAATACATTTAAAAATTACCATTAATTACTTCATAAACACATGAAATTTAAATTTCCAATAAGCATAAAATTGATTTTTTTTTTCATACCTATCCGTAAATCTACTGCGTTATCAAAAGCTGTAGAACATGTAATCTGAAACCAGATTCTTGAATCAGTATACGACTGTATTTATGACAAGCAATATAATTTTCGTAGTGGTTTTAACACAAGATCTCTACTTTTAAGTTTGACTGATAAAATCAGGTATAATGTAAATAATAATTAATTCAGTATTCTTATTTCCCTCACTAAATCACTACCAACTTATTAAGAAACTTCAGTGTGAGTTTAATTTTACCAAATCAGAATGTAAACTTATGTTTTCTTATTTTGGTGGTAGATCGCATTTTGTACAGATAAACATAAGTTTTCTATCATCTGGTGTTCCTCAGGGATCAGTCTTAGGACCTCTTCTGTTTATTTTATATGTTAACACTGTAAATCAATGGTAGGCGAATAGGGGCATTAAATTTGTGTGCATGTATGGGTAAAAAACAAAATCTCCGCAACAACATCAAGCAACTGAATGAAATAATTGTATTTTTACGATCTTGCTGTGTGTTTTGTTTACATTCGGGCTGTGTGCGTGTAAATTGACGAAAATCGTTCGTAATATGAACAATATGAACGCCTACACCCAGCGAAAAAATGAACACATCCGTGTACAATTTGACACCATTCGGTGTCAATAGTGTATCAACCCATTCCGTAGCCGATTTGACGCCGATTGGGTTTAAGTCTGGTAACTGGGGTGGTGAATATAGCTGTCTTGGGACAAAATAAAGAAGAAAGTCTCGAACAACGTGCGCAGTATGCTTAGGGTCGTTATCTTGCTGGAAAAACCATTGATTTCCCAGGCCCAAACTATCAACATATGCCTTAATATTTTGTTCCAATATGTTTTTATATTTATAGCGGTCCATGTTATGCTCGACAAAAACCAAACCATCCACTCCAAACCATCCATAACTTTGACTCCATCATGTTTGATAGGTATAATATTCTTTGGATCATGTACAGTGCTTGGTTTTCTCTAAACTTTGGATCAGACATCACTTACGAAAATATTATACTTACTTTCCATATGTCCATATGAGCTTTAGCAAACTCAAGCCAAAGTTTACGATTCTTCGCTGAAATGAGTGGATTTTTGCGTGATGTTCTGCTATTAAATCCATTGCCATGTAAAATGTTTATAATTGTTCGTGGAGTAACAATGTTATTGGAACATTTTTCGATCTGTTCCGCCAATTTTGGGTCGATCATTTTAGGATCCTGGTTCACTACATTCAAAATACTGGCAACATCACGTCTCGAAAGCTTCTTAGGTCTGCCAGATCTTGGCTTATTTTCGGTTCTGTTGGTGTTATTATAATTTTTTATGATCGTCTGTACAGTAGCCGACTTAATTTTGTTGTCTTAGCAATTTCTCCATAAGATTTATTTTCCTTTCGGAGATTTACTACCATATGAATATGAATCAATTTTCAATTTGCCATTTTCAAGGATAATAATTCAAAAAAAACTTTAATTATCACTTTAACTATTGTAATGCTTGTATATTTAAATAAATCAACAAAATTAACTGTTATTTCCTTTTCTTTGTTTTTAATATTATATTTGATGTTAGAAGATACTACGTTGTATGTAGACTTTTTTCTCGCTAATTATTATGTTTTTCCCCAAAATGTCTATGTTATGTTTTTTCATATTATTTTTTACTTCAAACAGTCTTAATTATAAATTCCTTAAACATTGCTATAACATCTTTTTTAATTTTCGCCACTAATTCTCTAAAACTTCAAAATTGTATTGTGTATTTAGACTTTTTTCCTTGACTGTATAAATAATTTCATATTTTTTTGGAAGTGTGAGGAATACTGCCCTTATTTAAAAAATATCTTTTGAAGTATAATTGAAAATATTTAATGTAAAACTTTATTGCGATTGGTGCGTGAAATTTTTTAACAACCGTGGTTTTTCATATTTTTTAATGATATGGCAATTTGCATATTTGAAAAAAATGTCAATAGTTATATGTACATACATATGTGTATTAGCTTGGTCCGAATTTGGTAAGCCGGATCCCAGAATAAAAGAGTATTGTTTTTTGAAAAGCTTTCTTAATGCCATATCTGAAATTATCGTGTAAATCCAAAAATATCCCAACTTCGGGATGAAGTGTTGTGGTTTAATTGGTTAGCTCGCTTAATCATTGAGCAAGATATGGTATTTGCGAGTATTGGTTCGATTCCCAACAGAGAAGCAATCCGATTCAAAAATTTCGGCGGCGGCTTATGAGCAACAATTTTCGGCGGCGGCGGCTAGCTCTACGCCGAATTTTCTACCGGCTGAAAAAAAATTCAGTTTAGCCGATTTCAAACAATAAAAAATTAGCTTTTTAAGCAAATTATAAGGTATTTTCATGTCAATTTGTCTCAACAGTTTTCTTATTTTTTATAAATATCCAAATACATATTTTTATTTATTAAAAATTAATTACAAAACAAATAAATAAAAAAAAAATTATTTCTTTTAGAAAAAATATGACTTTTATGAAAAAAACTGTTCCTGACAATAATAGATGTGTTCAGATTTTATATGTATATCTTAATTAAGCTTCACACAAAACAGTAAAAACAAGATAAATGCATATATTTGGTAACACTGCCGCTAATTCAATTAAATACCGATTTTCGTTAGTATTCACTGATATTAAAAAAGAACCAAAAATTAATTGAATAATAAATTTGTAACTTAATACAGTAATTTTGACTTACCTGCACAATCTACTTTGAACGATATTTTGTGCAGGTAAGTTAAAAATGCTGTTAACCTCAATGTACTTACCTGCTCATTGATGCTGGTAAGTGCATTTACAGTTTACTGCCCAAAAAAAAGCAGCTAACGGCAAATAATTTACACGAAGCTTTGTGATTTTTCCGTCTAAAAATAACGTCAAATTGATATTTAAGATACTTTTAAAACTATTAAGAAGTGTACAACATATTTTTTCATTCAAAATCGTATTTTTCTTATTTGTTTCGATTTAATTTTGTATTAGGCAGCTAAATTAAATTTTTTTCATGAAAACCAGTTATAACTTCCAAAAGTATTATGCACTTATCTTAAATGTGCAGGTATGAACAATGCACTTAAATTAACGAATTTATATGGAGTTTGGTAAATAAATATACAAAACACAAGTTTTGTGCACTTATATGCAAAATGCTCTTAAGTGAAAGGCAGGTAAGTCAAAACTACTGTATTAAATAAAATACGATAGAAAAAAATGAAAATCGGCTAGCAATTGAGCCGCCAACCAGCCGAGTAATTCGGCGGCGGCGTGGCTTGTTGAAAAAAATCAGCTGAGCGGCTAGCCGTCAGCCGCGCCGATACGGTTTGCTTCTCTGATTCCCAGTCGCTGACAATCAAAAATATAAGTTTATGATAATTCTAAGTTTACAAATAACTAGTATTTACCACAGCGCGCTTTTTTCGCGACATAGAATTGAAACGTCGACGAAGTCAAATAAATTAATAATGGCTAGAAAATATGTTTATTAATACGCATACTCACCACCGGAGGCACTGCAACATGTACTAATAACAAACATAATCCGCAATTTTAGAGTTGTCAAATAAAAAGCTTTTCTCCACCTTTCACCTTTTTAAATAAAGTAATATATTTTCATTAATTGTCTGAGTGTTACTTCTCTTTAAACAATTAAAATAAATAATTTTGAACTCACGAAAAAACGTTTCACATGATACCAATATTTTATAATTTTCCTTTGCTAGGATCTATATTAATAGGCCACACGTTTTTTTGTGGTACACTTTTAAGTTATGTTATTGTCCACCAATATTGATGAAACATATATGGTTTAAAGGGTTATTTTCTCTAGATATGCACAATATAAAAAACTCTTTCCATAACACTTTCAGACTGTCAACTAGTTGAAAATATTTGCTTTCATAAGTATATTGGTGAGCTATGAACAGAGCATAAGAGTACATATTTAAGATTTGAAAATTATATAAACGTTTCTCAGGTAGGTATTTACTAATGCAAATTAAAATGTATATCTGAAAATCGATTATCGACTATTCGATTATCTTCATTATAGGTTTTATTATGAGTGGTAAAAATATGTATAATCAGGACAATTATGAATAAAAATTCCCCGGGAGTTTGTTTCCCTTTTCTCATTTTTCCTATTCATATTCAGTGAGAAAAAACTCCCGGGGAATTTTTTATTCATAATTGGGCTGAATATTTTTTAAATATATTTTCCACAATATTTAAAATTACAGGTAATATTGTCGTTTAATATATCATTAGTGTAAATTGAAAATACATTTAAAAATGACCATTAATTACTTCATAAACACATGAAATTTAAATTTCCAATAAGCATAAAATTGATTTTTTTTTTCATACCTATCCGTAAATCTACTGCGTTATCAAAAGCTGTAGAACATGTAATCTGAAACCAGATTCTTGAATCAGTATACAACTGTATTTATGACAAGCAATATAATTTTCGTAGTGGTTTTAACACAAGATCTCTACTTTTAAGTTTGACTGATAAAATCAGGTATAATGTAAATAATAATTAATTCAGTATTCTTATTTCCCTCACTAAATCACTACCAACTTATTAAGAAACTTCAGTGTGAGTTTAATTTTACCAAATCAGAATGTAAACTTATGTTTTCTTATTTTGGTGGTAGATCGCATTTTGTACAGATAAACATAAGTTTTCTATCATCTGGTGTTCCTCAGGGATCAGTCTTAGGACCTCTTCTGTTTATTTTATATGTTAACACTGTAAATCAATGGTAGGCGAATAGGGGCATTAAATTTGTGTGCATGTATGGGTAAAAAACAAAATCTCCGCAACAACATCAAGCAACTGAATGAAATAATTGTATTTTTACGATCTTGCTGTGTGTTTTGTTTACATTCGGGCTGTGTGCGTGTAAATTGACGAAAATCGTTCGTAATATGAACAATATGAACGCCTACACCCAGCGAAAAAATGAACACATCCGTGTACAATTTGACACCATTCGGTGTCAATAGTGTATCAACCCATTCCGTAGCCGATTTGACACCATCCGTTGTCGATTTGAAAAATTATCGACTTGATACCGTTTGTGTACGATTTGACACCTGACAATTTTTCCTTTCTATGTTTTTGGTAATCATAATATTAATAGGCAAGTCGATTTCTTTAGACCCCTTTTACGCTCACATTATACATTCAATTTGGGCAAAAAATATACAATTTTAAAGGGATTTATTCACAGAAGTGCAGAATATATATTTTATTGAAATCGGTTCAGTTTTTTAGGAGTTATAAGCGTTTAAAGATGTTACTAACACATATGCAAAAACGTGTACATGTGAACCTTAAGCTAAAAAGTTAACAAAGCAATGCGTGTTTGTCGATTTTGTTGTTGTAAATAAATAAGAGAAAAAATTAAACAGTATTGATTTCGCTCTGTTTTAAGTGAGAGTTGTTATAGAAAACAAAGAAGAAGACTTTAGTAATTTAAATTCGCTTTAATAAATATATTTTGAAGGTGTTTTTTATTTTCTAACTCCCATATGCATAAACAATTTTTAAATTTATCAAAGGTTTATAAAACAAAATTTGTTTTATAAACCTTTGACAAATTTAAAAAACTGTTTATGCATATGGGGGTAAATATGTAATTGTAGATAAGTAAATATTTATTTTATAATTGTGACGATTTTCAACGGTTTATCACTGCATGAAGTTTAATGAAAAATGGGACGGGTCGGAATAAATGGTGAGTCGCCTCCCATACAAAAAAGTAAATAGTTATTTCTAAATATTTTGTGAAATATAATTGCAAGATTCTTCAAACTTAGTCTAAATGGCTCTTTTATAAATTTTCATAGTTTCGCTGAAATTGTTCGGGATTGGAATAGTGGGCGTGGCACACCCTGTACAAAGTATATATTTAATTTCGAATATCTGTAGAACTATAATTGTAAAAGTGTTTAAACTTTTAGCGAATTAATTTCTTATTACTGTGCGGAGTTTAGCTGAATATAGACGGAATTAGATTAGAGGGCATAGCACCCAAAATGGGAGAGGTCGGAAAAGGATGTGAGTCACCTCCCATACAAAGTAATAATTGCAAGGTTCTTCAAACATTGTCCGCATAGATCTCTTACCATTTTACACAGATTGGCTGAAAATGGTCGGGATTGCATTAGTGGTTATGGCGCAAAGTAAATAATTTTTAATATCTGGAGAACTATAATTCTAAAAGAATTTAAACTCTGTATCAATCAATTTATTACCATTCTAAGGAGGTCTAAAAACGAATTTATTCCTGATCCCTGTTCGAAGTTTAGCTAAGCATGATCGGCTTATTAGGATTGACCCCTCCCTTATAAAGAAAAGTTAAAGTAAAGCTTGATATTTACATAAAAGGTTTAAATATGGGTGGGATCAGAGCAGTGGAGTGGTAGCTCCCATACAAAATTAGTTAGTTATTTTCAATTAGTTATATTATTTCAAGTGAACTGTAATTGAGAGATTCTCAAATTTTGTATGTGTTATTTTCGTATTTCCATTCATATTTTTCTAATTTTACTAGGGTAGGGGTAGCGAAGTGCACCGGGTTATGCTAGTTAATATAAATAACAATTTATAAATTTCCATTTGGAGTTGTATGTCGTCACTGGATTTGGTGGTCTTCTCTGCCTGGATCTTTACTGACTTCAAGAGTCAAGGCGAATTCATACAAGGTGGTGTTAGTTCTACTAAAACAACGATTGGTCTTAACAAATGTCAAAAAACCAAAATGAAAAATTAAACAAATAAGTATTTAAACTTAATATAGTGTAGATAATTGAATAGTGAGGGCTTTACTTATTTATGTAAACAATAAATATTTTGTTAATAAGCTTAGCCTTGATAGCATTTTTGTGTGTATGTGATATCAGCTGTTTTAGCTGTCACTTAACGTTGCGGACAAAATTCTGTTTTCAACTTCAAAATTTCAAAGTAGCACATTTTAAAAAAAAATGTTTTAAAATACTTCTGCTTACCCTATTATGCCAAGTTTGGTGTCAAATGACCAAGAAGAGTTGTAGAATATTTTTTATTATGTTTATTTTATTCTGACAGGATCAAAATATTTCAAAAATCTCCTTCAAAATTTGTATCTTTTAATATTCTTTAAGATTTCCAATTTTAATTTTTCAAAAAAATAGTGCGTTAAAGACCCAATTATGGGTAATCACGTGCTAAAATTTTATCGTTCTAGCTTTACTGCTAATACTTTAAATTTGCATTATTTTATTTTTTATAATTTATTTTCAAATTTCATCAAAAAAGATAATAGAATACTTAGATTATTTGGTACATAATAGCGGAGTTCACTATTAAGTGGGAATGGTCTAGCATCATTGCAAATGCTTAAATGAGTACTATTACATAATGGTAACGTGTACCCGTCAGTTCCCATTATTTATGGGACAGATATTAAAGAAACTTATAAAAATATGAATATCATTCTTAAATTACGATGCACATCGCACAGTGGTATGAGAAAAAAATGAGGAAAATAAAGATTTATGAGGAAATTTAGATTTATTTCCCTATTTTTTTTTCTCATACCACTGTGTGTCATTCAATAGTAAACACATTGAAACTAAGGTAGCCAAAATATTAGATAAAAATATTCTCAATTGTGTGCGTGGCAATGTGATTTTTGTAAATTTGATCAGAAGTAAATTATCATTACTTGTAAACTATTATCGATAAATGGATGATTTTTTTTGTTATGTTGGTAGGATAATAGTCTTTAAGAACTGGTATGACTTGTCACTGTACCGTATATACATACCTGATGTGTTATTAATTTTTTTCTCATGTACTATTTTTTAGACAAATTTGAATTTCAGTGGAATAAAAGTGCTTAGGGTCAAAAGGGGTTAAACAAATTTTACTACCAGGAGAAAGGCCAAAGTGTCCTCTTTAAGCCTATATATACTTGTTGACCTGTTTGTTGAACCTTTTTTCGTTTGAATGCAATTACTCCCAAATTTTGTTTTTATTTTTATTTTAGCTGTTCATATGACTGGCGCAAAGTACAAGTCGCAGTTTTGAAGATATTGTAATAAAATATGGTACATACATTTTTTTCGGTCCGAGGACGAAGCATATTGAAAATTAGTGAAATCGGTCCATTATTTCACCTAGCACCCATACAAATGTTCTCCCGAAATTATACTTTATCGGTCGTAAATGGTTAATTTATATAGGTATCTACACAATTTTTTCTCCAAATAAGTTTTATATAAACTGAATTAATGTCACCATGTCATTTTATGATTAGCGGTCCATAATTAGTCATAGCTCCCATATAAGGCCCGCTTCCAAAAAACACTTTAACGAGCATAAATCTCTTAAAAATTGTTGGTATAAACACAAAATTCAACAGAAATAACTACCATATAGAAATAAATCACACGACCTAATTTCATGGCGATCGGTCCATAATTAGTCGTAGCTCCCATATAATGCCCTCTTCCGAAAATCATTCACGAAAATAAATTATAGTGTAGGGTATTATATGGTCGAGCTTGGCCGAGCATACTTCCTTACTTGTTTTTATCTACTTACAACTTTTTTATAAGTAAAGCTGATGTAAAAATAAAAAAAATCCGCATTTTAATACTAAATGATATAAAAAATTAAAAGTTCAACTTTAACCTTAAATTGCTCAACAACTGCTAAATCGATTTTAATGAAATTAAAACTGGAGAAAAGTTCAAGAAGTTATCTGTCCATCAGATGAAAACACAGTTTTTCTACATTAAATTTATAGTTTCAGACGTATATCATCCGGTTCGTGTCTAAAGAATTGTTTCTCTATTTGTCGGACGGTGTTATACTCAACTAATTTGTATTTACCCTCTAGAATTAGATACAAATTAGCTTATGCACTGTTGATATCTCAATGAAAAGGCGAACTTAATGAGCGAACACATTTTTTTAGTTTCAATAATTTATTGATTGGTTGTGTAGGGTATAAAAAACACAATTTATTAAGATGAGTTATTTGTAATTTATGTTTTTATGTAAAGGTGAGTTTATAACATTTATTTGAGAATTTGAAAAATAATTTTTATGCTAATCAATTCTTAATGAAACTCAATATAAAACTTTTAATTTCACAAAAAAAATTAAAAAAACTAATTTTGCAAAAAATTTAAAAATCTAAATTTTTTTAAAAAAAACATAAATTTAAAAAAAAATTAATTTTTTAAAAAAATCACCAATTAAAAAAATTACAAATAGTTAATTCCATTATTGAAATTTGTTTCGCAATTCTGGTACCTTATCGACCCATATCAGCACTGCATTACTTCATATTTCTATAATTTGTTAAAAATTAATATTAATAATAATATGTTATTGTAGGTAAATAAAAGAGAATGAATGGTGACAGTTATTAAGATCAAACAGAATTGTTTGTCTCTCACTTTATAACTGTTATTTTCAGTGATTTGTTTTATATTACAAAATATAAATAACAATTTGGGTATTATGATTATGTGGACGAGTTATTTTCGGTATCTGATATGAAGTGTGTTCGCGTACTTTCCAGTAAAAATTATACAGTAACTTTAATTTAGAGCTAATTTAGAACTAAAAAAATTTCCCAAAAAGAGTACGCGAACAACAATTTGTAAAAATAAGTTGTATTTTTTTATAACTCAATTTAAAATGTTTGTTTTGTGTTATTTTACTTCCTTTTTGTGTTAATTTTCAACTTTTTTGTTTTGTTTACATTTGCAACAATATCTTTTAAATATTTTTTATGTTGATATTTTTTACTGGACAAAAAATGTCCAGTAAAAAATATCATGTTCTCTACGAACTGTCACTTTTAACACTCTCTTGCTCTCTCGTTACATGTTTTTAGAAGTAAACGAACGGAATCCCGTAACTTCCAGTGATAATTTGTACAAATTATCAAGTACGCGAACACAACTATATATATTAAACAATTACTGTTTATGTGTAAAAATGGAAGTAATAAAATAAAATGATTTTTAGTATAATTTATTTTATAGAATACAATTTCAAAATAATTCCAACATATGTATATGCCTTATTTTCCATGGCGCAAGTGCAATTGGAATGTTTTCATAATTCCAAGAGTATTTTCTTCATCATTAAAACATCTATAACCAATAAAAAAAAAGTTAAAAGTTATATTATTGGTACTAAAATTGCATATATGAATATGTGTGTGTGAATTTACTTTTGTAATGGGGTTTTAAAAATATAAGTTTACTACTAATACTATCCACACTTCAATTTGAATTTGAAATATTGATTTTTTTGTTTGTTTATTTTTAACTGTGATTAGTTTTTGTTTACATTTTAATTAATTTTTTGCTGCTTTTTGTTTCTTCTTTCTTCAGAATTTGTACTCGTTCTTACTAGACTTTGCCAACCGTCCAGTTTTCGTCGGGACAGACCAGTTTTAGAGTCGAATGTCGCCAATTGTCCCGTTTTGAATAAAACATAACTTTTACATTAAATACCACAAAAAATATAAAAAAATTGGACATACCTATAGACAAGGATGCTTTATTTTCTGAAATATAGTATTTTCTCAAAACAGAATATCACTATTTAAGATGATGTACTAACTTCTATGAGTTCCGATATGAAATAAAATTTAAAGTATGTATACTGTAAACATTTTTTAACATTCATGAAAAATAAATGGCACGATACGATACCCGCTCTAGGATGCTTGTACCTTTAGTTCCATGGTAGGCGTTCATATTGTTGAGGTTACGATGATTTTCGTCAAATATACACAATTCATTCAGTTTCTTGATGTTGTTGTGGATATATTATTTTTTACCCAAAAGAGCACACAAATTAAATGCCTCTTTTTGCGTACCACTGCTTTAGTTAAAGCTGAGTTGTTGGTTCATTTCAATTTGAGCTTAAGATGTGCTGAGTTTGTTGAATTTATTACTTCAAATAAAGATTTAATAAAAGCTGATAAAAGTGATTAAAAATATAAATTTAAAATTAAGGTCTGAAATAATTAAACTTTATTAAATACTAGCATAGGGTAACATAGAGACGAGACGTAATTGTCAAAAACCTAACTCTTGCAACAACAAAATACATGCTAGTCAATGTATTTTGTTGTTGTATCAGACATATAATTTGTTATATTTTTGTTTGACAAATCAGAGTGTCTATTTACTTTGTATGGGAGGTGCCACGACCCGACCATTTTCAGCCAAATTATGTAAAATGATAAGAAAGATATTCGGACAAAGTTTGAAGAATCTCGCAGTTATAGTTCTGAAGATATTTATTTTACTTTGTGTTGTAGGTGAATCACACCCTGTTCCGATCCTTCCCTTTTTGATTAAACTTCATGCCGTGATATGAAATTGATTCTTATGAAGTTAGAAGAATTTCACAATTATAGTACTCCAGATATTTGACAATAACTACATATTTACTTTTAAAAAAATCCAATCCCGCCCATTTTCAGCCAAACTCCGTATAGTGATAAGAAATTGATTCATAAAAAATTTTAATACTTTTAGGATTATAGTTCTTTATATATTCGAAATTAAAAGTTTACATTGTATGAGAGGTGCCCACTAACACAATGCCATTTTCACCCAAACTATATAGAATATTAAGGATGATATTAGGGCAAAATTTTAAGACTTACACAATTATAGTTCCCCAGATATTAGAAAATAACTATTTACTCTCTATGGAAGGTGCCACATCACCTATTCCGATCAGTCCCATTTTTGGTTAGATAAGAAATTGGCTCATATAGAGTTCGAAGACTTTCACAGTGATAGTTCTCCATATATTTGAAAATAACTATTTGCGCGAAATTATCGTATTTTACATTTTTACATAGTGTTACGTTTTAACCCTTTCAAAACGTTTGTTTATTTCCTTTAAACAAACCGGATACTTTTGATTGCAAATAAAAGCCGTTTAGTAGTTTGAAAATTGTAACAACTCTTTATTTATTTAAAATGTACAACAACCACAGAATTAAATAGCCACTCAATGTTTTTTTATACAGCTTTATAAATTCTCAGAATTACAGACACAATTTATAATGTACACGAATTTACTTGAAAAACACAACACACTTTAAGGCACTAGTTGATGTTTATTCGAAAAGCGTCTCTGATAAACTCACTAACGACTGCAACCTCTGCCACTATTTATAACACTGCCATCTGCACTCTAGATTGCTCTTTAACTGTCAAAGTTCGAATTTTCTAGATCATACGCCATATGTGGTGTACTTTCTACAATGTTCTTTAACTGAATATTCGAAATGTTCGTCCCGAATAGGCATAGATTCACTTCTCCCATAGGCATCTAGTCGTTCTAGATGTACGACCTTCATTTTAGATCTCGGGCTCTTTTCTTTCTGTATTCTGTACACCACGTCGTTTAATTTCTTAATCACCTTGTATGGTCCATCCCAATGGGTTTGTAGTTTGGGAGACAGTCCTTTCTTGCGTTGTGGGTTATACAGCAGTACAAGTTGGCCTTCATTAAATCCCTCAGAATTCGCTGCTCGATCGTATCTGGCTTTCAATTTGTCGCTGGTCATTTTTATTCGTCTGCGTACGAATTCATGCATTTATTTTTCTGCTGAAGCACCTTCACCCATCTTGGAACCCGGCCTGATGATCTTTTCTCTGCGGGACAGACCTATCACTCCAACAGGAATCATTCTGTCGTTGCACTGTTAAACGAGGGACTCCATTGTTACATGGCCACTTCTCACATCCGCTGGTTCTAACACCAACAAACCATTGTCTATACAATCCTCCACTTCCTCACGGGCCCATACCAAATCCTCTGACTGCGGTGGCAACCTTTTGTGCTTTTAATTAACTTTTTAATTTCGATTACCGTACAGCCCTAAAAAAATTACCGTTTTTTAGGTAAAATTACCGTATCCAAAGTTTAGTACAAAAATAATAATATTTTCTTATTGAAACAGGTTTATTTTTATAATTCAATATATCGAGGGCCTATATTCAAAACACTCTATCTTAAAAAACAACTTTTCAGGAAAGCCAAAAAACAGTTTTTTGTCTCGTATTACTTGAGTTATTAAAATTCGGTATGCTACAATTATTATTTTAAAACAACTTCTGAATCTCACATATAATTAATTGGTTTTTAAAATTTTGCATTATTGGGGACTTTATGATATATAGAGGGTTTTCTTCTCAAAATATTCAATGTGTATATAAAAATGAAAAGATAGAGGATTTTGCATTTAAATAGAATTAAATTATTTTGATTTCATTTACGCCATCTGTCAGTTTTTAACGTGATTTATTTAAGATAACGGCTAATAATACAACATAAGACACTTTTTAAGCAAACTCCAACTTTAACCATTTATTTTTATGCCATGGAAATTATATTTTCCAAAAACAAAATGGTAAAATATTTTCATGGTAATTAATTTTTTTAAATGATTGAAAAATGTAAAATTCATGTTCAGCATTCAAAAATTAGTAGGAAAACATGAATTGTAAGAAGAAATTATTCCAAAAAAATATTTGAAAATTATTTGAAAACATAGAGGCTTTTGCATTCGGAAAAAAATAATTGTATAACATAGAGAAATAACAAAAATGCAAATAAAACAGCAAAAGACAATAGGTTGTAAGAAATTCACACCATAGATGAGGCCTGTTTTACTGAACATTTTAGTATCAAAAAGTAATTTTCGTGAATATCAAAGATAGTGGGTTTTGAATATAGGACCATGTTTGTAAAACAGCAGAATGCCATTTTTATCAACATCATTTATTTGCCTTATAATATAAATTCCGTATCTATTTATTTAAATTCATCCATTTCAAAAGCTTCTGGGAAATGCAAAACTAAAGGAATTATAGAAATATTGGTATCGAACAATTGGGGATTTATTACGATCAGTTTTTAATACTAATTTGTATGTTGAAATATTCATACTTGAAAGACTTGCGATTACTTTACCGCGTTATTTGTCTAGCGTATTTTGTCTAGTGGTAGTTGGTTATCATCATCCTCAAATTTTTATGATTATTTTAATGAGAAATATGTACATTATATGTAGACACATTATGGAAATATAAGGTTTAGGATATAATTTTTAAAAATTTAAACTTTTTAAAATTACCGTACAAATGTAGAAATTACCTGCCTACCGTACGGAGGTCTAAATTACCGTACAATACGGTAATTACCGTACGGTTAACATCACTGGAATGACATACTGGGAGAAAAACTAATTGAAGACATGAAGTCTAGTTGCGATTTTTGCATTTTTATGCGATTTATATTTTTATACGTTTCACATAGTCTGATGTTTGATTATTTTTTATACATAGTAATGGAATTTTTCTATTCACAAAATTTAAAATTGCTCAAATGTATTGAATATTAATTGTATTTGTACAGATTGAATTTAAAATCAAAGAAAATAGTTTGGACATACTTACATAAATAGTATGATTTAATTCCAATTAAAAATTAATTCTTAAACAGCATGATCTGTTTAATTTTTTTTACTGCAGAAGAAGAATATGTGTAATAATATTTTTTACTTTTCTGATTTTGTTGTCATAAAAAAATTGTTATTCTAAATCTTTAAATAATACAATTGAATTGCAATTATTTAAAAATGTATGTACATAAGATAAACATTTCCGTAAAATTTTATAATATTTGTGAACATGTTCTTATTCTGAATGAATAAAGTTTGAAAAAACTCGTGTTCGATAAATAATATTTAATAAAAAAAATCATTTCAATTATGAATTTCCTTTTGCAACCAAAGTATAACAAGTAGTCTGACTTCTCTATTTTTCAATTGTGGATTAAATATAGTTCAATTCACATTAATTCTTTAACACACCGAATTTTATAATTTTATTTTAGACTTCTATCTCATTTTAATTTCCGATTATTGATAATTTTACCATAGTAATATTCGTTTTGTTTGAATAAAAAGATTTTTAGTTCAAAATCCAAACAAAGCCAAAACAAATACAATAAAATTCCAAAATCTTATATATAAAAAGAAGTCTACATTTTGATGTCACCACTAACTGCGAAAACCGGTCTACCGATTTCAACCAAAATTTCAGGGTACGTTGGGGATGGTCTGTAGATGGTTTATGTGAAGTTTGCACGAATAGTGGTTGCGGCATAGCGGTTCCGGAGATATGGCTTGACCGATTTTTATCAAATTTTCAGTGAATCTTCAGATTTTTGATTTTCGGTCTGTGGTGGAGGGGCGTGGTAAAATCAAATTTTTACACTATACCGCTAATGACACTATACCTAATGATTTCAAGGTCAGTAATAGTGGCCAAACTTTTGCAAATAAAAAAAAAAGTTAAAAAAAATCCAAAAAAAAAATTATTTTTATCCCCAACGATCAAACAATGCTAATTTTAATTTCGTTGCTTAATATTATTCCAAAAATTTTTATTCACAGTGGTGTACTCTGAAACGAATGATTTGGTGTAACATGTCATTTTCATATCGTTCGATAAAACAAGTAGGTCGCTGTTAACTTTGTACTATAAAAGTGCTTTTATATCAACCGATGATAAACAAAATTTCCGAAAGTACAACTAATATAGTAAACAACGTCGACAAATCAGATTTCGTTCCCGCCGAACTTCTGCCAAATGCAAATGAATATTCAATCCATTGTCGACAAGGTATTTACAAGTCTTACAACCGTGCAATTTTGGTACCAAAAAATGATAATGTCAACAAGCTCAATGAGCAAATTAATTGAAACTGACTGGCGAAACAATGAAATACAAATCGATTGACACAGTAATGAACGAAGAAGAAGCCTCAATTATTCTACTGGAACATTGAAGGTTGGATCACAGATAATGTTTCTCTGCAACATAAACGCGCCAAAATTATGCAACGGAACACGATTGACCATCAAAAAATGTTCACCAAATTTAATTGAGGCAACAATCATCGGTGGCAGATTAAAATGCTAAGACGTAATGATTTTACGCATACCAAATATTTCCAACGACAAAGCATAAGGCCAATCGTTGACTATTGCAGGCTTACATTTGGAAAATTCATGTTTCTTACAAATGAATTGCAAGATCAAATAAAAAATTACACAAAATGGATGAAAATATTTGCTGTTTAGTGGTCACACATTGGTCACATTACAAGAATGTTTTCTTATCGGCAAATAAATTTGTTTGACCAAATTCAGCTGTTTTCTTGTTTGCCATGCAAAAATATTTTATGTTCAAACTAGAAACATAAAATATTTGACGTTTAAATAAAAGTACCGAAATTTCAGAATTCTTTTAATTGTAAAGCAAAATCTAGTAATATTTTAATTTCTAGAAATGTCTTCTTTATTGATGAAAGAAATTAAAGGTTTTTGCAGCTTTATTTAATAATTATTTAGAAAAAATATTACCATAAATGTGACCACAAGTCAAATATATTTCCCCTTCGTGGGTTTGATAGTATTTCGGTGTAGTTTGATTAAACAAATATGGCAAACAAATGTGTACAGTGTGACCACAAAATCAACCCATGAATTATTTGATGTAGTTTTGATCAAACACATGAAACATCTTGTGTCAAATAATTTGCGTAGTCTGACCCTACCTTTAAAACCAATTTGGACATACGTAATCCAATAATGGGAAACAGCAAGCAATACCAGTACAGATTAAATACAGAGGGCACAATCCAAAATTATTAGAACCATGACGGGATGAATGAATGAATGATGGATGAATTTATTGTCAAAATGAAATTATTTGTCAAAATTACAAATATGTTTTTGGTACCAGTAACAAGATAAACAATTTTTAATGTTTTAAATCTAGCTAAAATGAGCCTAGATTACAATTCAGTGCTCCAAATGCTCAGCAAACTTTATTAAGTTTATTTTATTTCTTTTAATCTATATACATTAGAGTGCTCCAAAAAAATAAAATTGCGAATTTCGACCGTCCCCCCCTCTAGAATTGTTCTATGTATTGTAGAAACACATTGTGTAAAATATTAGGATGATAGGATAACGTTAACTGGTGGCGCAACGACGCTGAAGTTTTGAGGTGCATTTACAAGGGGAAAATATGCAATTTTTTCAGTTTTTGTAAAAATTTTGCCATTAAATAATGACTTTTACAATTTAATTTAAAAGAATCGAAATGTGTACGTAATTGTCGTTATAATAAGATATAAAAGACAAAAATTGGTGAAAAAATTTTAAAGTTATTAAAAAATCGCCAGGCCATTAACGTGTCTCAGGCCACTAGAACAAGAAATTTATGAACAAAATTAACATATTTTGAGAAATATTAAAATAAAAGCTTATTTTTACTTAAAATATATCCATATTTACTTGTATATGAGTTTTTGTCCTCGTAGGATACCGTTAACCTATTTGCAGGTATGACCAAAAAATTAAATTTTTTTAACGGCAGTTTCAAAACTCCAATTTCAAAATTTTAAAAATTTTGTTAAACAAATTTTAGAATTTTTTGATCATCACATGGGGATTTATTGACAACATAATAGGGACTAAAAATGTGAAAAAAGTATGTCAATACCTCCTATAGTTTTTCCGTACCTGCGATATACATTTTGCGATTTTCGAGAAAAACTAATTTTTTGGCCATATTTTGGGGAATGACCAGAATTTCCTTACTGTAATGATTTTTAAGTAAAAGCTGTTCAGAATAATATAGTCCAGGTAATTTTAAATATAGTCTGAAAGTTTTACTAAAATCGGAAAACTTTAACCCTTAAATCGTGAAGGTCAAAGGTCAATTTTTTCAATATTTGGAATTTCTCATGGAAAGATAGCGTAATGTTATATATTTTTGGGCTGATTTTGATGAAACTTAAGAAAAATATAAAATGAAGTCTAGTATTCACAATAACAGTACAAAAATGGAAATTAACCCTTAATAGCACTTGGGGTCCAAATGACCCTCAACTTTTAAAATCACGAAAAACACATTCATTTTGACCCCAAGTACTCTTACGGGTTAATTTCCATTTTTGTACTGTTATTGTGAATACTAGACTTTATTTTATATTTTTCTTAAGTTTCATCAAAATCGGCCCAAAAATATATAATATTTCGCTATCTTTCCATGAGAAATTCCAAATATTGAATAAATTGACTTTTGACCTTCACGATTTAAGGGTTAAAGTTTTCCGATTTTAGTAAAACTTTCAGACTATATTTAAAATTACCTGGACTATATTATTCTGAATAGCTTTTACTTAAAAATCATTACAGTAAGGAAATTCTGGTCATTCCCCAAAATATGGCCAAAAAAATAGTTTTTCTCGAAAATCGCAAAATGTATATCGCAGGTACGGAAAAACTATAGGAGGCATTGACATACTTTTTTCACATTTTTATTCCCTATTATGTTGTCAATAAATCCCCATATGATGATCAAAAAATTCTGAAATTTGTTTAACAAAATTTTTAAAAATTTGAAATTGGAGTTTTGAAACTGCCGTTAAAAAAATTTAATTTTTTTGGTCATACCTGCGAATAGGTTAACGGTATCCTACGAGGACAAAAACTCATATACAAGTAAATATGGATATATTTTAAGTAAAAATGAGCTTTTATTTTAATATTTCTCAAAATATGTTAATTTTGTTCATAAATTTCTTGTTCTAGTGGCCTGAGACACGTTAATGGCCTGGCGATTTTTTAATAACTTTAACATTTTTTCACCAATATTTGTCTTTATATCTTATTATAACGACAATTACGTACACATTTCGATTCTTTTAAATTAAATTGTAAAAGTCATTATTTAATGGCAAAATTTTTACAAAAACTGAAAAAATTGCATATTTTCCCCTTGTAAATGCACCTCAAAACTTCAGCGTCGTTGCGCCACCAGTTAACGTTATCCTATCATCCTAATATTTTACACAACGTGTTTCTACAATACATAGAACAATTCTAGAGGGGGGGACGGCCTGTACCTAGAAAGTTTTTTTCGTCCATACAATCTTGGAGCACTCTAATATACATATATAAAAATGTAATGTCATCACGTGAGAACGGCTGGAGCGATTTGGCTGATTTTTTTTATTCGATTCGAAATTTTCAGGAGATGGTTTGTAAAGAAAAAAAATTCAAAAATTCCGGGTAAAACTCGGAAATTCTTTTTTTTTTGTGAGTCCAGTAATAAAAAATGTAATAAAAAAGCTCCCTAAAGTTTGTAGTACAAATTTAGATATTTTATTTGCAAATAAATAAGAACAGGCTGATGTGCGTGGGTTGGAGAAACTTGAAGAACTAACATTAGTAAATGCTACCGGGCGAAGCCGGGGCGATCCACTAGTATATATTAATAATGTTTACATTTATCTTATATATATTAAAGAGTTTAGATACTTTGTTTCTTTTCTGCTTAGTAGTTAAATTTGAATTTTGTGAGCTTTTAGTAATTATTTAATATACAAAAGGAAGGAAAAAAATTTACAAAAACCTTTAAGAATCAGTGGTTTTAGGATAAAATGTTATACTAGAGTATATTGAGTATAGGATTTTGACTGGAGTTCATTTATGTGTAAATATTGAGAGTATTGACATCATCTGTTGAAATTTAGTGTTAATCTATTTATTTTATCTTGAACGAGTTCAATGCCAGGCAATGTGTGGAGTCGTTGCGTAGAATAGTGCCAAGGAAGGTTGTATAACATCTTGAGATGTTTGTTTTGGGCTATTTGAAGTTTTTTAAGATGACATTTAGCAGAAGTGGCCCAGACTGGAGCACAGTAAAACATTAGAGGGTGAAATATGGATTTTAGGATTAATTTTTTGTTATCGACACTAAGAGTTAGTTTCTGGGATAGAGATAATCTACATTCTTCGCTTAAACCTAAATTAAACTAAAAATTGTGTTTCTCACTTATTGTTTATATGCTATATAATCTAGGTTTAACTGAGCATCATTGGTGAGTTAAACCTAAGTATAAAATGCCAAAGCACAAACAGATGGAAAATAAAATAAACAATTCAGCACAGCAGCTCTTTGTTTTTATTTGCTTTATTAACATCAATATAATTTTTAATATACATTTTATATACTTTTATGTCGCTTTTTCTTTTAGAAAGTTAAAATTTACAAAAAAAGTTATGTAACGCGGTTGCTTTTTCTTATAAATGTATAGTATTGCCATATTTATATGAAAAAATTTGAAGAATAAACATGTGATTTGACTGAAAAGTATGGCAATGGTAACAAAATTAATTCACTAGTGAGAAACACAATCATTGGTTAAATTCCGGCAAAATATGTTATGTTAAAATAGCGTGTTAAGCTGAGTTTAACTGACAAGTAAGAAACTAGCTCTAAGACAACTTTTTCTGTTAATAAGCGGGTACATTATACAAATTAACTTCTTGATCTTATCTAATATATGTGGTATATGATTTTTAAAATTTAGTTGGATGCAGTATTATTTGATTTGAAATATTTGACGTTGTTTTTCCAACTAATATCGTGATCCATGAATCGAATTGGGTTTTGCGGTAAGAAATATGACTTCCGCTTTCAATATACTGATTTCTTTGTTTAACCGCGTCATTTGGCGATGATCATTAAATCCATGTACCGATTCCAATTTCGTCAATATATATTTCTAAATTGAATCATTATTTGTATGTAATTTGGCAAATCTTTAACAACTGGTTTTATTCTTCGCTTGGGTGTACTTTCATCAATTCCCTTCTTAACAGCATCGTTAAAAATTTCGATAATTTCATCAATTTGGTTTGTATTTGTTATTTCTGACATGTCAATAGTACTAGAGAGGCTTCTATTTATTGATGTTTGAAACCGATGCCAATTTGTTTTCTTAAATACGTATTGCATGTTGTTTACGATATCTACTCTAAGAGTTATAACACTAGAGATTGGAAGATGATCAGAACCGAGCTCATTTATTACTTTTACAGCTGCTAAGTTATGTGCTACATTTGTTAAGAAAAAATCCAACGTAGATGGTTGCCTAGATGGATCAGAAGGAATATAGGTGCTTTCATGAGGAAAAACTATTTGAGTATTATTCAGTTGTATTTTGTTATAAAGGATATTTCCCCAACAGTTACTTCTTTGGCACCCCCAATAATTGTGTCTGGAATTATTGTTACTGGATGTTGTTAGTTTTCCAATATCTGATGCGAATAATTTTTTACGCGAGGAATCACTTCCTGCGGTTCTGCCAGGAAAGTAGCACGAGTAAATATCAATGAAATCGTTGGTAGTATGCACTCTTATACCAATATTTTCAATTAAAGATGTGTTTATAGGGTGTATTAATTCGTGACGAATGTTCTTTTTGATAAATATTGCTAAACCTCCACCAATGCCTTCTTGACGATCATTTCTGTAGCAGTAGTAATTTTGCTGTTTTATTGATATTTTATCATTTAGCCAGGTTTCACAAATAAGGCAGATGTCGACATTAGTTTTAACCAGAAATTGGAAAAATTCGTCTCTTTTATTTCGAATGCTACGTGCGTTCCATTGTATTATTGATTTAATGAATTGGGAAAGTTAGCACTGTAGTTTGTGTTATTGTTATGGTTTTGAGTATTTTGTCTGACACGATTTGGTTGAGACCTTTGTCTAATTTTGTTATAAGATTCTCTACTAGGGCAATCGGGGGACATAGCTTTATGGGCTCCATTACGGTTTGCACACTTCTCGAAAGATGCTTTACAATCGGCGGTTTTATGATTACCAGCGCAATGGGCACAAAATGTTTTGACCATACATCTGCTAGAACCGTGTCCAAACATTTGGCAGTTATAGCATGTTGGGTTTTTGGTATTCCAATCTAACTTTAATGTAATTTATGGAGGAGTAATTTTGGCTTAACTCCTTTAAAGTTATTGATTTCCTTTCGAAATATACTATAAAAATGATTTGTTCATTATTATCTCTGGTTTTAGTGACAATTTTAACGACGATTTTTAATGATAGATGGATTGGTTTTATCTAAACCAAGTAAAATCGCTTTATACGGCTTTTAATTTTTAGAGGCAAATGTAAAGTGTTCTAACTTGAAATTGTTTGATAATGCCACACGAACATTATCAAAATCATTCTTATTTTCGCAAAAAAGTTTGAAGCCAATAGATATTTTACGTATAGAATATTGGGTGAATTCCAAAATGTATGTATGCAATGCAACCTTAAAAAGTCGAGCGATTCTTAACGCAACCGTGTAAACTTTGATAATGTTTCATATCGCAAAATGTATGAAAAAGTAAAAACAGGCAGTATGATAAGTTTTTTTTTAAATTTTTAGTACGCGTTTGCATGCTTTGTCTTGATAAAGATAAGACTGCATTGCATACATACATTTTAGAATTCACCCATTCTTTTACTTCCATTATTCTACGCATTTCATGTAATTGTTCAGTTTTATACCATTTTCACACGACGGCATTATTCGTCATTCACGCTCTCATTCGTCATTCAACCCCCAATTACGAACTGAATTACATGATTCGCCATACAGAATTTCAAGTGCGAATTACCTTGTTCGTACGTAATTCAGTTTGAATTACCTTATGAATTACGAACGAATGACTGTCATCTCTAATTTTTATCGATTATTTATGTATCAAAATCAGCTGTCCAAACAAAAATGTCAAAACAAAACAAAATAAAGAAAAATATTTTTGTATTAAATAAATAAATTAAAAGAAATAAAAAGTCTGATTAAAGTTAAATTCATTTGTAGAAGTAGCAGCTCTGCCATTCTTTCAGCCCACACCTCTAATAAAGCCCGCTCGCTGCCCTGGTTACACTTGCTTGCACTTTTTCCTTTTTCTAATAATGAAAATAATAATTAAATTATATTTGTTTAATTAATAATGCTACAATTTTATGTTTTTACTTACCTTTTTTATCCATTGCCAAATTACAAATTTAAAATTCGCACCAAACAAACAAAATAAACAAAAAAACAAAACATGTAAACAGAAGAAAAAAAACAACAAGAAGAAGAAATAAATAAATGTCAAACTGAATTACGAATGTTGTCGTGTAAACAGGTTGATTCGCAATCGTAATTCAAAACGCGAATTAAGTAATTCAGACTGCCGTGGAAACATGGCATTACATTTTAATATTGTTATTGGTGGTACCTTAACCTTAACAGCTGTTTTAACGATAACTTCATCCTCAATATCGCCGTCATCGATTGTTTGTAGAGGTGTATAATAGCTATGGTTGTCAGTTCTCTGAGAACCGTTTGTTATTTGTTTTTTATTCATGTTCTGCCTAGAAGAGGCAACAACACCATCAACTCTTTTAAAAATTCAATAGTGCCGAACATTTTTTAAAACATCATAAAAATATACAACATACATACATCGATACAACACCGGATGTGAATTGGTCAATTCTAAATAAAATAAAAAAAAACACATTGAATAAATTTGTATAAGATACACATAATATAAAACTACAAAAATAAACACATATCTTGTAATTTGGGAAAAGATTTAATAAAATACTTTAGGTCTTATTCATAAACAATTTTTAAATTTAATCAAATTTTGTATGGAAATTTTGCTTTAAAACTTTGTTAAAATTTTAATTTTTTATGAATATGTGGGTTTTTGTTTATTTCTTACTTTACGTTTCTTTTAAACTGGGTTTGGAATTTTTATTATCAAAGCTTTATACTATTATATATTCATAATAAACTAAACATATATATGTAACGATACAATAAATGGTATTTATTTAGCTATCAAAGTAGTAAATATTATTGTTTTTAATGTGTAATGTCACCCGTGACATACTGTAATACGTAATTTTTTTTTAGCATTTAATTAAAAGAAAATCCTGAATTTTTTTGGGAAAGAACTTGAACGATTTGTAATTTTCACAAAAATTAAATTTCTAAGCATATTTTTAATATAAAAATATTATTTTCTGTACATCAGAGAAATCATTATCTCACAAGGAATAATAACAAGAAGTGAAACGCTGTCAAATATGTATTAGTTTTCAAACCACTTTCACAACACTCCTCAAACACACAGAGTTGTAAAAAAGCGACCTTAAAAATTATAACAAAATTGTATTACAATTAAATTTAAAAATTCAAACAATTCTCAATTTATTTAATGTATATTTGACCTGGAAAGATTATATAATTAGATTTTTATGCTTTTTATTCCATAATTTCTGCAAAAATTAACTTTTACAAGTGTGTTTTTTTCCGTTTTAATTTCAACACCCAAAAATTAAAAGTCAAAATAATTAAAAAAAACATTTTTTGTTTGTGCAAAATATACATGTTTCGGTTATTTTAATGGTTTATATGTGTGGAAAAAAATAAAAGAATATTATGTGTCTGTGAAAAATTGTGTTAGAATTGCAATTTTATTGAAATTTTCAAGAAAAAGTTTTGAAGTCATATCTCTCTCTCAAGTGTGTTGAATTCACATACTACTTGTATGTGAGAAGAGAGAGAAGTTGTTGTTGTGGAAAATTTGAGAGGCTTCCCTTCTTGTTATTCTTTGTTATCTCATTACAACATCAGATTTAATACTAACTATAAATTTCTCTTTGCAGAAACCAACGACTCCTTAATTGTTTCAAGGACACGCTATTGACTTATTGTATTGTATTAATTAAATATACATAAGAAATTAATCATCTATAAACAAATACAAATACAACAAATAAGAATATTAAAAAATACATTAAAAAAACAATAAGTTCAAACAAATTTATTGTAAATTGTCGATTTTTGAAGTCTACTCTTATTGATATTCAAGGTCCATATAGTTGATTTTTTCACTCTCTTGGAGTAGAAGCTCCGAACGAGAGATTTGAAAAATCATTAGGAAGACGACAGACCCAAGGGAAAGAATAAAAACAAAGCATTTGACATGTCTGCTGATTCGCCCAGGCGTTCATCTGGCAGCGCCAGCCGTGGATTGGTGGCTGTACCAGCCATAGTACCACCCCAGGTTGTTAGTGATCGATCTATTTTGGATTCTGCTATTGGTTTTATAAATGAAGTTACTTTAGCCCATCAGCCTCCAATAGATCCAAAAGATACCATAACTTGGGCAAGATTTGAAACAGCTGCTGATATAAGCGACCCTCGTTTTGGGGAAGATTGGGAATTAGAAGGCAATGTTGCACCTCCTCTACTTCTTATTTTGGGATATGGTTTGGGTGTTCAAGTGTGGGCTATACCTGCTAACGGCGAAGCTGTTGAAGTGCTTTCTTGGCGACATGGTATAGTTTCAGCCTTAAGAGTTCTTCCAACTCCTGTAACAACACTTGCTGTCGAAGAAAATGGTCGTGCCGACGAACCCATTGATGCTTTTGGGGAGAAAAGGCCTTTAATTGCTCTAGTTGATGGGAGCTCAACGTCGGGTTCTCAGCCCCAGTTTTGTGCAGTAAACTTTATATCGCTCAAAAATGGCGCGCAGGTGAAAACGATCAAGTTTAAAAATCCTGTTATTGATATACTGGCCAATCGTTCTTCGGTTGTAATTACTTTTCATGAACGTATTGCAGTTTTTGATGCCCGAACATTAGAGGATCGTTTATCGATTACAACATGCTATCCCAGTCCAGGGTAGGTTCCAACTAAAATTAAAACGTTTGAATCTGATGCGAGATTTTTATAAAAACATGACAATCCAAAAGGACATACATACATACATACATACACAATTTAAAAAAATTTCTAAACTTTGGCTTGTCATACTTTTTTACAAAATAATTTTGTAATTTAACACAATGTTTTCCTTTAGCATCAATCCTAATCCCGTTGCCTTAGGACCTCGATGGTTAGCATATGCAGAAAATAAACTTTTGCATTCTAAACGCAGTGGAGGCGGCTGTGATGGGGATGGCGTAGCAAGTTATACAGCCACCGTATTAAACGCATCGAAATCTTTAGTAAAAGGTTTGAGAGAGTTAGGCGAACAAGTCGCTGCTGGATTGACGGGTACTTCCGGCATTGCTGTTAATTCAAAGAATGCGTCTTTTGATTCAGGTTGTGGACTTGAAACAAAACAATCTGGTATAGTTACCATTATAGATATAAAGGTATGAAAAAACAATATTTATTTACAATTTTATGTATTTATCTACATATATTTTCATTGGCCAAATATTTTACAAAATATTCGAGAAAAAGTTATTTAGTCTTACAGGACTTTTGTAATTTTCGGTGCTAGATTTATAATTTAAAAGAGTAAAAAAACATTAATAATTTATAAAAATATACGAAAAGTTGAAAGCAAGGTTTTATAAGTAATTTAACTTCGATAACATCTGAGCACTAATTTTTTCTACTATTTTAATAATCATAAATTAAAAGCTAAATTATTTTACACTACTGTCCAAATCCGAAGCCGTTTGATTGGTCGGACACTAATGAATAGCATGGTCAATGCTCGCCAATGACACGCATTTATTATTTTTGCATTTCTTTTTTTTTTGTTGCGAAGAAATATTTGTATTAATAACAAATAAACGTTATAAAACAAAACTGTGTATTTATTATTTAAAACAATACGTTATCAGGAAGATGGAAAATTGAAATTAATTAAAGTCAAGACACTGTTCAATAATCCTAATGCGATTAATTACACCTTACGACACTCAATATTAGACACGAACCGGATGATATACATACGTCTGAAACAATAAATTAAATGGAGAAAACTGCGTTTTCAGTTTTTCATTTCGTGATCCTGTTTCCTTTTAAAAGGACTTCAAATTTTCAGAGGAGTACATTTTTAAAAAAATGTTTTAAAATACTTCTGATCATCCTACTATGTCAAATTTGGTGTCAAATGATCAAGAAGAGTTGTAAAATAATTTGTATTATCTTTATTTTATCCTGTAAGGATTAAAAGATGTCATAAATGTCCTTTCAAATTTTTATCCTTGAATATCCTTTTAGATTTCCAATGATCCAATTATTGAATACCACATGCCAAAATTTCATCCTTCTATCTATTTTTCTATTTTAAATTTGAATTATTTGATTTTTTATATTTTATTTTAATATTTCATTCAAAAAAAAGAATATAACAAAATCCGTTGTGAAAAGCAACGAAGACGACTTTTTAATAAACAAGTAAAATGGTATAGTCGGGCAAAACCGAACTTAGGATACCCTACACCGGGTATATGATTATAAAGAGTTTTCTTTTGATATGAAACTTATTTGTGTTGAATCTTATTTGAATACATACATTTTCGGTAGTGGGCCTTATATGGGAGCTATGACTAATTATGGACCAATCGTCACAAAATTTGGTGGGATGAATTGCGAATATATGAAACATATTTGTGTTGAATTTTTTTTTGGATACTGACATATATATTTCAAAGATTTATGTATATTAATGACATTTTTGAGAATGTTGCTTATATGGGAGCTATGGAATATTGTTGACCGATCGTCACGAAATTTGGTCGTGACAGTTCGGCTTACATAAAACTTAATTGTGCTGAATTTGGTTTGAATATGTTTATAATTAAGATATTTATTTATGAGAGCTTAACTATTTTCAAATAGGCCAATTGTATGGGGGCTAGGATAAATAATGGGCTGATTCTAACCAAATTCCTTGCCTTTGTCCTTGGGGCAATATAATGGTTTGTGCCAAATTTTGTCGAATTATCTTTAAACCTGCGACCTGTAGTTTGATTACAAGGTTTACATGGACGGACATCGCTTAGTCGACTCAGAAAGTGATCTTGAGCAGATTGGTATACTTTAAGGCAATATTTTTGTATGTTGCAAACAACAACCGTAACCCATTATACCTCCCCCACTATGGTGGTGTAGTTTATAAACATGCACTTTTCTTAATAAAACTTTTGTGTATACTAATAAATTTTTTTTATATTTTAATTTGACCTTTATATATATAAAGGATGAAATTTTGACATTTAGTATAGAATATTTGGGTCTTTAACGCACTATTCTTTTAAAAGGATTTTATTGGCAATCTTAAAGGATATTAAAGGATAAACATTTTAAAGGACATCTTTTGATCCTTACAGGATAAAATAAAGATAATACAAAATATTTTACAACTCTTCTTGTTCTTTTGAGATTGTTGGAATAGCAGGAGTATTTTTAAATATTTTTTGAAAAATGTACTTCTTTGAAACTTTGAAGTCCTTAAAAAAGGACACAGGATCATGAAATGAAAAACTGAAAACACAGTTTTTCTCCATTAAATTTATAGTTTCAGACGTATATCATCCGGTTCGTGTCTAACGAATTTTTTCTCTATTTGTCGGACGGTGTTATATGTACAGCTATGGACATATAAATGGCACATTTTACCAAAAGTTCTTTCTTATGCTACTATATCGTAAATACTATTAACAAACAAAAAATTTTTGGTTTTTTGCAAAGTTTTATTACTTATCTTTAAAATGAATATAAACAAAAATTTAAATTCATTATTTTAAAAAAATTTCTTTATTAAGAAAAAAAACACCACTGAAATCAGCTGGACACATAAATGGCACAATTTTTAAAAAAGAGAAAAAAATCATTTTAATATTTCATTTGTTGGTTTTTTGGTATGTACAAATATTTTACTATTAATATTAGTGATGTAGCCTTTGTTTTTGATAACAGCTTCTCACCTGCGACCCATATTTTCCACTAGTTTTTGGCATTTTGTTTTGGGTATGGCATACGAATCTTTCTGAGCCGCCAACCACAGATCGTCCATATTTTTATAATTTTATTGTTGCTGTATCAACCTTGACTTCGTTCCAAAGGTCCTCTATAGGATTTAAGTCAGGGCACTGGGCTTGCCAATCCAAAACTTCGATCTTCTCTGCACAAAACCACATCTTTTACTACTTTAGACGAGTGTTTGGGGTCAATATCTTGCATTAACTGGCATGGAATCGAAAGCATATGGCTCCATATGGTTTATTATAATATCTAAGTACTGAAACTTATCCATTTTGTCATTGATTTTTATAAGGGGACCTACGCCATGCCAAGAAAATGCACCCTAAACCATAATGCTATCACCACCGCGTTTCTCCATCTTCTGAATGAACCGAGGATTGTACACTTGTCCTTAAGGACGATGAACAAAGGTTCTGCCATCTGTTCCTATCCTATTAATTTTTGTTTCGTCACTCCATAACACGTTTTTCCAAAAAATAATGGGCTTTTCTCTATGGATTCTGGCGATGACTAATTGTTTTGAAATATTTTTGGTTTGGGGTGTTTTTTTTTGGCATGGCGTAGGTCCCCTTATAAAAATCAATGGCTAAATGGATAAGTTTCAGTACTTAGATATTATAATAAACCATATGGAGCCATATTCCTTCGATTCCATGCCAGTTAATGCAAGATATTGACCCCAAACACTCGTCTAAAGTAGTAAAAGATGTGGTTTTGTGCAGAGAAGATCGAAGTTTTGGATTGGCAAGCCCAGTGCCCTGACTTAAATCCTATAGAGGACCTTTGGAACGAAGTCAAGGTTGATACAGCAACAATAAAATTATAAAAATATGGACGATCTGTGGTCGGCAGCTCAGAAAGATTCGTATACCATACCCAAAACAAAATGCCAAAAACTTGTGGAAAATATGGGTCGCAGGTGCGAAGCTGTTATCAAAAACAAAGGCTACATCACTAATATTAATAGTAAAATATTTGTACATACCAAAAAACCAACAAATGAAATATTAAAATGATTTTTTTCTCTTTTTTAAAAATTGTGCCATTTATGTGTCCAGCTGATTTCAGTGGTGTTTTTTTTCTTAATAAAGAAATTTTTTTTAAAATAATGAATTTAAATTTTTGTTTATATTCATTTTAAAGATAAGTAATAAAACTTTGCAAAAAACCAAAAATTTTTTGTTTGTTAATAGTATTTACGATATAGTAGTATAAGAAAGAACTTTTGGTAAAATGTGCCATTTATATGTCCATAGCTGTATATGTACATTCAAATTTTATGTAGTAAAAATGTAGTGGCCATTAAATTTTGTGAAATGTTTTCCTGATGTGTTATCAAATATTTTTTATAATAACATTACATAAAATCTTTTAGAATCCCCTTAGGGATTACAGTCCCACATCAGGTGTGCCAACATCAAGCAAACAAACTGCGGGAACGGATTCGATTATAGCTCATTTTATAGCGCACTCAGAAGCGTTAGTTGCAATGGAGTTTGATAACTCGGGAATGGTTTTAGTAACCGCTGATCGTAGAGGGCACGATTTTCACGTGTTTCGCATCCAACCTAATCCTGTGGGATCCAGTCTCGCGGCTGTACATCACCTATACATATTACATCGTGGTGATACTAGTGCCAAAGTGCAAAACATTTCATTAACGTTGGATTCTCGCTGGGTTGCTGTATCAACACTTCGTGGCACAACTCATGTTTTCCCCATTACACCATACGGAGGTGCTATGGGTGTTAGAACTCACACGTCTCTACATGTGGTTAATAAATTATCTCGTTTTCATCGTTCTGCCGGCTTGTCGGCTGACGGGCGTTCTAATTCGCCTATATCACATTCGGAGAGTACAACATTTACTCAATCACTACAGCCTTATCATAATTCAGCATTACCACCATTTCCTCGCCCAACGGTAGTTATGCCGTTGGCTCAATTAAGACAACCTTTTGCTCTGGGCTCTCCACCAGGATCGGCAACTTTGGCAGGAGTTAAATCTGTTGCAGGTAGCTCGGGTTCTGGATCGCAACGTCAAAGATTATCCTCATTATCAGATGACAGCGGAAAACCGCTAAGTGTCTGTGCTATTTTTGCAAAATCACGTTCGTGGCTTTTAGACCCCCCCAATGTTACTCGAGAAGCTCCACACCGTATGCAACGCAAAGCTGTAGATTCGTTGTTTGTAATGGCCGGACACGGTGCCCTTATACAATATGATTTGGATACAAAACTTGCTTCAAGTATGTTTATCCTCACATATGTATTTACATATGTATTTTGTTTCATTTATTTATTAAACTATTTGATTTAGATGTTGCCAAAGAAAAAATATGTGACGATACTCCCATTGAATTGGAAGTCGAGGCTAAAGCTCAGTGGGATTTGGGTAGGCGTAAAGAAGGATCTCAAGAGATAATGCCGCCTCTATCCGCTGATAATTGGTTAATTAAAAACCGAAATTCTTGCATGCTAACCGATAGCTCTCGCCAATTCGATGACTCAGATGATCGGAGCGAATCATGGCTAGCACAAGTTGAAATTATAACACATGCAGGACCACATCGGCGTCTCTGGATGGGACCGCAATTTGTTTTCAAAACTTACAACACACCAAGCGGGTAAGATGTTTAATTGATAAAAAAAATAATATTTTTAATATAAAATAAAATTGCTTTATTTATTCTTCTGTCTTAGGTCTAACTTAAGCCATGTCGACATTGAAGCCGTAGAAATAGGTACAACAAAATCTAACACTACTACCACATCCGAAAAAATTGATCATTCAAGCCCTTTGAATATGCCGTTAACGTCAACAGGCCGTTCAAGTGCTGTACCAGTTCTTATTGAATCTGGATCATACAGTAAGGCTCTTATATATACATGTATCGATTTTAATTACATACATTTTATTCAAATATCTCATTTTAATAATCTATAGGCAGCATTGAACAAAGTCCCAAATTGATGGATCGTTTCCGACATGATCATCTGGATTCTGACTTTTCAGTAGCTCATGGTGATTCTCGTTTAAAAGAAGATTTAGCTGATGCAATGCGTGAATCGCCTTCTGCAGCTGCTTCATCGAAAGACACCGGTAAGCCTTTGATCATTATTGTTTTTTATTTTTTTGTATTGCATTTGTGGTTGTACATATTAGTTCATGTTTTTGTGTTATTGTTTTGTTCGTCTAATTTATTTTTTTAATTGTAACTGGCTTTAATCAAGTTTTAAATAACCATCTATAATATTTTAAATGAAATATATTTAAATCAAAGGTTAAAAAATACATGAAGAAGATCAAAAACGTTGAGGAGAAATATTAAAAGAATAATAAATCTAATCTGATCACAATGTGGAGGTTTAAAGTTAGTAATTAAAAAAAGTACTGCTTATGACTTTTCAAAAACAGGTTTTCGAATAGTTTCAATTGTTGAAATTTTTAGTAAACCAGAAGCAATTATGAGTATTCTGAAAAAATGGCTTTCTTTCAAAACAGAAAATTTCAGCCAAAAATTTGTATTTAATGCAAATTTTTTTCGTTTACTAGTTTTGTATCACAGTGTTATTAATGAAATTTAAAAATATTAAAAATAAATTGACAAGGATTGTATTAAATTTAACATTTTAAATTCTCTAGATATCAATAAACATTATTATTATTAAATAATAATAAAAAACAGTAACGGTAATTGCAGTTATTTCAATAACAGTATCTTATAGATAAGGATAGTCGAGGGTAGATAAAAATTAGATCATATGTATAACAAAAGTGTGACCATGCCTTAAATACAAAAATTTAATTAATTTTTTTGTACATCCAAAAAAGAAATTGGTAAAAATTCGTGGAAAAAATTAGCAAAAAAATCTTTAATAAAAATTCGAACAAATATTTACAGTGCCGGACTTAAATATTCACACAGCATACAGATTTATCTTTAATCTTCCATATTTTTTAAACGAAGGCCACAACTATCGTACGGGTTTCAAAAAAATATTTATTTACATATAACTTATTCAAATATATGGAAAAACTAAACATAAGTTGGCACATTTCAGAAAAAAAATTTAACTAATGTTTCGAAGTTCGATTTTAAGGGGACAAAAATATCCACACAGTTTCTAATTTTTAATAGAAACGTTCCCAAGCTTTAACTTTAGAGCGCATTGTAGTAGGGTTTCTTTTAAAATATTAAGGTACACTGTTTTGTCCATTGAACCATACAACCCCACAACATGACCCCTTCTCCACCATGTTCGACACTGTTTAATACATTGTTATTTTCCAATTCAGTGTTTGGCCTTCTCCAAACTCTTACTCTGTCGTCCGATTGAAAAATACTTACAAACAATCTTACAAAAATAAATATGAAGATTTCTGGAACGTAATACTATTCTTAGATACTATTTTTCAATAATATTTTTTAATCGGACGACAGAGTAAGAGTTTGGAGAAGGCCAAACACTGAATTGGAAAATAACAATGTAGTAGACACTGTCAAACATGGTGGAGAAAGGGTCATGTTGTGGGGTTATATGGTTCAATGGACAAAACAGTGTACCTTAATATTTTAAAAGAAAACCAACTACAATGCGCTCTAAAGTTAAAGCTTGGGAACGTTTCTATTTTCAACAGTACAATGACCTCAAAAACACAGCCCATGACGTCTGAATATGAATAGTGCATCATGTTCCCCACATTCTCCCGACTCCTCCGCAATCACCTGACATGAATTCCATAGAACATTTGTGGGATAAATTGGTCGAACGTGTAGGAAAGCACCATATTATTAGTAAGACTCAACTTAAAGAAGTTCTGTTACAAGAATGGAAAAATATTGGAGCTGACGTCACCAAAAATTGGTCGATTCAATGCCAAGACGATTAAAAGAAGTCATTAAAAAGATAGGCTACTCCACAAAATATTAAACTATTAAAAAAAACTATTTTCCTATTAAAAATTAGAAACTGTGTGAATATTCTTGTCCCCTTAAAATCGAACTTCGAAACATTAGTTAAATTTTTTTCTGAAATGTGCCAACTTATGTTTAGTTTTTCCATATATTAAGTTATGTGTAAATAAATATTTTTTTGAAACCCGTACGAAAGATGGGGCCTTCATTTAAAAAATATGGAAGATTAAAGATAAATCTGTATGCTGTGTGAATATTTAAGTCCGGCACGTAGGTAAAAAATGATTAAATTAAATGAAATATACACATCTGCTCAAAATAATAGATACACCAAAATTTATTTTTTAAAAACGAAAAAAAATAATGGTATATTGTAAAATTATAAAAAAAATTCAGTCGATTTTTATTTATAGTTAAAAGGAGAGTAAAAAACAAAAACAAAATATTTCATAATTAATAATAAATATTATAAAGTAAATTAAATTTCTTAAATTTCGAAAAATTTGGTGCTCATAATAATAGATACATTTTTAAAAATTCTTATTAAACAAAAGCTAATAAATTTTATCTTAAAAAAATTAGTTTATTATTAAAGTAAAGCTAGTATCCAGTATATCCACCTTTGTTTTGTAAAACTTTCTCCACTCTTCTGGGCATACTGGATATCAAGTTCCGACACTTCTCCAATGGAATCTCGTACCATATTTTTTGCGTTTTCTCCCATAAATCGTCTTTATTTTTGAAAACTTCCTTCGAAAGCCTTATCTTTAATTCACTCCACAAGTTTTCTATTGGGTTTAAATCAGGGGATTGGCTGGGCCAGCTTAAAACAGGTACGTTATTCTCCAAGATCCAGTTTTTAACTAATCTTGAACTATGTTTTGGGTCGTTGTCCTGCTGGAATGTCCATATTAATGGCATATTTTCCGATGCATATGGAAGCATTACGTTTTCCAATATGTCTCTATACCCACTAGCATTCATGGTATCTTCTATTCGGAATATCGGACCAACACCATTCCATGAAAAGCAACCCCAAACCATTATGTTTCCCCCGCCATGTTTTACCGTCTTTTTTGTAAATTTAACGTGGAATTCTTTTCCTTTTGGTCAGCGTACATTTCTTTGGCAGTCGTTTCCAAACAAATTTATTTTTGTTTCGTCGCTCCATAAAATATTTCTCCATTTTTTTTCGCCTTCACACCCGGACCATTGTAAGTGCTCTTTAGCAAATTCTAATCTTGTCTTGATATTTTTTTGGCGCATTAGTGGCACTTTTCTGGCAATTCTTCCCGGCAATTTAGCTTGTAAAAGACGACGACGAACTGTTTGTGGACTGATTTCGTTACATAGCTCCGCAGAAATAGCTTTCGATGATATGAAAGGGTCTTTTTTAACCATAAGGACGATCCGCCTATCTGTTTCTGGACTGGTTTTCTTTGGTCTACCGCGAGTTTCTCTTTTTTGTTTTTTAGATAAAGCATTTTGGACAAAATGTAAAGATCTTCATATGCTCTTTGCTATTTCCCGTAATGATTTTCCTTGATTTCTCATCGTTTGAACAATTTTTTTCTCATCTTCGGTACAATGATGATTTCGTCCCATTTTCTTCAAAAGAGTCCTATTTTTTATAAAATTGTTGTTAAAATTTAAATTATACTTACTGTTTCACGTAAATAGGAACAAAAAATTGCACAAAAAAAAAATTGTACACATCTGCTCAAAATAATAGATACACCAAAATTTATTTTTTAAAAACGAAAAAAAATAATGGTATATTGTAAAATTATAAAAAAAATTCAGTCGATTTTTATTTATAGTTAAAAGGAGAGTAAAAAACAAAAACAAAATATTTCATAATTAATAATAAATATTATAAAGTAAATTAAATTTCTTAAATTTCGAAAAATTTGGTGCTCATAATAATAGATACATTTTTAAAAATTCTTATTAAACAAAAGCTAATAAATTTTATCTTAAAAAAATTAGTTTATTATTAAAGTAAAGCTAGTATCCAGTATATCCACCTTTGTTTTGTAAAACTTTCTCCACTCTTCTGGGCATACTGGATATCAAGTTCTGACACTTCTCCAATGGAATCTCGTACCATATTTTTTGCGTTTTCTCCCATAAATCGTCTTTATTTTTGAAAACTTCCTTCGAAAGCCTTATCTTTAATTCACTCCACAAGTTTTCTATTGGGTTTAAATCAGGGGATTGGCTGGGCCAGCTTAAAACAGGTACGTTATTCTCCAAGAACCAGTTTTTAACTAATCTTGAACTATGTTTTGGGTCGTTGTCCTGCTGGAATGTCCATATTAATGGCATATTTTCCGATGCATATGGAAGCATTACGTTTTCCAATATGTCTCTATACCCACTAGCATTCATGGTATCTTCTATTCGGAATATCGGACCAACACCATTCCATGAAAAGCAACCCCAAACCATTATGTTTCCCCCGCCATGATTTACCGTCTTTTTTGTAAATTTAACGTGGAATTCTTTTCCTTTTGGTCGGCGTACATTTCTTTGGCAGTCGTTTCCAAACAAATTTATTTTTGTTTCGTCGCTCCATAAAATATTTCTCCATTTTTTTTCGCCTTCACACCCGGACCATTGTAAGTGCTCTTTAGCAAATTCTAATCTTGTCTTGATATTTTTTTGGCGCATTAGTGGCACTTTTCTGGCAATTCTTCCCGGCAATTTAGCTTGTAAAAGACGACGACGAACTGTTTGTGGACTGATTTCGTTACATAGCTCCGCAGAAATAGCTTTCGATGATATGAAAGGGTCTTTTTTAACCATAAGGACGATCCGCCTATCTGTTTCTGGACTGGTTTTCTTTGGTCTACCGCGAGTTTCTCTTTTTTGTTTTTTAGATAAAGCATTTTGGACAAAATGTAAAGATCTTCCTATGCTCTTTGCTATTTCCCGTAATGATTTTCCTTGATTTCTCATCGTTTGAACAATTTTTTTCTCATCTTCGGTACAATGATGATTTCGTCCCATTTTCTTCAAAAGAGTCCTATTTTTTATAAAATTGTTGCTAAAATTTAAATTATACTTACTGTTTCACGTAAATAGGAACAAAAAATTGCACAAAAAAAAAATTGTATATAAACAAATTACAAATTACTGATGTGTATCTATTTTTATGAGCAAATAATTTTTTGTAATTCAAATAAATTCGTTTTTAAAAATCAACATGAAAGCAAATAGTTGCCAGATTTTTGACTGACATGACATTGCCAGATAGAAATTTTAATAATATGATGTATTCTTAACGCTTGCGAGGAAATTTTCAATGTTACCGCCATTTAAATTTTTTCCAATTAGGTGTATCTATTATTTTGAGCAGATGTGTATATTTATTTATATGGCATTAAAATATACAAGCTTTAATTTATAAAATATCATAATATGAGGTCATTATTATATTGTTTGGAGTTGTTTGCTATTAATAAAGTCTTCTAATAAACACTTGTTGAAAACGTTTTTTTAGTATAATATACTAACACTGAAATGTTTGATCAATGTTGGCATACTGTTTTTCCAACAGTTTAGTAACATCTTCTTCATTGTCTAAATTAATTACAACACCTAGAGGAATATCATTAAGCAAAACAGAGGTTATTTATCCCGTGTTAAGATAGCTCTTAAATTGTTCCTCGTCTTAAACTTAAGTTTCAATTTAAGTCAAATTTGACAACATTTAATGCATTTGTAGTGAGTTTAAAATACATTCTATTATACGCTGTATGTCATTTATGGGACGGTAGTAGTATTATGAAAATATTTTTACATCCTAAGGTTATAAAATTATAAAAAAATTTTTTAATAAAAATTGACTTTTCACTTTTTTTAACAATATATTTTAATGTAGAGAATTGGATTCAGTTTCAAAACATACAATTTAGAATTTTGTAGTTTTTTGTATGGTCTGCAAAAATTTTGAAAGTTTCTGTTACCTGTTTCCCAATACAAAATGTTATTAGGTTTCGATATTGTTTTTTTGTGTATGCATGTATTTAAAGGATTTCGGCACAGGTTCCTATAATCCGATTTTTTTTATTTATTTCCGCAAGCCCAAATTAGCATGACTACAACTAAATCAATTCAATTACATTAATAAAAGTATTAATACACAAATTTATATAAATTATAATAATTATTGAAATAGAAGAGAAAAAAAAGAATATGAAGAAATTCCCTAATATTTACATAAACTAAAATAAATATTATAAACAAAAAATAAAAAATAAAAAATTAGAGCCAAAAAAACGTATGAAGCTAAATTATTTTAAGAGCAGGTCGCATGTACATACATACATACATTCATATCTATCTTGGTTTTGTGGATAATCTATAATTTATTTTAAAAAAATTTAGCTTTTATTAATTTTCTATTTGATCGCATGATATTTTATTTCTTTATGTGTATTTGTTATTGGGAATGTATATAAATAAGTATTTTGGTGATGTTTTAAAATTAGTACATGAAAATATATTGTATGTAGTAAGAATATACAAATATTAATAATATCATTTTGTAAACATTTGAGAGTTATGGTCTGTTGGTAAACCAATCCAATGCAGAATGATGGCGTGAAGTTAGTGTTCCAAACCAAAAAAAAGTTTTGGGACAGTTTATGATTGCATTTATATTCAATGGAATAATGATAACATTTAAGATCGTTGAATATGTAAAAGTCTTTCTCATAAACTTTTAGTATTGCAAAATTAATCATAGAACTTCATTTCCATAAAAATGTTCATTAGTCTATAAGATTTAAATGTAAACAAACAATATTTGAATTTTATCATTCTGCGTTAGAATGGCCTATCATCCATCCCTCCAATTCAATGTTGCACTTTGCAACGTATTTACATATGTTCATATATTTAAAATGTTTATTTACTATACATATTAATACCGGAATATAAAATTAATTCATAAAAACCTAAAAAAAACTCCATTGTGCAACCTTATCCTTTACTAAATCTCTTTCTGTTAACCTAATTGTTATACAATATTTAAGATGCATTTATTTCAGAGAATATAAAAATAATGCTTGTGTATTTTCTTATTTGAATTATTTTTGAAAATGTTTTAACATACTTATGTTAAATATCAACTATTATTTTGTATAATTAAGTGATTAAGTTTGTTGTACTTGTTTTAAAAAATAAAATGAATGAGAAAAGAGCAAGCAGAGAGAAAGAGTCAGAGAAAAATAACATAGCACTGCTAAATGAGAAAAGAGTATGTTTCACATTGAACTATTAATAAAAAGCCAAAGTTTTTCTTGATGTTTAAATGCTTAAAAAATAATATCTAATTTCCTGCCCAACAAAACGTTATATTTGCGGCCTAAATGTTGTTATTGTTCTTTTGCCTCTAGAAATAATTATGTTTAACATCATCATGGTTCCGTTTGCGCTAAACAAGATAAATATAAACAAAATCTTGATGTTGCTTAGTTTTAACAATATTTTGCATTTTAAATTGATCTCACTCACGGGTTCGAGTATTTTTTAAGCTTTTATAGATATAAATTATTTAATCGAGAGTTTAATAAAAAAAAAAAATAAAAAAAAGCAGCATGTCGATTTTGAAATTAAAAGTTTTAATTTATATTTATGTTCATACGAATCACCTACTACGCTATTTTCTTTTTTAAATTCACCTACCAAAAACACATTTTCGAAAAGTTTATTTAAAATAACCCCCGTTAATTTTGAATTCGTTTTTAATTTATCCTTTATTTATTTAACCTTTTACGTTTAGATTTTTGCACTATCTATTAAAAACAAGAAGAATTTAGAAACGTTTACAGTTATCATATAAAATATTATTATAGCTTTTCAGTGCCGTTGAGAAAAATTCAAATACGTGTATATTTCTTAATAAACCAATTAAAATTGAATTCATTCACATTTAAACTAAAATGCCTTTGGCTTTTTTAATATTTGTATGAACTGCTCTTTCTTATGCAATGTTTATTTTTTCTCTTCTTTCCTCTATTTCTTTTTGCTTCAATAAAGGTGGTCATGGTTGTGAAACTGCCGGTTCAAGTGATAATGTTGCTTTTTATGACGCACTAACAGCTGAGGATGATAAAGACTATATTCACGCTAGTTCAGCTTCGGCAGCTGCCCTCGCCAGTGTTCTACCTAATATTCATTCGTATGACAACAGTTCGAGTTATGAGTCCCTAGATTCAATTAAGAAACCAACCGCTTCTATTGAGAAAATTGTGAATCCCTTAGGAACGGTGACGACTGTTACATCTTGCCTAACTGCCGACGTTAAAACAGATATTTTAGACGAAGTTGTTTCTCAGCTAGCTGCAGAAGATACAATAATACATGAAAACTGCGATGAAAGTCTGTTTCGTCCTGTAGTGGCAATATTTTGTGATGAAAAGACTATTCTTCAAAACGAAGAAGAAGCTCGAAAAAACAACGAGCAGTATCAGGCTCCTGAAACTATAAGCAATAAACTTGTTGTTCCAGTCATAGCTAAAGAAGTTGACGATGAACTCAATAAGCGAGAAAAGGAAAAGACCAGTGCAATCAGGTCAAAGGCAACACTTGCGAAAAACAAGGGAAAAGATAAAACTGATTTTGAAGAATTGTCATCATTAAATAAAAAACCAAAAGAAATTCAGCTAAAAGGTCATAAAACATGCAATTTAAAAAAAGACACATTGGGTGAAGAAATTAATTTTCATGAGAGTAAATCTTTACTTTTAACAAGTGAAAATCAAAAACAAGAATGTTCTCTATCCGGAAAAGTGTGTGAGAAAAAGAAAACAGAAACTGGATTGTCAGGGAATCCACCTTCTTTAAAAGAAATTTCAACTGAGCTAAAGATTACCCAAAAAGTGTGTGACATAACCGCAACTTCAGTTAGATCAAAGAAGGAGATGCACATTCAAGGCGGAGCTACACATTCAATGAAAAAATTTGAACAGTCAGTGGAAATTGCAGAAATAAAGTCAAACAAAACTGATAAAGTTGCTCGATCAAAAATTCAACAAAAAATGGATGCTAAAAAGCAACCCCAAAATGATTTTGAAGAATCTGAAATTAATAATACAAAAACAAAAACAGAAAAAAAATCTATTGTTGTAGAAAACAAAGATAATCATTCGAATGTAAAAGATATTTTGATAAAGGAAGAAGCTAATGTAACGAAAGATAATTCTAAAAAGACTTTAAAAATACGAGAACAAGACAATGCAGTAAACATCAAGAATGCTAATAAGTTCGTCAAAGATAAATGCATTGATGTGAATGCTACTGCCACGATTTCTCCTAAATCAGATCAAATTGAAATTACAAAAATTAAGCCGGATAACGAAAATGTAGGAAACAATTTAGAACCAAATATAAGAAACAAAAATGAAAACCTAACATCACATAATTTAATAAAAAGTAACACTGCCATAAAAGAAAAAGGAAATAAAACAAATGATTTGATTAAAACCAATAAATCGGTCGTAAATGACGTTTTATTAACTAAGCAACATAATGACCAGCAATTAGGTGGAAGTGTAGTTGAAATAAAAAAAGACGAAAAGACAATTATTAAAACAGATAATCATAAAATCATTGAAACGTTAAATCCTTTCATATGCGAAGAAAAGGACATATGCAAGCTAAGTTTGGATTTAAACAAAGAAGAAATAGTCAATATACCTTCAAAGGATGAATCTGATTTTACAAATATGGCTTTTAGTAAAGACCATGAACTGCAGGGAAGGAATCAGACCAAAAAAAACAGCATTAAAGCGAAGAACAATGAAACGCCAAATAATGAAAATTGTATTGAATTGAGAAAAGGTGAAAAAGCTAAAGGAAAAGTTATTGCATGTAAAGAACAAAACATCACTGATATTTCAAGTAATAATACTACAATATTAGATGACGAAAATGAAATAAATGAAGAAATTGTCGAGTCCGATCCTGAATGCACAATAACAGAATATAAAGATAAATCCGGCAAGAATAAATCGGATAAAAGTGAGTTGAAAAGAACAAAGAGCAATGAGAGAGAAAGCTCGGATTCCATTAAAATTATAGAGGATAATTGTGAAAAGGATATGCTAATTAATAATTCCGGAGGAAGTGCAAAAGCTAAAAACATAGTTAATAGTCAGACTAAAAAGACAAATTCATTGGAAATTGTCATTAAACCCGAAGAACTCAAAAATGAAAAAGAGAATAATAATGTCGCAAACATTGAAATTGTATCTTTTGAACTAAAAGAAGTAGAAACTAAAGAAGAAATAAAAAAAATAAGCGATGCATCTGTCAAAAATCAAATTAATGATGAAACAAGTGACTCCGAATTGGTTATATTGACTGCAGACAATTTGCAGGTGTGTAAGGACTTTGATTTAACTAAAACTAAACAAGATAGGAAAAATAAACTTAAAGAAAACTCGAGAATCACTCAAGATTTGAAGATTACTAACAAAGATCTTCAAAAGGAAAAGGATTCGCCCGATAATAAAACGGATACTAAAGCAGCGATAAGTGAAACTATGCACAATGCATCGACGCCAACTTCACCAAAAAAGAAGGGTAAAGGAATTTCCAAAGATGAACTTAAAAAATGTGTAGATTTAAGTAAAGAACCCGCAGCGGATTTATCTTCATTTACTAAAGAGAATTTAGATAATGAAAAATGTACTAAGGAGGAGAGCATTGATAAAAAGGACATTGATAAATACGATAAAGTAAAAATTAAAGGTAATTCAAATGAAAAAGAATTGCTAGAAAACACGCTAAGTTTATATGGAAAACCAAACAAATTAGTAAATAAAACAATAAATCCTCCCCTACCGCTAACGTCTGCCTGGAAAACTTTAAGTGGAGCGGAAATGATAAATAAAAATCTTTGCAAATCTGGCAGTAAATTGAATATTTCTGATAAGTTGCTACCTGAACTGCCTACTCCAAATGAAATGGAAAAACAAACAAGTTTTGATGAATTTTCAATTTTGAAATCTTTGGATCCATTACCGCCGTTACCAGCTCTTGAGCCCCTGCAGTTAATGTCAGAAAATAAAAGCAACTCTTTAAGGGACATCAGTTTGATTAATTTTGAAAGTCCTTTACAAGAAAATCCAGCATTGCAACGAAAAATAACTCCCGCTCCTCGTGGTTTTACGGAACAAAATCTTATTCTTGCTCTTTGTGGATCTTTACATTATGAAAATGAACACTCACTCGGTTCTACAGAAAATACTGAACTATCACCCGCATTCTCATCAAATCATTCTTCTGCAGCTTTTGAGGACCCTTCCCTAGCCGATTATAAATCTCTGAATGAGAATGACGATCCCTACATGAGCTTGGAACAAAGTTCGCAGGAAACAAATACGACCACTACCAATACAACCAATGATAAGTTTTCTTCATCCACATATTCTTCAGGATCGGAAGAAATTGTTATCATGGAGGAAAAGAAAATGACAAAAAAACAAAAACGCAAAAAGCAACAGCAAATAAAGGAAATTCAAAAACAAAAGGAACAACAACAACACCAAGAAATAGATGATGAAGAATTAATACCTTTAATAGCCATGACAGAATCCCAACTTGACCAGGCAACAACAGTTTCAGATGACACTTTGCCAGCATTAACCGCAAAATGTGTTAAAAATCAACCTTTGAGAGCACAGACACTTATACACTCGACTACTACAGACAGTGAGGGTCCCATGCCAGCAACAACATCAGACGATAATGTTTTTTCTATCCCCGTTTCAACAGTTCATAATCAACATAAAATAAAAACAAAAAAACTAGAACACAAAATTAATTTGATTGCCGCTATTGAAGCCGCAACATCTTCGTCAACGTCATCAGCTGAAGAAAGTGGCGTTGAGTTAGGAGGTCGTTCTTCACACGACAATGACGAATCATTGATCTCGGTATCAAGTAGTGTATCTACTTCTACCATACCACTTCCCATTGTTACAACGCCCCAAACAGCAGTGGGGGCTTTAAAAAAGAAAACCAAACGACGCAAGAGATAAGAATTAGCCATTTGTTTGTTTTGTATTTCTTGTTTAATAATCATTTATTACTTCTACATCGTGTATTTTAGATATTATATAGAATCTGCAAACGGCTACGATACATCGAAATCATTTAAAGAACCATTCTTGTCGAACGAATAATATTTCTATGGTATTTATACATTCAAGCATATGTACATTAGGGTGGCTCCGAAAAAGTTGTGTATGTTCGCAACTAAAAAATATAAAAGTAATAACCACATTATTTCTTTTATCGTATACAACAAACAGAAAACATTAAAAATGTTCATCACAAAGAAAACATGAGAAATAAATAACATTTTATTTTGGGTGAAATTCTAACTAGATTAAATTTCGAAAAACGGAAAAAATCTTTTCGATGAATTTATGTTAATTTAATTTAAACGGATAACTTGAAATAGTTCTATCTCAAAATTAAATAAAAATTAAAAAAGCGCCTTTCAAAAGCCTTTCACATGATACCAAAATTTTATATGTTTCCATTGCGAGAAATATGGAAAACTATAAAACCCATAAAAAAGTACCTTTTTATCCATAGATCCAGCTCACCAAATATTGACGCCAGGACAAACATTTTGAGAAATGGTCTCCCCAAACAAACTAAACGTTAATTTTAGTTGGGAACATTAACCCATTATTTTTCCTCTAATGTCATATGTACAATGTACATATGACTTTGTACATATATGTCTTTATAAATGTATCGATGATTTCATGCTACATCGTCCAAAAATTTACCTAGTGTCTTCAGATTTTTTCATATTCAACACACAAACAAATACTCCATAGAGCTGTTTAGAATCTTTATGATTTTAGAAATATTTTCACAAATTGAATCAAATTTAATACAAAACAGTAAAATGAAAAATAATTCACGACACCATTTCTTCACACGCAGTATTGCGAACATAACAACATTACGTATTATGTTTGTTGTATTTGCGCATTTGGTCTTCACGATTTCAATGTTTTTAATCATCTATGAAAATGTGTATAACAGCAATAGAGTAAATTTAAATATGATTAGATTAGAAAATATTATTTCTATGGTTTTTAAAAATGCAATTATCATATATGAAATCGCGTGTCTGCGTGCGTTTAGTTTTCTTGCAGAGGAACGGCCAAATGTTTCATGTTTGACATTCTTAAATATTATATGCTTAGTTTTTGAGTTATTATTAAAGCCCCCATTGTATTTATGTAAGTTCTTGCTATTGATGAAACCAGATTTGAATTGCTCATAAACATATCGAGCCATAACCGCCAAAAATACGTAAGCGCCATGAGTATCAATTTTCGTTTTTTGATAAACATCGATAGCTCTCGATCATTCACATCATCTCACAAAATACCATCGCTATGATTTTACAGCAAAAACAATTTAGAATTAAGTACAATTTATTGTTTTTTCTACTTATTTTGTGAACATGAAGTGGCGATTACGTCTTTATTCGTTTCAACATATTAATTAATATTAGTCTTTTAATATTAAAATCGTTAATTTGAATTTTTGTACACGAATATAATATGACCAAAATAAAAAAATGTAAACACTAAGTTGTGTTTTTAAAAAATTTGGAAGGGTGTAACTGCCAGCGAAAAGGACGTAAGCGACATAAATACCCGTTATCTTGGAAATATATGAAATAAAATAAGTGCAATGTATAGTTTAGAAGTAACAGTGCATACATACATACGTATTCAATTTCACGGTAATACTTCGCCTTGAATATTTAAAAAAAACCTTTCCCTGTAAATTTTGGTTTTTGGCGCTTACGATTTTTTTGCGGTTATGACTCGATATATTTATAATTTGAATTATTTAAAATTCTTGAACAATCTATACAAAAACAAACAAATATAATTAAAAATATGTAATCGTAAAATTAATAAAATATCTCAAAATGTTTGAGAAATCTTTTAAATATTCACATAAAACTATTTTTGAGATCAACAATATTCCCAAGAACAAAACTCTTTCAACCGAATTCAAATTTAAAAACTTTATGCTAGCTAATGAGTGGTTAACTTTCCCTTATGGATATTTACCCATAATGAAGTTAGCATCTAGTTTTTCATTTTGAATACGGCTGTAAATTAAAAAAATAAAAAATTACACAACCATTAAGTTTATTTTATTGTATAAAGTTTTTAAATTAAAAAAATCTTGCGTAGTATACAGTTTTATCGTAGGAACAGAATTCGAGTGTACGACATGTGGGCGTAAATGCGTCGTAAATACATTGGATTTACCCATAACTGCGTTTTATTTTGTTTGGATTTAAAATATGTTAAAATTTTAAAAACAAAAAAATAATATGTACAATGTACATATGCATGTATGTATATTGTTACGTTTTTACCTTTTAAAAACGTTTGTTTATTCCCTTTAAATAAACCGGATATTTTTGATTTCAAATATATGCAGTTTAGTAGTTTAACAATTGTAACAACTCTTTATTTATTCAAATGTATAACAACAGTTGAAATAATCACTATGTGTTTTTTAATACACACTCACTTAAATTACACTTTATAATGTACAAGACAGTTGATGATAACTCTTACAGCGCCTATGATAAACTCACTGACTACTGCAACCCCAGTCACTATTTATACACACTGCCATCTTCATCCGAGTAGCCTAGATTGTTCTTAATGGTCAAAACTAGTATATTCGAATTCTAGAGCTTTTGAGGTTAATGTTAGCTGCTTAAACATGCTATCAACATTGTTGATAAGTAGAAGCTTCTACTGATGGACATGTTTTTAACATGATGAATGTTGCTGGCAGTCGTTACAGCAGTAAATTCAAATCGTTATTGAAAATTCGTAACAATATTTTATTATTACTATAAATACAAGGGACGTAACTGTTATAAGAGAAATGAAGAAACAGTTTTATTTAGCCATTAACATTGATGAATTCAAATAATGGTTATAATCAAATCGTATAACAATATAAATGAGAAATATTTTTCTTAGTTATGAATAACCAAACAAAGATGTTTGGTTACAAATAATCATTATCAAAAGTAATTTTATTTTTCAGTTGTCGCTATTTTATATGTAACGGGGTTTGTAGGTCAAAGAACTTCAATATCTTTGACAAAGTAAACAAAACTGGCAGTTTTGTAAGAAATGTTTATTCATTTTATAAATAAAATATTATTTGAATAACCAAAAAATATATGTATTTCTCATTAATATTGGTTACGGTGAACAAAATAATATATATGTATCTTACGATAATGGTGAAACTTTTCTTCCGAAAGAAAAAAATTATTACTTTCGGTCTTTAATAAATGTAGACTTACAGTGACCGACAAAAGTATACGTATGACCATTATTTTCGGAAATCGCGGACTTCTAAACGTAATGATGCAGTTTTATTTTAAATGCATTTTATATTAAAATAAATATCGCTAAATTTATAATTTAAACTATTATTTACAAAAAATTAAAAGAATATTTTGACAAAAGTCTACATATGATCTACACTAAATAAACATTTTTCAGGGAATACAGATTTTCATTAAATTCAATATTTCGTTTGGCCACAAGCGTCTGGGCATCGAAGCAACTAAATTTTCCAGTTTTGCGGACGTTATATTTTGCGATTCTTCTTGAAGCTTCCCCTTTAGCATTGGTGCACTAGTAATATGCTGTTTTCGGATCTTCCATTGTAGAATCTCCCACCAAGAGTTAAAATATCAACCGATTCTCTCAAATTTTGTTCCAAAATGGATTTGTACTGATAACGATCCATATTACCCTCATTAAACACTAACTTTGCCACTGCAGAAGCAGCGACAACACCCCAATCTATTACACTGCCACCACCATGCTTAACTGTAAGTTTTTTGGATCCATTGCTGTATTTGTATTGCGCCATAGTGTATCTGTCCCATCACTTCCAAATATGTTATACTTAGTCTCTTCAGTGAACAAAACTCGCTTCCAGAATTCCATGTCCTTTTAAATGTGCTGTTGGGCGAATTCCAAACGAAGATTGTGATTCTTTTCGCTAATTTACGAGGAGTTCTGCTATAATAACCATTACTATTTAAGGTTGTTTGAATTGTTCGTGTATGAACAATAACTTCTGAACTTGTTGCGAGTTCTTCGGCCAATTTTGTGGTATTTACTTTTGGTATTGTTTGAACTGTAGATTTAATAATTTGCCTTGCATATCTGTTAGTATTCAAAAAAAATCAGGGTCGTATGTAGGCTTTTGTAATTTTTTTTATTGTTTTTCATGATTAATTTTGCAAGCTTACATTGCAACAACATTTTCATTGGTTGCATAGAAATAAAAATAGATTTCAAACAAAACTGCATCATTATTTTTTTTATTTACCGGGTTTTCTTTCATAAAGTGTTAAAAATTGTGGTCATTCCTAGACTTACACACAGTTACTAAAGTATACGTGCGATCGACTTTTTGAGCCTTTTTTTTAAAAATCTATATATATAAAAATACAAGGCCTGACTTATTCATTCACTCACTCATGACTGATGAGTCAGTGAATGAGTGAGTGAGTGAATGAATGAGTTAGGCCTTGTATTTTTAAATACAGTAATTTTGACTTACCTGCACAATCAACTTTGCACGATATTTTGTGCAGATAAGTTAAAAATGCAGTTAACCTCTTATTTGTTTTGATTTAATTTTGTATTAGGCAGCTAAATTAAATTTTTTCATGAAAACCAGTTATAGCTTCCAAAAGTATTATGTATGCACTTATCTTAAATGTGCAGGTATGAACAATGCACTTAAATTAACGAATTTATATGGAGTTTGGTAAATAAATATTCAAAACACAAGTTTTGTGCACTTATATGCAAAATGCTCTTAAGTAAAAGGCAGGTAAGTCAAAACTACTGTATATAGATTTTAAAAAAAAGTCGATCGTACGTATAATTTAGTAACTGTGTGTATGTCGACATACTATTACGTCGTATACTATTATGCCCATACTGTGCAATTCTGTTCCTAGCATTAAGTAAGTTTTATGATTTTATCAAAGTTCAAACTACTACAAACGTATGTATGTATATCGCTTACATATATTTTAATTAAAGGATTTGTTTCTGAATTTGCACAATTTATATTATTATGTATTTTACTTCTTATATTAAGTTATGTGTTTTTTGCGATTTTGTTTATCGTTGGAATTATGCAAGGAGAATCTGAGAAAGTTCTTATTATTTTTTTTATTATGCAAGGAGAATCTGAGAAAGTTCTTATTATTTTTGTGTAATCAAAATACGAATTGAGATACAGCCTTACATTCTTTCTGCATTAATCCATCGATATGTTTCAATTGTCGATTTAAATTGTAGTAAATTATTTTTGTAGTTAAATGCTTTTCATTTTATTTCTTTGTGTTAATCATTCAGTATTTATGACTCCTTTGTTTAAATAAAGAAATACCAAATAATAAAATTTTTCTGATTATGAATAAATTAATTTTAATTAAAGTTGTGGTATTTTAAGTTATTTTTTTTTTTTGTTAATTTTTAAAATGTAAATATTAGTAAAGTTACGAAAATAAAGAAGATTGAAACAATAATTATTAATTATGCAATAAAAACCCAAAAATGTCATTAATGACCGACCAAAAATATTTAATTCAATTCGGGATGGGGTGATGGGTGTATAGGGTGAGTTTATTGCGTAATTTTATTATAAAAATGAGAATCATTTAAATGTTTAAGAATTACATTTCATTCAAATTAATAAATTTTTTACGCGTATAACGAATTTGTATTAACAATATAAAGAAAATAATATAAAATCGCAAATTGACTAAAATGAAAAAAACCGAAATTAAATAATAAAATTACCTTTAAGAAAGGCTTAACATGTTTTTAATCTTCGCTGTCGTTTTAGAAATATGCATTTTTTTGCCAAAAAAAAATTATTTTTTAGCAAAATTTCGAAATTTTTGTTTTTTAAAACGGCATGAAAAATTGGAAAATGAAGATACGCTGTTAATTTTCTAATAAATTTCCAAACAAAACTTTTGATTTTATAAACAAAAGATAAATAATAACATTTTAAAATTGTTTCCCATATATTTACAAAAAGTCTTCTATAAATTGTTTAATTCTTAAAAATTGTATACATTTTAGAAAAGAAGACACAATTTCCTATACGTTGATATATAATATATATAATATAATATATTTATCTTATCTTTTCCACTAGTCAATTTTATGGATTCAAAATCAACAACAATCATACAATTTATAGAATCACTGCATTGCCGACTATTGCAGTACTAAACATAGAAGAACACTGCACTATGTAGCTTATTACTACGAGTTATGCATCTTATCTTTTGTGAATAAAATTAAAATATGTGGACAGATTTTTATCATTTAGAGCTTGTTTTATTTCGAACTTCGTTATCTATATGTGTGACAAAAATTTAGTAGCGTATATGCATTTTCCAATTTTTAATGCCGTTTTACCAAAAATTTCGAAATTTAAATAAATTAAATTTTTTGTGTAGTTACGTCCGTTTGCATTTAATTATTTTATATATGTATTTTTATTTCAAAGATCAAAATTAGCAGGACTACTAACAAAATATTGACTCTTGCCAACAATTTTAACTGTTTGATTGTACCTTAGTTAGTCCCAAATAGCAATAATATAGATTTAATATTCTCTCATAAATTTGATCAAAAAAATAAGTTTGAAATTTGACAATCTATGTGAAAATCTATGATCCTTACGCTGCGTTTACACATGCGTATTATTATCGAAAATTTCGAAAAATACATAGACATGTCTACAAGTTGCTCGAGTGTTTATACATGTAATTAAAAGTTAATTTTGTAAATGTTAGCGAAGTAGAATAATGTTGCCAAAAAGCAACAAATATAAGAATATTACAGCGAATTAATTAAATAAACCTTTGTTATTATTAAGTCTATTTCCGGCTTGAAACCAAATTTTTATTAGTCTTATTAATTACAATAAAGTGTTACCATAATTTTCTAATACAAATATTTCTGGGAAAATGTTAGTGTTAACAATTTTAGTTATTAAAACTCATGAAATTGTATTCCAAAATCTAGATCAAGGTATATACATATATTTAATAAGGTGTACTCGTTAGCCCATCTGATCATCAGCTGTTTATACCCCACTGTCAAAATTTGTGTTTATGATTGTTAAGTGTAAGACACATGCGTTTAAAAAATTGACGAAATACCTACATATTTTGTATGTGGATTCTAGCATGAGTATTTGTTATTTTAGAATTCTTCTGTCATCATTTTTTGACAGTTGAAGTTTTTAACAAAACCTGTATGTTGTTTTTTTATAGTTGTATGTGTTGTAGGGAATAATACACCTTACACATATAAATACGCCTTGATGTAGATCAGTGGTGCGCGTTTATATTATTCAGGTTACGAAGATTTTCCTCAATTTACACGTACACAACCCAAATGTAAACAATAGAGCGTAAAAATACAAATATTTCATTCAGTTGCTTGACATTGTTGCGGATATTTTATTTTTTACCCATACATGTACACAAATTTAATCCCTCTATTTGTGCACCACTGATCAATATAAAGTCCAACAATACGAACAACTCATACCGAGTGAGAAATTTCTAGGTATACATACATATGTGTGTGTTCTACTAGAACTACCATAAAATTAACAAAAATTTAATCATTCAAAGGTTGAATTAATTATTATAAATAAATTTTGAATTTCGTCAGCCATCACTAAACTACTTCTAAGTAATGCAGATTGTTTGAAGTAGTCATTAAAAAGTAAGTTGTTCAGTAACAACAATTTTTAAATTTTGATTAATTTTGATATGAAAACAGAAATTATGTTTACTACTTATGTTTTGTATTACAGATTTACTATTCCATAAAGTTGAAAATAGGGGCAGCGTGGACGAACACAAAAGGATGAATAAATGTAAGGAAATATTTGATGGCCACAATAGTAATACAACAACTTCGAAAACATTAAGCGAGTTAAAGAAAATGAAAAATAACAGGTCACCAGACACAAACATGGCAAGTATGACTTCTTCATCACAACAAAATATAGCGGAATCGCACAATTCCATATGCCAAAATGTGAAACAACTAAATAACCAACAGCAGCAGCAACAATTACAATACCTAACCAATAATGCTATCGATAACTGCTTTGCAAATGATGGAACATCAACCATTGTTAATATCGATATATTCGATGATCAGCTGAGTACAAGCAGCAACAGCAATACAAGTCGTTTTTCATGTGAGGCAGCACCTTTATCCACAACTACACCACCGATTAGTTTAAATGGTGTTATTGATACAAATCTAATGCATTTTTCACCAAATGCGACAGCTCCACTAAATACCGAAAGATTGCATTGCGGCTGCCATCACCTGTCGGGAGATGTCACAACATCAGATCATAAATGTGATAGTCTAGCTGCCGTTGTTGATAATGATAACTGCGATGATGACAATAGTAGCAATGGCAGTGCTGGATCGTTGTGAGAATTACTGAAAAATCCTTCACTTGCAAGGACTACAATTATGAGTAGAAATTTCTACTTCAATCGCTTATATAGAAATATATTCAATAATAATCAGGGTAATAGTACCCAAAAGTAATGATGGACATTTTGATTGAATACCACTATGTATGTAAATAGAAACATTAATAATTAAGCTCTTAATATTCTTAATATTAGTAAACACCACAAATTATTTGATTTTTTTTAAGATAATGAAAATCCTAAAATCTATCCATCGATTAAAATTTAAAAGTTTCGGTTTGTTGGAGATTGGGCTGAATTATAGATTCGGTTCTGAAAAAAAAAATATTTAAGTCGGACTATAAAAATTGTCATGATCTTAAAAAATCAAAAAAATCACTGGTGTTTACTCACTTTTGAAGCTGTGTGTATATCCATACATACATTTCGTCATACATAAATTGTTTGCCATCATCATCTATCCCATCGGTGTCAAAATTAAAGTATATATGTGTATTTTGGTTGTCATTGTATGCACCTATGTACATTAGAGCTATATGGGCTTTTCTATATTTTTTGCAGTTTTAAAAAATGTCCCTAGCTTAGAACCAGTTGTTTACTTGTTAGTTAAACGTTATATTAAACCTGAAACAAACTTAGCCGCGCTTTAACCTATGATTGTGTTTCTTTTGTTAGGATTGCCATACTTTTCAGTCAAATCACATGTGCATTCCTCCCAATTTTTCATATAATTATGGCAATACTTTAAATTTTATAAAAAAAAAACAAATTTTAACTTTGTAAAAGAAAAAGTAAATAAAATGTATATTGATGTTAATAAAGCAAATCAAGAAAAAAAACTGCTCTGCTAATTTGTTAAATATTTTATTTTTCAGCTTTTTGTGCTTTTGCAGTTCTTACTTAGGTTTAACCGATAATGATGCTTAGTTAAACATAGATTATATACTTAATAAACAATAGGTGAGAAACACAATTTTTAGTTAAGCTAGGTTTAAACAAAGAATGTAGATTATCTTTATCTCAAAAACTAGCTCTAAGAGCAAGTCGAATAGACCATAAAATTGTTAAGAACAAATGCCCATTTTAATTTGTTCCATTACTTGCCTATCGACAAAACGCTAATCATCCCTATTATGTACATATGTCGTTGTCAACACAAAGTCACGTCGACGGCGACAAAATTGTATTTGTTAAAATTAAAAAAATTAAAAAATATTGCTATTAGAGGAGTTATCTATTGTAAACAACATAAACGATATAGCGTCGAGGTGATGTAAATGTCGACTCTAAATGAGAACGACTACGAAGTGATGTCCACGACGACATGCATGTAATAAACTATTTACACTAAATATATGTGTGTCAAAATAGTTTATGTTTAATCATTAAACTTTAATGTGACACCGTTAGTCCAGCGACATACATACATTGAGCCTCAAAAGTGAGTATACACTAAAGGGCTGCACAAGCACATTCATTTGCTACTCAAGACATTCACCAGCACAACAGTTACTTCAGATCATTGGGTACAAGGCGAATTTATACAAGGTGGTGGTAGTTCTACAAAAACAACAAATGGTCTTAACAAATGTCAAAAAACAGAAATTAAAAATTAAACAAATATTTATTAAAACTAAATATAGTGTAGATAATTGAATAGTGAGGGCTTTACATATTTATGCAAAATATAAATATTTTGTTAATTAGCTAAGAATATGTAGATATTGAAGTATAAAAACAAGCTTTGACAGTTGTTAGAACCAAACAAGAGAAAAAAGAGTAATCAGCTGATTGACTGACTCCACCTCAGTGATGTTAACTTTTTAATTTCGATTACCGTACAGCCCTAAAAAAATTACCGTTTTTTAAGTAAAATTACCGTATGCAATGTTTTGTACAAAAATAATAATATTTTCTTATTGAAACAGGTTTATTTTTATAATTCAATATATCGAAGGCCTATATTCAAAACTCTCTATCTTAAAAAACACAACTTTGCAGGAAAGCCAAAAATGTTTTTTCGCGTATTACTTGAGTTATTAAAATTCGGTATGCTACAATTATTATTTTAAAGCAACTACTGAATCTCACATATAATTTGTTTTTAAAATTTTGCATTATTTATATTTTCTTCTCAAAATAATGTGTATGTATAAAAATGATAAGATAGAGGATTTTGCATTTTAATAGAATTAAATTATTTTGATTTCATTTATGCCATCTGTTAGTTTTTAACGTGATTTATTTAGATAACGGCTAATAATACAACATAAGATAAAAAACACTTTAAAAGAAGACACTTTTTAAGCAAACTCCAACTTTAACCATTAATTGTTATGCCATGGAAATTATATTTTCCAAAAACAAAAAAAGGTAAAATATTTGAAAAGATAGAGACTCTTGCATTCGGAAAAAATTCGGAAAAAAAAAATTAATAAAATAGCAAAAAACAATATGCTTGTAAGAAATTCACATCATAGATGAGGGCTGTTTTACTGAACATTTTACCATCAAAAACTAATTTTCATGAATATCAAAGATAGAGGGTTTTGAATATAGGACCAAGTTTGTAAAACAGCAGAATGCCATTTTTATCAACATATATTATTTGCCTTATAAGCTAAATTCCTTATCAATTTCATTAAATTCATCCATTTGAACATTTTCTGGGAAATGGAAAACTAAAGGATATTTTAATATTACAGAAATATTGGTATCGAACAATTGGGGATTTATTACGTCAATGTTTTTAATGATTGCATTTGATTTGATTCAAAAAAATGTTTGCAATCAGTTTTTAATACTAATTTGTTTGTATTTGTATCCATACTTGAAAGACTTGCGGTAGTTGGTTATCATCATCCTCAAAATATGTATATCATATGTAGACACATTATGGAAATATAACTTTTGCGATATAATTCTTAAAAATTTAAACTTTTTAAAATTACCGTACAAATGTAGAAATTACCTGCCTACCGTATGGAGGACTAAATTACCGTACAATACGGTAATTACCGTACGGTTAACATCACTGCTCCACCTTGTATAAATTCGCCTTGATTGGGTATTTATTTACAAAACGAATGAGTGTGAATGAGGAACAATAACAACCAACGACAGAACAAAACAACAGAGTATAGAATGGGAGACAGTATATGACAATGAGAGTAAATATACACCGTGTTATTGGTATATGATTTCAGGTCACAATGAAGCAGTGCACACCGAGTTTTTTGTATTATTAAATGTTCGTGTGTATGGGTGCAAACATACCCAGCGGCGAAATTTTTGAGGCCTTCAGCTAGAAGGCCTTCTGTAAGACCTTCCTGGACCTTTTTTTAGATCCAGTACTCATGCTCGCTTGCCTTCTCAGGAAGACCTTATGGAAGGCCTACCTGCTCTCTTCTTTTTGTTGCTACAAACGTAGTACAAGCAGAAAATACCGTTAAAAACTCACATTCCAAAGACAAAACTACAAATACAAAAAAATGCAAAAAGTGAAGTGACAAAAAGAAGTAAACTTAAAATAGTTTTGCTTTAATTCTTGGACAAAGCGGTTGGAGAATTTTTTACTTGGTCATTATTGGATTTTGGTTTAAAAAAATTAAAATCAATAGGACATCGCTTAGGCCGGGTAAGTTATTAAATTTTAAACATCAAATATACAATTTATTTAACAAAATTTATTTACACAAGGCCTGAAAACAAGCCTGTGAAGAAGGCCTGCTACCAGGGGGGTTGCTCTCTATTGCGATGCGAAAGAAAAACTGAACAATTGGTACCCTTTACTGCGTTTTCGCATCGCAAAAAAATGTGTTTAAAATGTTTTTATTTACAAGTTTTGACATTTCATTTCGCTATTGTTTATTTTGTGGTACCAGTGTTGCTTATTTTTCAACTTATTTTGCGAAAGCGTTTGCATATACGACACTGAATAATAAAATGTATTTTTATCGCATTTACCTTTCGCATCGCAATAGAGAGTAACCCCCCAGGCCTGTTGAAGAAGGCCTTCTATCAGCTCATAAAAAATTCACACAACGCACAACCGCTTTGTCAAAGAATTTAAGCAAAACAATTTTAAGTTTACTTCTTTTTTTCTTTTCACTTTTTGCATTTTTTTGTGTTGTTGTTTTGTCTTTGGAATGTGATTTTTTTAACTGTATTTTGAGCTTGTACTTTTTTTGTAGCAACAAAAAGAAGGGAGCAGGTAGGCCTTCCATAAGGTCTTCCTGAGAAGGCAAGCGAGCATGAGTACTGGACCAATAAAAATGTCTAGGAAGGCCTTACAGAAGGCCTTATAGCTGAAGGCCTCAAAAATTTCGCCGCTGGGTAATGATAAATATTTATAAGAACGTTAGGCCGCACACATTCACACACATTGAAATGCATACATAGAAAAATTTATTCATGAAAACAAAAATAATTCGAATAATTCTTGATCATATCAGTGAAAAAGTAAAACATATACGCAGCAGGGCATGGTAGCATACGATCGTATTTTTGTTGTGCACAATACTCATTCATTTTTCAATGTGTATATGATATAGAGTACAGCGTAGGAATTTTACAGTATTGGCGAGTGAAGTGAAGCAGGTCATTCAGTGTAGACGACAAAATGAATGTGCTTGTGCAGCCCTCTAGTATACACCAAAAATTATTTAATTTTTTTGTAACAAAGAAAATCCTAAAATTAATCCATCGATTAAAATTTTAAAGTTTCGGTTTGTTTGAGATTGGATTGAATAATACATTGGGTTGTAAAAAAAAGATTTAAGTCGGACTACCTATAATGATTTTCATTATCTAAAAAAAATCAAAAAAATCGCAGGTGTTTTCTCACTTTTGAGGATGTGTGTATATGGAATTCTACTACAATTCTACTATGCAATGCAAACTAATGTATCTCCATAAATCAATGTAAAATATTGATACATAGTACATGAACTGTATCAATTTAGAAACTCCAACTTTGAGGTTCTATTTACTTTGGCACAAATAAAATAAAATTCAAAAATATATTACGTATATTTACAAAAAATACTACGATTCTTTTTTATTTCAATTATGTCATGTTTGTTTGTGTGGTTTTAACTGAATTTTTAATATTTATATAAACAATTATTAATTTGAAATTTTTATATAAAGGAAGTTTAATGGCCTAACTATAATGTGCATAAGCTAGCTTAAGTTAATGTCAAAACCGAACGAAAAGACTGTCAAATGCTTAAGAAAATCCGAAGAAACTTTTAAGTGGCCATAATGTACTTATGTGCATTCAAAACAATTTAGCCCCATTTGCAAATTTATGTGCAACACGTAATTAAAAAAATACGTATTTCTTATTATTTTATGAAAATAAATTAATTTTCTTCATCCTTTTCATTTTTTCTTTATTTTCTTTGTATACAATAAACAAACTTACGGAATGTGCGACCAGCTTCGCTCTTTGCTTAAGCAAGTAAAATTTGACGAAACTTGACGGAAACTCTCTTCAGTACATTATAGTTTGTCACATACGTTTTATATGTATTCGAACAGTTGCTTAAGCTGACTTAAACTAGTGCATATTATAGTTGGGCCTTAAATGAGCGCATAAATAATACACTATATGTAGGTACACTCAAAGTGTAAATGATTTTACAATATGCGTCTTCCTTTCAAATTATTTGAATATACTAAAAGATGTCCTGTTGGCCAGGTATAATAGCGTTTGAATTTCAATAGTGAGTTGTATTATAACAATTTCCCCTTTAATGCATGTATTTATTTATGATTGTAATCCTATAATTAATTTTTGTAATTATATATTAGTTTAAATTTAATTCAAAAAAGATATCTATGAATTTGTCTTAAAAATATATGTACCTATTTAACATAAAACATTTTAAATATAAAATAATATTTTCATTAAATTAAAAATATATATCTTTAAAATTAATTATTGAAATGAAAAATAAAACATTTTACTCTAAATTTGATACATAAAGATAAAGTAACATATGTATATTCCAAAAAAAAAAACAAAAAATTCCTGATAAAATTCCAACCATGTAATCATTTAAATTTTTATTATTTTTGTACACAGAGTCCATGTTGTCGATACGCCTACAAAAAGTGTGCGTTATTGATACGCCGTTTACTTCCCAATATACTTTCAAATAACTCTTTTGGTTTCGCAGTTGTCGAAAATATTGATGTATAAATTGATAAGGTTCTTAGAACTTTTCTATGTAGTCGCATCTGTGACATGGCCTACATTATATATACATACAAATATAAAAACAAATGTAGTATGTATATTTCTTTAGTAAGTGCTTTTTATGTTGTTTATTATAAAAAATGAAATTTCTTTAAACTAAGAATAGTAGTGATAATGTGATTTTATTTATTAAAAATATAATTTAAAATAATGTATGGAAATTACTATTTTTTAACTGTTAATTGATTTTTTATACAATATTAAAAACATGAAATAAGACTTCATTCCAAAACTGAATTTAAAATGTAAATTTTTCATTGTTCTGTCATCTTATAAATTTTAAGATATTTCTTAAATAATATACATTTAGTTATAATAATTATAAATAAGATTAACATTAATTAAATAATTAATTAAATATTTATAATAATATTTTTATACTGGCTTCTGTGACATAAAACCTTATTTTAAAAATTAAAACTAGTCAAGTAAGAATGTTGAATTTGGTTATGCTAAAAATGTTATGCCTTTCATTATATTGACATATATTGATTTCAAAAGGGTGCTCTTGTATGTAATCTTGATGAGAAAAGAATACTGCAAATCATATACAGTGGTGGCCAGGTTATTAGGGACAAAATTGTTTGCTAAATTCCATGCGATTCTCAATTAATTTTTCAAATACACTCATACCCCGGTTTGCGTCGCTTCGTTCTGCGTCGGCTTCGAAGTTGCGTCTTTTAAAATTTCTGTGATTTCGAAGTTGCGTCTATTTTGTTCAAGTTTGCGTTGCATGGCTTCGAAGTTGCGTCGTTAGTTCTTCGATTTGCGTCGTTAATATGAAAATGTTTGTATTGAAAAATCTATTTTTTCAGCAAAAATTATGAATCTAGGAACCAATTAAATGAAAATCAATACAAATGTATGGAAAATAGTGCTTCGTTTTGCGTCGCATTTCTCCAGGCCCAATTAGCGACGCAAACCGGGGTATTAATGTATTTCCACAAAACACACAGGTGTGTTTTATTCAGCTGTGTCAATTCATACATATTCACCACGAACACATACGGTTTATAATTATATTTTTATTACTAGAAAATATTCAGACCAAATTTCACATTTTTAGTTTCATTTGTTTCTGCCATATCATGTTATTTACAGTTCATTGAGGCAGGTCTACGTATTTCCACATAACGTTGTCGATATATGTTGAACCGATTTTTCCAAACATTTTTGAGAAACTAGAAATATTAATAGTAATTTATTTTTCGTTTTGGCAGCATCGCACTTAAAATTCAGTCAATAAATAAAATTCAAGTATTTGTCTTTAAATAGCTGGCCGCCACTGATAAGAGAATCAAGACATACACATACTAAAGAAAAGTATTGTATACAAAACACAGTGATTAGTCAGATGGAAGGTATAAAATAAATATCGATCATTCCATGAGCGATTTATATACATACATATGTTTATATGTTAGGCTTCATTTTGACAATTTGATTTTGTGATATCATATCATCCATTAGTCCCCTTTTAAAATGCAGAAATTGAAAGGCAGACATTTTTCTCATTCTCTTTTGAACTAACCTAAACCTGTGTAAAACACACTCTAGCTCTTCAACTCCTCGCCCACAAACTTCGTCTGTCTGCCTTTCAATTTCTGCATTGTAAAAGGGGACTTAGTGTATGATTATATGGTATATTCGACAACAACTAAGTCACCAGCATTGTAAGTTTTACTGATGCTTGTCATATTTTTTTATTTTTATTTTCATTTTCACCTTATTCGGGGGTACCAAAAACATCGCACTCATAGCTTACAATATTCTTTCGATGCTTAAATGTTCATATAATATCTGTGATCATTGCCTGAAAGACTGGTGCATTATTAACCCAAACTATTCATGCAAATGTCTTCTAAAAGGGTATGCTATCTCAAAATCAAAAAACAAATATTTATTTCAAAACGTCCCCCCCTCTAGAATGGTTCTATGTATTGTAGAAACTCGTTGTGTAAAATATTAGGATGATAGGATAACGCTAACTGGTGCCGCAACGACCTTGAAGTTTTGAGGTGCATTTACAACTGGAAAAAATGCAATTTTTTCAGTTTTTGTAAAAATGTTGGCATTAAATAATTACTTTTGCAATTTAATTTAAAATAATCGAAATGTACACGTAATTGTCGTTCTAATGCGATATAAAAGACAAAAATTGGTTGATAAATGTTAAAGTTATTAAAAAATCGCCAGGCCATTAACGTGTCTCAGGCCACTAGAACAAGAAATGTAGAAACAAAATTAACATATTTTAAGAAATATTAAAATAAAAGTACATTTTTACTTAAAATATATCCATATTTACTTGTATATGAGTTTTTGTCTTCGTATGATACCGTTAACCTATTCGCAAGTATGACCAAAAAAAATTTAATTTTTAAAGGCAGTTTCAAAATTCTTTTAAATTAAATTGCAAAAGTAATTACTTAATGCCAACATTTTTACAAAAACTGAAAAAATTGCATTTTCCCCTTGTAAATGCACCACAAAATTTCAGCTTCGTTGCGGCACCAGTTAGCGTTATCATATCATCCTAATAATTTACACAACGTGTTTCTACAATACATAGAACCATTCTAGAGGGGGGGGACGGTCAAAATTCGCAATTTTATTTTTTTGGAGCACTATAATGTACATGTATACTAAAATATATTTAGAAATTGGCTCTGCAAATTCAATTAATATTATACCACACCACTTTCGTATACCACCTTAGTTGCACTCATATTGTGGACTATATCGCTATAAACAAAATTTTCGTTTAAAAATAATAAAAGCGTTTGCGCCACAAAAATAACCAACCAAAGAATATAGTTAAACATTTTTCATCCAATTGAACGGCAAATTTTAAATTAAATTATAACATTATCAGGCCTGTCACACATTTCGTTCGAAATGGTTTCGATTCCTCAGTTTTTAGTCCGATCGTTTTCGGTTCTTCAGATTCCGTGAAATTTGTTAATTCAAAAAATATTTAATAATTCTGTATTTCATATTTTAATTTGACAGCGTTTTTTATATTAAAACAAAAGTAAAGTTTTTGGTACAGAAATTGATTAAAATTTTTAGAAAAACAAATAAATACAAACAAATACAATTCCACTTTGAAAATTGAAAGTGGTTTTAATCCGAAAGAAATTTTCGTTTTACTTTTTGTGAATAAGCAAATTACGGAATTAACTCAACTTTGATAGGAATGGAATTCTGTGACAGGCCTGTATAACAGCGTTTTGATGACATATCTATATAACGATTTTTTCTTAATTTTTGAACTATAATTGTTGTCGTTTTAAAGAATTATCTTTAATATCATTTAAAAACTTATTTTTTAGTTTACTGACAAATTTAACCTCTGTGTTGTATGTATTCATATACACTAATACCCCGGTTTGTGTCGCTTCGTTCTGCGTCCGTTTCGAAGTTGCGTCTTTTTAAAATTTCTGTGATTTCGAAGTTGCGTCGTTTTTGTTTCAGTTTGCGTCGCATGTTTGTGCTTGGATTTGCGTCGTTAATAAGAAAATGTTTATACAAAGCTAAAACAGAAAAAGGGGATTTCCCGTTTAAGTCTAGTGCAAATTCGAAGTTGTGTCTTTTTAAAATTTCTGTGACTTCGTAGTTGCGTCGTTTTTGTTTCAGTTTGCGTCGTTAATATGAAAATGTTTGTACAAAAGTTATACAGTTAGACAAGTACATAACAAAATCAGCAAGATTGATAAATCTCACAGTTGAAATGATAATCGATTTAGATGACTAAAGTTAAAAATACATACTTTGATATAGACTTTTGATTTAATTCTAAAAATTCCATATTTTTAATTTTAATATTTTTGTTATTTTTTTTTTGCATTATTACCATGAATTGTTATATTTTTACAATAATAAAAAATGTTTTTTAAAAAAAAATAAAATATTTTTTATTGAAAAATCAATTTTTTCAGCTAAAATTATGAATATGGGAATCAATTAAATGAAAATCAATACAAATGTATGGAAAATCGTGCATCGTTTTGCGTCGCGTTTCTCCAGGCCCAATTTGCGACGCAAACCGGGGTATTACTGTACATTAGACATGCCCTTAAAAAATGGATTTGCTTTGGATGGGTCTTATTTTATTCATTAGTAGCTAAAACTAACTACTGCAAACTTTAAGTGCAATCGGATAACTAGAACAGGTGCCGGAAATCGATTGAAAGTTGTAAAGTTGGGTAAATAATGGTACTTTTTTCGTTATCTTAACGAAATTCCCTATTATAATACTATTTTGTAAACATTTGAAATAAATCTAAGCATAGGGTACAACTAGAGGCGCAACCATGATATAAAAAATACAAGGCAGTTTCATTTTCTCTTTATGTCAACCTAATTAAGCATTTGACAATAAAGGGGATTTGAAGTTATGTCTAAAACAAAGCTACCATATTCATTAAACTTAATCCGATTTTTGCCTTTATTGAAGTATATTTAAAAATATTTTATTCAAAATATTATTGTGCGTTTATCCAAGGCATTGAGCAGCAACACAATTCTGGCCAAGGTTTTCAATTCCTGAGTATCGTTAATATAAGGATTTAGTTTATGCTTGATTGTGGTTATATCTGCAACTAAATCACAAAGCTGTTTGCCGGCACATACCTCTTGCACCTCTACGAATAAGAGAACAATTTTACGAATGTACAACCGTTTGTGTAATCTCTTAATAAGATTTGAGAGACAATTTCATTGGGACAACTCTCCAATGCTTGGTACGATGAATGATACAGTGGAATATTTGACGATATTCCACTATATCATTCAACAGCTGGCTCTGTTGTGGTTATATCTTCTTATCCGCCACCAAAGATTCTAAAATAAACTGCAAAGTCTCCGGCAATGCAATGGAATTGTCCCTTTACGAAGCGCTTTATCTCAATAAACTCCCACAGCCTTGCACACTGTGGGAACTCCAGGAACTTGCCATAATCACGAACATCCCGAGCAATAAATGAAAAACGGCATAATTGGTAACACGTTCTTCATAGCGTCTCTCGTCCAGCAAAGGTGGTATGAAGACAAAGCCTATATTGCGTTTCAAATACGGCTTAAGAACCATAAATAGATAAGCGAAACACACTAAAAATCCACTCCAAATGATTAGCTTCATGACTATTGAGCAAACATATTAATCTATCCAGGACACGTTTAAAAAAGTCGTATCTCAAATCTATAGCCAACACAGAAAGTAGTTCCAGTAAAGACTGCAGTAACACGTTTGTAGCACAGGCTAGTTTTATAAAAGAAAGTCGACCACAAAATTCTTTTGATGCAAGAATTGAGTCAACTTCTCTGATAAATTTAAAAACATCCATTTTTTTAAAGTCTGATTGAAAAAGGTATCACTATCTTCGGGTAGCTCTTAATTGTCATGGCCTATGTGATATAAAGGCACACGTCTTAGATTAATCCGCTTTTTATCTATTTTAAATATAAATTGCAGTATTGTGAACTGTTACATACTACACATATTTCATTGAAAATTTCTCGGAGTATTGTAACATTTTTCTAAATGTGACAACGCTTCACTGAATATTTACAAATAAAATAAACTTCAAAAATCCCCTTTCTTGTCAAAAAAATATAAATGAAACTACCATAGAATAATATATCCATAGAAGCGTTACTGAGAGGGAAAAAACCTAAGTCGTGAGAATGTATTAGTACATAGTTTTTGAGGTTCTATTGGTGCCTTTTTAATTTTCACCATACACACAGAACAGAGTTTCAATTTTTGGTATTGAAAATAGAACAAAATTTAAATAAATTAAAATTTAAACATTTTTTAGAACTCTTTGTGTCTGGTGAAAATTCAACCAACACATATACATTTTTGTTACTAACACATATTTAGACTTAGGTACTTTTTCACTAACACATGTATAGAGTTAGGTACTGCTGTCAAAGAGTTGGACTACTTGTTATACTTTGGTATAGAACATGAACATCGAAAAACGATATTTTTGTATTATTTACTCACTGTTTTGCATGCAAAATATGCATAAACTAGTACTTTTTGCTCAATATTTGGTCAGATAAAACTCGTATAACTTTGTTATTTTTCATTCGAAATTATTGTTTTATACCTTGTTAGAAAGATAATTTCTCTAGAAGCTTACTTTATTGCAAATGTTTATAAAACAGTATTTAAATAGGGATTTTTTTATAAGATATCGAAAAAAGTACCATTATTTACCCAATTTTACAACTTTCAATCGATTTCCGGCACGTGTTCTAGTTATCCGATTGCACTTAAATTTTGCAGTACATAGTTAGTTTAAGCTACTAATGAACAAAATAAGACCCATCCAAAGCAAATCTATTTTTTAAGAGCACCTCTAATGTTCATACATATTTACAATTTGATTTTTATTTAGTTTGATAGACACAATATGGATAACTACATTTTTTTTAGAAAATTGTTTGTGACTTTATCTTGAATTTTTTGCGTATAATTTTATGTTAAATAAAAACTTTATATCAAATTAATTCATAGGGGCATAAAATGTACAATATCGCTAATGTGACTATAAGATGTAGTGACTATAAACGGAAAGTACTGTAATAGTTAACAACTTGCTCTCATGTATGATAGTTTTTCAATTGGTCGTTGGATTTTCATAAAAGAAGAGTTAGAAGTTTAGAAATCTTCACTCATATTTTTGCTTCAAAGTTTCTAAATAATTTATGCCTAAATAAATAACGTATATTTAATTAGTTGTACCACATAAAACCCATACTTCAATGTAATTTACATTATTAGTTCTAACCTTTGTCCTGTTTAAGATCTTTAAAATTGGGTCTCTAATGAAAAATAATTTAAAAAAAAATATAAATTTCTAAACAAATCTAAACATACCACCACGTCTATCCTTTTATTTTATTTCCAATTTTATCGGTAAACTATTTCGTGGAAAATTTAATACAACATTTATAATTAATTAAATGCATTTTTAACAAGTTTCTGATAAATCATTAATTTTTTTTTTTTTTAATATGAAAGTTGTTTATATTTTAGCTCGTAATAAACAGCTTTTTGAACATATTTTTTGGATTCAGATATAACAAAAAAGTCACACGATGCTCCCAAAGTGCAACTAAATGATGAATATTTGAACAAAATCGGATAACGTTGAGCATTTTATTTGAAGTTTTGAATTTTTGCTCAAAATAGGAATATTAAAAAAAATGTTAATTAAATGTTGACCAAAATCCCAAAAAAATGTATTCACACAAAAATTCATTTAACAGACAGTATACAACTTTAAGGTAACATATAACCAGACATCGTGTTAATGATGTTAATATTCTCTATAAAAATAATTTTTAAACAGCTAATTTGAAAAAAAAAATCGGAAAACACAATTTCAATCGATATTTGCCCGATTACCGATTGTCCTTAAATTTTGCATCAGTTAGTTTTAGAGACTAAAGAACAAAATAGGACCCATCCAAAGGATATTTATTCCTAAAGGCAGGTCTATTGTACCTACTTACATACATATGTACTATGTATGCATACGTAAGTAAGTATGTATGTATGTGTTTATACGAGTACATATTTTATAAAGTGAAAAGAGTCATTCATTTTGTGCTTTTTTAAATTATTTTTTAAATTAAATTATTATTATTATGTATATTGAATATTATCATCATACATTGTCATTATATAAAATTCTATAAAAAAATCACTTATACATACATAGGAACATAAGTATATACATATGTACATATGTAGATTTATATAAAATATAAGTATGTGAAATATTTTGTACGATGCGATAGAAAAGGTAATAAATAAATGGATATATTATATTTATATGTACATATTTTAAAATTGTTTCGTTTTTTAAAAAGTTGTAAGGTTCCTTGTGTTAGTATCCCTGTAGGAAGTGTCAATAGTGAAACTATACTGACTTACTATTGACACAGTCACCAGTACTAGTGACTTATTCTACCCCAGGCAATGCTATTTACTATAGACATTTAACATGTGCGTGTCATTGGAAGTCTACTACTGACTTCCAATGACACTACTACTACTGACTTCCAATGACACCTAGTACTGTTGACTAGGTACTTCTTCACTAGTACATTTTAGTAATTCTAATCTACACTTTTTGTACTTTTCTGAAGTAGATTTCCATAATGAAACTGCACATTTTATTAACATTTGAGGTATGAATTCATAACAGATGGATGAGTCGTCTTCATTGACGCTTCGTTGACAATGTCGCCAAAAAGTCACCAAAATAGTCGACAAAACTGGTGACTTGGAGACATTTGTCCCCAGATTTCCTTCAGGGATTGTATGCATACGAATAATACATATGTACTACATATGTGCAATTCCATATCATCGTACGTGACATTTGTACGTCTATAGGGTGGAATAGATTTTGCAAAAATAAGACCATCTAAAAATAATTTGTTCTGTATGTTCCATTCAGAGGGTACTATATTTTAAAAAATAATAAGTTCTTTCGAAACAATGTTGTCCAAAATATTAAGCAAAATACAGGTAAATCGTACGTGACATTAAACGGAAGTAATTTTTTTTTTTTTTTTTTATTATTATTTATTTTCAACAACCTAATTTTGATAAATAGGCGTTATGTTTTCTTTTAATTTCTTACACTAAACCAAATATTTTTCCATTACAATCCGTCATATTTAAATAAAACCAATCTTTGGATGATTTTATAATAAGTAAAATTTAATATCGTACGTGACATACCGTACGTGGCAGATTTTTCTCTTATAATAAAACAATATGTATATATTCTGTAAATATATGTATGTATACAAAAACTAAAAAAATTTATAGAAAATATACATTCGGTTTCAATAAACAATTTTATAATAGCAAATAAACAATCAGAGTCAAATTCATTTCATACATTAAAAAATTAAATACAGTCAGTTTAAACTATTATTTTTGCCAATAAAATGTTGTAATAAGCTCTAAATACTTACACATAGTAATATTTTAGTGTTTTCTCCAATCCAAATCATCTAGAAAAAAAGTTTCAAGGGTTTTTGAGTTTTCAGTCGTGGTAGTCATTCTCGTGGAATTGCCCATATGCCATAAAAATTTGAGTAATTTTTGTTTGTTTTTTAAACATTTTTTTCGAAAGATTGAAGAAATAGATATCTAAACTATTTGGGACTCATTTTGCTAAGAACAATAGGTAATAAGTAGGGGGCGGATTTATATGCAAATGCATATTTTTTCTCGAACGTCCAAATATTTTGTAGACTAATTATTTATCCGAATCGTACATTTTGCTGTAAAATGGCATCGATTTGTTTGTGCATATTTTTGCATACTTTATTGATAATGCATAAGTTGTTATATTTTACTTCAAAATGCATATTTATAAGCATATTATCCAAGTTTTTTGATCCAATTGATCCTTATGGATAACTTAGAGACAAATGCACTACACAATATACGTTTGAAGTAGAGAGTACAAAAAACCTGTTTCCGGTTTAACTGAAAAAGTGTGTTTTTGAAAAAACCGGTTTCGATTATTGTCTTTTTAAAAAACCGGTTAAGCGGTTTCGGTTTTTGTCTTCAAAAAAACCGGTTAATCGGTTTACATTAAATTTTTATTTAATGGAAATTTAGCATTTTTGAATTCTTTATGCAATTATTTTATATCTTTAACGAAATGTTGTCAAATGTTACAATTTTCTATAAAATAAAACAATATTTTTAAAAATGGTATCAAAGTTTTTCATAAATATGTTTGAATGAGCTTTAGAAAATATATTTCATTAAAACCAGTTAACCGTATTATAAAAACCGGTTTGTCAAAAAACCGAAAAGTTAAAAAAACCGAAACCGGTGGAGTTTACAAAGATGAAAAAACCGGTTTTCGGTTTTGGATACTCTAGTTTGAAATGACTACACTATAGAATTCTTAGAGTTACTTACATAGGATGTATAAAGTATCCAATTGACTTCGCTCTGCATTACAAATAGCACATACAATGACCCAAAATATATAAATTGCAGTCAGCTTGGATCAGACATTATTGGCAAGAACCGTCTATAAGGGATACATTTACTACTTGCTTAATTGCTGGGTTATTACGAGATGAAAATTAAGGTTGGATGCTACTTTACAGCACGATGTAAATATTGATGATTTTAAAAGAAATTCACAATATAAAAGCTCTAAAGATATTACAATTAATATATCAATCTTTTTTTTCAGAAGAAAAGTTATTTTAAATATAATTTTAGAACTTTAACTGTTTAATTCCTGGTACAATTTAAAGAGTCCTAACTGCTGGGAACAGTGTTGTGTATTTTTTGGACATTGCGAAATTCATAGATAATTATTTTATGTTTCTTCAAAAAAATATATGTAAGTGCATATTTTTTAACTTTTTAGGTCATATTTTGATTTTTTTGAAGCATATTTTAGGCGCATATTTTCAAATAATAAATGCATGAAAATCCGCCCCCTAGTAATAAGTGAAAAGAGAAAAAACACATATTTGGTCAAATTTTTACACCCTTTAACTCAGAGAGTTCTTGACCGATCTTGTTGAAAAATTGTGTCTAAATTACTATCCGATAGGAAGACATCGATTTTAAATGTTGGTTCACTTGACATGAAATCCCCCATATGTATACGGGGGATACATAGAACTATAATTGTTCTATGTATTGTAGGAACACGTTGTGTAAAATATTAGGATGATAGGATAACGTTAACTGGTACCGCAACGACGCTGAAGTTTTGAGGTGCATTTTAAAGACCTGCACAAGCTGCATTGTTTAACACGAAGACAATTGCCACATGATGCTTTTGTCATGTCATGTTATGTTCTTTTACCTACTTAACAGCAACACGCAAAGGCAATGTATATCAAAACAAAAAACAAACGCAGCATCATTTTAACAACATCATAACACACACAACATTAAAAAAATTAACAGATGCATGGATGACATGGAAAATAATTTCAAGTCATTTAAATCATGTATGAGGCCTTTTTTGTATGAGATGATTTCAATTCACTTGTAGTATTTATTGTGTGCAATAAGAAAAAATCTATATTAATATATAAATGTCTTTGTAAGTTTGTTGGTTTGTTTATTTGTTTGAGCATCACGCCTAAACGGCTGAACCGATTTTATTGAAATTTGGAACGTAGATAGATCCTTACTGGGAAGCGTCAATAGGCTATATATTTTTTTTACTACGACAGGGCTAGCGAAGCGCACCGAGTCAAGCTAGTTGACTATAAAAATACAACTGAAATTTATATTTATATTATATAGTAGGTCAAAATAAAAATACGAAAGTACACCAATGGGTTTTTCAATGTTGTTTTGGAAAATTTTACAATATTTAGTAATATTACCTGTTATATTATTACTTTAAAAGGAATACGTGGAATATAAGCCATAAAATGCCAATAATTTTCATGGAATTAAAAATGTAATGTGTTTCACATACATATTTTAAATACTACCTGACTTAGGTACAACCGCTCGAATATTATTAACGGGACATTTAATAATTACATTGCTAAATAAAATAAAACTTCATGAACAAAGCCAATTGGCCTATTAGACGGTGTTTAATTAAAGAAAATTAAATTAATGTATAAATCCTTAACGGTGAAGTTTATAATATATTTAATGTTTAAATTTAATGAAGTGTCTCTGAATCGTTCGCGGCATAATTGCTACAAAAATATAAATCTACGAAAATGATCCAATGGAACAAAAGCAACTGCCCAACGATTTGAAGAAAAAGTGTAGGGCATTTATTGCGTAACTTCACAGAATTTTTTTCCCTATTTTTTGTTTTCAAATAAAATCTAGAAGGCTTGAACAAAATTATTTAAATTTTCTAGTATATTTTAATGTTATTCAAAAATGTTTGAAATTTTTCTTGGAAAATATTTAATTTTTTTATGATTTTCAGCTATACAATGAGAAAATATGTATACGTTTCAGACTTTTCTATACATTTAGAAATATTGGCCAATATTGGTATATTATACAAAAATATTTGAACTACATAATGCAATTTATTATAAAATAGCAACAAATTTGTGTAAAAAATTAAAAATTTCCTTCATGTACAAATTAATAATATTTATGAACATGTTCTTATTCTGAATGAAAAAAGTTTGGAAAAAATTCATGTTCGATTAATAATATTTATTAAAAAATTCATTCCAATTATGAATTTCTTTTTCATGTGTTACACTTTATTATTTATATTTTTTAAAAATCCTTATATTATTTGTTCTAAATATTTAAAAAAAAATATATAATGCTAAATAATAATAGTTCTCAGATTTTCACAGTTCAGCAGTTATGTACAATTTCATTCTGCTATGCAATTTTATTCTGCCTAACAATGCGACACTTGTTAACATCAATTCAATTCAAGCTACCACACATAACAACAGCATCATCAATAGTTATAGACATGACATGGCACAACACGGTTTTCGCGGCGCGAAGACATGGTACAACATGGTTTTTGCGGCGCGATGACATTGAACAACATGATGTGCGCGTCGACACAACAAAACAAAGCATCAAATTTTGAAGTAAGACATTTTTCTACAAAATGTTGTCTTGTGCAGGCCTTTAGTGCATTTACAAGGGAAAAAATGCAATTTTTTCAGTTTCAGTCTAATGCGATATAAAAGACAAAAATTGGTTAAAAAATGTTGAAGTTATTAAAAAATCGCCAGGCCATTAACGTGTCTCAGGCCACTAGAACAAGAAATGTAGGAACAAAATTAACAAATTTTGAGAAATATTAATATAAAAGCTTATTTTTACTTAAAGTATATCGCCTGGTGGCCGAAATTCGACCACTTTTAAAACGTTTTTTACCACTTTCCTGGAAATAATTTTTAAACTATTTTTTAGTTTTATTTTTTATTTATTTATTTCATCTACAGATAATTATTACAGATTACTTACATTTAATTAATTAATTGTACAATATAATTAAGTTTAATTTAAATCTATTCAGACTAACATTAAAATTTAATATAGGAGAAATACTATTACATAGTTTTAGACATCTTGTAATTGGCTCATTTAAAGCATAATTTGCCCTATGTAAAGTGTCCTCAAAAATGCGGTTTCTCCTCATACCTCTCGGCGGATTAAATAATCCGAGTTGATTAAATTTTCTTTGATGGATGTGGTTTCCGGGCAATTCGAACATTCACCTAAGTGGCAAGAAGTTGTAGCATTAGGGCACATAGTCAATTTAAGGCGATCGCGGTAATGGTGTAAATCTTCTGATGAATCATCTTTTAAGTAATTTAAGTTGATTTCCTTCAACATCAATTTAACATTTTCATGGTAAATACAAACACATACTGTGTGAGTTCCGCTGCTTCCTGCCAAAACGCAATGTTTTGGCCTCAGTTGTGTAAATTTTGTGAATCCAATTTTGACATCCTCGTATTCAGATTGAAATGTTGCGAATAATTCATTCAGGTTACAGAGAACCATTCTCTTCTGCATTTGAACTTTCTTGCCATCGATTCGTACAGACATCCAGTCTTTCATCCCTGGCATCAGGCGACTCATATCATCTCGCTGATAAAACTGAGTTATTAGAGATTTAGTATCGCACTCCAAAGTTTTTCCCTTCTTTTTGTTTGGGAGTGTGAGAATCCCATGCTCAGCAACCAATTGTTTAGCAATTCTTGCTTTTCGTTGAGACGTTCCAAACTCAGTCATTGTTTTTGCAGAACTCCATGTTCTTGGAGCAAGCGTGAGAAGTTGAATTCTTTCAGCTTCACTCTGTGACGTTTTGTATTTCTCTTTTATTTGTTCAAGAACTTCTACTGCATCCTTATGGTATTGGTTTCGACACTCATTCGTTGAATTTGAAAAGTTAGAATAACCATCATCATCAACAGTTCTGTCTTCATTCTCGGAATTACTTTTGTCTTCATCTGGAATAACTTCAACGCAAGGCTCATTACTATTCAAATTCGGTAATTCGTTCAACTTTCCGAGCTCTTTCCTGCATGATCCACAAATTTTCAATCGTTTTGACAGCGTAGGGAATTTTTTTAATAAGCCGTCGGAAATATTTCACATATCTGATGATCTGTGCTTCATTTTGTTAAAGGGATTAAAACAAAAAGACGAATAAATTTCATTTTCAACCTTAGGCTTTTTAGAAGTCGTAGACATTTTGAATTTTGTAAGTATTTATGTAAATAACACACGTCTTAACTTTAACGCTGTTTCTAAAAAACTGATTTCCGTATGTCTTCAGAATGACAATAAATAGTTTTTTAAGATCATATAGGTAGTACGTTTTAATGAATGAGTCTAAAATCTTTTATTAGGGTCAAGAAGGGCTTACATACTAAAGTACCTATTTTAACCAAATGTTACAAATAATAATAAAAATAAACCACCATATAAATAACCTACCTGTCAACTTCTACCTCTCCACCCACTTCTGAAAGTCAAATGTCATAAAATAATAAATAAACTGGTACTTCGGAGAAGGGCCATAAAATATTTCCACTTGATTCCAAAAATTTGTTTCTGGGGCACCTGATATTTTAACAATGAAAATCACGTGCGCTGAAAACTACCTCTATGATTGACTAAAAAAGCCGCAAGATACAAAACTCAGACAAATTTTGGGGGTGGAAAATTAATAGCGGTCGGCCTCATATTGCACCCCTCCAGTGGCTATTATCGGTCAGTTGTTGTGGTTTTTATTTTTAAGGTTTTAGAAACACTTACACACAAATATGAAAAAAATCAATTTAAAAACATTGGTCTTGAGTTACAAAACATTTATTTTGATAGATATCCCACTCGCATCCCACTAAGCGACCAAAAAGGTTTTAAAGGAAAAGACCTAAGCTTTCTTTTGAGAAAAAAAAATTAATAAAAAAAGAGTCCATTTTGGAAAAAAAAGTCAAAAAGGTTTTTGATTTTTCAAAAAAAAAGTAAAAAATTGTATGTCTTGAGTTACAAAACATTTTTTTTATAGATATCCCACTCGCATCCCACTAAGCGACAAAAAGGGTGTTAAAGGAAAACACATAAGCTTTCTTCTGAGCAAAAAAAAAAAAATTAAAAAATGGGTCCATTTTTTTTAAAAAAAGTCAACAAAGTTTTTGATTTTGCAAAAAAAATCAAAAATTTTAAATCTTGAGTTACAAAATATTTTTTTTGATAGATATCCCACTCGCATCCCACTAAGCGACCATATAGGTCGCTTAGGAAAAGACCTAAGCTTTCTTAAAAAAAATAAAAAAAAAAATAAAAAGGGCCCATTTTGAAAAAAAAGTCAAAAATATTTTTGATTTTTTAAAAAAAAAATCAAAAATATTTTATTAAATTTTTTAAATTTTTTTTTTCGAAAGATTGCATAAATAGCTATCTAAACTATTTGGGACACATTTTGCTAAGAACAATAGGTAATAAGTTATATGGATAAAAAAAATACCTGTTTGGCCAAAATGTCAAATTTTGACCTCCTATAACTCAGAGAGTTCTTGACCGATCTTGTTGAAAAATGGTGTCCGAATTACTATCCAATAGAACTAACATTGGTGCAAATTTCATCGCGATCGGAAGACATCGATTTCAAAAGTTGGTTCACTTGACGTGAAATGCCCCATATAGATAAACATTTGAAAATTACGATAAGTATTTTCTTTTTGCATTTGCAAAGTTTGGTAATAATTGACAGCTTAAAAACAATGGTATGCTAACTTTTCGTGGATGCAAAAGTATGCGTACATAAAAATTAAATGTAATTTGTAACTGTTTTTGTTATTGTGTGATACTACAATACTGCAGTTTTTGTTTCAAACTCATCATAAAAGTGATTTTTGAAAATTGTTTGTTTCATATTGGAATAATTTCAAGAAATGGCAAACAGAAAATTAATTAAAGTAGCTGAACGTAAAATTGTTATTTATTTACGAAAACAAGGGAAAACTTTGCGCGAAATTTATCAAGTAGTTGAACATACTCACTCCTCCATCCAGAGAGTGATAAACTATTTTAAAAAGACTTGAATTTTTGTCCCAAAGCCTCGTTCTGGTCGTCCACCAAAATTAACTTAATGCGAAAAAGAGGGTTATAATGCAATCTGTGAAGGAAAACCCCAGATTTACTGTATCGAAAATGGCAGAAAACTTAAATTCACAATTTACAAAACTGGTTTCATCAACAACAAAACGCCTTCATAATGTTCTTGGTCGTCGGGGTTATCCAAATAATCATTAAAATACAGTTTAATTTATAAAAATCAGTAATATTTTTTTTATGTACGCAAACTTTTGCCTACATGCGGAATTGAATTTTTTTATGAATTGAATTCTTATAAGTTTTGTTGATTCTTAAATATGAATTTTACAATGCAGTTGTGTTCTTAAATATTTAAGAGTTTTATATAAAAAATTTCAAATGAGTAACGTTTATTTTTATATCAAAAATTAGAGTATACTTTTAATTTTCGTTCTTGTACGCAAACTTATGCGGCCAAGTGTATATCCTCATATAGGTTATGAAAACCAAAAATCGATTGCATGTGGACAATGCAAACTTCGAAGAAACTGTAACGCGGTACAGTTAGACGACGCCAAACATTATCCAATGCGAGAGTGAGCCGCAAAACTCTCGAAGGCAGCGAAAAAGGGACGGCCTGCTTGCCCTTAAGCGATAATGGCAATGACGCGCGAGCTGTTTCTACACCCAGAGCTGAATTACGACTGTTTCATCAATATTAATGGACAATAACATACTTAAAAGTGTACCACAAAAAAACGTGTGGCCTATTTATATATAAGATATGAGTTTTTGTCTTCGTAGGATACCGTTAACCTATTCACAAATTAAATTTTTTTTACGGCACTTTCAAAATTACAATTTAAAATTTTTAAAAATTTTTTTAATCTAATTTCAGAATTTTTTGATCATCACATTGGGATTTATTGAGAACATAATAGCGAATAAAAATATGAAAAAAGTATGACAAAACCTCCTAGCCCAATTTCCTACTGTTATGAATTTTAAGTAAAAGCTATTCAGAATATTATAGTCCAGGTAATTTTTGAATAAAACATTAGAATATTATTAAATTTAGATGAAAGTACTTGTATAAAAAAATAAAAATGGAGAAAGTCGGGAAATATTTGGACCCTCTGATATTAGAAAACTGGAGCAAGGTGCGTAAAAGGTTTTTTATAGTGCTTGACGAAGAGATTCTTTATACATATGTATTTTTTTGAAATCGGAATGTAAACGAAGAAATAGAATCATTTTAAAAATTTAACATACCCAAGGTGACCTACTTTGGGATCCCCTGGCCACGCTCCTGGTGGGTCCATGAGGTCCAAACTCAAAACTTGAACTCGACAAGACTTCCTCTATGAGCACGTAAAATTGGACTTAGCGTTTAGAAGTTACAGATTTATTTCTCTCTATTTTTTTCTATACCACTGTGCGTCCGTATTCCAAACTGCTCAAATTTCAATGAGTTAGTGGTTTTTTTTTCAAACTATTTTTAAATGAGTTAGGGCTTTTTCTGAATTTTGTTAAGAGAGGTGTACTTGAGTTTTGTCTACCAGAATATGTAAAAAATCCGATTTTAAAAAAGGAGATACGACCTTTCTATATTAAGCCATCGATATGCAAATGAAATCTGCCATTTATTTGTATTCATAAAAACTAGCCTTATCAATTAAAGAACATTTCTATCGTATTGATAAATAACAATACCGACTATATTTACATATACATATATGTATGTCTGAAAATACCTATGAAATTATTCATATATGTACATACATTCATACATAAATAATAAATAACTTAAATGCTTATAAAGTAAGAAGTAATAAAATATCGCATTAATTTTTAAATAAATTATTTTGTAGATTAATTTTCGGCTTCTTATTTCCATTCACTCAAGAATTCACCTATGGCACAGAAAACTATACATTAGACCGTACCTCAAAAATATAATTCGCCGTACACCCCCTAATAAAATGCAGTTCTGCAAGACAAAGATAATTCGACATAATTTTTCTAATGCTCCAAGGACGAAGTCTATTGAATTTGGTTAGAATCGGTCCATTATTTCTCATAGCCCCCATATAAATAAAATAAATAAATCTCTTAGTTGTACAGATATTCAAACCAAATTCAGCACAAACAAGTTTTATTCCTTCAGTTGATTATTGGAAGTTAAGTATATATAATCCAGTGATAGAAAGCATAATTTTTAATATCGAATACCGATTGCAAAACGTTCCATTACATAAAGCTGTTAACAATTTCTTTAAATTAGATTTGGATGGCGCCGATGAATTCATTATTAATTACAAAAATGTTTTGCAAATTGATTCTGATTCTATGAAAGCTGATGTTCTAGTTCTTAAGAATATGTTTACACATATTCAGCGAAAAACAATTAAACTTTAATATGATAAAATCCAAAATTGACAAGAATATCTCTCCAAGCATTTACATACTTTTACAAGTGGCAATAAGCCTTACTATTAGCTCTGCTAGTCGCGAAAGAAGTTTCTCAGCTATGCGTAGAATACAACAATGGTTACGTAGTGCAATGCTTCAGAAACGATTTTCAAATTTAGCAGTTTTAAATATTTAAAATGAAGTAGTTATGTTAGCAAACTGAATAAAAATTGTTTATTTTTACTATTTGGGAAGGGCACTTGCCCACCCCAGAATAATAGTCTAGCTACGCTTATGGCTCCCATATAAGGCCCACTTCCGAAAATCACTTTAACTAGCATAAATCTCTTAAAAATATTGGTATTCAAATAAAATTTAATTTTCCCAAATGAGGCCCACTTCTGAAAGTCATTTTAACGAGATTTCTTAACAATGTTGGTATTCAATTCTAGCTCCCATATACATTTTAAAAGATAACCGACATATGGTCGGGCTTGACCGACGCTTCACAGTTTGTGTTTGTTTTTTAAATAAAAATAAAAAATAACGCTATATCTCGAAAACAAGAGCTAACCTAAAAAACGGTTAGCACCACTATTTTCAGCGTACTCGAATTAGGTTAACCCAATATGTATTAACAAGGTGGCAGCGTAACTACAACAATTACAACAATACAAGAACAACATTAATTTGTACTTTCTAAACTGTCAAGCAAAATTTCACAAAAACACACTTTTTAAAATGAAGTATTTGTTTTTAGCTTTTTTATAAAAATATAAAATAATCTTTTTACTCTTATAATAAATTTAAACATTTTTGTAAACAAGTTTTTGACATTTCAGAGGGTAAACATGAGTAGAGTAAAAAATAGTCAGCTGGCGTTACGCTGCCACCTGGTTAAATATGCATTGGGTTAACCCGCTTGACAGAAAAAATGTGTCAAATTCGAGCACAGTGTTATTGATATTTTTCAGCAATTTTTATTTATTTTTTATATTTTCTTTATATGTATGTATGTATTCACAAACCCGATACGTATGAATATTAGCGTATTTATGAATTCTAGGATCGCCTGGTGGCCGAAATTCGACCACTTTTAAAACGCTTTTCACCACTTTTATGATAAGAATTTTTAAATAGACAAAAGAACCTTTTAAACCATATATGTTTCATCAAAATTGGCCTTTATTAAAGTCAGGAATGGTTAATATTAAATAACTATAAATATGCAAAAGTGTTAAGTCCATTTTACTTTGTAAAAATTTAAAAATGATTATCTCAGTCAAATGGAATGGAGTATAAATATGTTACTAAATATATAATACTTTTTTAATTACTGCTTTATTCATTAAATTTAAACCAAAATATGTAAATCACAATTTTTTTAATTTAATAATTTTAAAAATTTATTATCACTTCGACTTTCTGATATGAAACAGAAAATGTTCCAAGTCCCAAAAAAGGACACATAAGATGCAAACTCACTTCTTCTTACCTGTGATTATTTGTCATTATAAATCTTACCAAATATGTAATTAATAAAACTCCATTATCAGATTTCAAAAATATTTCAAATCATAGATTTTAGACCGTTTATTTCTGAAAGGGAACTTTGTACACTAAGCTAACGAAATGATTATTAAAATAAAATTTTAAGAACAAAATACACTAATGAAGTCAAATTTATTGAAAGAAGGTATGTACATCAAAATCAATTTAGCGTTTGGTGAAATCATCCCTAAGTTTATAATGCATCATTAGTAAGATTTAGCATAACTTCTAAAATTATGCGGAATTTAATTTTAATTTTTAATTCTGAAAAAGTTTTTAAGTAAACTATCATCCTCTACTATTTAGAATCATTGTAATTCTTAAAAAGTTTTATCTAAAGATGTTTATATTGTAAATAAGCAGATTAGTTTTCAAATCAGACCAAATTTTAATACATAAACCGGTTAACCGAAAATCAACATTTTAAATTAACCGGTTCGCAAAAAACCGAAAGCAAATCTTTAAAAAGTTTAGAGATATTTATAAATATGAATAAAACATTTTAAAATACTTAACCTATATTAACTGTATTTATGAAATTATGACGGTCTTCACGGCAGTGACTCATATTCATAAATACATATACATATATATATGTATAAGTATATAAATATTATATATATGTATATAGAATCTATATTATAGATACATAGATATTAGTTTAATCTGCTTCATGTTTAATCTATTCTAATTTAAAATATACATACATATATCTACTTAACTTCATACATATATATAGTTTAGGATTAGATAAAAGTACATATGCATATAAAATCTTTTCATTCACTATTATTTATTGGTTCTATAAATAAAGGTGTCTTTGGTCAAAAAACGATCATTTGTATAATTATAATTAAGTGCATACAATTTTAAATATACGCGATATTTTCTATTGAAATAATATAAAGAAAAAATTTTGTCCATTATTAGACGACATATATTTTTGGAAATAAAATGGCGTAAGTGATTAAATAAACTAAACATATAAACAGTAATAATTAAGAAAATTCCGAGAATTTTATATAGTGATATTCAGGATATAATTTTCAAGCTTTTTGCTTGAAAAGTAAGTTTTTGCATATTTTACAAGATTTTGAAAACATGCTTATTTTATTGAACCTTGCATAAATATGCATATTTTGCACTTCGACTATAATTTCATTAAAGAAAATATGTGTTTTGTGTTTTTTATCCACCACCTCATATCGAATATCCGTCCTTATAAAACATTAACACATTGACTGCCACGTCGGACACATATGTGTGACACTGCACTATGCGGTTTACGCCACGTCGGACACATATGTCCGACACGACTTTTATTCTCTCTAGCCATGGCAGACAATAGTGCTGGATTTTAAGAATTTTTTCGATGTTGTCTGGAAGTTCCTCATCAAAACTGTAATCTTCACATTCTTCATCACTTTTTGAAATTGTACTGAGTATTTATTGTTAAAAAACTTGTAACAATATTGATAAACATTTAAAAAAAAAAAAAATTAATGTAATATTCATTAATATAAATAAATCTACATATTTCTAGATAACAATGCAAAAAGTTAAAGAGTTTCACCTATTTATTTCATATAAATTGTTAAATTTTGCATATATCTGAACTATGACCTCGATGCACGTCCAGAAATCGTTGTCCGATTTGGCTCAAATTTTCAGCACTTAACTTTTAGGCCTAGTGTCACAATATTCCACCCGACACTTTTCAAAATTTTAACAAACATTTTTTTCCATACAACTGATTGATTGCCACTCTAATGTACATAATTAAACTTTTTTAATAAATGCATTGAATGAACAATAATATTTCAGATAAATTTAAAAATAAGTTATGTACATTTAAACAAATTATCATCTAATACTCTTTTTTAAAAGTTATTTGTGGAGGAATTGGTTTGGATATCTATATAAATCAGATAATTATGGCAAACAAAGTCACTCAGAAAGTGATTCTGAGTCGATTTGTTGGCGTTACAAACCGATTTTAAAAGAAATTTAAAAATTACGGATTTATTTGTGACTTGTACATTTTTAGATTTTGCAAAAAGAATGTCATTTTGTGGATTGTGTTGGTTTTAGTTGGTGTTGGCGTGACAATCGGTTTAATAGTTGGCCTCAAAAAAGACACATCAGACCATGCGGTTGGAGCTGTAGCATCCAACGGTGAGGAATGTGCTGAAATTGGAGGGTATGTACGAATGTAGTGATGATAAAAATTATAAATATTAACCCAGTTATTTTTAGACAAATGTTAAAAGATGGTGGTTCTGCTATTGATGCCGCAATATCAACTCTCTTATGTGAAGGCGTTATATTACCACATAGTTTAGGTATAGGCGGTGGATTCGTTGCTACTATATATACAAAAAAAACTGGTAAAGTAGAGACTTTAATCGCTCGTGAAACTGCACCTGCGTCAGCTCACCAGGGAATGTTTATCGGCAAAGAAATTACTGGTGCTATTTCCGCTGCTATACCAAGCGAAATTTTCGGATTTTGGGAAATGCATATGAAATATGGCAAACTACCCTGGAAGCAATTATTTAAGCCTACTATTGATTTATGTAAGAAAGGACATAAGGTCTCAAAATACTTGGCAAATGTTTTAACTTTAAACTCTGAACGTATTCGCAAAGAACCGTCAATGGCCGAAATCTTTATAAATCCCAGTACAAATAACCTTTATAAGGAAGGTGAGATTATGTATCGTCCTCAATTGGGTGAAACTCTATCAATATTGGCTGAAGAAGGCCCCGAAACAATGTATCGTGGTGGACGTATTGGCAAAATGCTTGTGGAAGATATTCAAGATATGGGTGGCATAATTACCGAAAAGGATTTGCAGGATTATGGGTAAGTGAATATATAGTAATATATCTTGTACCAAAAATATGCCACTCTTCTAAAGGTTAAATTCGCCATTAGTATAACCACATATGTCAACACACGACTGAAACAAATAAAAATTCTTTTTCAAGATGTGATGAATAGGAAAACACTCAAATTTTACTATGTGAAGGTATTTAGAGCTTATTAACATTTGTTTTTATTTAATTGGTATGTATTATGTTTTTATTTAAATATAACGTATTGTATAGGAAAAATATTTGGTCAAGTGTAAGAAATTTAAAAAAAAACGTTTACCTCAAAATCGCTTCCGTTTTATGTCACGTACGATATACCCTTATTTCGCAATTTGTTTTTAAAAGAGTTAGCGTTTGTGCTTACATGCAGTAAATTATAATTCCTAATTTAAATTGTTTCAGGGTCCGTTGGGAAGAACCAATTGTTGCTCGATTTACTGGAGGCTATGAATTATATACGACACCTTTACCAACAAGTGGAGTGATCTTAGCATTTATTTTGAATGTAATGGAACCTCTTTACACAAGACATCACGACATCTATTGGCAACGTCTAGTTGAAACATTTAAACATGCCTACGGCCACCGGACAAATTTGGGAGATATTCACTTTGAACCACAAGTTAGCAAGGTGTTTGAACAATTGATGAGTCCTGCATTCGCAGCTGAAATTAGAGAATTAATTAGAGATGATCACACCTTCATTGATATGGCATATTATGGTGCTAACTTTACAAATGTCGAAGATCATGGCACAGCTAATATGGTTGCGTTGGCACCAAACGGCGATGCTATATCTGTAACTAGTACTATTAATAGTCAGTAAGTATATTATTCTATTTGAATATACACATACCTATATCGTATAATATTATAATAATCGTAATCGCGATTGTAAAAAATTGCGATTAAATTCAATCCCTTATATATCCTACTAAATTCAAAAAAAAGTATGTGTTTCTAATTAATTGAACAGTATGTTCTGGGAAAAGTATATACAAATAGTACCTAACCCTATATATTAACAAAGATGGACCTAACTCTAAATATGTTTTAGTAACAAAATTTCACATGTGTTAGTACGTTTTTAATTTTCAGCAGAAACATCCCAATAAACCAGAAAACGATATGATAGTAAAACCCATATTACATTATGGGTACGATTGTAATATTATATTTTAAAATTGAAAACGATATTATCATAATATCATTTTCAAATATTTTGCCATGAGAAACATTGAGTGGAAACTAGAAAAAACTCAAACAAAAAATTTACTCAAAATAATCACACATACGAGTGCTGTTTTTGTTTTCACATAGTTTTTACTACTAATACATTCTCACCACTTAGGTTTCTGACAACTGAGTTAGGTATTTGACAGGAGAGTTTCCGCTCTATGTCTATTCTCTATGTATTTTGCTTCCAATCATGACACAACAATATAAGGTACACTCAGTAGAAAATAAATTCTCAATTATATAGTTGATGAAATTTTTGTTCATGAGTGCTTCCACTCTTCAGCAACACCACTGTGCAGGTTTAGAAAGTTTTTTTTTGGAAATAATTCGGTATCTCGGGAACTATTGGATATATTATTACGAAATTTCACATGGTTTGAGCCGTGGTGTTTTTGAGTTCATCTACATTTGTTCAGCTTTCTAGCGCTAATGGGGGCCAGTGTGTGTGTCCTCAAAGTTGGTCACCTCGGGACCCAAATTTTTAAAAAAAATCACCAAAAATCCATTTATGACCAACCATGTGAAATTTAGTAACAATATATCCAATAGTTCCCGAGATACCGAATTATTTCCAAAAAAAAGTTTCTAAACCATTGTGCAGTGTGTTGCTGAAGAGTATAGTATATCAAATAGGTATCAAATCGCTAGGATAAAGAGCCTGGCAGAGAAAAGTTCCTCATATATAACTCTTAAAATGAAGATTTGTATGTTGTAATGTGATAACGTATGCGGAATGAAATTGCAACAAAACAGAAAACGCTATATTTGTTTTCAACGTTAAAACAAATAATTTATAAAACCTTTATAAAATAGCCCATTGTATGGATTTAATGTAAGCAAATTTATTATATTCATGTACTTTTGTGGCAGTTATGAAGAAATTTATATACAGGTATTGAAAATACCAATGTTAGCACTTTTCTGAGCTCCTATTTGAGTTTAATGGTTTTATTTTTCTCAATTTTTTCATTTTAAATAATCTACAAAAACTCTTCTATTTAAAAAGCTCCAAAAACACTCAAAATATTTTTAATTTAAAACTTTAGAAAGTCTGGAATTTCAAGGATGTTGGAAACACCATAATCATCTGCGCGTGACAGTTGTATGATGGAACAGTTAAGAAGAACTTTCTTTTTAAAAAAATAATCTCTGATGTTTCTTTTTATGAAATGATTAATTTTGTGTACACATTTCATAATATATTAATTAGAATTGATGGTCAAATCAAATTCCATATACAATCCATATATATTTTTTTAGAAAAAAGATTATGTTCTACTTTGCACATCTTATCAATAACAGGTTTATTTACTTCCAAAAAAGTCCACTTCTCTGCCATTCTCTGTCACTTGATGTAAAATATAACAAATTGTTCCCGATGATAATTGATACAATATGGAAAAAATTAAAAATGTTTTTTCAAGGTAGTTCTTTTTTGTTAACATTTTGAGATAACTAAAAGCCAGATTTTCAAATGGGGTTTTAAAGTATTAAGACAAAACATAACGTAATTCAAAATAAGGCCTAAAACACTAATAGCTTATACAGTAACTCAAACGCAAAATCGGACAAGAGTTTGTCTGATATAAATGTGCTCTAAACATAAAAGGATGTACCAAAAACATTTTTTGTTTTGCTTCTATTTACACTTCACATACCTATATCTCTAAAAAATAACAAAAACTAAAATTTGCATAATTAAAACTGTAAACTTTTGCATAAAAACCAAAATAACTCAATTTCTTGCGTCAAACACAAAATCGGACAGAGTAAAATAGGTATTCAAAAGTGGGCGATAAATATTTAGTTTTTTTCTCGAATGACCTGTAATCGTTTTTGAATCGATTTTACCATGTTTTGGCATACTTCCGGCACTATTGAGGCCCATTGTTCCAGTAAGGACTCTTTTATCTCAACTAACGTATTAAATTTATTTTGATGCACTCTCCTAGCTAATTCCTCCCAAAGATGCTCAATTGCATTAAAGTCTGGGCTCTGTACAGGAGTTTCTATAAATTTGGCACAGTTATGGATCAACCAAAGATTTGCAAAACCTGATGTGAGCTTAGGATCGTAGTCTTGATAAATGGAAAAGATGTTTACACATATGTGTAAATATGTTTTTTATTAACACATATGTATGTAGAGTTAGCTACCGCTGTCGAAGAGTTGGATAACGTGTATATTAGGATGGGTCGATTTAGCAATAGTGAGGACAAAAATTTCCACTACGACATCAAAATCATTTTCGGGGCGCCCAAATTTCAGAAAAAGTAACAAAGTTTACATTTTCTCAACTTTTATTTTTAAGATTTTTTAGTAGCTGATTTTTTTATTGCCTACTAAAAAACCTTAAAAATAAAAGTAAATTTTTGTACTTCTTCTGAAATTTGCGCGCCTTGAAAATGATTTTTTGCCAAAAGCTATCGCACAATATCGACAAATCTTTGTCCTTACAAATCGGGCCACCCTAGTGTATATGCTTTGGTTCTGGCATTTACTATATAAAAATAAATTATGAATATTATTGCACCCCTTAATACATGTTAAAAAAACACAGCGATATGAATGCATTTCAATTAATTGTAAAACTATTTATTAAATCAGTCTAGGTGCAAAAGTTCGTTCTCGTCAAACTGGCATTATTTTAAATGATGAAATGGATGATTTCTCGACTCCCGGAAAGGTTAATGCTTATGGAATACCAGCATCGCCAGCCAATTACATTAAACCAGGAAAACGACCAATGTCATCTACTTGTCCCAGTATAGTATTGGATAAACATGGAAATGTTCAACTGTTAGTAGGTGGTGCAGGTGGCTCCAGAATCACCACATCTGTAGCTCAGGTGAGCATAATGTAAATGCTGATAAACTGGTTTGTTTTACGAGCTTATAAACTTATATGGTTTACGGGTTTTACATGGCATTCGAGTTTTAGTAAAATACTAGTTACTTAATTATTAAAAACATTTTGATATGTTTTGAAAAACAATTTGAACATTTACAAACTAAATTTTTTTGTTTGGAAAACTGGAAGAATTAAAAACTACACTTTGTTTGTTAAAAATGCAACTTTTGGTGAAATATTTTTTCTTGAGTTTTCCACTTTTCCATTTTTTTCAACAAAAAATATTTGAAAGTTTTTTTTCAAAAACTTAGCGGGTTTTATACAATTATCATTCACCGTATTGATTAGAGCTTATGTTATATTATATAAATTCTTTTGTTTTTTTTTCTATTTTTTCAGACAATATTACGTTATTTTGTTTTTGGTGAATCAATTGAGAGGTCCGTAAATTCGGATCGGATTCACCACCAGTTGGCACCCATGGTAGTTGATGTAGAACCCGCAGTACCCGATCACACTGAAGACTATTTAATTAAAGTCGGTCATGATATAAATTATTTGCCACCTAATAGGGCATTCTCGGCTTTGACAGCCATTGGTTTAAAAAGTAATTGGCCCCAACCTATATGTGATCGTCGACGTGTTGGTAGCGCAGTAGTCGTTCATCCAGCTAAATAATATTGTTAAGTTTTTTAATTATATTCTTATATAAATTACATGTATTCTAATGATTTAAAACAACTAAAAAAATACAGATCGTAATGGTAGGCTAGTATATGGGCCTATCCAGTATTAAAAATATAGAAAGCCAACATCATTATGTTTTTCATTTTAATGCTATAAAATGCTTTCTAGCGCGGTTTGGGGTAATGTACTGCCATATGACCATCGATTACCATTCCTATTGGTAGTGAGCTATTCAACCTAACCTAACTTTATACATACATCTTCAATATTCTCTTCGCTTATAGCTCAAGAACGCCTTGACCGATTTCGCGAAAGGGCATCAACGTCTAGAGTCGCAGAAACGGAAAGTGAACGCGAATCACGACTTCATCAAATGCGCCACAGTGCATCTTCATCGAGAGCTGCAGAGACACCCCAAAAACATATCGAAATACTAGAGATATTGGAATTTTCGTTATAAAAATCTAATTTTGGTGGGAAATATGAGGATCATAGATTTTCTTGATTTTCGCTCTAGGTCCTTTAGTTTACGAATTATAAACAATATTAGATATTTGGAATTTTCGTTATAAAAATCAAATTTTGGTGGGAAATATGTGTGATCACAGATTTCCATTATTTTCGTTCTAGGTCCTTTAGTTTACGATACGATTTATAAGCAATTTTAGATATATTGGAATTTTCTTCATGCTTGAGCTTGATCATTTTAAAAGTACATACTTTTATATTATTTTGGAAGCAAATCTTCTATATATCGAGGGTTTATATTCAAATAGTGCTATACGACATTTTCCCGAAAATGAGTTTTTCATAACAACGTATTCCCTGGCTAATTTGTCATCTGTCATTTTAATTTAAAAAAAAATATTTCCAATGGTTTTTTTCATAAAATTTGTATTGTGCTATCTAACACACAATTTATTTTGTTCGTAAAAAAGTGCTATATGCATATGAAATATTCGTGTATATAATAAAATATTAAAAGTGTTTTTTATAAAATATAATATATGTATATTATAAATTCGTTGTAATTTTTGATCAACCAACAAAATGAATTCCCTACAGCGTATTGCAATCGATTATATTTCATCTAAAGAAGATGAGGACGATCTTATAACAGGTTTATTGTAGATAATGAAATAGTAAAGATGATCATTGATGCTCTATATCTGAACTATGATTTCTTTAAAGACTATACCGTCGACAAAAAAATTATCCCACCGTATCACAAATAAAATCTCTTATGTATCTACCAAGCGGTATCATTAACTATAAAGTTAATTTCGTGTATGAGCTTGTGGTGTGATATGGTTTACGTGGTAGTTCACTACGTGCGAACAATCAAGTAGAGTCGAAGGGACCCCGTTTTGATGATGTGGTGTGATAGTATGATATTTTTTTGATTGCACCAGTATGATTGAATCGAGTATTGTAAAATTAGCTCATAAAAGTTAAATAAAACCTGTATTTCCTTTGTTTTCTAGCAATTTCTTCTTCAAACGCGTTTTATTTACTCCTTTTTCGTTTTCGTTTTAGGATAATAGCAATAACAAATTTTATCATTATTCATTACAACCTTTTCCACACACTTTTTGGTAAAAAATTAATTTTGAACCAGCATGCTGGTGTAGTGTGTGTGTGTCCAGTTTAATTGCACAATCACTTACATAAAAACCTCAGAGTTTACATTAAAGCTCATTTTTATTTTTGTTCAAATAGTGCTTTCTGCTTATTTCACTGTTATGCATTAAACACATTGAAGACATCAGGCTTCACGAACACAAATGCTTCTGGCTGAAGTTGAAGTCGTGCGACAGCCGCTGAATTCTTTTAAATACGACATCTTCAAAGTTTAATAAAAAATAACCGTAAAAAATTCCAAAGTAATTAAGATTTAAACAATTATTTTGAATAAATATATATATGTGGTAATAATTTATGTACCTGTTATTAATTTATTTCAATATGGTTATCAGAAACTTCTCTTAATTAATCAAGCACTAATGTGATTTACATTTTTTATTATATTAGCAACACTATTTCTGTTTTGAAGTTGACAAAAATAGAAATTAGCCTAATTGGGCAGCAGCAGCAAACGAAGTCGTGTCGTCGTGAAGTTGTGCTGTCGTTAAAAGAATCGTCTTCATATAAACGTGTGTATTCTATTTTTGACAGATTGAAGTCGGAAGCCTGCTGTCTTCAATGTGTTTAATGCATTAGAATCGAAAAAACTTCAATTTGTAAAAACTGCTATCTAACATATAAGCGCGAATATCAGGAATTAATAAAAACTTAACATATGTAGGATTTAGACGTCGTTTTTAAGTAACATTGAAAAATAATCTTTAGTTATTACACTTATAGTGCATTTACACCTACGCCATAAACTTGTTAAAAGTGTTTATGGTGATAAACTAGTTTGAGAAACTAAATTAATCCATACAAATCAAAAACAGGTTTGTAACTAGCTTTTGAGATAAACTAGTTACAAACAACCAGTTTTTGCTAATGCTATTTTTTTTTTCAAAATTTGTCTGACAATGTTGGTGACATTTGACATTTGCTCACATATAATAAAACAGTTGTCTTTGAAAAAAGGACAACAAAAATAAAAGGTATGTTTATATGTATTTACATATATATGAACGTGCAGCAACGTTTCTTCGTAACAACGTCCATATTTTTATTAAATTTTTTTGTATTGAAGTCAGCTGTTTTATGACTTGTCAAAAATAAACCACTTAACTGACTAAAATGCTAATGTAAACGGTATAGTTTATGAAAGTTGCTTATGATCATAAACTAGTTTGAAAATTACAAGTGTAAATGCACTATTAGAGTTAACGAAAAAAACAGTTTTTTCGCTCTCCTGTAAAATGTTGATTTTCCTTATACAGTAGTTTTGACTTACCTGCCTTTCACTTAAGAGCATTTTGCATATAAGTGCACAAAACTTGTGTTTTTTATATTTATTTATCAAACTCCATACAAATTCGTTAATTTAAGTGCATTGTTCATACCTGCGCATTTAAGATAAGTACATAAAACTTTTGGAAGCTATAACTGGTTTTCATGAAAAAAATTTCATTTAGCTGCGTAATATAAAATTAAATCAAAACAAAATAAGAAAAATGCGATTTTGAATAATAAATTGTGTTGTAAACTTCTTAATAATTTTAAAAGTAGCTAAAATACCAAATTTGTCGTTATTTTTAAAGGGAAACATCACAAAACTTCATGTAAATTATTTGCCGTTAGCTGCTTTTTTGGGCAGTAAACTTAAATGCACTTACCAGCATCAATGAGCAGGTAAGTTAACTGATGTTAACTGCACTTTTAACTTACCTGCACAAAATATCGTGCAAAGTTGGTTGTGCAGGTAAGTCAAAATTACTGTAGCACTATTTAAATATAAACCCTCGATATATAAAAATGAAATGGTCCATGTATGTAATGGCATCACGTGAGAACGTCTGGAGCTATTTCAGGATATGGTTTGTAAAGAAAAAAATATCAAAAATTCGGAAATTTAAATTTTTAATATATTACCTTCTTTTCACTTCTCACTTTTCTTAATAAGAGACATTTTTAGAGAAACTTGAAGAACTAACATTAGTAAATAGCTACCGGGTGAATCCGGGGCGGTCATCTAGTGAGAAACAAAAAACAGTGCAATTATAGTTTTTTAAAAATTTATTGAAAAAAGTGGTTTTTAATTCGTAAACGCTTAAATGTCTCGCAAACTGTGCATTTTTACACTCTCGCAAATGAACTGTCAAAAAATGTATGGAAATTCATTTGCACAACTCCGATAAGTTTGCGCGACAATTTAGACTCGCAAACTTGAATTTATTGTGCATTTGATGAATCAGCTGCTTTTGTTTACTTTTATTTATAAGAAATAAAAATCAAATAAAATTTTGAGCATGTGAAAATTGTGTAACTTTGGAACAGAATGATTTTTAAAATTAAAATTGATACAATTTCAATTTTTTTTTTAAGCTTTGTTGAATTTTTATTTGACATTTTTATCAAATATAAATTTGCACAAAATTATGAAGGTGGGTTCATGAAACACGTCGCGCAAATTTGCACATTTGCACAAATGGGAAACTTAACCGTTGAAATGAGTACCCTTAATATTTATTCACTTGTAAATGTAAAAAATTTTACTTTCCGTTGAAACGTGATATTGTCATAATGACTGAATATGGTCATTATGAAAATATCACAAATTAAAAATTCAATAACTCAAAAATAGTAGCAAAAAATAAAGCGATCACACAATATCCCATGAGGTATTGATGAGTACTAAACACGTGAACATAAAAAACGGTACTTTGATAAACGTGACGTATCCTGTAAACAAGAACTATATGTACTACATGTAGGTCGTTCTGCATATTTGGATTAATTAGATTTCTTTTGCTAAAGGACATATTTACTTATGTATGTATGTTCTTCTTAGAATACGGCCTTAATTATAATAAATATGGACACTAGACATGCCCTTAAAAATAGATTTGCTTTGGATGGATCTGATTTTGTTCATTAGTAGCTAAAACTAACTATGTACTGCAAAATTTAAGTGTAATCGGATAACTAGAACACGTGACGGAAATCGATTCAATGTTGTAAAATTGGTTAAATAATGGTACTTTTTTCGATATCTTAAAAAATTTCTTATTTACATAATGTTTTTTAAACCTTTGCAATAAACCTAAGCTTCTAGAGAAAATTATCTTTCTAACATGGTATAAAACATGAACATCGAGTTTAAAATAACAAAGTTATACGAGTTTTATCTGACCAAATATTGAGCAAAAAGTACTAGTTTACGCATATTTTACACGCATTTCTATTGTTGTTGACATAGTTGTTTACATAACTTTTGCATGCAAAACAGTGTCGTTTTTCTTGTATATATGATGTAGGGAAATGCTAATAACTTGGTCTAGAAGCTTAGGTTTATTGCAAATGTTTAAAAAATAGTGTTTAAATAGGGCATTTTTTTAATATATCAAAAAAAATACCAATATTTATTTTTTAAGGGCACCTCTAATGTACATATATGTATGTATATTTAAGAAATGTAGAAGAAGAAAAGAGATATTACACAAGTCTATATCACATCGCACAGTGGTTTAGAAACTTTTTATTTTGGAAATAATTTGGTAGCTCGTGAAAGATAGAAGATATCAGGTGTGTAATATCTCTTTTGAGGTGGTCCATAATAACAAAACGGAACGTTTAAAATAATTTGCATACATTTTTACATCCTTAAGGTGAAATTTTTACATATTTAATGAGAAAATTATTAAACTTCGTGATAACCATATTTATATTTAACAAATGGCAAAATGAAAAACTTAAAAAGTGGAATAATTGCGTTTTATTATCATTTGTATTTACATGGTTGGAAAGTGGGCGACCCCCAAATATGCTAACCTCGGGCCTACACAATTTTAAAATAATCACCAAACTTGAAAAAATGTACATACAAAAAATATACTACTTGTGTTAAAGTTATAGAATTGCGGTAATTATATTGGGAATTTAGCACATAAAAATTTAATCTTACTAAAAAATAAGATTTCATTTTGCTAATGAATTTTAAAATCGGTATTATCTCGACCGCTTCAGTGCGCCGTAATCCATATAATTTGTTTGTTGACTTTCTTTTATATAAAGCAATTTTTTAATGACTTCAAATTCTCTTATCTCTTTAAAATCAACAAGATAATCAAAACAAAATACTAATCGACGGGTTACCGACGTTTACTCGTAAATAAAATATCGTTACTAGATATGAATAATTAAATATGAGCATTAGGGAGTTAACCTTTTTTACAAATTTAAAATATCGAATCGAAAAAATGAGAAGTAACAAGTAAGAGTCTTGTTGAGCCGAATTTTTATGTTATGTATAGTGGTTTAACATATTTTGTTACTTTTTGGACACATATGGGCAATTACACTAGAGATTATTACAGCATTTTAAGGGGAAAAAGTAATAGTTTAAACTGACTATATTTAATTTTTTAATGTTTTAGGTCCGTTTTAGGCTAAAATTGCGGCAAAAACTAAGCTCCCAATTAGCTTGTAGTATGAAATGAATTTGACTCTGATTGTTTTTTGCTATTATCAAATTGTTTATTAACACCGAATATATATTTTTTATTTATTTTTTTAGTTTTTGTATACATATATTTACAGAATATATACTTTTCTACTATAAGGGAAAAATCTGTCACGTACGGTATGTCACGTACGATATTATATTTTATTTATTATAAAATCATTCAAAGATTGTTTTTATTTAAATATGACGTATTGTAAAGGAAAACTGTTTGGTTAGTGTAAGAAATTAAAAGAAAACATAACGCCTCTCTCGATTCGCAAATTTTCGCATATTTCTACATGTACCTCAAAATTATTTCCGTTTTATGTCACGTACGATTTACCCTTATTTCGCTCGATATTTTGGACAACAATATTTCGAAAGAACTTATTATTTTTTTTAAAATATAGTACCCTCTGAATGGAAAATAAAGACCAAATTATTTTTCAGATACTCTTATTTTTGCAAAAGCTATTCCACTCTATAGGCGTACAAATGTCACGTACGATGATATGGAATTGCCCATATGTTAGTTAGCTATTAGCAATAACTATTTGTGGTATCCTTGATTAAGCCCTATAGTGCTTGCAATTCATCCGATTTTGGGTACCACATAGTGAGATTGCATACTTTTGGTAATGTCCCTAATGTACATACTATTTACATATCTACTATATATACATATGTAGGTATAAAATGCTAAAAAAAATATTTAGTACCTAATTTTGCTTTCAATTGTAGGTACCTATCTGGAATAAAAAACAAGTTAGAAAGTATAATCTGTCCAGCCCGTCTATATAATACGCTACACTGGGTAAATGAAAGCATCGTGAATAGATCCGGAAAAGTCCTATTTCGGAAGGACATTTGTATGGGGGCTAGGTGAAATAATGAACCGTGTTTTATCAGTTTAAATAAGCTTGATCCTTGGGTAGGAAGTACTACATGTTCCAAATTATATTGCAATAGCTTCAAAATTGCGACATGTACTTTGCACATTTTGTGTCGATCGGTATACTTTAAGGTTGGTGTTATACTAATATTTTGGAGCGTTACAAACATCAGCACAAACGCACAATATCCTCCCCACTATAGGGTATAAATAAATATACTCGTACTTATGAACGTTATAATGAATAATAAAAATGAACGTTATTACGTTATTATTATAAGTACAACATTTAATTAGGGTATTCATTCGAGTAATGATCGTTCGATTAATCGAATAATTATTCGAACAATTTAAAAATTACCATTTTCGAATAATTTTATGTAGAATAATCGAATAAAACGAATAATGTACATATATATTTAATTTTATAAAATTGCTTAAAATTTTTCATAATTCCAAATTTAAATAAGTAATAATCACCCTAATTATGATAGAAATTTTAAAGTTTATAGCTTCAAAACTTTTTCCAACATATACATACATACATTCAAATAATTGAAAATATTTTTCAATGAATATAAAAATAAATAAAAAAATAAAAAAAAGAAATTTCAAAAAATTAAAAAAACATAGGCCGTAATTTTGTAAATCACGTCACCAAAGTGATGTTTATGTGCAAAGCAAAAACAACATTTCACACATTTTAAAAATTTGTTTTTGTTTTGTGTACACAATTTTTAAATTATGAAAGGCAAATCAACGCTTGAATTTTTGTGCGTTTGTTTGGTTCAAGGTATATTAATTATAAGGTAGTGTTATCAGACCAGCTGATCGTTTTTTGCTACTATGTTCATTTTTCGCCGTAGTGCATTATAAATGTATTCGCTCGGTATTCTGAATTCGCCGATGACACTACCTTATAATTAATATACCTTGGTTTGGTTGACAATTTGTACATAAAACAAAAACAAATTTTTGAAATGTGTGAATTGTGACGTGATTTACAAAATTAGGGCCTTATATACCAGGTGGTGTTGATAGCACAGCTGATTGATGTTGTTTAGATGTTTGAGCTATGAAATTATCTTGTGCAAGGCGAATCTATAGAAGGTGACGACAGAAGAACAGCTGATTATTTTTTTTATTCAGTTGTTTAGACAAGTGAACTGTCAATTCACTTGTGTTTGTTGTGGCGAAAAATACAACAAACCCAAAAGCAAAAACAACCACAGGCAACTTTGACAGTTCACTTATCTTTTTACAAAAACAAAGTACCTGTTGTTTTTGTACATGTTGTATTTGTTGTAGTTCTGTCGTCACCTTCTATAGATTCGCCTTGATCTTGTGTTTGTTGCGGCGAATTCTACAACAAACGTAAAAGTAACAAAAACAACAGGCAAACTTTGACAGCTAAAACCACACAAACAAAAACAAATTGCAAGTGGTTTTTGTAAATAGTGTACTTGTTGTAGAATCGACACCACCTGGTATATAAATTTGTCTTAGTACTTAAAGGTTCAAATCAAAAACCTTTTTTTTATGAAATAATAAAACAACATCTTAAATTACATATATTTGAAATTTGTTTTATGGTACGAAATTTAAAGTCAACTTTATGGACTTAAAATCGATTTTAAGGCTTTTGTAGTTAGGCTGAATGACTTATTGTTTCTGAAATTCGACAAATAACTAAAGATCACTGTAGATGAGTGTTCCGATAGCTCCTTCCATAAATATATAAATATTACTGCAAGAAGTTAGAATTCTAAAATCAAGTCTTTCGAAATGTTTAATTTAGGACTTGAACCAATGAAAATAGATGGTACAGAATAAAATATTTGTTATTTAGTAACAAAAAAATGCTGAATGATTTTAGAATTGATTTCGAAACAGACATTTTAGCGTCTAAGCATGAACATATGCTGGCGATATATTGGCGGAATCGCAATTAATAATCAAAATATTAACTTAGATTAAAGTGGTGTTGAAAGTGATGGCGAATGTGATTTTGAAGCGGTCGTCGAAAGTGATATGTGTGATTTTTGTAATTCCCTAAGACCACTTGATTAGGCAAAGATTCGGGAACGTTGATAGAGCTTGCGGGTGTAATACAATTTGTTATAAACAATTTTGAAAAAGTGAATAATTCATTTACTGAAGAATTAGTTACATACTCATTTTAAAACCCAAATTAATGAACGACGTATAAAAGTTCTTCATATGTTTATATTGTACTTGAATTCAGGATCATGTCCAACTAGCTCACATTTTTTAAAGCATAGCTCCAAAACGGAAACTAAAGAGTTTGCTAGTCAATTGTTTTGTAGATTGTTCGGGACGGAATCTCTTCAGAATATTTCTGATGAAAATTTAATGATAGACTTTGTTTTCGAATGTTTTTTTTAACATTATCAATACTTGAATTGTTAACTTTAACTTCGCCAAAGTGGTAAGGGTATATATAAGTTTGTCATTCCGTTTGTAATTTCTACATTTTTCATTTGCGACCCCACAAAGTATATATATTCTGGATCGTTATAGATAGCGGAGTCGATATAGCCATGTCCGTCTGTGTGTTGAAATTAACTTTCCGAAGCCCCCAAATAACTTACAAACACGATTCATACATCAATATTTCCGGAATTCTTCCGGTTCGGCTGCTATTTAAAATTTTAAAATTAAAAACAATTGAAAAATAATTAAATTTAGTTTACCTAAAAATATTTAAAATTTTTATTTTAAAGTAAAATTTGGTGAAGGTATATAAGATTCGGCTCAGCCAAATATATCTCTCTTACTCGTTTTTTGTTATTCTTTAACAATAAAATATTAAAAACCCTACATAAAAACTTCATTCTTGACTTTTTTTAAAAATTTAAATTATTTGAATAATTTGATTAATTTTAAACGTGTGATCGAATTATTCGAACAAGTTAAAATATCTTATTCGAATTATTAGTTTTATTCGAACAAGAGAAAAATCGAATAATTTGAATACCCTAGTATGTATGTAGTATTGTATACAAAATGAAAAAGTACTTTTGAGACTCTGAGTTGTAAATTTAAGAGAGTACATATAGGTAAAATCGTTTGAAAAACACTTGTGTTGTTTCAGTAAATTGTTGAGGTTGATGGTGGATGGGTGTTTTTATTTGAAAAATACGAGTGAAGATTTTTTAGAAAATAAGATTTTTAAATAAATAATAAAATATTTTACTCAAAGGATATTTATAAAGACATAAAAACTTATAGTTGAAAAATGAAGTAAGTTGTGAAAGTGAAAATATGCAAATTGGAATTATACATATGTAATTCGTTCAAGTTAATAACTATTTACATAGTATACAAATGTACAATATTAATAAGTTATCTCAAAAAATCTTGAAACTATCGTTATCAACGTGTTTAATTGACCACATTAAAATTAATTGTTAATATATCGCAAACATTTTGTGTATTGTATTGTTTTCGCCCGAATTATAAATAAACCGGCATGTAACAAGTGTCACAGAGTACACGTCGTCAAAAATTTACATAAGTAGGGTTACCAGATTACTTTACTCAAATATCTTGACATTCGGGAAAAATAAAGTTATACTGACAGTTTTCATACAAAAATTATTTTGACTTTAAGATACAAAATAACCAAAAAACGTGAAAATGGGACATTTTCCCAATCGATTGAATACAATTTTAATCAACTTCGACTTGATTTCACGAGTTCTTGATTTGGACGAGTTCAGATTCGTTGTAATCACATTAGAAATCAGTGATGTTGGAACTACTTCATTAAATATTAAACTTTCAAAACTTATTTTATAATTAAATCGAAGAAGTAACAAAATTTCTACAACTGGCTCTCGTATCTTGTTTCAAACCTCATAATTTTGGGTAAAAATCACCAACGAAATTATCAACTAAAGAATACTTACGTAGAACACCATGACAATTTCAAGCTAAATTCATTGAATAAAGAACTAGTTCAGAACCGTTCCCTCAAAGGAGCTCCGTAATAGTTCCATAAAAAACAGGTTCGAACAAAAATCAGTTGTCGAACGCCAAACATGGAGCTGTTGTGAATTTAGTAAAGTTTTTATTTAATGAAATACTTTTTGGAAATTAAAACATGTTTTTTAGCTTGACGAATTCTATTTTAGTATGCAACCTGGCAAGCGTAAAATAAGTTAACAATCAAGTTAAAAACAAGTAAGAGAGCTATATTCGGCTGTGCCGAATCTTATATTCCCTTCACCAAATTAAAAATATTTTTAATTAAACAAAATTAAAAATGTTTAACAATTTTTTTTTAAATGTTTTTACAATTTTTTTTCACAATTGTTTATTAATTTTATTTTGGAAAAATAATTTATGACTTATATATACCCTTGCCACTCATGGTGAAGGGTATAACAAGGCCGTATGGCAACCATAATAATGTCAACGTAGCTCACGTAATGCGATTAATAAATAAAATGAGTTTCAATAAATTTACTCCATACTGTATTTTTTGAATTTTGAGCGATGTACAAGTATGTATGTACCTCAAACAAAAATTTAAAAATTGTACTTTTTCGAAACTGATTGTACCAAATCACATTTTCCAAAATCGGAACATAATTTTGTTTACTTCAAATACAGCAAACACTATTGCAAACATTTAAGTATATAAGTTGCATTGCATATTCATCGTTAATGAAACATTTTATTAACAAGTGTGTTCAGACACCGCACAATTATCAAATCGCATGTGAAATTCTGCAAATCGCCAAACTTGTTTTTGCATGTTCCGAAACTCACGTAAATTTTTTGCGATTTGCTCTCAGCATTTTTAGAAATGCTGAAAGTTTGGTTTAGTCTAAATTGTATATTAATTAGTTCACTTCAGAATACTCTTGCGATTTGAACTTTCCAAGAGTCTTGCGATTACGATTTACAGAACATCTTTCTTAAGGTATAATTTGACAAATATTTGACGAAAAAGAAGTATATCACTAAATAAAATATATTTTAATTCTAAACAATTTCCGAACTGTATGTTGGATTTGTTGTATCTACTTGGCGAAAGTAGATTACTAATAATTTGTTACACGAAATGTAACAAATGTAGGGCACAATAGCGGCATTGTGTATCAGCTAATATTGATGTAGATGAGCAAAATCCAAGAAATTGAATGTACTTACTTGTTTGGGTGAGAAGGGAGCCTTTTTTCAGAAATAAAAGAGTTTTTGTTGTTAATTTTAATAGAAATTTAAAATTTATTTTGGTTTTACGTTTATTGAGAATAAACGTTTGCGTGTTTGTTCACTTAGGTTTTTTTTTGTATTTGTTCTACAAATATTGTTGTTTGTGTGTTGGACTGTTATATGTTTATGTTGTTGTTAGTCTTTTTCACTAAGCTTCTTTTATATTTTTAGTGTTTTTATTGTTTGTTTTTCACAATAGAATTGTTCTGAATTTGTGTATTTTTTTGTTATTTGTTTTGCACAATGTTTAATATGTTATATTATTGTAATGTGTTGATTTTTTAATGTTGTTTGTTTGGTGTGTCGATGCCAAGCGACTTCTTTTCTCCTTTTTCGTTGGCGCTTTGGAACGGGGCGTTCTTACACAGCATAAATTGTCAGTTTTAGTCGAAGTCGATCAGGTCCAAGGCGTATTTAACAAGGTGACAGCAGTGGCGAATTGAAATAAATACAGGCGAATTCACTTATTTTTTATATATAGAGTTTGACATACGGACGTACGGGCGAATATTTTTTATATATGTAGTTTGACATTTGTGCGTGCTATTTCTATAATCAGCTGTGCTGCCGATGGCACCTTATTAAATGCACCTTGATCAGGTCGTTCACAATGCGAGCGATGACCACTGATCGATCTTCGACAAATTCTCTTATTTATTTATTTCAAAAACTCCTTTCAAAACAAATATGTATGTATTTAGTTTTATTTTATTTCATGCTGTTTGATCTTACAAAATACTTGTAAGAGTAAACAACGTCAAACAAATGTGTGCCATGTTTGACCCTATCTTTAGAAGTTCAAGTTACAATGACAAATGATACGCGAAATGTAAATGTCAGAACATGCCTGTAAGTAAATTTTTTAATAAAGAAAATATAATTTGTAAACATAAGTAGAAAATGGGAATATTTATTGTGAACTGTATTTTAAGTTGTAGTTACCCTGCATTTACACATTCAAGTAAATTGTTGAAAATTTCGAAAATAAATCGAAATTACTTCAAGTTAATTTAGTGTTTACATATGCATTATTATAGCGAATTATTTTAAAGTTCATTTGCAGATTGAATCCAAATTTTATTATTTTTCTTAATTACAATAAAGTGTTAACATAATTTTCAAATACAAAACCGAAACCGTTTTTTTTAAACACACTTTTCGATTAAACCGGAAACCGGTTTTTTTGACACTCTATATAGAAACCTAGTGCGCTACAGGTGGCTTCGTATGTGATTGTATGAGTGAAAAAGTGTGAATGTATTGAGTTTATCGAACGCCCAGCAGTTCTAGGAGACAGTTCCGAACTAGTGATTTTACCCATCATTTAGGGTGGGAACTAGTTACTTTAATAGCCACTATGACCCTTTTTGATTACAATGAGACTGTCTGATATCTGATCGAAAGTAGTAAACGCTTCTGGTGGGTAAAATAAAGTGCAGTACAAAAAAAGTTTGAAGTGACTTCACCATAGAGACACTAAAGTGATTATTGTGTTCATGCTATGTTACATGGGATATCAGTATACTTAAGCAAAAATAAAAATATAATTATATTTCAATAGGTATCTATCTACATTATTAACAAAATATTTATTTTTTACATAAATAAGTTAAATTCTCTGATATTTATACCCTACTGATGTTTGTAACGTCCAACAATATTAGTTAACATCCAGCTTAAAGTATACCGATCGACACAGAATCACTTTCTGAGTCGATATTTCGATAAAATTTGGCACATATATTTTTTCGGCCCAAGCACGGAGCCTTTTGAAACTGGCAGAAATGGGTCCATTATTTCACTTAGCCCTCATACAAATGTCCTCCCGAAATTGGACTTTATCGGTCATAAATGTTTAATTTATATAGCAATCTACAAAAATGTTGCTACTAATAAGTTTTATATATACTGAATTCATGTCACAAAATTTTATTATGATCGGTCCATAATTAGTCATAGCTCCCATATAAGGCCCACTTCCGAAAATAAATGATTGAAATTTTAAAAGAAAAATGTTTTTGCTCATTTACTTAGTGTGGGGTATTATATGGTCGGGCTTGACCGACCATACTTTCTTACTTGTTTTATATGAATTTATATAAAAAAACTTACTTTTAATAACGTTTTTCTTTATAACTCCTGAACTAATCGAGTCTCTATCGAAAACTTTTAGGACGAATATAGTAAATAGTTTAGGTGTCATCATACCACGTCCTTTTTTAATGTTTAACACCGCGATCTTTGGTAATATTTAAATTTAAATGTATACTAAAAAAATGACCTTTAACCTTTTGGATGTAAACAATTTTATTCACACCATTTTAAAGACAATATCTTTGGCTTTAAAATGGAATCAAAAATTATGCTGGTCCTTGAGTAGTATCAAAGTTATGGGTATTTGTATTAGAAAGTGATTCCTTTACTATTATAGAACTGTACAGTGAGTAATCTTTTGAATTGCCTTAAAAATCGGTTCAAATATGGAAGCAAAGTTGTAACTATTTTAAAAAAGATTTCATCTTTCGGAACAAAACAATTTTATTTACACAATTTTAAGGGCAATATCCTTGCATTTAAAATGGAATCAAACATTATGTTGGATATAATTTTAACAAATTTTTAAATTTTCAAATCGCGATATTTTTGAAGTGGAAAGGGTTTCCGATGATTGATTTGAGGAGTCCTTTGGAATCGTAATTTTGATTAAAATCGAAGATGTCAAATCCAAAAATAGCAGTTCTCTGTCCGTTTTGATATGGATTCTCTCAATTGTGATATGGCAACAAAATTTTAAAATTTGGATTAGAATAAAACTAGAAATATATTCTATAAAAAAGTACACTTTTCTTTTATGATATGCTTCTTACGTTATTTTGAATTAATGTTTTCTAAAACTTAAATAACGTATCATCAATATAAATTTGTATGAAAAAATAAAATCTTAAATACATAAGGAGTTTTTAAAGATATTTAAATAAAAAAATGTACTTATTAAATTTTCATAAAGATGGCCAAAAAAATTCTATTGCAACAAATTTATTAAACAATATAAGGAAACTACCTAAAATAGGGTAAAATACTATTTATTAATTAATTACTCAAAGCATTAACGTTATTTTGTTTAAGAAAATCATGTTACGTTGTTTGAATTTTGGTTATAATTTGGTTATTTTAGAAAGTTAAAGTTTAAAATTTTTTACACATATGTAATATGATGTAGTAAATCAACTTCGTACTTTTTGACGATACGTTGTTTTGCATTTTAGGTGACGATATGTATGTAGGACTGAATTTAACGTTTCTTTATTTTTGTAAAAAAACTTAACTAAAATTTAACTTTTTTGAACTATAAGCGCATTTTTAAATTGTCCAGTTATTTTTTAAAAATCCAGTTAAATTTTTCTTATGGTCCAGTTATTTGACTTTTGTTATCTGGTAACCCTAATTCTACCACATATGTATATTATTCACATGAATAATATTAATGTCTGCTAGTATATTCCCTAATATAGATATTCAAAACACTATATCTTAGAAAACACAAGTTTCCAGCGAGTAAAATACTATTTAATGTTTAAAATATTAAATTCAATATTCTACATACGTATAATTTCATTTAAAATGTGTCAATATTGGAAATTTTATAAAAAACAGACTACAGCCTAACTACAAAAGAAATGTTAAAGTTAATTTTTGTTAAAGTCGACTTTATCTTTCGTAGCAAAAGCTTTCAAAACTTTTTCCAGCTCATGCTTTCAAATAATAGAAAATATTTTTCCAATACATATTACAAAAACAACAAAGACAATGTTTGTTAATTGCCAAATGATTTGCAATGTCAAAATCAGATATTTCAAATGTAATATATAAAAAACAATCAAAAAAATCATTAAAATTATAAAACATTTTAAATTCTGTTTCATATTAGTGTTGTGGTGCGAAATTTAAAATAATAGTCGACTTAATTTATGGACTTAAAATTGTCTTTAAAGATTTTGTGGTTAGGCTGATAAAGTTTGTATTTATAACACAAACCCCTTTTTCCTGTGAGTGGATAAACAAATTAAAAGCTTATAGAATTTTCAATCGTATTTTTGGATAATATTGTGAATTTTAACCTTTATTTTTTTTCCAAGAGCTTATTTTTAGTTTTTATTCATATGTATTTAAACTTGCCCTGATATTATCAAAATAATACAATAACAACAATAATAATAATTAATGATATCTTACTAAAAGTGTTAAACATTTTAATGATAATTAGAAAAGTTTGTTTCGCAATGTCATTGTGATAAAGTTAATTAAAAAAGTTAAATTAAATCTTAAACCGATTCTCTATAATTGTATTTGTCGTTAAATGATAAAAACTACACAGACATAAATGTGAACAGAAATATGTAGTTTGATTTTAATTAATAATCAGTATGTTCGTATACTTGCTAGTTTCACTATTTTCCAATATTTTGTTTACTTTTGTTGTTTTTTTTTCTATCCGTAACATTTATAGTTATTTATTGTAGATTTGTCTCTTTTAATACGATATGATTGACTTGTAATATGACGGACGAAATATTTATTGACATCGAACCTTTTATGACAACTCTTTAACCCATTAATGCCTAGCACTTTCTACACAAAATTTGAACACATGGTCCTTGTTGGCTAAAATATATACATACTTTGTTCACTAATGATTCCATTGGGCAGAGATCTAACAAATCGGCAGGATCTACAGTTTAAGTAGTAACATAAAGTATTATTATTTTTTTGGAAATTCTGTAAAAAATGTATTTGTATGAAAAGAAACTTTACATTTTTGACATACATTCGGCCACTGTAGTATTTTGATTTTCCCTTTATAATTATGGTATCCGTTTTGTCCAAACGATTGATCGCGTATTTTTTATTCGAATAGTGGTGCAATAAGTTGATATAAATTGATCACGATGGGAAATGGGATTTTTAAGTTTTGCTAAGTATTGCTATGTTACAATGGACCCCGCGGCAGTGCAATTCGTATGGACATTTATAACACCGCCGACCGAATATTCGGTTTCGGATCGGCATAATATCAGTATTCGGTAAATATTTTTCGAGATATCATAGAAACCTGTGAGTTGTTTTTGACAACCGCCTGTACATAGCTTCATTTAATTTTGCCTTAATGAATAATTTGTGACAAATAAATTGAGAAATCAAAAGCAAATTTGGTAGAAATTATGCCAGAAAGGATTTTTAAGCTCGCCAAGAATAGGGGAAATAATCTCAAAAATAAATGATTTCATATTTCGTTTTTACACAAATTTGTTAACATTTTCTTTAATGCGATTATAGTAATGAATTATTGCTATTGCAATATTCCTTAATAAAAATAGAACCTTGTTAATAAAATAAATCGAATATGGGCATTTCCTAGGGTCACGAATGTACGTTCGTACGCTATTGATGTCCAAAAAATATAGAAAACAAAACACTACCTAGCTTTTTTTGGCGATTCGATATCATTTTGGTAGCCCTATGTTTAGTGCAAAAGATGGATATCATCGAGTTTAAGTTTTCATAATGATAGTTATAAACATGTGGTAACGAACGTACGCAAAATAGAAGTCAACTTTGGCTGACAGTAGTAAAATGTAAAAATCTGGGAAATGGAACGGAATATTCGCGAATGTACGGGTCGCGAACGTACGATTTTTCCATATGTTTTTTTATTATTATCACCATGCATTTTCCCATAAATATTTCCTTAACAAACAAGTAAGAAGGTAATATAAGGTATAATACCCTACACTAAGTAACATTTTTCTTTTAAAAATTCAATAATTTATATTCGTGAGTGATTTTCGAAGTGGGCATTATATTGGAGCTGTGACCAATTATTGACCGATCACCATGAAATTAGGTCGTAGTTTATGTCTATATGAAAGTTTACTATATTGAATTTTGTGATAAATAATATCATCTTTATTTATCAAGAGCTGATGGCCTTGGTAGCTAGTGCTCTAACTCTAACTTTATAGTAATTAATTATTATTAAGTTTTTAAATAAATAAATAAATATTTGGATCGAAATTTGTGTAGATACCTACATAAATTAAACATTTATGACCGAAAATTCCAATTTCGGGAGGACATTTGTATGGGGGCTAGGTGAAATAATGGATCGATTTCAGCCAGTTTCAATAGGCTTCGGCCTTGTGCCGAAAAAATTATATGTATTGTATTATATCGAAATATCTTCAATAAAACACGATGATTATCAACATTTTATTTTTCGATCCTGGTTGACTAATCGTAGGAAATAAAATGCCCATTTCAATTCAAATATTTATCATATTTATATTGAACTAATTTTCTGATATTTTCTACTGAATTTTAAGTTTTGAATTTGATAATTGAATACACAATTTTAGTTACCAAAATGTCCATGTACAGCTCTCCTATTAATTTACAAACATGATTACAAATAAGACATAATAATATATTTCAGATTTATCATAAATAAAAAATTAACGATATGGATTACAATAGCGGCGATTATAGTAGTGGCATTGACATTAGGTCTAGTATTCGGTCTTAAAGGAAACAATGAACCTCGCATAGTGGGTGCAGTTGTATCGAATGGCAGAGGTTGTGCTGAAATTGGAAGGTAAATATATTACACTCGAAATGTCTTCTGGTTAATTATGTTAATAGAAAAACTTTTGCTTTGGTTCGGTCAAAAGTCAAATGTTATTTGACGGTGGATCCGCTGTGGATGCAGCTATAGCTACACTGATATGTGAAGGAGTTATTTTACCTCATAGTATGGGCATTGGCGGTGGATTCATGGCTACTGTTTATACAAAAAAAAACGGAAAAATTGAAACATTAATGGCCCGCGAATCGGCTCCGGCTGCTGCTCATAAAAACATGTTTGTGGGTCAAACTTCAATAACGGGTAAGTGCGCGCGTCATTTATTTATGGATGGCATTAATCAAGATAACGTTCAACCAATTATGATAAGGATTTAATGATAATGACAAAGCATTAAACGTTTTTATTATTTTTTTTTTAATTTGGGAAATTAAACTCAAAAATACTATGATTAAAATCATTCCATTATTTATTAGAATAACTTTTGAAATTTATGTTATGCTTTTATCAATCTTTGCCATTAATGTTAGTTATAAAAACGTTTAGAGAAATATTTACAACTTGATAATGATCCACATAGTCCGAATAATCAATTGCTTATCCACTTTCTATTGAATTACATTTTAAATTATACTTCTGAACAAACGTTTACAGGTGCAAAAGCAGGAGCTGTTCCTGGCGAAATACTTGGATATTGGGAATTACACCAGAGACACGGCCGTTTGCCCTGGAAAGTTCTATTTCAACCCACCATTAAACTTTGCAAGGAAGGCCATTGGGTGTCCAAGTATTTAGCAGCTGCTCTAATTTCGAAAGAAACTGCGATTCGAAATGAACCCACAATGGCTGAAATATTTGTAAAAGAAGATGGTTCGTTATATAAAGAAGGGGACTACATGAAACGTCCTGCACTGGGCAACACTCTAGAAAGAATTGCCAACAATGGAGTTGGGGAAATGTATGATGGTGGTGAGACCGGTAAAATGTTTGCTAAGGACATACAAGAAATGGGGGGCATAATAACAGAACAAGACTTAAAAAATTATAGGTAAGTGATGAAGATGCCAGTCATAACATACATACATATACAGTAGAGTGACAATAAGTTGTATGGAAAAAAATTTTTGATAAAATTTTGAAGAGTGTCGGGTCGAATATTGTGACACTAGGCCTAAAAGTTAAGTGCTGATAATTTGAGCCAAATCGGACAACTATTTCTGGACGCGCATCCAAAAAATTAACATATTTCGAAAAAAATTAAAATAAAAGATAATTTTTATTTAAAATATATCCGTAGTTACTTGTGTATGAGTTTTTGTCTTCGTAGGATACCGATAACCTATTCGCATGTATGGCCAAAAAAATATTTTTTTAACGGCTGTTTCGAATCTCTATTTTCAAATTTCTAAAAATTCTGTTAAACAAATTTCAGAATTTTTTGATCATCACATTGGGAATTATTGAGATCATATTAGAGAATAAAAATATGAAAAAATTATGTCAATACCTCCCAGTTTTTCCGTAACTACGATTTAAATTTTTTGAAAAACTATTTTTTTTTTGCCATATTTTGGCGAATGAGACCAATTTACTTGTTGTTATGAATTTTAAGTAAAACCTATACGTTTTACTCAAAACGCACAACTTTAACCATTAAATGGTGAAGGTCAAATGTAAAATTTTGCAATATTTGGAATTTCTAAATGAAATATTTCGAAATATTATATATTTTAGAGCCGATTTTAAAGAAACTTGAGAAAAATATACATTAGGGTCTAACATTTACAACAACAGTACAAAAATGGATTTTAACCTTTATGAACACTTGGGGTCAAAATGACTGTGTTTTTCATGATATTAAAAGTTGAGGGTCATTTGGACCCCAAGTAATTTCCATTTTTTTGCTATATATTCAAAATCACCTGGACTATAATATTATGAATAGGTTTTACTTAAAATTTATAACAGTAAGAAAATTGGGCTCATTCGCCAAAATATGGACAAAAAATTAGTTTTTCTCGAAAATCGCAAAATTTAAATAGCAGATACGGAAAAAATATAGGAGGTATTGTCATACTTTTTAAAATTTTTATCCCCTATTATGTTCTCAATAAATCCCAATGTGATGATCAAAAAATTCTGAAATTTGTTTAACAAAATTTTTAAAAAATGGAATAGGTTAGCGTTATTCTACGAAGACAAAAAGTCATACACAAGTAAATATGGATACATTTTAGGTAAAAGTTAGTTTTTGTTTTAATATTTCTCAAAATATGTTAACTTTTAGGCCTAGTGTCATGTGTACATTATGGTAAGCCGATTTGTAAGGACAAAAATTGGTCGATATTAAATTTTTAGACTTTTTCTGAAATTTGGGTGCCTCGAAAATGATTTTTTCGATATGTTCCTCATGTCAAAAGTTATCGAAAAATCGATGACACAATATCGATTGCTAAATCGACCCTAGTGTACATACATAAATTCTCTTATTCTTTGGTGTTACGTTTATATTTTTTATATTTAATTTAGGGTTAAATGGGAAGATACAAATCATGTTGTAGCTAATGTTACAGGTGGTTATAAATTATATACAACACCTTTGCCGTCGAGTGGTGCTGTTTTAGCTTTCATATTAAATGTTATGAGCGATTTCTACTCAAATGACCGTGAAATATACTGGCAGCGTGTAATCGAAACTTATAAACATGCTTATGGTCAGCGCACAAATTTGGGAGATCTAGAGAACGAGACGGAAATGTATAATACCATTGCGGAAACATTTGACAAACTTATCAGCGAAGAATTTGCTAAAGACATTCGTAGTCTTATATACGACAATAGAACTTTTGAAGATATGACTTATTATGGAGCAAATTTCACAATTGAAGAAGATCATGGGACAGCAAATATGGCAGTATTAGCCGAAAATGGCGATGCTGTTACAGTTACAAGTACTGTTAATAACTACTTCGGTTCAAAGGTGCGCTCGCGAAGTACTGGCATTATATTGAATGATGAAATGGACGATTTCTCAACACCAGGTGTTATCAACTCATTTGGGGTGCCATCTTCGCCAGCCAACTACATCAAGCCCGGCAAACGGCCAATGTCTTCTATGTGCCCAGTCATAATTTTAGATAAAGAGGGTAATGTCAAAATGTTAGTAGGCGCTGCGGGGGGTACGAAAATTACTACATCTGTTGCATCGGTTAGTAAAAAGCTTTTCTCCATTTTAATTTAATTTAAATTTACAATTACAATTACTTTCAGGCTATAATCAAATATTTGATATTTAATGAAACTATGGAACAGTCGGTTAATGATGGTCGGCTGCACCATCAGTTAGCGCCAATGCGAATCGATGCAGAATTAGAGGTGCCGATAAATGTCCGTAATTATTTAGCAAAAGTAGGTCACAATTTAAACATATCTCCAGAGGGTAGTAGTTTTGCTGCGGTAACTGCTATTGGTGTGCGGACCGGAGTCCCAGAGCCATTTTACGATCGTCGAAGGGTTGGTAGTACAGCCACTATACAAGCACGAAATAAAATGAATCATTAGATAATAGGTATATTATAAATGTAAATAAATATTTTTAGTATGTATATATTTATATATTTTAGTATATATGTATATATTATGTTATATTAATTATAGAGGTACATACATACATATGTATGTATTTATGTATGTATGTATATGTGTGTACATATGTATATTAGTGTCTCTCAAAAAAAGTTTTTTATTATTTTCATGGGTGCTCAAGCATAATTTAAAAGCTTTTCAGATTTTTCGGAAGAGGTTTAGGGTCGCTATATTAGATAAAATTTTTCGTAATTTTTCCATAAATTTTGTAAAAAACGCTTTATAACTTTTAAATTTTTTTTTAACTAACAATGCAGTATGAAAGATCTATTAATTCTTAATAATTTTGGTTATACCGGTTACCAGCTTTGTAGTTTATGATATTTTTATAAGCTGGTTGCCAGTTTACAACTCATACCCAAAAAATAAATAAAAATCAAATGTTCTATAGATATTTGCAAATAAATTCGCGATTTGTTAAATTCTCAGTATTTAAAGCAAACTTAAACTTTTATGTACACAAAATAATTTTATTTTATTTGATTTATTGTTGAGCTGATAACAAAGCAAAACAATTGAAATTTTAAAATTTAATATTCATCGGGTACAAACCTTAAAAATGGTATACCTCGGTAAGACCAAGACCAAATTACATTTTTTTAAATTGTCTAGAATCTATCTATCTTGGAAACAGAATCACTAGTTTTTATACTTTTTCTATAAATTTTAAAAGTTATAAACCGTTTTTTACGGAATTTATCAAAAAGTTACAAAAAATTAATACTTATTGATACCTTAATGGGCAAAAGTATTGTCGGAAGTTGTGGTTTATGCGCAGAGAATTAATAGCTTTGACATTTATCTCTTTGGTCAACAAATTAAAACTACGCACAATGCTATAGAAAAAAAAGAGGGAAATTCTCTGCGAGTTGCTAAGTTGTCCCTAATTAATTTGGCACGAAAAAAACATAAACATTTATTAATAGTTTTAATGAAATTTCACAGTTATGTAGATTTTTCTATTAAAAATGGAAAAATAAAAACAAATTTTGAAATTTATTATCTGCAATCCCGCAATTCCGAAAAAAATGTTGAAAAATCCGTAAAATGGGAATTTTTATTTTTTTGGCTATAATATCCATATCAGGGTCGGGGGTATCGGAACCCTTTTGCAAAATAATTAAGAAGATGTTGGGTCATCTAAAATCTGTTACTATATTTGGATTTCGAATATGCGATTGCAGAATTTTTGCCCTAAAGTTAAATTTTAGATAAAAAATAGGCGAAGAAAACTAAAAAAAGGCCGACAAACACGATTTTTGAAAAATCTCAAAAATATTTGACCCTATAAGCTTTCAAATTATGCTTGAGCCCCAACAAACAATTTTTTTGGGGACACACTAATGTACAGTAGCCCAAGAAAGTCTACATACAGGAAAAATTATTATGTTACTTTAATTTAAAGCAGTTTTTTTATTTTTTTTGAGATATATAATAATAAATGTCTTATGTCGATTTTAGCAAAAAAAATTCAAATAACGCCCAAAAGTTCACCGTTATTAGAGTTATTGATTCTGAGTAAAATAACGAAAAATTTATTCTCGGTCACGCCTACTTTTGGGTGGGCGGCACTATTAAGTTTCATAATATTTTGAACATTAAAGCCAAAAAAACCAAAAAAAATGTTCGTTATTTGACTCAGAATCAAAAAATTTAACAACGGTGAAATTTTGGAAGTGATAGGAAATGTTGCTAAACCCGACTTAAGTGATGTTGTTTTAATTTTTTTTTAGTGTGAATTTATTTTTTTAACAAATATATTTCACTACTTTTAACTTACAAATACAGCTTTCAACGAAAGAAATTTAATTTGAATTCCTGTATGTAGACTTTATTGGGCTACTGTATATGTGCAAGATTTTTCGAAAGTAGTCTAAGTCAATATTTATTTTATTATTTTTTCACTCAAGTGCCAATTTATCGCACAAAATTGTCAATAAATTTTCGGAGTACATATTTTAGAAATTTAAAAGAATTTTATGTTTCATACATCATTGAGTGTGTACTATTAGATAACTTAGAACAAGACTTGTATTTACATTAACGTCATTGCCACACTTGCATTAATGTTGCGCAACATATTTATTCAGTGGTTTTGTTCAGTATATCTACTCTTCTTTGGGTTAATTTATTTGATTTGTCTTCAGCACGTAAATTAGGTGTTGAACTGAATTAGTCTATTCTATATTTATTTGTTGAAATTCATAGTAATAATATAAAAAGTCCCTTTGGACCAAAATAACTTATATAACATAGGTGAAATACCTGAATATACTATATACATATATACGGAAACATAAAATTCCATTCGATTTCATCTGTAACTTAGAAATACTCATCACTTTTTAGCTCCCCAGCCAAAGAAATAAAATATATTTTTGTAAATGAGATTATCCCATAAACAGCAGCAAGGTGAACTGAAATGTTGTACTAGTCAAATAAAGTAGTTGTAAAAAAGAGATGAAGTAACCAAAGTGAGAAAAAAAAATAAATGAGAAATATCCGAAATATATGGACGATATTCAAAAGCCCTCGAAATGTATTAGCTGTTTCAGATGAAAAACGTTATTCGAGAAAAAAAAATAAATGAGAAATATCCGAAATATATGGACGATAACATTATTCGTATGAGAAAATTTGCTTTGTAGATGATTTATAGCTTTACAATAAACATTTTTAAGAAATATTTAAATCGTCTACTATAAAATTGTATATTTATACAAACAAATTATACAACGAATTTAAAAAAATTTAAAAATTTTAGTCCTTTAGAATTTCTCATTTCTCAATACACAGAAATTATGTTCATCGATTTTTTTTCTTCTTATGTACAAATATGAAAAATGCTTTAAATTTTAGGCGATGGCGTTAATGTAAAGTTATCTATATATTCAGACAAGGAGAGAAAATAGAAATCATGTTCTTAGTTATCTAATAGTACACATTTAATGATGTATGAAAAATAAAATAGTTTTAAATTTCTAAAATGCTCCGAAAATCTATTGACATTTTTCATTCTAAGTACTACCTCACTTTGCACCACGGTGTAGATATTATACAAAATACAAACAAATGTTTTATCAAATTAAGTGATTTAAGATAGCTTTTTTTAATTTCAAATACTAATTTTTTCATATTAAACATAAAATAAACGACAGAAACAATTTTTGGATTTGCTTTATTAGTTTTGTTTTTATAGCATAAGAAGTGTACAAAGTACAAACCATAGAGAAACATAGAGCGGAAACTAGAAAAAAAAACTCAAACAAAAAATTTACTCAAAATAATCACACATACGAGTGTTGTTTTTGTTTTCACATAGTTTTTTCTACTAATACATTCTCACCACATAGGTTTTTGACAACTGAGTTAGGTCTTTGACAGGAGAGTTTCCGCTCTATGTCTATTCTCTATGGTACAAACATGTACTCATTTGTGCTCCCCACTGTATATGGACATTAAAAAAATTGTGTACCAATAAATTAGCAAATGTATTCTCTAATTGTTTCTGTAGTTGAAAATTGTTTGCGTCAAGGAAGCGTTAAAAAAAGTGGAGGCTAATGTGGACTAGTATTTAATATTTGGCTTACATAGTTGGCGTACAAAGTACATATTTAATTTTTCAGGTAATTTAGACCAGTAGTACACAATCAACTTATTTACATTACATCCTGCAGACAAGCCAGGCTTCGCGGGGTTAGAATTATGAGAAAAAACAATAGCGGAATTCACAATGTAGAGTACTTGGCCTAGCAAAAAAGCAGAAAAGCTATTTATTGACAAACATTTCAATTTCTAATGTATTTTGTTTTCATTTTTTTCAAAGATTATAATAAATAGAAAATGAATGAGAAACAAAAAAAAAAGTGGACCACATTACTCGAACTTGGGTTACAGTATTAAACAAATATTTTTACCTACTAATCTAAATGTGCTTAAATACTTATGTACCAATTATATGCAAAACTACGTGTCCACTTTAACTATATAAAACAACCAAACATTGAATTACCAAATTTTGTGTTTTACTTGGACCCAAAAAATGTTGACCACGCGCATTAACTTCAATACAGGAATAAAAGCCAACATATCAATTTTTCTTATGTTGTATGTCTGATAAACAAAACTGCATATACATATGTACATTTATTTTAGCAAAATTAAACTTGACTAATATACAAACAAAATTTGAAAAAAAGCACTCGTTTCCATTGTATTTTCCAACACTGTATATTGGCGTAAACGTCATACGCCTACGACTGTTTTGTACTAGATTAAAGATAAAATGCAAACTGTTTCTTTAATCTAGTACGAAACTGTCGTAGGCGTATGACGTTTACACCAACCACGATAAGGGTGATTGTAGAATAAATAATTCAATATTTCTTATGAATAAGCGATAAAATAGAGGGTTTTGAATATAGTCCCATTCCTAGATTTCAAAACAAAATAATGATTAATTCTGTATATCGAAAACTTACTTACCATGCTATTTAAAATATTTTTGCCAAATCGAAACGAAATAAAGTTGTAAATAATGGCAATATTACCAATGAATTTGATTTTGAATCTTTGAGTGGACATATTGACGGATTTTCATTTAAACCTATATAACTACACTGATGAACTACTTAGTGCCCTGTCGAAAGTTAATTCAAACCGCATAGGAACTGATGTGTTGCCAATTAAATTCATAAAATTAATTTTCCCATACATTTTGGATCCCGTTTTGCATTTATTTAATATGATAATTACCACGTCTACCTATTCTAATCGATGGATGGATTTCCCGCGTTGTTCCTGTACCTAAAAAGAATTTGCTAATGATTTTCGGCCAATAAGCATTTGCCAGCTATTTCTAAGGTCATGGAACACGTATTGAAGGTCCAGGTTATCGATTATATTTCTCAACCATATCTTATTAGTGACGTACAATATGCATATAAAATAGGACATACATAACACTACTGGCATGTTTTTAGGTAATTGTGTTATGGTTAGAGGCTGTTATAAAATCTACGCTTGGTAAACTGTTCGATTGAATGATGCATAACTCATTTGCGATAAATGCAGGCAAAAGCAAAGCCATTATGTTTCGCACAGCTCGTCGAGATTATACATATCCCAAGATAGAAATATGCAACAAACACATAGACTTTGTTGATTCAATTAAATGCCTTGGTGTGGTATTGGATCAGTTTCTTAATGGACTCAGAATGCTCTACCACTCTGGCTTATACTTGCCTACGAGAATAAGGTATACGTTAGCCCACGCTTTGTTAATGTCTCATCTAAATTACTGCATTAAGGCAAATTCGCACATCCTGGACAGAATCTTTCGTGTTGTCAAGAGAATTGTACTGTTCATTTATTGTATTGGATATCATGAACACATATCTCAAGCTATTATCAAATTTCTATCTTGTTCTTTCAGACAGTATCTAGAACTCCGTACTTTAATATATTTTTACAAGATTATTAAATATGGTATACCAAACTATCTTCTTGAAAGATTTATGTTTTCAAGATCAACGAGAAATTCACAACTAATTATACCGCTTAAACATGTTCTGTTTTTGAACGATCGTTCCCTGTAATATCTGCAAGATACTGGAATATTTTACCAAATGATTTACGAGTGTTTTCTTTTTCATGTAGGTTATTTCGAAAACGTCTTCTCGACCATTTTCCCAATATGGCCAATTAATAAATTTATAATTTTTAACTCATTTAAATACTGTTAGTTACGCTAATGGTGTGTCTCCACACCAACAAATTCTTGCAACAAATTCTATACGTCATTTTTATACGTTTTGTTAAACAAATACTTTTCGATTATTTAAATTGTTTATTAAAAAAATGTATGTATGTTGAATAGCCAAATCATGTTAAATAATATTAAGGAAATAGATGTAATAAGTATTTGGCCTTGACGGCTTTTTATATTACAAATGAATAAATAAAAATAAAAAAAAGAAATAAACTGATTTACTTGTGAGATATACAAAAAATCAAACGTTATTTGAAGGAACTGAATTGAAAATATTCCGAACGGAATTTGTGACAGACCGATCAATAGAATTAATTTCCAGCTTCAACTTAAATCGGGATAAAAATAATAACAATAGGATGAAGTACACATTGAAAAGGTCAAAAAGAATTTTCATTTATTTAAATATGTATTTGTGTATGTAGATATGTATGGATATGTTTTTTATTTACATAAAATAAATAATTTAAGTTGTGTTATTTATAAACTAGACAAATATAATGAACATCGCATAATGAAATTGTTCAATGTATCTAAATACAATACATAATATTTATGTACATGAATAACAACTATGTAACTAAATGAATTAATTGTTCATCTATTTGACTTAAGTATGTATAATAGATATGTATGGATGTAGATTTACTGCATATTTATGTATGTATGTATATAAATATGTATGTAGATAATGTAATATATAGAATGAAGTATGTATGTATGTATATAAATATGTATGTAAGTATATAATGAAATGTATTTCGATGTATAGTAAATATGCCGGTAAATGGCACACTATATACGTAAGTAAGTACATATGTATTTATTTATATATTTATGTATTTATTTTTTTTTATTTATTTATCAATGTATGCCTGTATGTAGATATGTATTTAGTTTATACTTTAGTAAACAATTGTTATTTTGGTTTTAAATGACTTTATGAATAAATCGATTTAGCTTAAAATTGTTTGATACATGATGCATTGTTTAATAAACTAAACCAAGTTATTCATAATGAAGTGTTTTTTTTTTCTTTTTTTTAAATTTTTTTAATTTGTTAATAAATTAAAGGTGCCATTCGTTTTAAATGTAGCACTTTTCTTGTTAATGCTTTATTTTGGATCTGTTAATAAACATTGTTTTAATTTAAATCAATACTTGGGTGCATCAATGTTTTGAACATAGGTTTTCACTTATTCTCTAAATCTTTATATACATACATATGTATGTATGTACTTATATGGAAAAAATTTATTGACTATTTTTTCTTTGTGGATGAAGAAGTCTTAATTATGAATTTTATAATTTACTTATGTATGTATCTATTTATGTATGTATGTATATTAGATACTCTAATTATAATTACTACTTAATTGCTTCGTTGTTTTGATTTTTAACATTAGGATTATTTTAATGCATTTAACTTTAGTTTGTGAATATTGCAGCCCGGTTTTATGTTATTGTTCCACATTGATGGTTATGACCATAGCTGGTCAATAATGTCCTCCACTATGTCGATGATGATCTCGTCTGCCCGCCGAATGATCACGATATTCGCCATTGCGTGAGGAACCATTTTTGTGATGGTGATGATGATGGCGTTTCTTTTCTAAAATATCAATATGAACAAATGAAATTATCAATATGAAAACTCTATCTTATTAAATTAAACATCCAAAAAAATTTACAGAAAATGCCAAAATGTGTTTACTTTACCTTTTAGACATACGTCGGAAACGACCATTTCAGAATTTTCACGCAACCCATAATTGTCTCGACCAACACTAAAACATTTAAAGTAAAGTAATTAATGATAATAAAAACACACGCTCTTTACAATTTATACGTTACCGTTCTAAATTCTCTCTGGACCTTTGTATATTTTCTCTTAAATTATCTCTTGAGCGCGTCATACTGGGAGGGTCAAGAGTTTCTTTACGACGCAATGCATTGTGAGAACTGTTTTTAGATGCTGATTCATGTAAATTTTCCCAAGCTTGTCTATAATATCTAAGATACATACATATATGTATATGGTTATGCATTTAAATTTTAAACAAAAGTCAATAAATCCGTATATCGCTACCTTAATATAGAATGGCCCTAACTAACATTTTCCTTACTTTAAAGGAGAAGGAAATAACTCAATAAAACTTAAAGTTCTGCAGTTGCGATTTTTTTTTTAATCAGATTTTTATATAGGTTTTCAACCAATTTAATGTTGTGACATTTTATTTTATTAATGGTGTATTACGGGATTATCTATCGAAGTATGGAAAAAACGTTATTAAGGTAACGATATGTATACATTAGGCCGGGTCGATTTGTATGGACGATCAAAACGTAAAAAATCGTATAGCAAAAAAGCAATCTACGCAATATTCTAAGAAATTATCCCCAAGAAACCATAGGTTTAAAATCAAATCCTATCTTACGCATTTCGTCTTTTATCCAATAAAAAAACTATAAAAAAAATATATATACTGAAATATCATTGAATAAAAGACGAAATGCGCAAGATAGGATTTGATTTTAGACCTATGGTTTCTTGGGGAAAATTTCTTAGAATTTTCCGTAGAATGCGTATCTGCTATACGATTTTTCGTGAAAAAAAATTGACCCACCCTAGTATACATACTAAAATTATTTATGTTTTACAAACAAAAAAAAACAGATATACATTTGACAACTGAAATCAGGTAGATTTTAGGCATATGTTCTCGCTACCCGATTGACTTTAAATTTTGCGTTAGTTAAATTTAGATACTAAAAAACAAAATAAAAGCCATCCAATGCAAATCTGTTTTTTTATGGGCTGGTCTAATGTACATACGTACAGTGTCTCTCATAAGTATACGAATTTACTTTTTTTAGCATTAATTTATTTTATGATCGAAAAAAAAGACTAATCAAATATACCATGTTTTGGTGTTGTATACCTGCGGATTGTGTGGTAAATTGCCCATTAAAAGAAATTTTGAACCCTTTTGTTACAAAAATGTATATATATTAATTAGTGTTAATTAGCGTTAGGGTGGAACTTTCAAATGTGGGTTCATTATACTAAAAAACCATTTCCTTTAGATACCCCAAGGTTTAGACAGGTCCCGATAATTTTTTTGATATTTGGAAAATACGCCCATTTAAAGGTCTCATATGAAGGATTTGTACAATTTTCACCAGAATTGTGACCCAAATTGACCAAAGCTACAAAGGAATTATTAAGTCTTATAAATTTAGTTTGAATAAGAAGAGTCTTGAAACTTCGTATACTATTGTGAGGTAATTTTTTAAATTGTGATATAATATTTAATATTGTATAAGTAGTTAATACATATTACAAATTAATTTGTTTACATTGTACAACAAAATTAGTAATATAATGTGAGACACTGTATGTAAGTTTTTATGTTTAATTATTGTATACAAAATATTTTTTTCCATATTTTTCAACTACATGTTGATAGTAATATGTAAACGGAAGTACCTACCTATTTAAACCGTTTCTGGAACCCGAAGTTGAACTATCAAATGAAGCTACTGTATTGCAGTCGGGAGAAGCTCTATGTCGGTAATGTTGAGTAGTACGATTTCTGAAAGAATATACATAAAAGTGAAAATTAAATTGGAAGTTTTAGTGAAAAGATACAAATATTTTCCAAGTGTTAGACACAAGACAATTCTCACTATTTAAGAAATTAAAAAAAAAAATGAGGGTTCTATCTACTGTGGGTTAGAAAAACAATAATAAAAACATCAACAACAAGAATACCCAAAATCAATATCTGTTATTCACAAGACGTGCAAAGAAACCGAATCCGTTAAAACATTATTACTTTTTTAGATTAAAAAAAAAACAAAAATGAGACGTGCAACAGCAACAGGCGGCATTTGCAAAGTAAATTGTAGTGTATTGTTTGAAGATTAATTGCAATCAAAGCAAATTTGTATAAGGTGGTTCCATAGTATAGCTGATTATTTTTTTTCTTCACTTGTTTAGAGTTTGGAGCTGTCAAATTCACTAGTGTTTGTTGTTGCAAATGTAGTAGATACATATTTATTTAAAATTAAAAACAACAAAAACAACGGGCAGACTGTGACAGTTCCAGCCAACATAAACAAAAACAAATTGCATGTGGTTTTTGTAAATGTTGTAGAATTGTTGTAGAATCATCGCTCTCACCTTATAATGGGGAGTATCCATATCAAAACGGTCAGAAAACTGCTAATTTCGGATTTGACATCTTCGATTTTAATGAAATTTACCACACATATTACGGTTCCAAAGGGTTCTTTTCATCTTTTTCATCGGAAAACCTTTCCATTTCAAAAATATCGCGATTTGAAAATTGAAAATTTTTTTAAAATTATATAAACATAATTGCCAATAACTTTGAAACTACTGAAAGACCAGCATAAGTTTTGACTCCATTTTAAAGCCAAAGATATTGTCATTAAAATGGTGTGAATAAAATTGTTTACTTTCAAAAGGTTAAAGGTCATTATTCGGAGTTATATTTCAATGTAAAAATATCAAAGATGGCGGTGTTAAAAAGGACATGATATGTGGACACCTAAACTCTCTACTACTCTAATTTTTTTTAAGAATTTTAATAACGTTTTTCTTTATAACTCCTAATCTAATCGAGTCTCCATCGAAATTATTTCGCACAAATATAGTAGAGAGTTTAGGTGTCATACCATGTTCTTTTTGAATTTTTAAACCCGCGATCTTTGATATTTTTTACATTGAAATATTTACTCCGAATATTGACTTTTAACCTTTTGGAAGTAAACAATTTTTTTCACACCATTTTAAGGACAATATCTTTGGCTTTAAAATGGAGTCAAAAATGATGCTGATCTTTGAGTAGTTTCAAAGTTATAGGCAATTATGTGTATATAATTTTAGACAATTTTAACAAATTTTTCAATTTTCAAATCGCGATATTTTTACATCGGAATGAGTTTCCATTGAAAAATTCAATAATATGAGAAACATATTGGATATATTATGTATGCGGTAAATTTCATTAAAATCGGAGATGGTAAATCCGACTGCTGTCCGCATTCACATGGATCTTCCCAATGAATTCGCCTTGATTGAATTGGAAAATACCTAATTCATGAGAATTAATGTATTTATTAGTGAAGAAAAGTACTATCTATACATATATATATTATTGTAGTTGTTATGGCACCTGTTCGTGGGAAAAAAATAGTTTAGAATTTGTTATATCTTCGCTATCGCTTTCCTATTTACTTAGTTGGCACCTACTACATTCGATTAATTTTTTAATTGATTTCTTTTATGTAAGTAACGTGTAACGTGTAGAATTTTGTAGTTTGGAAAGACAGAGACTGCTTTGTTTGCTTACTTGATTCACTTAAAATTATGTAGTTTATTATTTTATATTTTAAATATATGTATGTATCTACGAGTATGTACTTATGTATGATGGCCGTAGTTTGTATATGGCCGTAGTTTTGTACATTTATTTCGAATTGTCGTTTTAACAATTTTGCATGTACAAAAGTGTATTAGTTATCTTTGGCACGATGTCTCCTATCATCCTAAATGTACATCTATGTATCTTATCCTTCTATGTTTTCGTTTAATCATTTAATTGTAAAAAGTTTTTAGATGTGTAGTAGTTGTTCGTTCACTCTTAGTTATAGTTATTTTCTGATTGTTTCTGTTGCTGTTGTTGAAATTCACTACTGAATATTCCAGCTCTAGCGGCATAACTACGTCCACAAGTGCTCAATTCCCTTCGGCCCAATTTTTGATCATCGAAGGGTAAGGCCAAAACACTGTGCCACAGTGAGTTAGTTGATTCCTTTTTCATACTTGAGCATGTGCTATAATGATCATACAAGTTTTGTGGTCGTATAAATTCCGTGTTTCCTAAATATGATTTGGTGGCCTCAAATGTTGAAGCGTTGAACTGTGTGGTCATCGTAGGTGGTGGGGGCATGTAACGCAATCGGGATTTAGGCAAATAATATGGTGGTAATGACGAAGAATAAATAATTTTTTTTGCATTGTGCCGCCGTTTGCTGTTTGTGGTGCTAAAGAGAAGGAATCAAAATATTGATTTGTTGAATAAAAATAAATAAAAACAAAAGAAAACAAAAGCGTAAATAATGTTTCAAAAACTTGTACACGTGAGGACTTATAGACTTGTCTGGACTTATTGAAATGCTAAAAAAAAAATTTAAATAAATACTTAGACCATCTAACCACATAGAGTTTTTTATGTTTCCGCTCTATTCTTCTAACTATGTATGCAATATATTTACACCATTTTTTTCCATCATGAAACCACGGCTTTTATTATATCTATAATGTTTTTATTCTTATAATGGTTCATAAAGTGGTTCCAAATTTTGCGTAATATTTCCATTATCTTGGGTCTTTATATTTTATTCATATCGAATATCGATCTTTTGAAAATTTAAACAATTTTACGAAATTTATACATATCTTTCTTATCTTGGAAATTTGTTGTCGGATTCTGTTGCTTTAGGAACCATGTGAAAGGCTATAAAGTAATATTTTTTTTTATAAACATAATGCAAAATTTCCGATTTTTACCATTCGATTTTTACTTTTTCAATATACATATTAAAATATGAAATGTTTAGTAAATAGACCAATAAAAATAATTCTGCGACAAGAAGGTCTACTATTTTTATTTCTTTCTTCATATAAAAAATTGTTTTTATGTAGGCCACCTCGGTTATGTTCAATTTTAAAAATGATCCCAGAGAATGCAAATGAAAACTAATTTTTAAATTTGTAATCAGGAATCCCGCAATTCCCCAAAAAAGTTCTGAAAACTCCCAAAAATGTTGTTTTTTTGTTTGTTTTTTGGCTATAATATCCATACCAGAGGCGGAGTTATCGGAACTCTTTACAAAATAATTAAGATCATATTTATTTGGCCACCTAAAATGGGTTACTATATTTTGAAATCGACTATGAGATTTGAGAATTTTTGACTTAAAGTTGAATTTTACATGAAAAAGTCTTTTTGGATGGACCTGTTCCTCAGATGTATAAAATTTGATAAGTGATAAGTTGAAATTGATAAGTGTAATTTGCAAAGTTTTTGCAATTTTTATATTCTCTTTGCAATTTCTGTTCCACGTACAGTGGTGGCCACCAATTTAAGACAAATACTTGATTTTTTTTCATCTGCTGAATTTTAAGTGCGATAGAGCCAAAAAAAAGGACCTCTAAGGGTATGAAATTTATTATAAATGTTTCTAGTTTCTGAAAAGTGTTTGGAAAAATCGGTAAAACATATATGGACAAAGATATGTAGAAATTCGTTGACCCACCTCAGCGAACATCCGCTGTTAATAACATCATATGACCGAAACTAATGGAACTAAAAATACGAAATTTGGTCCGAATATTTTATAATAATAAAATTATAATGATATACATAAATGTGAGAAAATATGTTTATTTAAAAAAAAAAATGTTTGATCAAGTTGTAGAAAAATTGTATGTGTTCATGGTGAATATGTATGAATTGACACTGTCGAATAAAACACACTTGTGTGTTAAAACAGTCCTCATGCATACATATTTGTGGAAATATTTGAAAAAATAATTGACAATCACGTGGAATTCAGCAAACAATTTTTGTCTTAAATTCCTGGCCACCACTGAACGTTCTCTTGTTCAAAGTTAATATTGAAAAGTGTAATTTGCAAAGATTTTGCAAATAATTATGCTGTTTCATTCCACAAAAACTGTAAATTCTATTTTTGCAAAGGAAATTTTGATAATTTTGTCAAAAATTTACAAGGTAAACGATCGCTTTACAAATTCATATTGTTATAACTAGTGAAGCTTTAAAAACGTTAAGACGTGAATTTTTGTTCGACCATAGTGAAGACGCGGTTATAACAAGAAATTATAGAGGCCGAATTAATTTTTCATGACTACAAAACTTTAATTTAAGAAATAAAAATTAAAAAAAAATGGAAAAAAAATAAAATTTGAAAAAAAAATGTTGGCATAAAATTTTTGTTTTTCATTTAAAATATTTGACGTCAAGTTAGCTTTTCAAAAAATATAAATTCCAAATAGATAACTTAAAAAGAAAAAAGTACATTTTTCCCAAAAACAAGCGCCTTTTTTAATTTTGATATTCAAATACATATAGCTTTGGAGTCTGTATCGATTTTTAAAAAATTCTTTTTTTGTTTGACATATACATTTGTTGTTAGAAAAATGGAGAAAATCGGGAAATGTTTGGACCGATGTTATCAAAAAACTGGAGTAGGTTGGGTAAAAATGCGAATTTCTCCTAAGCTTTAAAAGATAATTGATATATGGGCAATTCCACGAGAATCGCTACCACGACTGAAAAAATAAAAACCCTTGAAACTTTTTTTACGATGATTTGAATAGAAGAAAATATGTAATAAAATGTTACTATGTGAAAGTATTTAGATCATATTACAACATTTTAAAGGCAAAAATAATAATTTAAACTGATTATATTTAATTTTTTAATGTTTTAGGTATGTTTTAGGCTAAAATTGAGCCGAAACTATGCTTTCAATTAGCTTGTAGTATGAAATGAATTTGACTCTGATTGTTTTTTTTTTTGCTATTGTCAAATTGTTTATTGAAACCGAATATACATATATTTTCTATTTATTTTTTTAGTTTTTGCTGCCTCACGGTCACGATGGCTTTTTTGAAACGACCGTAACTGAACCATTTTCAGCCGAATTTCCTCTTCCATTTGAAAGGTAAAACATGTTCATATGTAAAATCAATTTCAAACCAACAAACTTATGAATTTCCAATCTCTATGGACTGCAATACAACAGAATTGTTATATGAGAAAACTTGAATATTTATGGTATACGATTGTAACATTAGATATTTTGGACACTCTAAATTACATTAAGTATTTTTGAAATAGAGATATGGTGTGAAATAGAGACGCACAGTGGCTGAGCATCGTTTTTCATCGGCCAAAACTCTGTAACTTTTGAACCGATAGAGATATTTTAGAATTTTTTTTTTGATGGACAGATATTTTCCTGATTTTAGCATTTAGTATGAAAATGCGGATTTTGTTTTGTTTTTTGCATCAGCTTTACATATAAAAAAATTATATGCTGATAAAAACAAGTAAGAAAGTATGTTCGGTCAAGCCCGACCATATAATACCCTATACTATAATTTATTTTCGTGAATGATTTTCGGAAGAGGGCATTATATGGGAGATATGACTAATTATAGACCTATCGCCATGAAATTAGGCTGTGTATCTATGACCATATGAAGTATATTTCGGTTGAATTTTATGTTTATACCTGTATTTTTAAGAGATTTATTCACGATAAAGTGATTTTTCCAGTTTATTGCATATTTAATTTTCTTTTGGATATATTTTTATAGCAGCAAATAGTCTAAAGGTATTTTATTCAAAACTTATTCATGTAACATGTTTAGCACATGGTTTACATCGAGTAGCCGAAGAAATTAGATCTCAATTTGAAGATATAGATTTATTAATTTCGTATGGGAAAAAGTGTTTTTAAAGGCACCATCTCGTGTTGCTAAATTTAAAGAAATGTATCCAGTACAATTAGGTACACATTTCGATTCTTTTGAATTCAATTGCAAAAGTATTTAGTTAATAGCAAACATTTTACAAAAACTGAAAAATTTGCATTTTTTCCGAATTTTAGCGATAATATAGATTTTGGGTTATTTTGACTCAAAAACAATGCAGAAAATTAACGAGTTTCACCTATTTATTTCATATAAATAGTAAAATTTTGCATATATCTGAACGTTGACCTCGATGCGCGTCCCGAAATCGTTGTCCGATTTGGATCAAATTTTCAGCACTTAACTTTTAGGACTAGAGTCACAATATTCCACCTGGCACTCTTTGAAATCTAAAAAAATCGGCTGTCTCCCTAATGTACATATATATTGAAACTGTGACCTCAAATGTATATTTTTCTTGTATTAATAAATATATTTCAAATAAAAAACTTGTTTTTATTGCATATTTTTGTAATTTTTAGTGTATCTCTCTTTATAGCGCATATTTTTAATTTTTTAGTGCATGAAAATCCTTGCCTTGGTTTTACTGTTGAATTTTTTGTTTATACCAACATTTTCATGAGATTTGTGCTCATTAAAGTGATTTTCGGAAGCGGGCCTTATATGGGAGCTATGACTAATTTCAGCCAGTTTCAATAGGCTTTGTTCTCGGACCGAACAAAATGTATGTACCAAATTTTATCGCAATATCTTCAAAATTGCGACTTTTCGCCAATCATATGAACAGGTAAAATAAAAATAGAAACAAATTTGGGAGTAATAGCATTCAAATGAAAAAAGTGTTCAACAAAGGACTTCTATCCCACTGAAATTAAAATTTTACTAGAATATTGTACCTGAGAAAAATTTAAATAACACAGCAGGTATAAATGGTACAGTGACACATCATACCAGTTCTTAAAGACTATTATCCTACTAACATAACAATAAAAATTATCCAATTATCGATAATAGTTTGCTAGTAATGATAATTTACTTCTGATCAAATTTACAAAAATCACATTTTTTATAAAATAACATAAAATATTTGACTTTAACAGCATGCGTGACATGCACAATTGTCAATATATTTATCTAATTTTTTGTATACCTTGTACCTTGTAAATATTTTTGAAATCGGAGTTAACAAAAAGTAGGACTTTTGGCCGATGAAATTAAGTTCTGAGCCATCGTGCAACGTAAAGATTTTCAAATAAAAATGTATTCATTTAAATTCGAAAATCAAGAGTAGCTGAGAACTTAAAATCTAAAACAATATTTGCGTAAATTTTCTTATTTAAACTATTGCTTTCATAATCAATAAACAATAACACTGAGAAGAAAATCGGACATGTTTAAATAGGTTTGATGATATTTTTAAAGAGTATATCTAATAGTGATAAATATTTGTTTCACTATTTCAAATAAATTGTAGTATCATTTAAAGTTTTTTCATAACGTACCTGCGTACTAGAATAACTATAGTTGTAATTACAGCCGCAAGGAATACAAAACCTCCAAAAGCACCCAAAGCCACAATTGCGCCCAAATTCAATTTCGCTTCCTTGGTTTCTTTGCGATCTGGATTATCAACGGATATAGGGATGTTGACGTTAGGAGATTGATTATGACGTATATTAACACTGTCAGAAATTTCATTGTCTTGAGGATGGGCATTTTGAATGACATTTTGTATGTTATGAGTTGATGTTTCCACTGTAGACGAAGGAACATAGGGAACACGACTGGGAGTTTGTCCATAACTAGATGATGGTTTTGAAGTGCTTGTGGAGTAAGACGCAGTGGAACTAGGAGTTTGGAAAGCTGGACTGGTATTGGATTTCTTAGGTATAATCACTGGACGCAGTGTGCGTCTAGGAGGGAATTCCTCTCGCACTGTACCAGGTACCACATACGTAACTTCTTCATCGGAATCAGCTATAAAAAAACCAAACAAAGTTTATGAACATGATTAAAAAACTGATCAACAAATGTACTAACTTTCTCCATTTATTTCAACATTTGGTCTTTGACTGGTGGCGTGAGTTGTGCTACTAGTGGTAGACGTGGTAGTTGGTTTGTATAGTTTCGTCGTTGTGGTGGTGATTTTAGGTCTATACGATGTAGTAGATGGTAAAGTAGGTGTTGGTGATGGTGGTGGAAGTGTCAATGGTTCTAATTTAATACAACGTGGTAGGGTACTGCTCCATTGTCCCGAAGACAAACAGGTTATTATACGTGGGCCCTCCAAACGATATCCTGTAGGACAGGAGATTTCTGCCTTTGATCCAAAGTAAGTACCATTTGGCGCAGAAATAATTGTACTATAATAATTGCCAGGCAAAGTGTCACATTCGACAACTAATTCAGAAAAAAGTAATTAATATGGAATAAATCTGTTTACCATTTACGTTTATGTACTTACTTTCACAGCGTGGTGGCGGCCCATTCCATCGTTCATCAAAATCACATGTTAATAAAGCTCTGCCTACCATTTCGTAACCTTCTTGACATGAATATTTCACCAAACTCAAATAACCCACAGTTGTATTTAATAGGTCATATGAGCCGTGAGGTATAGAAGCGGGCAAGCCACATTCGATATCTGTTAAAGTAGAAGTGATTATATACATAAATACTTCACAAACTATATGTTAAAAATACTTACATTTGCAGACGGGAGGGAATTCATTATAAAAACCAGTCTCTAAACATGTTCTTGTTGAAGGTCCAACTAATAAATGATTCACATCGCAAGTATATTTAATTTGAGCTCCAACTTCAAAGCCGTTCTGTGCAATCATTGTAGAATTAGGAGGCTGCTCCGGTTTACCACACGTTTTTGGTTGGTGTTGACAAATGAAATTTAGCATTGTATTGCAATTTGTGTCACTCCATAACCAACCCTTAGAACCGTCAAACCTAGCGCAATCTTCATCGCCACCTGGATGATTCCAAAATGATACAGTTACTTCTTCTCCATTAACCCATTTCCAGGTATTTCGATCTTCGGCATCACGGACAGCTCCCATCCAATATTGTGAACTTATGTCACTGCGATGTCGCCGCCACAATTCCCAACTGATGAAGCCTTGAAGAGCCGGATTACTTTCGCTGATTAATGTACCACCACGTGAACGACAAAATGACAACGAGTCCAAAAAATTTAATGGTTGCCTGTTGTAAAAAATATAGCATTTGCCATTATATGAGGCTAAGGCACCTGGTGGTTGATCTCGGAATGTTGGACAGCGCTCAATGGGTAATGCTTGATCTGTATAAACGAATGCTTCACAGATCGAAAGTTGATTAGGTGTGTTGTTTTCAAGATGTACTGAAACGAAAGCACCAGGCATCGGTGGATTACATGGCAAAAACAGTGGTTGTCCCTCTTCCAAAAGTCCGGTAAAACGGTTGCAAATGGGGTTGGTTCCCAAATCAGGTCGATTGTTACCAACTCGCACAATAATAGTGGCAGGCTTATTACCTAAAGGTGTAAAAATTAAAATAAATCAAAATAAATACATACAAAAACACAATTTTTTGAAAATTGTAGTATATTTTTTTTAAGATTACTTCAGTGTGTAAAATCCGTTGTCGTGAATTACTTTAAAGAAATATTACAACAAAGTATTCATTCCAATTTACATTAGTTTAAGGAATAAAAATATTTAGTCTTCTGTATTACTTACAATCTAACAATTTTAATCTCGATATACATGAATTATAGAAGAGATGAACGGATTTTAAATGTATTTATAAATTTAACCATAAGGTTCCCAAATCAATTTATGTTTTCAACAAAAAAATATACAGAGATTCTTTTTTATACTACGAAATTATTGTTTGTGCATTAAATCAGCAAAATTATATTTTTTAAAGTCCCCTCGATTTTATAATAAAGTTTGTGCCAAGCTTAATATTGTGCTCAGTTTTGAAGACTTCCAGGAAGGATCTAGGTGGATGTGCCTCAGCAAAATTTATTTTAAAAATGTTTAAACATTAAGCAAAGAAGAGTCTCGGAGGGTCTTTCGAGCTCCCATTAAATGACTAGTTTGCCTGTGATCCTTGTAACGTCGCACAGTGGCGCCATTTGAGTTTTTTTCGTTGCAAAAATCATAACTTTTGAACCAAATGAGATAATTAAAAAATTTAAAAGGCATATGATAGATACGACTTTCAGGTGCCTACTTATGGTTAGCAAAGTTGAAATTTGAGGAAAAATCTATTTTATGGGAAGTAGAATAAAATATTTTTTAAAATTTTTTGATTTTTTATGTTTTTTTTAAAGGCTTTATGATTTAAAATTATTCCAGAAAAGATTAAAACTAAATTTATTTTGAAAAAAATTTGTTGGTTTGGTTTTTCACGGTTATATGTCATTTTTGGAACCATGTCATTTCACAAAATTTTACCTCTAGCAAAAAATGGGGCAAGAACGGGCATTAGGTAAAAGAATAATCAAAGAACTTATTTTGAAAATATGGAAAATATAGAAATTGATAGTTTTTTTTTTATTTTCCATCAAAGTTGAGAAATATTGAAAAAATGTTTAGATGGTAAATATCGTTTGCAACCATGTCTTTTTTCAAAATTTTACCTCTAGCAAAAAATGGGACAAGGAGGGCGCTGGAAATTTTTGCATTAGGTGAAGGAATAATCAAAGAACTTATTTTGAAAATATGGCAAATATAGAAATTGACAGTTTTTTTTATTTTGTACTTTGTTAATGTTTTTATTTTGTACTTTGTTAATACATTACATACTATTGGTTAATTCACAAGGTCTCCTATCAGTCATATTGTCCTAATATTTCACGACTCGGCGGCTTGGCTTAACCGACTCTTAGGCGTTCGGCGCTGGACTCTGCTGGTTGGTTACGATAACACAATAACATACAGAGTAGTATTATTTTAAAACATTTTTTGCTTGAAAGGCATTTCAAACCATTGTGAAATATGTATTAGGACATTGTGACAATATGACATGATAGGAGATCTTGTGAATTGACCATATATAAAGGGTGATTCATCGTGAGGTTTTTTTATACAGATCACGCGTGACTCATATCAAACTGCTTTGTCAATTTTGTTCAGTATCGTTTGGCAAGTCATCATGGAAACACACCAGAATCACACCAGATCAGCGTCTCGAAATTGTTCAGTAGTATTACAAAAATCAGCGTTCTTGTGCACGTTTTGCTACGGTAAATTGACCACCTAGATCGTGCGATAGCACACCTTTGGACTATTATGTAAAGTCTGAGGTCTTCAGAATAAGCCAGCTACGATTGATGCTTTGGAATCCAACATAACTCGTGTTATTCGCGAGATACCAGTCGCCATGCTCGAACGAGTCGCCCAAAATTGGACCTTCCGAATGGACTACCTCAGACGTAGTCATGGCCAACATTTACATGATATAATTTTCAAACAGTAAATGCCATAAATTTAAAATATATCACAAAGGGTCATCACTCAAAATTTGCGTTTTGTTAATTTCTTCTGGCTAAAATATTATATGTATGTATGTATGTAATTTTATTTTATTATTGCTATCTATTTCATAATTCAGTTGCGACAATCTTCGGTATCTATTAAAATAAATAAAATACCTTTTGTTACATACATATGTATGTATAGGTATATAGTATACACATATATACCTGTACAGTTTTCAGTGAAAGTTATCGCAAATTGTTTGAAAAAGACTTTTATTTTCCCATAAAGTAATTTTACTAACTCTCTGATCTCCCAAGTTAATTGCGATTGGTAAGTGTTTAAAAAAAGAGAACTACAGCTAGGAAATTTTGTTTATTGGCGGGCGCTCTTTAAAAACACTCATAAAACAAATATGTATGTATGTAAGTTGTTTGTAAGCAGTGCAACTAAGTATACTTATATGTACATATGTACATATGTACATATGTACATAAGTATATAACTATGTATGTTTGGATACTATACATAGCAAGTGAAAGTATGTGAGTAAGCGCGTTAAGGCATTGACAAAAAATTTGTTTGTTTTTATTTATTTATTTTGTTGCTGTTTGGCGACTTTTTGATACTGTACACCAGAGATGGGAAAATTAAAATTTTCTCGTTACCAAAATAATATTCAAATTGTACTTTATTACAATTTGAGGGGGCTATAAACACTATATTGGGTAATGTTCTTATCAAGTTTCGGGAAAATTATCTTGACCTTAATCCTTATATGTCCTTAATAAAGTTCTTTTTAGGGAGTGCATGTTGTCAGTAAAAGTCCAAAAATGATTTGCTCATAATTTTTGGACCTTTACTGAAATGAAATTGAAGAAATGTCATCTATGAACCCAAATATATCCAAATATTTTAGCCAAACCTACCCTTATGGAAGACGAATTAATTTGTACTATACCACTTTTGTAAAATAATTGTATCTTCGAGATAAATTTCATCGCGTATAAATGCTTTTAATATACGTTGCTTGTTGTATAACATACATATATCACATTTGTACATTTTAATTAACCGCATTTGAATGGATTTGTTTAGTTTTTATTCAGCTTTTTCAAGAATTCTTTTAAAAACATATACATACATACATATTTTTGATATTTTTTTATTTATGAAAAAAAATTTTGACAATTTCTATTTTATTTGTTTTATGTACGATTACACTTTTTGTGTCTAAGACATATATTTTACGCACAATAGCGGTACAGTAGTTTCCGCTTAATTGTCCCCCGCTTATTTGATCAAGAAAGAACGCTAACATTAAATTCCATACAATATATTCAATAAACTTTTCGTTTAATTGAGTACGTTTATTTGCGTTACCCTCTAAATTGACTTATGTATTAAGAATTTATTTTTGAAAACAGTAAAAAGTCGATTGCAAAACAGAAAAGTTGACTTGTAATCCAGTTATTGAGCAAATTTTTAAGGCACTGGATGCAGTTTTTTTCTGGTAGATATGTTCCGCTTTTTTTTCTCCTATTCAATATCTACCACTTTGCTTCAGACACAAAAGAGACATTCCGTACGGTATACCGAGATATAACCGTATTAAAATATAGAAAAAGTGATAAAAATCCACCTTGAGCTAAAAAAATTCGCATGGACATTATATTTTTACGGCAGCCAACTTGACAAAACTAATGATGCAGAAGTTCTTATTTTTGGGGCTACTTTCACGTGCAATTGTCAGAATTGAGTCCCAAAGCAATGAACTGATCTAAATTTTTTAGATCTAATTTTTATGTGAAGTTAATTTAATTTTTTCCTTTTACCTTTTATTTACTTTTTGTTATTGTTTATTTTAAGAAGTTATTGTTATAAACATTGTTTCTAATCAGAGATCGAAAATAACTCGTCCATATACATACCAAAAAACCCAAATTGTGATTTATATTTTTGTGATAAAAACAAATCACTGAAAATAACAGTTATAAAATGATTTTTATTTAAATGGTTTGGTATTCGTTTTTGTTGTTTTTAATGGTTTGGTGTGAGATAAACAATTCATTTGTTCTTGTTCTTAATAACTGTTACTTTCTCTTTTATTTACATACAATAACATATTATTAGTAATTTTTAACAAATTATATAAAAAATAATATGATAAGTATGAAGTAATGAAGTCTGAGTAACAGAAATGAGAATTTTTTTTAAATTTTTTAAAACAATTTTGATAAATTTTATATATTTAAGCGTTGTTTTGCATCAAATGAAGTTTTGCGATTTATTTTTCATATTCGCAAATAAAAGTCACAAGCTGACCTTTACGAAAAAAATAAATTATAAATCACTCATCCAGATTTTTTGTGTTTGTTTCTTTTCTGTTTCTCTCAACCCCAAACCTAAAATGTTCTCGAATAAATCACTCTCTCAGTGATATATTACAAAAAATTATTTTTAAATGGCTGCGAATGAGAATTTACCATTGAAATGAAAGTGAACCCGTAATTTTCGGTCTCTGTTTCTAAAAAATGAATTAAAACAATAAAATTGGGGCAATGTAAAATAATGCATTTTATTTGTATATTACTATATGAACGTTTAATTGATTCATTGGAGCAATTAAACGGGTGTATTTTAATTGAGTTGCTGAATCAATTAACAGAATATCTGGTAAATGATTTTTCGGATAATTGCAGCAAAAACTGAAACATTTTTGAAAATCGATTAAGCGAAAACCACTGTATTCACTATGTAGAGTACCTGGAACTGAAACATTTTTGAAAATCAATTAAGCGAAAACCACTGTATTCACTATGTAGAGTACCTGGCCTAGTAAAAAAAGCAGAAAAGCTCTTTTACTATATTACAAGGCCAAGTACTGTACATTGTGAATACCGCTAAAATGTGTAATTTTGAATTTAAAATGTTCATTTTATTATAAACATGTTTCCAACATTCAAAATACTTATGTACATTTGGGTGTATTTTTGCAGACAAAAGTGTTAAATTAATTTTATAAACATAGTGTGCTTAAATTTACGCATTTTCTGTAATATTACATGAAAAGTTACTTACTTTATAATAGTAAATTTACACGCATTTTTTAGAGTGTAGGATTTTCTATATAAAATGCTGAAAACAATGGCCCATAATCATAGTCAAACACTAAATTCGGTTTAACTTTAAAATAAAAACCTGCTTTTTATTAATTTGCAACCATAGTCAAAATTAAAGCATGTTTTAAATTGAACCGACTTTAACTGGGTGCCACCGCAAATGTATAAAATGTTTTCATACAATATACAACAAAAAACAGACAAGTGGCAACGCTGAACAGCTGACATTCAAATTAAAAAAAAAAAAACAAAAAACGTAAACAATAAAAGTAACCGGGACATCTAAAGAACGAAAGTTGTTTGTTGTGGAAAAATGGAAAAGATAAGATTAATTAATAATAATTACGATATTTTGGTACTAATTTTATTGATAACTGTTCAATAATTGCAAAATCTCTACCAATATCTTGTAACTTAAACATTTTTTACTTTGTGACGAACTTTTTTACTCGGCGAAGAACAGCTGATGCTGTTGTTAAATGAGTTAAAAACAACTTCAGCTAGTTTTATATTTAGAGTCGACTTCAGCGTCAGAAGTATGCTTAAACTTGTCTATGATAGACCTAAAGTCCACTCTTAAGTAAAGTCGAGTTTAATTCTCTTAAAATGTACTTTATTTTTGATTATGATTATGGGCCAATGTTTTCTGCAGAAAACACTGTTATCAGAAGATTTTCTATAGAAAAAGCTTTTATACCTACACACGATTTTCTATAGAAATATTTCCATACTATTGCCAATACATATGTACTTGTATTCACAAGATCTTCTATAGTAAATACTGTTATACACAAGATTTTCGCTTTAAAATACTGTTAAACACGATATTTTTTATATAAAATACACTTAGACACATGATTTTCAACAGAAATCCGAGTCCATAGGAATTTTTAAATTAGTATTTATAAATACATAAAATACTTAGAATTGTTTGAAAGTAACAAATTGATTTTTGAACGTACCACAGCATGATTTTCCAAAATCCAAGCGCACTAACTGTACCATGTATGGTTCCAAAAGATTGACATACCACCACGGTGATCGTTCAGGTTTTGTGAGCGAACAAGTTTCAGGTGTAAAAAACGCCGAAGTTGATCCATCTATAGCTTTTTGCGGTGCGCCCGTACCTTCGGTAGATATCTGCATGGGTGCTTTGCCAGCTGCAACATTAAGTACTGGAAAAATAAATGAAAATGTTTTAGTAAATAAATTTCATCTCTGTATATACATTACTTGTGCTTTATAACTTCGTTAAGCACAGATTAGTTATGTTCAGCGTTGTCAAATGACCCAATTTTCGCGGGATTGCCCCGCTTTTAGTCATTATATACCGTTTTTTTTGCTTCTACTAATCGAATAGATACTTGACATCATGTTATTAAAGAATAGTACATTTGGAACTAACTAGGTACATTAAATCGTCCCCTCAATAAAACAATAGTGTATAAGCATATACATCATTATTATCATAATAAGAATCTACATAATGGATTCTATATGTGGTCAAAATTTGGTGAAATTATACTTCCACAAAGTGGGTCAAAATAGCAATTGAAATATTACCTTTGTTCTAGATATCTACTAACACAAAAATTTTATGATGACAAATGATGCACTGTTGTTTTATTAAGGGGACGAAATAATTCTTAAATGTAAAACAAAATTTTTGCATGTTAAACGTCAAAATGGTTGTCAAGATAAAAAATTATAATTTTTAAGTGTTATTGCATCGTTATGAGAAAATTTTTAGGCCCTAATTTTGTAAATCACGTCACCAAAGTGATAGTTATGTGCAAAGCAAAAACAACAATTCACACATTTCAAAAATTTGTTTTTGTTTTATGTACAAATTGTGAACCAAACAAACGCACAAAAATTCAAGCGTTGATTTGCCTTTCATAATTTGAAAATTGTGTACACAAAACAAAAACAAATTTTTAAAATGTGTGAAATGTTGTTTTTGCTTTGCACATAAACATCACTTTGGTGACGTGATTTACAAAATTAGGGCCTTAGTGTTTTTGCTCAGACAAATTTGTTTTGAAAACAGCCCAGCGGCAAAAAGAAGTAGTAAGCAGGCCTTCTGGAAGGCCTTATTTATCAGACACAAGGCCTCATTGCTCCATTCCATACTCATATATTTTTTACACACGATGTCCTAGCCAGCCAAGGCCTTCTTCAACAGGCCTGATAGAAGGCCTTCTTCAACAGGCCTGGTAGTAGGCCTTCTTCACAGGCTTGTTATCAGGCCTTTTGTATATTATTTGAATAGCTGTCACAATTATTTGAAAAACTGTCATTTCTAAAGGTAATTTTAATAATTACCTTTAAAAATTAAACATATTACAAATTATTTTAATTTATTTATAATAAAAACTCGTAAAAAATTCACACAACGCACAACCGCTTTGTCAAAAAATTTAAGCAAAACTATTTTAAGTTTACTTCTATTCACTTTTTGCATTTTTTTGTGTTTGTTGTTTTGTCTTTGGAATGTGATTTTTTTTAACGGTATTTTGTGCTTGTACCTTTTTTGTAACAACAAAAAGAAGGGAGCAGGTAGGCCTTCCATAAGGTCTTCCTGAGAAGGCAAGCGAGCATGAGTACTGGATCTAAAAAAAGGTCTAGGAAGGTCTTACAGAAGGCCTTATAGCTGAAGGCCTAAAAAATTTCGCCGCTGGGAGACGTCATTTATTGTTATGGCTACAGGGGATTTTTTTTTGTTGATATTTGTTTTTTGTTTTAGTTTGTTGATATTATATTGAAATAAATACATTGAATACTTCTGTTCATTTAAAAACTAAGTTTTGTATATATATTATTTTGTAAAATCACAATGCGACTGTGATTAAAATTAATTTACAAAATGTATAACTAATTTTTGCGTAAAATCAAAACCATTTTTAAGAGACATCAATGCACAACATCCTAAAATTAGTCACTCGAATGGTTGGCCGCGAAATTGAATTCTGTTTTTGTCCCGTGCGAATGTCTCGGCTTTTTGCAATTATCTTTAAAATGAAAACATGCACAAAATCAAACTTATAGGGGGGTCAGACGGCATGTATTGCTTGTGTATTGGGACATGTATTCGATACATATGGAATTCCATGTGTATGTCATAATTCACATTATACATACGATTCATAATTTCCACGTTCAAACGTACATATGTAATTGCATGTGACATAACCTCTATAAGTTTATATGTTTATTGTTTTTAACAATATATTTATTTAAAAAATTTTTAAATCACAATAAATATATTTAATGCAATGAACTTATTTTATTATGATTTTTCTTTACTCGCTTTTGTTTTGTTTTTTTTTATTTTGCACTCACACAGTGTTGTATTTGAAAATACAACACTGTTAAACACACGAAAATAGAACATGCTCTAATTGCCAAAAATGTCACGAGTAATACACATGTATTTTACATACACAAAGTTTCATGTGGATCAGACGGTATGTATATGTTTACATATGGAAAAATGTCCCAATACATGCCACAAAACACAAGCAATACATGCCGTCTGACCCCCCTTTTAGCACTAATTATAGGGATAATTGAGAGCTATAAACTAATACCCATATGCATAAACAGTTTATAAATTTATCAAAGGTTTATAAAACAAAATTTACATACAAAATCTGTTTCATAAACCCTTGATAAATTTATAAACTGTTTATGCATATGGGGGTAAGCCTTTTGTCAAACTAAAAAATCGATTTATGTTGACTTTTTTTTCATTTTAAATGTGTACGATGGTCCCGTGCGACATAATGGAATTGCCCATATACCAATTTGATTTTAACAAACTATCACTACTATTCATTCATTCAATAATATTTTTAAGATAGTAATTTTTTTCTTTTTTTGTTTGTTTTGAAGTGTCATTACAAAGGCAAGGATTTTCTTGCAAATTAAAAATATGCGCTTAAAATATACACTATAAAGAGAGAAAATATGCACTAAAAATTACAAAAATTGCAAAATAGTTTTTTATTTGAAATATATTTATTAAAATAGATTTCAAAGAGTGCCGGGTGTAATATTGTGACTCTAGGCCTAAAAGTTAAGTGCTGAAAATTTGAGCCAACGGACAACGATTTCGGGAAGCGCATCGAGGTCAACGATCAGATATTTGCAAAATTTTACTATTTATATGAAATAAATAGGTGAAACTCGTAAATTTTCTGCATTGTTTTCCAGAAATATGTAGATTTATATTAATGAAAATTACATTAAAAAAAATGGTGGTGATTATCCCTGTATCTCGTTTAGGCCAAAATGACACAAAAACTGTATTATAGCTAAAATTCGAAAATAATGCAAATTTTTCAGTTTTTTTTAAATTTTTGCTACTAACTAAATACTTTTGCAAAGAATCGAAATGTGTATGTAATTGTACTGGATATTTTTCTTTAAATTTAGCAACACGAGATGGTGCCTTTAAAAACACTTTTACCCATACGAAATTAATAAATCTATATCTTCAAATTGAGATCTAATTTCTTTGGCTACTCGATGTAAACCATGTGCTAAACATGTTACATGAATACGTTTTGAATAAAATACCATTAGACTATTTCCTGCTTTAAAAATATATACAAAACAAAATTAAAAATGCAATAAAATGGAAAAATATGCTAAATATATGCATTTAAAAAAAATATGCAAAATATGCATTTATAACAAAATATGCACCAACAAATCGATGCCATTTTGCTGCAAATTCTTCGATTCGGAAACTACAAACATGCATTTGCATAAAAATCCTTGCCATGGTCATTATATAACAACTTATTCTTAAATTAAGAAAATTATATTTTAAATTTAAAAGTCGTACAAAACAGTGTGTGCCTAATTTGTTTTTTCTTAAATAAAAGAAAAGAAAAGCAAGTAATTATTAGACAATAAATAAAGTTATTACATGGGAAAGAACCTTCAAATGATGCATTACATACATTTGATCAAACAAATACAAAAATTAATATGGATGTATGTATATATGTAAATTCAAGGTTTATATTTAATTTATACAAATGCAATGTCAGCAAATTTTTCACATGGCATTTTTTGTATTTTTAAATATGTATTTTCAAATAACTCCAACAAATTCGCACAATGTGCCGAATGCAAATAATGGTCCCGGACCAGATGGCCCGCTCATTGGTTAACTTTGAATATTAAAAGTTTTACACAGAAATAAATAATAATTTTCATATTCAAAATTGTGTATTTAGTTTCACTGATTCAGTGAAATGGTTGCATGTACATTAGACCGTACCTCAAAAAAAATATTTCCCGTACACCCCCAAATATAATGTAGTTCTTAAGGCAGTTTTTATTTTTTTTTTGCCGAACATTTTTCGTTATATCTTTGCCATTTACAGTCGGATCTTAAAGTATGTTTTTTCGTCTCGGGAAGACCAATGTTTTGCTCTAAGGACCATTGACCACAAGTATCCCGTTCTAGTATTTATCCACCAGATCTTTGTTCCTACAAACCTAATGCCACCCTAATGTCATAAAATTGAAGCTCGCAAGAAATCATTTAACTTTTGCTAACGAAGAACAGTCTGCATTTACCGTTTTTTTTGTGAAATGCATCAAGCATTTAATTTTTTTTAAATTTCATAACAAAGTAAATTTTAACTCTTAACAATTTTGACATGTTGATGTCATTGGAGGCAATTACTTAGCTCAAACTTTCGTTATTATTTTCATATCACTAAAATACATACACAGAGAAAACAGATTCGTAGTAGCAACCGAATTTGTTGCCAATCGAATGATTCGGCCTAATTAACCGATTTTTACAGTTGTGACTACAAAATTTTAGAAGTGGTAAAATTTTGTTTGCTTCAACCAAAATTCTTCTTTATCCACTGATTTCCTGTTGCTAGAACCGAAAAATTCTATGTATTCAACCGAATCATTCGATTGGCAACAAATTCGGTTGCTATTACGAATTTGTTTTCTCAGTGTATATAAAAATATAAAAATAGGAATAAAAATCCTGATAATAATGTTTTCGTAGGTAAAAACATATTGCATCCTCATTGTAAGTCCATATAAATTATGCTTTTAACTCAGCCATTTATGAACTGATTTTTTCCAATTTCCATACGATCATTCATGATCGTCAGTTATTTTGGTGTCTTTGGAAAGTTTCAAGAATTTGAATTGTTTTTAAGAATTTGTGTCATGAATTCAATAATACATTTAATATCAGAACGTATTGATGGGGTTTTATTGTTAAATAGATATGAAACTTTCTTTTATTGAGTTTTTTCTTATTACTTATTTGGGCTTGTCATTTGCATATTATTCATTTAATATGCTAATGTTGTGCTCATTTATTATTATACAATATACATAAGTTAAGGAGGTAGATACATATTAAAAGAAATATATTTTTAATAAGCCTTAGTTAGTTAAGTTTGTATTATACGTTTTCTTGTATAAAATTGTTCAAAGTTCCATGTTAAAAAAATATGTGGAAATCCGCCTTTGTAACTATTTTGTAAATTTTTTAGCTAGTAATTCTGATTACTATTTAATAAAAATTCAAAATACAAATTTTATATTATTATTGTAATAAATATGTACATACTAAGTAAATTAAATAATTACCACAAAAAGGTATTCCTTCTGGGACCCATGTGCCTTTATCACAGACTCGCCTTGCGGGTCCCAACAATTCAAAACCTCTTTCACAGGAATATGATGCTATTGTGCTATCTGTTAAATTAACATTTGAAAACACTACTGTACTATGGGCTGGGGAACCAGGAAAACTGCAATGCGGCGATTCTGAAATTAAAATAAAACAATACATATTAACACAAAATCTGAAATAATTCTTTATAAGATAATTGTATATCACTATTAAATTCTGTTCTTAAAATTTTGTAATGATTTACATAATAATAAATACACATGCATACATTATATGGGCAGAAAATACAATATTAAAAAAAAAATTATAGAATACCGTTTCGGTTTTCGGGTTATATAACTGTTTTAGGTGAAAAAAGTGGTGACCATTTTTTTGATTGAATGATGTTTAACAGTATTTCTATATATTTCCTACAATAGAAAAACATTAAAGGCCTTATTCACAAACAATTTTTAAATTTAAACAACGTTTAAAAATCAAATTCTGTATGGACATTTTGCTTTAAAACATTGTTTAAATTTAAAATTTTTTAATGAATATGGGGGTACATAAATATATAATTTAAACTGTTCGCCGACGAGATCTACACCAGATTAGGAAAATTAGTCGAAAGTATTTCCAAATATAAAACATTATTTAAAGGCAGAATTTTGGAGACCACGAAGATATCAAAACAAATATTCTTAATGAAACTACTCGATAAGAGAAAATACTTTATGTCGTAAACAGCTGGAGTCGGTCTTGAAACCGAAACATTTTTATACAGACCGGACCTATTTAGTTATTTGTTAGTTTTTACAGCAATTTTTACTCAACGTAAGCATACGAATTTGGCTAAAAATCGTCAATATCCCGATAAAAAATCGTCATTTAGAATTTAATAAATTGTCAACAAAATCGGAAGAAAAAAAATCAAGATTTCTGATAGTAATTTTTATTTAAATATTAAACGAAAACATAACGAGAGCGGAGAAACCTAAAATCAGTTGCTATTCAACTAAGTTACTGTCTTATAAGTACAAGAAGTTACGAAAATTCGTTTTTTTACCCCGTACGTTAATATTAAAAAGTGTAATTTGTAAAGATTTTGCAAATAATTATGGTGTTTCGTTCCACAGAAACTGTCAATTCTATTTGTTTGTCAAAAATTTGCAAGGTAAACGATCGCTTTACAAATGCATATTGGTATAAATAGTGAAGCTTTAAAAACGTTAATACGTAAATTTTTGTTCGACGATAGTAAAGACGCCGTTATAACAAGAAATTATAGAGACCGAATTAATTTTGTATGACTACAAAACTTTAATTTAATAAAAAAATTGGAAAAATATTTAAAAAAAATAAAAAAAAAAATTTTAACATTTCTTCATTTTGTTATTATTTTAAGTGTTTGGCATTATGTTTGCTGGGTAGCTTTCTCACCAATACATCTTCATTTTTATTTTTGATTTAGATCAGTGATGTTCAAAAATAAAAATGAAGATGTATTGGTGAGAGAGCTACCCAGCAAACATAATGTCAAACACTTAAAATAAGAACAAAATAAAGAATGCTTAGATTTAGAATTTTTGCCAGATATAACCAATTTATTAAATGAATGTAATTTAAATTTTAAGGAAATAAAAGAATACACATTATACGGCCGAAATTCTCTAATTTTTTTTATTTATTTCTGACTTTGTTGTTTTGTGTTCAATTGTAATTGAAACGCGTGTGTTTGCTATGCTTCGTCCAAAAACCAACCAACAACAATGCTTAATGAATTTCTGAAAAAAATGAGACATTTCTTACGCTCTTTTAAAGAGAATAAGAATATGTGAACATCATTGTTTAGAATCTAAAGTTTAGATTTTTAATACATATAATCAAAGTAAATTAATAAAGTAGCGACAGTACTACAACAAATACAACATTTACAAAAACCACAAGCAATTTTGTTTTTGGTTTAAGGTCTGAGCTGTCAAAGTTGCCTGTTGTTGTTTTTGCTTTTGGGCTTGTTGTATTTTTCGCCACAACAACCACAAGTGAATTGACAGTTCAGACCAAAGTAAAAAAATAGTCAGCTGTTCTACTGAGTCTACTTTATTAATTTACTTTGCATATAATCATTGGTAGGCAAAAAGAGGCATTTAATTTGTGTGCTTGCAAGTGGGATGTCATTGCAAGTGGCCGATTGGCACACTCTGCATAAAGGGTGGATTAGCCGACTGTAATGTAATGTAACCTTAACGGAACAGCTGATCGTTTCTATTGTGTGTAAAGTAGTTAAAGCAGTTATAGTGACAAAATGTAACGTAACTGTAACGTCTGAATCTGTTAAAAACAGAATTTCTTTACGTTTCAACGTGACATTTACTAATGGTGTTGTCAACTTGTTGATTTTAAAAGTCTTGTATAAAAAATACTTATGCTCAGAACGCTTAACAATATTTTCAATATTCTAAAAATGCTTTAAATATTTCAATAATATAAATACTAGGGTATTCAATTAATCGGGTTTCTGGTTTAATCGGTTAATCGAGCAAATAATTAATCGAGGTTTAGATTTAATCGGTTAATAATCGGTTAATTTAAAATTATTCGATTAACCGAATAATTTATATTTTCATTTCAAATTGAAAATACAACAACGAATTTTGTATACAAAAACATAAAAAATGGTAAATAAGGTATCTGAGATCATTTTTGTAAACATATCGCCTATTTGCTGCAACAACATCATTACTCAAAATCCATGTTTATTGAACTGAGTAATACAAAATATGCGCTGTTCTATAATCTTTCATATAGTTTTATCAGTTTTCAAAAAAATAAATTATTTTTTGTGTGAGGGTGTTTTGTTTTGTTGTTGTAAACATTGTAAAAATTCATGTTTTCTCGAATATTTGATAAGTAAAAATTTGGGTTAAATACAGGTTAGAAAGATATTAAAATCTCCTATTTAAATTTCTGAAATCGCATGACTTGTTGAAAATTTATTTACGAAATAGTAAAATGTCATAAAATATTCAAAGATGTTTTTCTCGAAACGACTTTTTTTGAATTATGACGTTGTTGCAGCAAAGAAGCGATGTGTGAGTTTTTTATAGTATTAGTGAGATATTCTTTTATAAAAAGAATATAGTTTAAACGATTTTTTTCATTAGATTTAATAAAACTTTTCTTGGAAAAAATCAAGAATATTCCTTTTTGGATTGTTTTAGATATTGATTAATTTAATAGTTTCGTTCAGTTATGATAAAAGACTCATTTCAAAAAAAAGTTTCGTCTATACATGTAAATACAAACAAAGTTTCAAATACATGTAAATTAAATATATCAGTTGTTATACATACTCACTAAACATGTTTATTGGATGTTCAAAAAATATCTAATTTTAATTTGAAATTTGTATTTGAATTGAAATGGAAAACAGTTCAAAAACACTAAAATCAGCTTTTTTTGAAATTGTTTCGATAGAAAGAGAAAATAAATTTGCGGTTTACAGACAGTGCGTTAAAACAAACAACTATATAAATAAGCACAAAACCAAACCAGTTGAAATTGTTTCGAGCGAAAGAGACAAATATATTTTTTTTGCCGTGTCGCCTCTGTATACTTTGTGCTAATAATAGTCGAAAGTAATAAGTTTGAAAATATTAAATTAATATTTTGTATAGACAAATTAAATTAACAAATTAGGGCCATTATTACAACTTGCCTTTATGTTCGAAATAGTGAAGGTGAAACTTTAAGCAATAGAAAAAGGTACCCTTAAAGTTAACTATTACTATTACGAACATAAAGGCAAGTTGTAATACTGGCCCTTAGTATAAAGTACAATACAATATTAATTTTTAAGTTATCGGACCTTTAATAAATAAAGTCTGTATGACAAGGTAATAAATAATATTTATAATTGTCTCCTAATGGGTTAATATAAACATATATGAAGTCACTTCGAAGCACTTCACAATGATGATGAATACATTTTTTTTTTTAATCGCAGAAAAAATTATAAAATCGCTTGAACAGTATTTAAAACAATTGTGTTGATAACACTTTCAAACAGCTGTATAAATTTGTTTGTTTATGTCAAAAACATATGACACGTTTTTAATGTTCTATAATCTCACTAAAGTGTTACGTTAAGTCAACATTACGGTTACATTACATCAACGGTCGGCTAACCCAGCCTTAACACTTCACTATTAAATTCAATCGTGAAAATACTCCAGTATTTGAGAAAAAAAGAAAAAATAAATACATAACCTCTCGTTTTCTAGTCAAAAGCTCTAACCACTAAACCACAGAGCTCTTATTTGTACTGCTCTCTAATTGTTATCAAGAATAAGATGTGAGTCTACTCTCTATTTTTGCATTTTCTACATCATCACTGAGAATGAAAACACAAAAGGCCACATTCAGCATTACATGTGGCCATCGAAGTGGTTATTTAAGATTTTATTTTTCTTGAATTTATTTTCAAAAACTAAAGACAAATATCTGACTATTGTTTATTACTGAATATGCTGGTGAAATGTAGTGCAAATGATAACCATTTAACTACCACTTTAGCAGCCACATCGAACTAGTTAGTTGTAGAAGTAGTAATATAGCTAGTGCAAGGTTTCCAATTGGCACTTTTCAAACTGCTGGGTATTAAGTCACATAATAGTTATATGAAATGTGCGTATTGCGACTTTGTATACCAACAAATATAAAATGGCCACTTGTCTGAAAGTAAACAAAGTAGTTTTCCAGCTACCAACAATAAATTATTACACGTTGAATCCAAAATGATATGTTCAACCAAAATACACATGTACATATGTTAAAAAATCGCAAAAAAATAGCATATAAAGTTTTTAATAAAAAACAAATAAAAACAAGTTCGTCTGTATCGAATCTTATATAGCCTTCACCGAAGTTTACATTAAGATAAATATTAAAAACTATTTTTGGTGATCAAAAATTTGGGTTAAAAAGAGGTGATAATATCGATGTAGACGTAATTTTTTGCTTATATCTAAGACAGAGGTATACTACAGTAGATATATTGATGTATCAATTATGTATGTAAGTTATTTGGTGGCTTCGGAATGTTGATTTCAATATACAGACGGACAGACGGGCATGTCTATATCGACTCCGCTATCTATAACGATCCATAATATACATATGTATGTATATCTACGCAAATAAAAAATAAGGAAATTACAAACGGAATGACAAACTTATACCACTCATGGTGAAGTGTATAATTACATATTATGTATGTTTGTATGTATGTATGTACCATTTTAGATGTAAAGCAGTGATGTTCATGCCATACAACAATTGTTCAAAAAATTTACACACATTTATTATGCTCTTTTAAAGAGAATAACAAATGTCTCTTTTTAGAAATTCATTAAGCATTGTTGTTGGTTGGTTTTTGGACGAAGCATAGCAAACACACGCGTTTCAATTACAATTGAACACAAAACAACAAAGTCAAAAATAAATCAAAAATTTGAGAGAATTTCGGCCGTATAATGTATATTCTTTCATTTCCTTAAAATTTAAATTAAATTCATTAAATAAATTGGTTATATCTGGCAAAAATTCTAACTCTAAACATTCTTTATTTTGTTCTTATTTTAAGTGTTTGACATTATGTTTGCTGGGTAGCTCTCTCACCAATACATCTTCATTTTTATTTTTGAACATCACTGATGTAAAGTAATAATTCATTATAATTTTTTTTGAATTTACATTTTTAAAATTTTCTCCGCATGCAATATTTCAACGTTTTTGCTAAGTTTTCTAAATAATTCCATCACTGATGTTGTTTGACATCATTATCTGATGTTGAGAAAAATTTTCGGTTACGAAATGTCAAGTACATGTTTCAATGTTTACCTTTAATGCAAATGCTTTCAGTTTTATTTTTCTAAAAGCTTGACAAATTTGAAAATACATAATTGAAAAATAGCTCGGGATATACAAATATGTAAAATATTGGATTGTTGTTAATGGATTATAAAATTCCTTAAATAACTAACTTCATATTATTTCATTTCGTGGAACATTTAAATGAAACACAAGTTTGTATTGTAAGTATGTTGAGAATTGATATTGATGAATTAAAATATTACTTTTTTAATAAAAAAGATTCCCGGCAATCGCGAAATGTGGAAAAAAAATTCCCGATTCCCGGGTATCCGGCTATTCCCGAAATATATAATAATACTGTAAATTATGAATATTATAGCAAAATTTCATATAAAAACTTAGTGTTATAATGAAGGCAAATAAGCGCTTATAATATGCACTATAAAAAGAGAAAATATGCACTAAAAATGGCAAAAATATAGAGTTGTCGAATATATGTGATATAAAAATATATAAAATTAAATCAGCAATAAAATGGAAAAATATGCTAAATATATGCATTTTAAAAAAATGCATTGATAACAATATATGCAACAACAAATCGATGCCATTTTGTGCAAATTCTTCGATTCGAAAATAAAATTGTCAAAAGTGATTTTGAGTTACTGACTACAAACATGGATTTGCATAGACATCCTTGCCCTGGTATAATCATTATAATATAATAATGGTTATAATCTATACATAGTATTTTAATAAATTATTTGAATAATATTTTTTACTCGTTATTCGTTCGATTCGAGGAATTTTAAAAAATCTATCGATCACTCGAAAAATATGAACATTTTTCGATTAAAATAAAGATCCTATAATTGACAACCCTAGTCCAACGAGAATTCGTACTTATTGTCAACTGTGGAATCTCATCTCTTTTAAAACATTGTTGATTTTTGTTTATTTTTGTATTAAAAAAAATATATGTACGAGTATGTTGGATTGACATAAATACGATAACAGAGATGACTGGAATATTTCTTTATGTTGCCATTTATTTCATTAAAAATTAATATTTAAACTGCAAATGGTACATTCGTATGTAAAGTAAAAATAATTAAAAGAAAGAAAAATTTAACTCAAACCACAATTTTTCGATACCAGAATCTGAATTTACATGTAAATTACGATTTGAAAAATTGTGCAATTTCTGTCAATGGTCTAGAAATTAAATGAATAGGTTTTGTCTATGGAATTTTAATACAAATGTAAATCGAGGTCTAACTAACAATTTTTGTGATTTTCTATTAATGATGCATATGTACTTACATATGGGCAATTCCATTAAGTCGCACGGGACCGTCGTACACATTTAAAGTGAAAAAGTCAAAATAAATCGAATTTTTAGTTTGACAATTAGCCCTATAATTGGTGACAAGTACATGCAACTCTACAACAAATCAACAATAAAAGAAACAACATTAATTTTGTTTGTGTAATAACTTGTGAGATTGTCAAAAACTGTTGACAATTTTTCCACAAATTTCACTCACGTTGCCCATTTAATCGGGTCTTTTCGCACATAGAATAAGTCCTCACTACCACTGGTACATTTTTTTTTTGCATAATGAATAAAAACACATTTTTAAATTATTATTCTTGCTTTTATTATAGGAATTTTTCAAAATTATTTTTTTTGATTAATATTTTCAAATACAAAAAAATTAAAAAATGTAAACAAACATAGAAAGAAAAACAAAAAGTAAAAACAATTTGACAATCTCACAAGTATTTACAAAGGAACAAAAAATGAACAGCTGATCACTTGTATGTACTTGTATAAATATACTTTGATTGGTGCTAATTTTGATTTTTTTCCAGTTGTTTTTTCAAAATTTTTTTTTAAATTAAAAAAAAAAATGTTTTTAGTTTTTAAACATTTTTTTAATATTTAGTGAAAAAAAATTCGGGTTAAACATTTTTTTTTCCGATTTAGACCCATTGTAGGTCCAACTTACTATGGTTTTATATACAAAAATCTTTGGAATATCAAACGGATTTTTTTTCCTGAATACGCAGTCCTATCTGCTTTTCCTTCTTGCCCATTGCAACAAAAGTGGTTCAACTGGGCTATACCTGGAATGCTTTTCACTTCTTTCCATTTTTTGTCTAAATTATATAACAATGAATACTTTTCAATCTGATCAGACGGCATAATATATAATTGCATATTTACATGATTTATTTCATTTGTGTAAGAAAAAATAATTTTAAATTTTTTTAAATTTCACACTTTAATATATGCATAGTTTTCTATGCATTCTTTTTTGACTCTTTGTACCCTCAGGAAGATTTTAGATATCAAAAGTCAATGCATAATGTCTCTCTTTAAGAACTTGTACCAAAACAAAACGTGCATTATAAATATTCAAATCAGACAAGTTGCCCTTGGGCGACTTTGCATTCGGATATCTCGAAATGGGTTATGAATAAATGGAAAAGTCTTTTCAAACACTTTTAATTTAAAATATGGTCTCGGTGGACTTTTCGGTGGAAATGCCCATATATTTATTAATACTGGACCAGAGTAACGAAAAAATATGTCTTTGTAAATGTCGCTCTACTTACTTTAAACATAATAAAAAAAAATAGCTACAACACAGAAAATCATTAAGAAAAAACCTGTCTGTATTTATCTATTCACATAAATGTGAATGTATGGATATGTATTGATACATACCAGTCATGTTGTTCATACATACATATATATATGTACATACATATGTTGATATCTATGTAACAAAAAGAAATTAGAATTATAGAATGCGGTCAAATCTGAAAAAAAACCGTAATCAATGACCGAAATTATATTGAATGTATGGATGTGTTTTGTATCTGGTAGAATAATGTGTTATTTTAACATTTTACAGTTTGACTGGGAGTGTGAGTGTGAGGAATAGATATTGGCTGGCTAGTGAATAGAGAAGAGCTCAGGTGAAGAAAGAAGAGATTCATCAGTTTCTTCTTTTATGTACGATCACACACTTCGTGTGGTAAGAATATGCGCACATCTCTATACATACTAATAAATGTATGTATTTGTATAAAAATTATTTTTATTCGAATGAAATTTTTTTTTTATAATACTCAAATAAATTTAAAATTTTAAAAAAAAAACTATAAATTGTATTGAAGAAAAAAATTTCAAATATCAAAAATGCAATAATTTATAATGATAAACGAAGATAGATGTTCATCATTGGAAATTTTTATTAGAAACTAACATCTAGTCTTATTTTTCATAGATTTCACAGTTTTAAATAAAACGTAATGCAAATGGTATTCATTTTAATTGAATAAAAGTTCATAATTTTTGTATTATTCGAGTAATCGATTAATTTTTAAAATTTCCTCAATTATTCGAACGAATAATGACTAATAAATATGGGCATTTCCACCGAAAGGTTCACCGAGACCAGAAAATTAAAAGTGTTTGAAAACACTTTGTTTTTACATATTTTCATAGGGAAACAATCAAATTTAAATAATGTGAACAAATTTTCCATTTATTCATAACCCATTTCGAGATATCCGAATACAAAGTCGACCAAAGGCAACTTTTCTGATTTGAATATTTATAATGCACGTTTTGTTTTGATACAAGTTCTTAAAGAGACTTTTGATATCAAAAATTTTCCTGAGGGTACAAAGAGTCAAAAAAGAATGCATAAAAACCTATGCGATTGCTAATAACTAAGTTTTTGCTTTGCATTATCACATATTTCGATGTCCCGTGCGACATTGAAAAACAACATTTGTTATCTGTGCGTCGAAAGTATATGCAGAAAGATTATCATATATTGAGTCCAAACAGAGATTGTTTATACAATTAAAATAAAAGAAACTTTACTGAAAAATAAGAACATTTATGATCTTGGTACACCACATAAATATGGTAAAATTATATCTTATGTCTTCTGATCAGATTGAGAAGCATTCCTTGTTATATAATGGACTACTTTTGTTGCAATGGGCAAGAAGGAAAAACAGATAGGACTGCGTATGGTATGGTATTATGGTATTTATTTACTGATATAAAATACTTTGCCCTATGTCTATACTTGTTAAATTTTGTCAAGATAAAAAATTATAATTTTTAGTGTTATTGGTGCGTTATGACAAAATTGTTAGTGTTTTTGCTCAGACAACATTGTTTTGAAAACAAACGTCATTTATTTTTATGATAAATATTTGTCAAGTATAAGGGGCTTACGTACTAAATATTTGTCTTACTTTTTTGGAATACTTCTTTTAAGTTAAAAACTAAGTTTTTTTATATATTTCGTAAAAAAAGCAACAGAAACTGCATAAATATCATGATGGAAAAAAATGTCCCGTGCGACTGTGATTAATTTTTCATTTCCGACCCTATAAAGTATATATATTCTGGATCCTTGTAGATAGCGGAGTCGATTAAGCCGATCATGCTTAGTTAAACTTCGAACAGGGAACAGGTATAAATTCGTTTTTAGCTAACCTCCGTAGAATGGTAATAAATTGATTGATTCTTTTAGAATTATAGTTCTCCAGATATTCAAAATTAATTATTTACTTTGTGCCACAACCACCAATGCAATCCCGACCATTTTCAGCCAAACTGTGTAAAATGGTAAGAGAGCTATGCGGAGAAAGTTTGAAGAACCTTGCAATTATTACTTTGTATGGGAGGTGACTACCTCCTTTTCGGCCCCTCCCATTTTGGTTCCCCAGATATTCTAAATCAGTATTTACTCTGTATGGGAGGTACTATGCCCTCTAATCTAATTCCGTCTATATTCAGCTAAACTCCGCACAGTAATAAGAAATTAATTCGCTAAAAGTTTAAATACTTTTACAATTATAGTTCTACAGATATTCGAAATTAATTCAGATATTCCCGAACAATTTCAGCGAAACTATGCAAAATTATAAGAGAGCCATTTAGACTAAGTTTAAAGAATCTTGCAATTATAGTTCACAAAATATTTAGAAATAACTATTTACTTTGTATGGGAGGCGACTCATCATTTTTTCCGACCCGTCCCATTTTTCATTAAACTTCATGCAGTGATAGACTGTTGAAAATCGTCACAATTATAGTTCTGCACATATTATAAAATAACTATTTACTTATGTACAATTAAGTATTTACTCCCACATGCATAAACAGTTTTTTTTAAATTTGTCAAAGGCTTATAAAACAAATTTTGAATGGAAAATTTTGTTTTATAAACCTTTGATAAATTTAAAAATTGTTTATGCATATGGGAGTTAGAAAATAAAAAAAAACACATTAAAAATATATTTATTTAAGTGAATTTAAATTACTAAAGTCTTCTTCTTTGTTTTCTATAACAACTCTCACTTAAAACAGAGCGAAATCAATACTGTTTAATTTTTTCTCTTATTTATTTACAACAACAAATTCGACAAACACGCATTGCTTTGTTTACTTTTTAGCTTAAGGTTCACATGTACACGTTTTTGCATATATGTTAGTAACATCTTTAAACGCTTATAACTCCTAAAACTGAACCGATGTCAATAAAATATATATTCTGCACTTCTGGGAATAAATCCCTTTAAAATGGTACATTTCTTGCCCAAATTGAATGTATAATGTGAGCGTAAAAGGGGTCTAAAGAAATCGACTTGCCTATTAATATTATGATGATGATAATATATAAAAGTAACGAATAATAAATTAGAGCATTTTAGTTATATTAAGTATCGTTAAATAATTGTTGATTGCCTTTATAATTCGTATAAAACTTTCAGTAAATTGTTAAGGCGTTTGACGAAAATATACATATTAAAAATTATATCTACATTGTTTATTATTAATTGGACGATCGTTCTAACCAAAGAATAACAAGAAGGGAAGCCTCTAATTTTTTCTACAACAAAAACTTCTCTCTCTTCTCACATACAAGTAGTATGTATTCAACACACTTGAGAGAGATTTAACTTCAAAACTTTTTCTTGAAAATTGCACAAAATTGCAATTCACACACATCACATAATATTTTTATTATTTTTTTCCACACATTTAAAAACCATTTAAATAACCGAAATGTGTAAATTTTGCACAAACGAAAAAAAATATTTTTTAATTTTTTTGACATTAATTTTTTAAGGGTTGAAATTAAAACTAAAAAAAAACACATTTGTAAAATTTCGTATTGGAAATTAATAAAAAAGTTCAAATAAACTTAATTTTTGCAGAAATTATGGAATAAAAAGCGGAAAACCTATTTATAAAACCTTTCCAGTTCAAATACAATTCAAATAATTTGAGAATTGTTTGAATTTGTAAATTTAATTGTAATAAAATTTTGTTATAATTTTTAATGTCGATTTTATACAACTCTGTGTGTTTGAGGGGTGTGGTGAAAGTGGTTTGAAAACCAATACATATAAATAAAATGATACCAATACATCCAAAGAGTTAGGTTTTTTTTGACAACCGACTTAGGTTTTTTTTGACAGCGTTTCACTTCTTGTTATTATTCTTTGATTTAGCGGTTGCAAAGGTTTTCGTTTTTATGTTAGGTTTCATAATATGTATTATGATATTGGTTTGTTAAATCAAAATCGATTAGTGAAAATTAATGTTAAATGCAGTTTCTAATAAAATGTTTCATGTAAACAACTTGAAATAACATTTTTAACTATTGGCTTTGCTTCATATGTTAACTATTTATCTTAAATTTTAACTTGATTAATTTTTTCGAATATTCGATTAATCGAATAATTTTTTATTTGATCGATTAAATACCCTAGTATGTGAGTTTGTATTTGTCGAAACATAAACCGCAAGAGCACCAACAATGATGCATACGTTACGCTTAAATGCTTACTAAGTTAAATGAATAGTTAGCGGTTTATACTAACATATACATACAATCATTCTTACATACCCAGCAGTTCTGGTGAAAGTCTCCCAACTAACGCTGGTATCTATGATATTATGTCTCCATTGGTTATCAAATAAGCTTGGTGGAGGCTATTTAACCCCTAATAGTCAACAAAAAAGACAGTTCATAGAAGTCAACATAGCCAAACCCGACATATCCAGTAATACACTTTCAGTTTACAAAGTGGAATTGATATTTTGTTTGACAATATTTGTTTTTCTAAAATATTTAATCAATTTCTATACCAAAAACTTCACTTTTGTTTTAATATTGTATATTGTATAATGTATAAATATTAAAGATGTTAAAGTTTTAAAGCTTTTAAATAACCCAAAAGTAGCATTTTTGCGTTTTTGGAAAAACGCGCTACATTTCTGAATTTCTGTTAGATCTGTTAGATTTCTGTTAGACCAGCAGGCATGAAGTCAATTTTCACTTTAGTACCTCTAAACGTTATTTTACACACCAGAAGTAATCTATTGGTGAAATGTCAGTGGAAGTTTTGTTTACAAGCAATCGGTTATTGGAATGTCTATAAGATGTCTCTTTAATTGACTATTTCAGGTCAATTAGAATCCGTACATGTTAAAATAACTAGTTATGTAGCTGATCATGTAAACAGTTGGGTAGCTAGTAGTTGGGTAGGGTATTCGAATTATTCGAATTATTCGATTTTTCTCTTGTTCGAATAAAACGAATAATTCGAATAAGAGATTTTAACTTGTTCGAATAATTCGAACACATGTTTAAAATTAATCGAATTATTCGAATAATTAAATTTTTTTTTAAAAAAGTAAGGAATGAAGTTTTGATGTCGGTTTTTTAATATTTTATTGTTAAGGAAAAACAAAAAATAACGTTAAAGTTAACAATTCAAGTATTGATAATGTTAAAAAAAACATTCGAAAACAAATTATTTATTTAATTTATATTAAATTTTCAACAGAAATATACTGATCAGATTAACTCCCGAACAATCTACAAAACAATTGACTAGCAAACCCTTTAGTTTCCGTTTTGGAGCTATGCTTTAATAAAATTAGAGCTAGTTGGACATGATCCTGATTTCAAATACAATATAAGCGTAGTAAGAACTTCGTTATGTCGTTCATTAATTCGGGTTTTAAATTGAGTAACTAATTCTTTAGTAAGTTAATTATTCACTATTTCTAAATTATTTATAACAAATTGTATTATACCCTCAAGCTCTATCAACGTTGCCGAATCTTTGGTTAATAAAGTGGTCTTGGGGAATTACACAATAAAGGAAATCTGTACAATGTTTGATATCATTGTCAGTGAACGTGGCAAATTTGAAGTCAGGCAGTGCATGATTGTCGCATTTACAAATATGCACGCAAAAAGTGTATTACCATGTTAGATAAAGATGTTCAACAATGTTCAAAATCATGTATAAGACGAACTCCATGCTTTTCGTGCAACAAAACGTAAGTTTGCAATATTTGTGTTTATCATTCGATTTATTAAATATTATGCAACACTTACGTACGCGGTTAATAACATCACTTATATACATATATTTTAAGATCATGGCCTTCATCTATTTCAATGTAATCATTATAAATGTCATCCTCAATATCACTTTCGACGACCGTTTCAAAATCACATTCTCCATCAGATTCAACTCCACTTTAATCTAAGTTAATATTTTGATTATTAATTGCGATTCTTCTAATATTTCGCCAGCTAAATAACAAATATTTTACTCCGTACCTTTTATTTTCATTGGTTCAAGTCCTAAATTAAAAATTTTGAAAGATTTGTTTTTAGAACTGTAACTTCTTGCAGTAATATTTATATATTTATAGAAGTAGCTATCGGAACACTCATCTACAGTGATCGAAAGTCCCTATGTCTTTAGTTATTTATCGAATTTCAGAAACAATACAATTTTTATGTGTCATTATTACTTATTTAAATTTGAAATTGTGAAAAATTTAATAAATATGAACATTTATTCGTTTTATTCGATTATTCTACATAAAATTGTCCGAATTATTCGTTGTTCGAAAATGGGAATTTTTAAATTTTTCGAATAATTATTCGTAAGAAATTATTCGCTTAATCGAACTATCATTAGTCGAATGAATACCCTAGTAGCTAGTAATGCAACCGGTATGTGAATTCAATGCCTCGGACCAGCTATCGAACCCTCTCAATGTAATCTAAAAGTGTCAAAATAACTAGCCAGGTAGCACGTTATGTAACTAGTTCTCACTCTAAATAATATCATTAGTTCAGGACAGTCTCCTAAAACTGCTGGGCACTTGCTTAACTGCTGGATAGGTATGTATGAATGAATGAGAGTGAGTGAGTGAGTTTCATCGTGATTATGTTCGAGTATGAATTTTATTTTTTTTCTACTTTCAACACAACAATAATACAATATAATTAAATAGAGAACTTGTAATAATCGACTGGAGATAAAATCTAGATCACTTGAGGAACCTGTTACCCAATGGAAACAATATTGGTTTGAACGAACATAATAAATAAACTAGTTGTTGTTTTTTCACAAAGTTTATGTAACGGTTTTATAGTTTTTTTTCTCTTCGTGTGCTTAGCCAAATGATTATAAACAATCAAGATACAAGTACACTGTGGTGCAAAAGTGAGGCAAGTTTATAAAGTTTTTAGAAAATTGTCAATAAAATGTCGGAGTTTTAAGTTTCATACATGATTAAGTCTGTACTATTCGATAACTAAGAACAAGACTTCTATTTACTCTCCTTGTCTGAATATATGGATACCATTACATTAAGGCCATTGTCTCACTTTTGCACCAATGTTGAGCAAAATTTTTATTCAGTGATTTTTGAGCTAATTTATTTTATTGGACTTAGGCACGTAAATTATAGCGAGCTAAGATTTGAAATGACAGAGGCATAATTCAACTAACTGAAAATTTTGTAATTTTTTTTTTAAAGGGACTTCTCTAGCAAAACATAATTTATATATACTTTTGGAACGCTGAACCACAAATATGGCAAATATTTTCAAATTGTACCTGCAGTTTTCGATATGCATAGATACCTATTTCCACTGTAATTTTTCACGTAAAAAAAATTTTTTAACAGTAAGAATGAAGTTCAATTGAAATTTTTATTGTAAAATTGTTACGGTCATCTTTTTTTTCTTTTTTATACATTAGCAATATGTTGTATCGCTTGCTTATTAAATGCTATTTATTGTTTTATTCATTTTTTAAGTACATATGATCAAGAAAATGTATCATTTTGTTTTTTTAGTTAAATCAGGGTTGTAACTTTTCGTCATATACTTTCTGTTTTAAAAAACAAGCAAATTTACTTTCCCAAAAAAAATAGTACTTTTGTCCAATGTATTTTGACCGACGATGTTTGTACACACACATATGTATATGTAAATTAGACCGGCCCTTTTAAAAGTAGAATTGCCTTGGATAAGTCTAGAGATGCTAATAGGGACTGATTTTTGAAAATCCCGAGGTTCGGTATTTAGCAAAGAATACCGACCCGAGGAAACGGGATAAAATATAACACAGGGCAACAAAATCGAAAAATTTTTAGTGGGTTTTTAAAGCACTACACAATTTTGATGTATTGTGGTTCCAGTAGTACAAATATGGTCCAAATGTTAAATTCTATGGAGATGTTTTTTTTTAATTTTTTTTTGTAAAATTGTGAATTTTTTTAGACGTTTCTCCACATAATTTATGATAACTCAAAAAGGGTTAGTCCGATATTATTAAAATAAACATAGAAAAGTTTAAATTTACATAACCTTTAATTCGCTTATATATTTAATCGGCTCAGTAGTTTCAGAGTTATAATAACAAATTGAAGCAAAAAAATATATTTTTTAAGTGAAAATAGCTAATTTTTGTGTTTTAAAAAACTCATGAAAAATCGAAAACGGCAGATTGTTCATGTTTATTGCTTTATCGCAAACACACATATAATAGCAACAAAATGAGATATCGATCATAAAAATCTATTGATTCTTTTCGAATTTATTCACAATTAAGTGAATTAGTTCATTTTCACAAAATTTTACTTTTTTGTTTGATATACATACAATTGAGTAGTTAATGTTCTTCTTTCGATTGATTGAATTTGAAAATATTATCCCCATGCTATGTAAAAAATTGAGATACAATATCGCAACATATGTCAAACTATGAAATTTTAGGGGTGGATTAATCATGGTTTGGGGATGTTTTCGTGACAATGAGCCCGGTATACTTGGGCGTATCAATGGTATTATGAGTGCCACAGACTATATTACCATATTGGAGGCCTCTTATCTCCCGAGTCTGGATATATTCTGCTCGAATGGCCTTCCAGTCCACAGATTTAATCCCTATCCAAGATCCGTAGTTGAATTGTGGGAGCGAGCCCTTCTTGCATGGCAAAATATAAGCCCAAACATTTCAGAAAATCTTTTAAATAGTATGCCAGAAAGCATCAAAGCTGTATAAAAATCACAAAATATTAATTTTAAAATTACACTGTTTTTGAAACAAGGGACAAAACTGTTCACACCGACTTTTGTTTTAAAAGTAGTATATTGTATATTATAATAACAAATTGACGTGTAAATAGCAAATTTTTTTGTTTTAAAAAAAATCATGAAAAATCAAATACGGCAGATTTATTACTTTATCGCAAAGCCACATGTAATACGAACAAAATGAGATATCGATCGATGGATTATTTTCGAATTTATTCACAATTAATAAATTCGAAAACGGGATTTGGAAAATCCCGGGATTTAAAATTAAAAATCCCCGTTTAGGGTCTAATTTTGTTATTTAGAAGCAAAAACTACCTGATGGAAAATGTGGGGCCAATTGTGCCGAAAATCGCAATATTGGTTAAAAATGGTACTTTTTTTGGATTTCTTAAAAAAATTCGTTCGACATTAATGTTTTTTTAAGAGTTTATAAAATGTTATTTAAATAGCCAAATTTTTTTAGAAATTTAGAACAAAATAATACCCATTCAAATCAAATATATTTTTACGGGCAGATCTAATCTATACAGAGTGTGGATTCCACACTCTACATATACTTCTTAATTTTTATTTGCAGACAAATTGCTAAAAACTGCCGTATTGTGAGGGGTATAGAAGCAAAGGCTGTAATGTTTTTATCGTTAATTTATCTAATATTGTCTTCTAGTTACATTTAATGAATGGTTTTGGTTAGTCAATATGCCAACACCAAAACCGCCTTTAAACAATATAAATCAGTGGTCAAAAACTACCGATTGAAGCAAAGACAGGGGGCGAATTACCGCATTCGATATCGAGTAAAATTTATCGTAATTCGTGCAAGAATTAAAGACATTTAAGTTAAACTAAAATGTTTTTTTATTATTAATTTTGAAGATAATCAAACTATCTGAAACGCAGCAATGTATATTTGGTTAAAGCAAATATAGCAATCTCCCGAAAACCTCTATAAGACTTTGGTTCAAACATGCTTCATAACTTAATTTAATTAACCCTTTGACGACACGACCATTGAATAACTAAATAACGAAAAAAAGTATGGGTGCCATTTTAATTTTAATTTGTTCGTAAAAGTGTCTCTTATTAATGTGTTTAGATTAAAACAAGTTCGGTTATAGCATTTATTTTTTATTGTCTTTGAAAATTTACAGTTTTATTTTGGTACTGTGGTAATGTTTTAAAGTGTAAAGCGGATTTTATAAATTTTATATTGCGATATATATTTTGCCTGGTATGTGCATTTTTGTTGCAAAAAGTTATAAAATCATTATTCATGTTGCTTGCATTGATATGTAGTCAATAAACATGAGTATGGGGAACAAAAATTTGCACTTTACCAAAATTCCGGTATTTCCGTTAAAAAAATGTTTCTTTTAATATCAAAATATGTTTTTTTTGCGCTCACTGATTCACATTAAATAGTCCAAATGATTACTTTTATCCAAATAGTCTTATGGTCGTGAAAGGGTTAAAAAATACTGAGTTGTGGTTTGTAATAGAATAAATATTATATTCTTTAGAGATACAGGTTTGTGTTATTTATAACAGAAGCCTTAGCTTCTATACCTTCTAGGTTAAGGGGTTTAAATCGGTTAATTTTAAATAGGTAAAAAATATAGGTTGTCCTGGTTTTTTCCTTATATCTCAGCCATTTGTGGACCGAATTTTGGAGATATTGATGTATGAATCGTGTATGTAAGTTATTTGGGGGCTACGAAAAGTTGATTTCAACACATAGACGGAGACGGACATGGCTATATCGACTCCGCTATCTATAACGATCCAGAATATATATACTTTGTGGGGTCGCAAATGAAAAAAGTAGAAATTACAAACGGAATGACAAACTTATATATATCCTTGCCACTCATGGTGAAGGATATAAAAACAAAATCTGCTTAATTTCTTGAACAATTGGATTGTTTTTCTTACTTTTTCGATGTTCAAATTTTGTTATTAATGAAATTTTATTGATTTTTTTAATAAAAATAATGTTTGGGCTTACAACATTTTACAGATTTTGTTTTTTGAAGCACATAATTATAAAATACTGATACATACATATGTATGTATGTACATTAGATCGGCCTTTAAAAAATTGTTTTGCTTTGGATGAGTCAATTTTTAAAATTACAAATTACAAATTTCCTGCACTGAATCTCGTTATCCGATTATAAAACTAACTGATAATTATCAGTTAGTTTTAAATACTAAAGAACAAAATAAATTTACTTTTAAGGCCAGGTCTAATACAATGTGTTTATACTTATTTAGATGTTTTACACATGAAATTGTTAACTTTGTTTATGTCTGACAAAAGGTAGCTGATCTCAAAAGTAAAAGTGAAAATACAGTTAAAAATGCTAGTTGTATATGCATACATATATAGATTGTGTACATAAATAAGTACCCAGTTGTTAAGCAAGTAGTCAATGTCACTTGGCTGACTCCAATTCATATATTTTGGGTCATTTGGCACGTATGTGCTCTTTGTAGTTACTTTATACATCACATGTAATCTAGCGTATTGACAATTGTCACTTAAGTGTCTCTAAGTAATATAGAGTGAAGTTATGTAGCTGATCAAGTAACCAGTTAGGTATTACTTCGGACCAGCTATCGGGCAGTCTCATTGTAATCCAAAAGTGTCAATTGACCCCCTTCCAAGTAGCTGTCACGTACTGTCTAGATACATATGGGCATTTCCACCGAAAGGTCCACCGAGACCAGAAAATTAAGTCTTTGAAAACATTTTATTTTATCATATTTTCATAGGGAAACAATCAAAAAGTCGCCCAAGGGCAACTTTCCTGATTTTAATATTTATAATGCACGTTTTGGGTTGATGCAACTTCTTAAAGAGAGACATTATGCATTGACTTTTGATATCTAAAATCTTCCTGAGGGTACAAAGAGTCAAAAAAGAATGCATAAGAAACTATGCGATCGTAAATAACTGTAAGTTTTATCGTATTTTATCGTAAGTTATCACGTATTTCGATTTGAAAAACAACATTTGTTATCAGAGCGTCGAAAGTATATGCAGAAAGATTATCAAATATTGAGTCTAAAACAGAGATTTTTTATATAATTAAAATAAAAGAAATTTTACTGAAAAATATGAAGATTTATGATCTTGGTACTTATATAAAGTTTGTCCCGTGCGACATCGTAAGTGTGAAATTTAAAAAAAATTTAAAATTATTTTTTCTTACATAAATGAAAAGAATTCCTTGTTATATAATTTAGACAAAAAATGGAAAGAAGTGAAAAGCATTCCAGGTATAGCCCAATTGGACTACTTTTGTTGCAATGGGCAAGAAGGAAAAGCAGATAGGACTGCGTATTCTGGAAAAAAATCCGTTTAATATTCCTGAAATTACTTTTATTTAAATTTATTTTTTTATTGTATTTACTGATATATGTACAATAGTTTACCCTATGCCTACACCTGATAAATTTTTGGCATGATAAACATCAAAATGGTTAGTTTGTTGATATTATATTGAAATTAATACATTGAATACTTCTGTTAATATAAAAACTAAGCTTTTTATATATTATTTTGTAAAAAAAGCAACAGAAACTACATAAATTTCATGATGGAAAAAAATGTCCCGTGCGACTGTGATTAAAATTAATAAAAAAAAATATATAACTTATTTTTGCGTAAAATTAAAACCATTTTAAGAGACATCAATGCACAACATTCTAAAATTAGTCACATTGAAATATTGCGTTTGAATGGTTGACCGCGAAATTGACTTCTGTATTTGTTCCGTGCGAATGCCTCGGTTTTTTGCAATTATCTTGAAAATGAAAACTTGACCAAAATCAAACTTAGCACCAATTATAGGGCTACTAGAGCTATAAATTAAGCATTTTTTCAAACTAAAAATTCGATTTATTTTGACTTTTTTCACAATAAATGTCTACGATGGTCCCGTGCGACATAATGGAATTGTCCATATGTAACTATATACATATAAAACATACAGGTATATTTTACAAAAAAAAGGAAAAGACCATGCTTCAAATGGATCGTTTTGAATTCGATCGACTTTCTTCACATGCCAGATATGTTATAAGTAGGGGGCGGATTTTCATGCATTTATTATTGGAAAATATGCGCCTAAAATATGCTTCAAAAAAATCAAAATATGACCTATAAATTTAAAAAATATGCACTTATATTTTTATGCAGAAACATAAAATAATTAAGTATGGATTAATTAAGTATGGATTAAACGGAAAATGTTAATATCTGATCACTTGGCTGACTCCAATTTATATATTTTGGGTCATTTGACGTGCTATTTGTAATGCAGAGAGAAGTCAATTGGTTACTGTATACATCTCATGTAATCTAGCATAAAGACGATTGCCACTTAAGTGTCTCTATGTAATCTATAGTGTAGGGACTTTAACCTTCGCTTGACCAAAGGTTTTTTATGTACATGGTTTACCAATACCAACCCGGGTGGTCTTGCACTTCTATACATATATGCGACGAACAAAATTTTTAAAAATTAAGAAAACCTTATAAAAAGTTTAAAATGTGTCTATTATATTCTATAGAACTCTAAAATTTGTTCAGTGAGTATAAATTTCATTTAAATTGAAACAAAATTAAAATCATATTAAACCAATAAAAACGAAGTGGTCACCCGGGTGGGTATTGGTAAAGCGAAGGTTAAACGTTAATTGTGTAGTGCATTTGCTCTAAGTTATCTAAAATCACTTGTTTACGACAGTCTCGTAGAACTGCTTGGAAATGACTGTCAGGAAGTTATAAAATCTTTCGATAACGAAATCACTAATAAATCGAATTTGCAATGAAAACAAATATGAATGTTTTTCGATACATTTAATGAATTTTTGATACTTAAAAAAACTAGACTTTTTTGAAGAATAATGTTTTGAAATGATAATTTTCAATTACTGATAGAGAAATGAAGAACTTAATGCCAGTTTCTCGATGACGAAAGAAGTTGGTCAATAACATTTACTGCTATTTCTATAACAAATTCGACAAAAAAATTTTTGTCGAAACAATGTATTGCCCATTAACGACAAAAAATTATATTTTTATTAAAAATTGGCATAATATGCATATAAATATGCATTTTGAAGTAAAATATAACAAAATATGCATTATCAATAAAATATGCAAAAATATGCACTAACAAATCGATGCCATTTTGCAGAAAATGTGTGATTCGGATAGATAATTAGTCTACATTGTATTTGCACGTTCGAGAAAAAACATGCATTTGCATATAAATCCGCCCCCTAGTTATAAGTATTTTATCATATCATACATTCAACATAACCACAAATCTTTCTATATACATATATAGAAATTAAATGGTCCATGTATGTATGTAATGGCATAACGTGAGAACGGCTGGAGCGATTTAACTGATTTTTTTTTTAATTCGATTAGAAATTTTCAGGAGATGGTTTGTAAAGAAAAAAATTCAATAATTCGGAAATTTTAATTTTTAATATATTACCTTCTTTTCACTTCTCACTTTTCTTAATAAGATACATTTTTGGAGAAACTTGAAGAACTAACATTAGGTTAGTTACCGGTCGAAGCCGGGGGGCATCTAGTTATAATTAATAATATTGTTCACAAAAACATAAGTACATAACATTTTGGCTTAATATTTAGTATAGGATCATAAAATAAGTCCTCTATTTGTTTTAGTACTAAAATTTAAATTTGTAACCATCCAAGAAAAATTTATTTTTTTTAAGGGCAGCTCTAATGTACATAGTATGTACAATATTTCTTGTCTACGTGCATAACAAAAGATATTTATTGTGCTTTTTAAAAGAAAATTGTGTGAAAATTTAACAAACTCTATTGTACAACTTTTGCATTAAAAGTTAAAATGGAAACAATTGTTTCTTGCAATAATTGTCATGAGATTTCGTAAGTATGTATGTATTTAGTTGTATACTTAAGCCTCTGATACACGGTTGTCACATCTTACTTACAACGTTGTCAGAAAAACGTTCAATAAATGGTTAACAACGATATGTTTCAACATAAGTTCACATGGCTGTGTTAACCATTTTCTGAGCATTTTTCTGACAACTTTGTAAAATCTGACATCCGTGTACACTAGACCGTACCTCCCGTACACCTCCTAATATAATGTAGTTCTGCAATGCAGTTACGAAATTTTTTTTTATTTTTTTTTGCCGAAAGTAGGTATCGCCTTTTTACATTTTTCGTTATATCCTTGCCAGTCGGATCTTAAAGTATGATATATCAATGGTTTTGTCTCGGGAAGACCAATGTTTTGCCATTGTATCAAGTATCCCGTTCTAGTATTTATCCACCAGATCTTTGTTCCTACAACCCTACAATCTCGCAAGAAATCATTAATCTTTTGCTAACGAAGTAATTCGATAACTCTAGCAGAAACACTTTTAAATTAAATTATACCAAAAGAATAACAACAAGTAAGAAAGTATAGTCGGTCAAGCTCGACCTACACCTAGAAGATGATTATAAACAGTCATCTTTTAAAATCTATATGGGAACTGTATTTGGGCCTCATATGGGAGCTATGACTAATTATGGACTGATTGTATAAAATTTTGGGAAATGACTTCTGTATATATTTAACATATTTGTATTAAATTTTATTGAATACCAATATTTTTAAGAGATTTGTGCTAGTTAAAGTGATTTTCGTAAATAGGCCTTATATGGGAGCTATGACTAATTATGGACCGATCTTCACAAAATTTTGTGATGCGAGTTCGGCATATATAAAACATATTTGTGCTGGATATTTGGTTTGAATATCTGTATAACTAAGATATTTATGAGAGCTTTACTATTTTCAGATAGGGCAATTATATGGGGGCTATGAGAAATAATAGACCGATTCTAACCAAATTCAATAGACTTCGTCCTTGGAGCATTAGAAAAGCTTGTACCAAATTATGTCGAATTATCTTTGACAAAAATACACAATTTCGTTACATCATACTTATACATCCGACGGAAAATGCAGACTGTTCTGCAGATATTATCGAATTACTTTTTTTTCGTAACTGCCTTGGAGAACTGCATTATATTAGGGGGTGTACGGCGTACTTTTTGTTGAGGTACGGTCTAATGTTCGTATGTATGTATGTATGTATGTATGTATGTATGTATGTATGTATGTATGTATGTATGTATGTATGTATGTATGTATGTATGTATGTATGTATGTATGTATGTATGTATGTATGTATGTATGTATGTATGTATGTATGTATGTATGTATGTATGTATGTATGTATGTATGTATGTATGTATGTATGTATGTATGTATGTATGTATGTATGTATGTATGTATGTATGTATGTATGTATGTATGTATGTATGTATGTATGTATGTATGTATGTATGTATGTATGTATGTATGTATGTATGTATGTATGTATGTATGTATGTATGTATGTATGTATGTATGTATGTATGTATGTATGTATGTATGTATGTATGTATGTATGTATGTATGTATGTATGTATGTATGTATGTATGTATGTATGTATGTATGTATGTATGTATGTATGTATGTATGTATGTGTTTATGTATATTTATGATTTGTGGTTTTCCATTTTAACGAATGTTTGACGGAAATCAAAATCAAATTTACAACAATTGATACAAAATACATACCAACAAACAAACATACATAGATACATAAGTATTTGAATATGTACGTAATGAAAGTATGCAGTTGTTTCTTCAATATTTTCCTTTACAAGATCGTAACGTGATATTAAATATTAACAATGACTAACATTACAAGGAAGTGAAATAGACATACATTCATAAATCCATAAGGAAAGGTGAACACTGATAGCCGACATTAGACTAGTTATTGCTGTATGTATTAGTAAGTATATTTTATATTTAAAGTTTTGTAATTAGTTTTTTAAGTGCTAATTAATTTTAAAAAATAAGCATTTTTAGTTCATTAATGGGCATTGTTTTGAGTAAAAAAAAAACTGATTCATTAACATGTACATGAGTTACAAATAACTAACTAACTGACTGACTAACTTGCACAATGTCGCAATGTAGTTAAACCTTTGGTTAATACAAAAATTGGTTGGTATCCTGAATATCATATTTTTCGATGACAAATTGTTACTTTTTTTAGGTTTTATACTTACAAGTGGTGGCCTTATTATTAGAAACTACTTTGCAGCATAAGCGTATTTCACCGGTTTCATAGTGAAACTTTGACTCCAGTTTTACTGTGAAAACGGTTTATTTGGAGGACATCTCACATATGTTTTCCATCAGTTTGAAACAAGTTAAACATGGATTCGTCGCTCCTTTTTTCATTCTGATAACACTGCACAATTAACATCATCATTAATTACATTTTAGAAACTAAACTAATATAAATTACACACATTTTGTCACTAATACATAATACGATAAGTTCATATCACTACGGAACAGAGAAGTTGATGAACCCTCACTACTATGTTTTCTTTCTTCAAAATTTTTGGTAATGCAGCTTAGAATGTGAAATTTTTTTAGCATGAGACTGGAACATATGTTTCTTTTGAGTATAATAATTCTGGTGGATGTTTTGGCATATTTGTCTGATCTTCAGGAAAGTTGAAATTTTACTCTTTTAGCTTTATTCTTTATAAAATTGTGCATTCTGAAAATTCTAAATAAAAATTTAGCACTGCACATTAAAGGCATTATAGCGAACATAGTTTTTAATTAAAATTAGTTAAAAATATAATGAAATATATTATACACATTTAAATCTAACTACAGCAGTACAAATACTTTATATTTACGTGATTTAAAGCGTTTTTGGTGAAAATATCTTAAAATTTTTATTAAAAACACTAGTTATTTATAGAAAAAAATAATTTTTTACAAACATATAGATTTATTTCTACATTATATATCCAGGAATTGTCTAAGTTGCGAATTTGAATACCAAATTAAGCAATATACAATTGGGGAACAGTGAATGTAATTGATTTTCGCTAAGCTTTTAACATATATTCGCCACAAATATAACAAAACATATTAGGATAGTTAACACAGCATCTTTTCTTACTAGCCATAATGCAATAATATAACAAGAAAAATTATATTTATCAAAAAAACAGTTAATTTTTTTAATACGAAAAACATATGAAAAATATTGTAAAACTTTGCGTTATTTACAAAATTTTTTAGTATATATTCAGCGAATTTTCAATATGTTTATATAAGTTTTTATTGTATAACATGATATTTTAAAAACAAGAGCTGTCCAAAAAAACTTAAGACAGTTTAGTTTTGACTATGAAATATCCGATACATGTTTTATCAAAAACATTATTCGTTGCACCAAGCCAAAATGTTAATTTTGTTTAATATTATTTCCTTAAACATCGTTTCAGAGCTGGTCCTTTCCGATTTTTGTATCAAAAATTTTATTGAACAAAAGTACTAGCACTCATTGTTAATCTTAACGTTTTGGTTTTTTTTTTTTGAGGTAACAAACTCGATTAATATTTTCTATATGAATTATGTAGTTTAAAATTGGTATTGTTAACAGATTTATGAATACGAGTAAATTAATCAGAGATCGAAAATAACTCAAATTGTGATGTATATTTTTGTGATAAAAAATAAATCACTGAAAATGAAAAACAGTTATAAAATGATTTTAATTTAAATGGTTTGGTATGGTATGGCCTTTATTCGTTTTTGTTGTTTTTTAATGGTTTGATGCGAGATAAAAATTCATTTGTTCTTGTTCTTAATAACTGTTACTTTCTCTTTTATTTGCATACAATAACATATTGTTAGTAATTTTTACAAATTATGGAAAAAATATGATAAATATGAAGTCTGAGTAACAGAAATGATAATTTTTTTTTTAATTTGTTATTAATCATTTGATAAATGTTATATATTTAAGCGTTGATTTGCATCAAATGCATTTTTGCGATTTATTTTTCATGTTCGGAAATAAAAGTCTCAAGCTGACCTTTACGAAAAAAATAAATTATGAATCACTCATCCAGATTATTTGTGTATGTTTCTTTTCTGTTTCTCTCAAACCCAAACCTAAAATGTTCTCGAATAAATTACTCTCTCAGTGATATATCACAAAAAGTAATTTTTAAATGGCTGCGAATGAGAATTTACCTTTGAAATGAAAGTGAACCCGTTATTTTCGGTCTCTGAAATTAATACATTTGTCCTCTTTTGAGAAATTTGTTGCAAACATATTTCATTGTCTTTGTACCTATTCTATTTTATTATTTGAGTAAATTTAAATTGCCAATGAATAACCTTCAAAACCTTTTGAACTCATCAACTTCAACCGTCTAAACAAAACAAACAAAACGTTGTCCAACAAAAACCCATTAAGTACAGTAAAACCTTGATAATCCGTATTATTCGGTAATCCGGACATAAGTTTTCATTACATTGTTTACTCTATAATCCGGATTGATTGCATCTTTATAACTTTATAATCCGGGTTTCATACAAACTTTGGAAAAATGTTTGAACAATTCTAGACAAACAACATTGAATGACTATTTTACCAAGCAAAATTAATAGATTTTTTTCCGTTATTTTCTTGACTTGTAGAATTGAAATTGAATACATACTATAAATGTTCTTTTTAAATGTAATCATTTATTTAAATGATACGTAAATATAATATATCATTAGATATGTGTTTTAAATGCATTTTTATACAAGAACAATGTTTAAATTTATCAAGGCTTTACTGTACAATTTAAACCACTAACAAAATAAACAAGATAAATGCAAAAACGAAAATATTTAGTAATCAAATAAATGTATGCATTTTTTTGTAATAAATATTGCGTAAAAAAGGTAAATCAAAACTACTTGCACGATTTATTGAGCAATTGAAATATGCACAATGCAAGTAAATAAAACATTTTCTGAAGCTTTAAGTAAAATGTTGTTTTTTTTAATAATTTCCCGAATTCCAGATTTAAAACTATTTAATCAATTTAAGTTGGGCCGATCCATAGGTGAACAAAACAAACAACATCTAATTCAAACTTTGATTTGGGTATTCGAATATTATTGAAAGATCCGGAAAAATTGAACTTTATTACTGACATTTAATCGGCTGAAACAATAATAACCAACACATTTTTCATCCAGATAAGAGACGGCCAGAAATCTGAGAGGAATGAAACTAAAAATTTGTTTTAATAGACTAATATTATATATATATATAAAAATGGTGTAAAAAATGTATAGTAATTCATAAAATGAGAACGGCTGGGCCGATTTCTGTAAATTTTTTTGTCAGTTGTTCGTATTTTCGAGGAGAAGGTTTTTAAGGAAGAAAATTTTGGAAAATTCCTCCGGAAAAATCGAAAATCGTGTTTTACTCCAAAGTTTAGCTGAAGGCTTAAAATTGGGGCAAGGCGAAGTTCGCCGGGTCCGCTAGTTTTAGTATGTATTTATGTATTTGTGTTATTTCGTAGTTAAAAAATAATGTTATTTCACATGTTTTTCACTTTAGATCAGTGTCGCGCATTCATATTACTCTAGCAACGAAGATTTTTGGCAATTTACATGTACATTTACACGATCGTAAACAAAACTCACAACAAGAGCGTAAAAAATAAAAATATTTCATTCAGTTGCTTGACAGCATTCAACCCATTCATGCACACAAACTAAAATTTCTCTTTTTGCCTGTGGCTGATTTAGATGTTTGTTACTACAATACCTAGCAGTTCTAGGAGACCGTCCCGATCTAGTGATTTTACCTATCATTTAGGTTGACAACTAGTTACATATCTAGTAGCTACGTGAATAGTTAAATAAAAGTATAAACTAAAATTGTTTCCATTAAAAATGGTAATATAATAAAAGGTTGGATAACCATAGTCCTTAGATCATACTAATAAATGCTTTAAAATATTTTTTATTTGATACTCAACATTAATTGACATAAGACATAAATATATTTTGAAATACATTAATTGCAATAGTTATTATACATATTTTTAGTATATTTCTGGATATATCTATATCTTTTTTTTTAAATATTTAGGTATATATTATTTTCCAAAACATTTCACATTTACTAGGGTATTCAATCGATTAACCGTTAATCGGCTAACGGATTAATTTTGGACGGTTAACTGTTCAAATAATTTGAAATTGCCGATTTTCTAATAACAAATAAACCGATTAATTTGTGTCGATTAACCGATTAACCATAATTCCTTTTTTTGTACTTTAAATTTTTTTTGGTATTTATTTTTCCATTTCAATTCAAATACAAATTTCAAATTAAAATTAGATATTTTTTGAACATCCATTAAACATGTTTAGTGAATTTTATGACATTTTACTATTTCTTAAATAAATTTTCAACAAGTCATGCGATTTCAGAAATTTAAATAGGAGATTTTAATATCTTTCTAACCTGTATTTAATCCAAATTTTTACTTATCAAATATACGAGAAAACATGAATTTTTACAATGTTTACAACAGAAAAACACCCTCACACAAAAAATAATTTATTTTTTTGAAAACTGATAAAACTATTTGAAAGATTAAAGAACAGCGCATATTTTGTATTACTCAGTTCAAAAAACACGGATTTTGAGTTATGACGTTGTTGCAGCAAATAGGCGATATGTTTACAAAAATGATCTCAAATACCTTATTTGCCATTTTTTATGGTTTTGTATACAAAATTCGTTGTTGCATTTTCAATTTGAAATGAAAATATAAATTATTCGGTTAATCAAATAATTTTAAATTAACCGATTATTAACCGATTAAATCTAAACCTCGATTAATTATTTGCTCGATTAGCCGATTAAACCAGAAACCCGATTAATTGAATACCCTACCATTTACTAACAATTACGAGTGCAAGAAAACGCGAAAGGCAACCCTACGTTTAACAAATTGACCAACATACAACTCAGTCGTAAAAAACTATTTTACGAGAATCAACACAAGAACAGCATATTAATATGGGCATTTCCATGTCATAGAATGTGACATTTGTACGCCTATAGAGTAGAATATATTTTGCAAAAACAAGAGTAACTGCAAAATAAATAAATTGGTCTTTATGTTCCATCCAGAGGGAAATAAATGGACATTGTTGTCCAAAATATCGAGCGAAATAAGGGTATATCATACTTGACATAAACCGGAAGTGATTTTGAGGTATATACATGTAAAAATATGCGAAAATCTTCCAATCGGTAAATAAAATCGGTCTTTGGATGAATTTATAATAAATAAAATTTAATTTCGTGACATACAATAACATTAACAAAATGTACATATGTATGTATGTATGTACATTAGGGCTATAATCAAATTTTGGCCCTAGGATTACGCGATAGTAAAGGTTGTGTTATTTACGATAACATTTTTTTGGGGTCATTTTGGAATAAAAATAAAAAAATGGTTTTAACGGTTTTCTTAAAAATGGTTTTAATTTTAAGCAAAAATTAGTTATAATTTTTGTTAAATTAATTTTAATTACAGTCTCACGGGACATGTCGCACGGGACATTTTTTTCCAGCATGATATTTATGTAGTTTCTGTTGCTTTTTTACGAAATAATATATAAAAAAGCTTAGTTTTTAAATTAAAAGAAGTATTCAATGTATATATTTCAATATAATATCAACAAATTAAAAACGTAAGAAAAATATTTAGTACGAATAAGGCCCTGTCTATACTTGACAAATATTTATCATAACAATAAATGTCGTTTGTTTTCAATACAAAGTTGTCTGAGCAAAAACACTAACAATTTTGTCAAATTTGTCAAATTATAATTTTATATCTTGACAACTATTTTGAAGTTTATCATGCCAACAATTTATCAGGTATAGACATAGGGTAAAGTATTGTATATCAGTAAATACAATTAAAAAATAAATTTAAATGAAAGTAGTTTCAGGAATATCAAACAGATTTTTTTTCCAGAATACGCTTGCCCATTGCAACAAAAGTTGTCCAACTGGGCTATACCTGAAATGCTCTTCACTTCTCTCCATTTTTTGTCTATATTATATAGCAAGGAATGCTTTTCAATCTGATCAGACGGCATAAGATATAAATTTACCTTATTTATGAGGTGTTGTGCATATTTACATGATTTATTTCATTTATTTAAGAAAAAATAATTTTAAATTTCACACTTACGATGTCGCACGGTACAGTTCGTATATAATATGAGTACCAAGATCATAAATGTTCTTAATTTTCAGTAAAGTTTCTCTTATTTTAATTGAATAAAAAATCTCTGTTTAGACTCAATATTTGAAAATCTTTCTGCATATACTTTCGACGCACTGATAACAAACGTTGTTTTTCAATGTCGCACGGGACATCTAAATATGTGATAATGCAAAGCAAAAACTTACAGTTATTTGCAATCGCATAGGTTTTTTTAAATATCAGGAAGATTATCAAAAAGTCTTTAAGAACTTGTATCAAAACAAAACGTGCATTATAAATATTCAAATCAGAAAAGTTGACCATGGGCGAATTTGCATTCGAATATCTTGAAATGGGTTATGAATAAATCGAAAATTTCTTTACATTATTTAAATTTGATTGTTTTGCTATGAAAATATGAAAATATGGTCTCGGTGGTCCTTTCGGTGGAAATGCCCATATATGTATGTATTCTGTAAATATACATATGTATGTTTAGATCAAATAAAAAATATATTTTCGTTTATAATAGCAAAAAACAATCAGAGTCAAATTCATTTCTTAGTTAGTTTTCGCCGCCACCTTAGCCTACTACATACTAATTAAATAAAAAAAATTCAGTTGTAAAGTAAATAACCTCTAAATATCTTTACATAGTAAAATTTTAGTGTTTTTATACCCTTCACCATGAGTGGCAAGGGTTTGTCATTCCGTTTGTAAGTTGGACCTATAATGGGTAAAAATCGGAGAAATATTTGTTAACCCGAATTTTTTTTTCACCAACATTTTTTTTTTAAATTTAAAAATTAAAAAAAATTTTGGAAAAAAATTTTAATTATGTTTACCTAAAAATATTTAAAATTTTTATTTTAAAGTTTAATTTGGTGAAGGCACTGCCGAATATAGCTCTCTTACTTGTTTTCTATTCAACTCATCTTGAAAAATGTATAAAGAGTTTTAAATTTTTCAGTTGTGGTTGACATATTCATGGAATTGCCCATATACATGTACTATTACAAAAAAGAATAAAAAATGAAATTTAGAATGCAAAAAACAAAAACCTGTTGAATATTTCTTTCTTGGTGATAAACCCACTGAATTCAGTTACTTAAGTGACAGACCCAAACACACACATTCATATAAATGTAGATATGTATGTATGTATGTACATATGTTTGTGTGTATCTATGTATTTATGTATATAGATAATAAATAAATAAATGAATAAATTTGACACACTCACCTATATTTTGTGCATCAATGCGTGCATAATATCCTAATAGACTAATGATGAGCAACAGTGATGATGTTGTTATTTTAGGCATGGTGCTGCTGGAAAGGAGTTCTTTTCGTCTTGATAATATTTAAAATTTTTTAGAGCACATGTGTCTAAACTTTTATTTTATTTTTCATCAGTGAAAAATACTAATACTTTTTTTTAATTATTTAAAATTTGTTTGTTTTTTTATTTTCGTTTTTTTTTTGTTTGTTACGTTCAACTTTACGAACAGGTGAATTTTGTAAAGATGTGAACAGTTTTCTCGTTTCTTGTGAAATGTATGTCACCGTTACACGCAGCAGGTTGCAATAAAAATTAAAAAATGCTACAACAACATTTGTTTAACAATACCAACTTTCTTTTTTTTATTTTTATTTTTATGTTTTTTTTGTTCACTAAGTACAAGTTGATTTAAACTTTAGTGCGTTATTACTACAAAATTCATTTTATTTTCATAAATATTTTAAGCATTTATTTATTCAACATTAAACTTTTCATTTGTTTTTATTAAAATTTACGTTGTCCACTTCACATTCGTGTTCGGATTATGTGTGTTTTCCGTTATAATACTCCAGAGCGACTAAACATTCCAAGCTTGAGATGTTAAGCCTTAAGTTTCAACATAAAATTTATTTTCAAAGCTAAAACAACAATTACAAAAACACACGATCGACCCCAAGCAACGAATGAACGATGGATCTATTTAGCCGACGAAAACAAGTGTGTAGTAAAAGTTGTAGATGAAAGCCAACATAAAAAACTTTAACCGTTTTACCAACAACAACAACAACGTCAACCGTTTGAAAATATTATTCACCGCTTCTTACAACCGTCTTATTAGCCAACTTAAAGATAACTAAAGTTTTACTTTTAGCTTAAAGCCGACCGATAACTACTCGCGACTCGCATTACACAGATACATTCGTTCATGCATACATACATACATACATACATACATACATACATACCATCATGGATGGGAAAGTTGATACTATCGTACTTTGGGTAAACTCATTTGAATATTATTTTGATACTGAACACATTTTTCATATTCCATCCCTGATAAATAAATTCATACATTTGCTGCAACAACGTCATAACTCAAAATCCGTGTTTTTTGAACAGAGTAATGCATTAAACACATTCAAGACAACAGGCTACACGACTACACGAACACAAATTCTGCTGGTTACAGTTGTAGTCGTGTGGCAGCTACTGAATTATTTTAAAGACGACAGCTACAAAGTAAACAGCTGTAGTGTATGCTAATATAAATAATAAATAAATGTTTATAAAATAAAGCTTTTATTCCAACATTCTTCTTGATAAATTTCATTTTTATTGCTAAACATTACAAAAGGCTCATCAATAAATGTAGAAACTCTGTATTTTTTAAAAGAAATTGTAAAAAAATTGAAAATAGTCGGAAAGTCGAAAATAGTATTAAAAAGTCGAAAAGTCGAAAAATGTCGATTTAACTAAAAAGTCAAATGTTCGAAAAGTCGACCTTTTATAAATTACCAAAAGTTCGAAAAGCCGACTTTTTAAAAAACGAAAAAAGTCGTAAGGTCGAAAAGTCGACTTTTTATTTATAGAACCCTGGAATGAATGTATCAGTGTTGCCACTTTATACACAAAACATATTGTGTGTAATTTAGACTTAGATCCCTGTCGAACTTTTATCAGTTAACTCAAAACAAAGGTAACTTATTGCTAACCTACCGTTTACACATGCAAGTAACAGTGCAAGTAAATCAACACATTTATACCCAGCAGTTAAGCAAGTAGTCAATGTATCCCTTAAAGATAGTAATTGTCACAAATGTCTTATCACTTGGCTGACTCCAATTTATATATTTTGGTCATTTGACACGTATGTGTTCTTTGTAGTGCAGAGAGAAGACAATTGGTTACTTTATACATCCCAAGTAATCTAGCGGGAAGACAATTGTCACTTAAGTGTCTCTATGTAATCTAGAGTGCAGTCACTTTAAACGTTTTGTGAGTAATTCGTACAAACTGGTTTCATACAAATTGTTTTGATATAATTCTCATACATATAATTCTCGTGTTGAAATGACTAGTCACGTGGCTATTGAAGTAATTAGCTCCCACCCTAAATGATGGGTAAAATCACTAGTTCGGTACTGTCTCCTAGAACTGCTGGGTACTTATGCCGCTCCCACCCTAAATGATGGGTTTCGGTTAACCGGTTAACCGAAAAACCGGTTTTTCTTCAAAATGTCGGTTTTTTCCGAACCGGTTAATTTGAAATGTTAACCGGTTTATATCACTCGGTTAACCGGTTTTTAAAATTTGGGACTGAAATCAGTAAATCACATGTTTTGGTGAATTTTTTATAGTAATTTCATACAATTTATATCAAACATTTGGTCCGCTTAAACGAAAACAGTGAGCGAAGGTTGAGTGTAAAAGGCAGAAATGCATACGTAACAGTTAAGCCATAAACCGAAGATTTTCCCCGCTCAGCCATTAAATAACATCAATTTTAACTACCCCCCGTTGCAACAGACATATGACAACAAAGAAACATATGCAAATGTACTAAGAAACAACCAAACTCAGACGCAAGTCCGTCAACCACAAAACCAAAATATGAACCCAGAGGTAAGATAGCAAACGCCAATTTTCAATTTTACCAGACTAGAATCTACAATAGAAACTCTTGAGCAATCGGTAAATAACTTTACAAACTCAATGAGTAACATGATGCAAGAAATGCTTAAGATGCAATCAATGTTATTGCAGGCTGTGCTTAACAGACCATGAACTGCCTAAGAATATGTTTTTGGAACGCAAACGGCATTCGCCAACATAAAAACGAACTCGAGTATTTTCTAAAAAGTCATGAAGTTGATATAATGAAAACCCGTATCAAACACCATTCAATGTGTGATATTTGTGAAGATTATCTTCAAGCTACGACAATCTGTTTGGATGATTGCTACAGAAACCTATTAATTTCGTCGATATATTCACCTCCAAGGTTTTCGATTACTGAAAACAAATATGAACATTTTTACGAATCACTAGGACCCCGATTCCTGGCAGCTGGCGATTATAATGCTAAGCATACTCACTGGGGATCAAGACTTGTAACCCCGAAAGGTCGCGCTTTGTTTAATACAATTTCTAAATTGAATTTGAATGTGCTGTCGAGCGGAGAACCCAAGCAAAATACCCTATGTCATTGATTTTGCAGTTACAAAAAATTTACCAATGGAACTAATGCAGGTTAAATCTTCATTAGAATTATCCTCGGATCACTCACCCACCTTCGTTACTCTATTGAACCCCCTAGAAATAGTATCCCCGACTATAATAAATTGGTTGAAATATAGAAAATATATTAGCACACACAGTACAGAAAATATATCGCTAAGAACTCCAGAAGATATCGATATCTTACTCAAAAATTTTGAACAAAACTTAAAACTTGCTGTTGAACACGCCACTCAAATAACCCAACAAATAAGATACAATAGACTCTATTCTACAGACATTGAACGTTTATTAGCTGAAAAAAGAAGAGTTCGTCGAGAGTGGCAACTCTACAGATCCCCTCAACTTAAAACGGAGCTTAGAAAATGTCGCAAACGCCTCAGTATGCTTCTTCAAAAACGCAAAACTGACTCAATTAATAAATATCTGGAGAGCTTAGATGCCACCCAGTACTCAAATTACTCTCTATGACGAGCTACAAACAAATTAAAAAGACCTGTTATGAGCACACCTCCTCTACGTAATTCTAGTGGAGGCTGGGCGAGAAACGATACTGAAAAAGGAAACCTGTTTGTTAGTCATCTAAAGAATGTATTTTCCCCAAACGAGTCAAACGACATAATAGAGTTACCACCTACTTTACCCCATATTACTGCAGCTGAACCACTTCGTTTTGAGATTTCAGAGATTGTGAAGGCTATTGTTGATTTAAACTCCAAAAAATCACCTGGTATTGATAAAATCAGTAACAAGATGCTCCTCGAGCTACCCCAAATTGCATTAAGAATAATCCTATTTATTTTCAATGCTATATTACGCCTTGAATATTATCCACCAGAATGTAAGGTTTCTTTAGTTACAATGATACCTATAGCTAGGTACTCTGTTCAACATTTCGTGCGAAATGCTGTCAAACTACATATAAAATATTTGGAATGGAATATATGCGAAATAATTTCGCAAAAGTTGTACTCTGTTTTTATTGTGGAAAACATGTGAAATACATCTGGCAACCTTATTTTTCCACACGAAATAACATACGCAGCACTTCTTTCGCACGAAATTAAAAGCAACAGCTAGCTGTCAAACAGCATATAAAATTTTTCGCATGAAAAAACCATGATTTTTCGCAAATATGAACAGAGTACTAGGCTTAAGCCGGGAAAAGATCACAGTAAAGTAGAATCATATAGACCCATTAGCCTATTGTCAAATATATCAAAGCTATTCGAAAAACTGTTAATGCACAAGTTAAAGCCGATAGTGAATCATTTTGATTGTATTCCAACTCATCAATTCGGATTTCGAGAAAAACATAACACCATAGAACAAACTCACAGGTTGGTAGAAATCATATCCAAGACATTTGAAGAAAAAAATATTGTTCTGCACTCTTCATCGACGTTTCGCAAGCCTTCGACAAAGTATGGCATGAAGGATTATCGATAAAAATAAAACAATATTTACCAGTGAACACACACAAGCTTCTAGAATGTTATTTAAGTCATCGAAAGTTCGTTCTTAAAGAGGGAGACTTCATAAGTTCACCACAGCCTATTGAAGCAGGCGTACCCCAAGGAAGTATACTGGGTCCCTTCCTATATTTGCTATATACTTGTGATATGCCAACAAACAGTCGAACCCACATATCTACTTTTGCTGATGACACAGCTATACTAGCCATTCATGAAAACCCCCAAGAAGCATCTGTACTGTTACAAGACCATATACTCGACATAGAAAGGTGGTTAAAACAATGGAGAATAAAAGTAAACGAGCAAAAATGTATACATCTTACATTCACATTGCGTAGAGAATCGTGCCCTCCAATCCTAATAAATAATCAAATAATACCTCAACACACTGAAGTTAAATATCTAGGTCTGCATCTAGACCGACGTCTTACCTGGAAAAAGCATATAGATACGAAATTGACTCAAATGAAGTTAAAATTACTACAAATTTACTGGCTAATTGGTAAAAACTCCAGATTGAGTTTAGATTGCAAGCTTTTGCTGTACAGCTCAATAATAAAACTCATATGGTGCTATGGAATTCAATTATGGGGCACGGCCTCAGCTTCTAATATTGAAAAAATTCAAAGATTCCAAAATAAAATATTACGAATGATAACAGCAGCGCCTTGGTATGTGAGAAATATTAACATTCATAAGGACCTAGGTGTCTCCCTGGTGAAAAATGAAATAAAAAAACAAGTTCACCCAAACCCACTTGCACGAACATTAATGAGAAGTAATGGCTACATCCGACTAAGAAGAAGGAATCCAACAGACCTGCGCTAATGATAGGATCTATAAATTAAATATAATTTTTCGTCCAACTGTGGTGGGACGTAAATAAAAAATAATATTTAGATTTAAGATTTGAACAAATTATTGATAGTTCACATTATTTTGTGAAGATACAATAAATAAAATATGAAATAAAAAAAATAAAAAAATTGGTCCGCTGATATTCAATATAAAACCCTTTCAATAAAAATGCTTAATAATTACAATGATTGTAAATAGTAGTGTTCGACGAGTTTCCTTAAAAACTTTTTTCAGAATCAATTACACGCAATGAAACTATGAAAAATTAAATACAGCTTAATTCTAGAAGTTTAGGTTAAATCTTATTAATGATTCATGTTGATTTTACCAAATGTTAAATTGAATTTGATGTAAATATCTTTCAATAAATTTGACTTCATTAGTGTATTTTGTTCCTAAAATTTTATTTTATTTATCATATCACTAGCTTAGTGTACAAACGTGCTATGATCCTTTTCAGAAATATTACAAGAGAGACAAAAAATGAGCTGCAACATATTTATACGAAATTCCATTTTTAACTTATCATCAGGGCTGAGATTTGAATGCACTAAAAAAACGAAAATATGCACATAAAACATGTGAGAAAATGTAAACACGGTATTAAAATAAAAACTATATTAAATATACCATTTTTTGATGAAAACATGACCAAGACATAAGTAGTTTGAGACTGAATGATGAGTCCAATTTCATATTAAAAGTTAATTAATGCAAAATTTACATAAAAATTCTATGTTTTTCCATATTTTTTGGCAATACGTTATAAATTGAAAAATATGCTAACCGGTCTCTTAGCTTATTTTTAAATGCCAATGATTTGAAGAATCATTCCTAATCCGCAATTACGAATTTTCTTGCCAATTCTTGGAATCTACCAATAATTTCAAGAATTTTACGTTTTCCTAGAAATGCACTATAGGTTAAACGGCTACCAAAACTGTGCTAAAGTCCAATTTTTCGAATGCATATATTGCACTTTTTTGAATGCCATTTTGTAACCAATAATCCAAATTAACTAAGTCAGCTTTTGTTGAAAAGCCTGTATTGCTTTCAAATTTTCAATTGCATGTTTAAATAATTTCGCGAGTTATAAACAAGAAAGTGAAAATGGAGAACAATAAACTAAGTAAGTAAGTAATGTTTTTTGTTAAAAAATGTGATAAAATTGTTTAACTTGCTTGAAATAAATCCACTTTTTTAACATAACCTTAAAAGTGCTGCGATTGTTTTCAAAATGTAACTTCGTGGAAGCTTTTAAAATTTCGGCAAAGTTCGGCAGATTAAATGAAATCAGAAATGAATATATTGAAATGTTATAAACCAATTTTCATTTACACATAATAGCCATTTTTAGACGCTTTCGAATAATACTATCTTTTTTAGGTTAATGTTTGAAATTTGACTTAACGAAAATTCAAAAAAAGAAAAATATTATGCCGTTTTCAAACATGTAGTGGACAAAATTGAACTAAACATATTTTCAGATGAAGTGGAGAAGCATATAACGAAAACAATAAATTTGTTATACCCTACTGCTGCACAGTGGTATGAGAAATAAATCTGTAACTTCTAAACCCTTACGCCGATTTGAATGAAATTTCACATGCGCAAACAGGAAGTGTATATAACTTTTGACAATTAAAAAATTCATGGAATACTTTTTTGAAAAATATGACAAAAAATGCTTTTTATTGAATTTTGCATAGATACAAATTTTGAAATTTGTTATCAAGTATCCCGCAATTCCCAAAAAATCTTGAAAAATCCCAAAAATGGGTTTTTTTCGTTTTTTGGCTATAATATCCATAATAGGGTCGGGATTATCGGAACCCTTTACAAGATAATTAAGAACTTATTGGGCCATCTAAAATAGGTTACTATATTTTGATATCAAGTATGCGATTTGAGAATTTTTGCCCTAAAGCTGAATTTTACATAAAAAATAGGCATTTTTTGAATGAACCTGATCCCGTCGGTATCAAAAATTATAAATGTTTTTTTCATTTAAGATATTTGGCGTAAAGTTGGCTTTTCAAAAAGTATAAATTCATTATACATCCTCTTAGAACATTTTTAGATAACTTAAAAAGAATAAAAGTACTTCTTTCCCAAAAAAATTGCGAAAAATCGCATTTTTTAATTTTTTTATATTCAAATGCATGTAACTTTGGACTCAGTTGTGATTTTTAAACACTTCTTTCTTCATTTGATATATAGATCTATTGTTAATCCTATAAAATAAAAATGGATAAAATCGGAGAATATTTGGAACCGCGGAAACCAAAAAACTGGTGTGGGGTGGGTAAAAATGTTGAAAATTAAATTTTCTAATGCGAATATCTCCTAAGCTATAAGCGATAATTGATAGCTACGACGAGGTTTTATGTAGTAGACGAGGAGATTCTGTATGTGTATTTTTTTTAAATCGGAACACAAACGAAGAAATATGATCATTTTAAAAATTGAACATACCCGAGGTGTCCTACTTTGGGAACCGCTCCTGGTGGGGCCATGAGGTCCAAATTCAAAACTTAAACTCGACTACACTTCCTCTTTGCGCATGTAAAATTTCATTCAAATCGGCGTAAGGCTTTAGAAGTTACAGATTTATTTCCCTCTTTTTTATACCCTTCACCTTCGTGAGAAGGGTATATATAAGTTTGTCATTCCGTTTGTAATTTCTACATTTTTCATTTCCGACCCTATAAAGTATATATATTCTGGATCCTTATAGATAGCGGAGTCGATTAAGCCATGTCCGTCTGTCTGTCTGTTGAAATCAATTTTCTGAAGACCCCAGATATCTTTGGGATCCAAATCTTCAATAATTCTGTCAGACATGCTTTCGAGAATTTTGCTATTTAAAATCAGCAAAATCGGTCCACAAATGGCTGAGATATGAGGAAAAAATCAAGACAACCTCTATTTTTGACCTATATCTGGATTACTAAGGCATTAATATAGACAATATGGATATCTAATGATAGATATTTCAAAGACATTTGCAACGTATATAAGACCATAGTAAGTTGGACCTACAATGGGTCAAAATCGGAAAAAAAAAAATTTTAACCCGAATTTTTTTTGAAAAAAATTTTTTCCAAAAAAATAAAAAATTTAATTTTGTTTACCTAAAAACATTTAAAATTTTAAGGTATAATTTGGTGAAGGGTATATAAGATTCGGCACAGCCGAATATAGCACTCTTACTTGTTTATTCTCATACCACTGTGCGCTGTAATGGAAGCGGAGAAGACATATTTTTTAAGCTCCGAATTAATATTAAGCTGTACCTCAGATCCATTAATTTCCACATCATTTTTAGATAGGCGCTTACAAAACCGGAAACGTTCCACATTTCTACCAGAAGTAATTCAACTGTTATGTTGCAGTGAACCCATGGAAGAATTTCACTTTAGCCACCAAAACAATGAAATTAATGAAAGCGAAGAGGACCTTTTTGATTTAAATTTACAAAATGAATTAGATTTAAGCAATTACTAAAAGATTTAGTATAATTAAAATAAATTAATGTATTAAGTTTGCATTAATGATTGTAAATGGGTTAATTTTTGGTCGTTAGTGGATTAAAATCCATTTTTTTAATAGAATTATTCTTACTTTCGAAATTCTTTAAGGTTTTGGTTTGAATACCATGATTTTGTAGTCGTTATTAATTTAGCACAGAAAAAGTAGTCAGTTAACCTATAGTGTCGATAGGAATCCTCGGCAAAGCAGGTATTGCTTTTGATTGACGCTTTAACAATTCGTACTGATTGAAAACATAACCAAAATAAATAGTTAATTCTGTTAAATCGTAATTTTTTCCGCATTTTACCCAAATGTGGGATGCATAGTATGTATAAGTATTTCGATTTATTTAACAAAGGTTGCAATCAATCTCTTAGCGAAAGTTTTCAGTAATTGAGAACAGCCTAAATCAATAATTATGTATGTTTATATTACTTTAAGGTCGGTCGAGCTTTATCGACCATAACATTCCTAACTTTCTTATTATAATTACCCCAAAAAAATAACGGTCAATAAATGATACCTACTCGTATTTCGTACTTAGAAATAAAAAGTTTTTTTAATACCGTTTTAAACTTTTCGAGGTAATTATTATAATGCGTAAAATTATTTGCATAAAATAATACCCAATGGTTGCTATATTAATAACCCAAAAAAAAAACAATAAAACCTATGAACAATTCTTCTTTAGTTTATTGTACATACATACATATCTAGGTGCATCCCTGCAGTTCTAGGAGACAGTCCCGAACTAGAGATTTTATCCATCATTTAGGGTTGGAACTAGTTACTTCAATAGCCACGTGACTAGTTATTTTAACACGTGCATGTCCTAAGCAGGTGGTCAATTGACCCTTTTTAATTACAATGGGACTGTCTAATAGCTGGTCCAAAGTAGGCAACACATTGGATTCACATACTGGTTACATAGCGTCAGTTACCTTACTAGCTTTGTAACTGGTAACTTGATCAGCTACGTAAGTAGTTATTTTAACACGTGCATGTCCTAAGACATCAATTGACCATTTTTGATTACAATGAAACTGTCTGATAGCTGATCGAAAGTAGTCAACGCTTCTGGTGGGTAAAATAAAATGCAGTACAAAAAAGTTTGAAGTGACTTCACCATAGGTAACTAAGAGACACTAAAGTGACATTGACTTCATGCTATGTTACATGGGATATCAGTATACTTAAGCAAAAATAAACTGTATGAGAATTATATCAACACAATTTGTATAAAACCAGTTTGTACGAATTACTCACAAAACGTTTAAAGTGACTTCACTCCAGATTACTTAGAGACACTTAAGTGACAATTGTCTTCTCGCTAGATTACTTGGGATGTATTAAGTAACCAATTGTTTTCTCTCTGCACTACAAAGAGCACATACGTGTCAAATGACCAACATATATAAATTGGAGTCAGCCAAGTGATAAGACATTTATGACAATTACTGTCTTTAAGGGATACATTGACTACTTGCTTAACTGCTGGGATGTATTAAACTTAATATAGGAAGTAAATACTCGTATGTACTTATTCTATTGATGTATGGATGAATGATCGTACATATACAAACATACATACATATGTATATTAAATAAAAAACGTAAACATAGATACTAAAAAATATGTAGTACATACATACATATGTAGGTGCTTATGCTAGTTAATGCTTCGAATAGCATAAAAGTACCTATGAATGAAAATTATTACCCTGCGTCTTGAAAGCAATTTTATTACAAATTGTTAAACAAAAATGTAATCAGATGTTTTCTTGATTGAAAATTGAAACACAAACTTGAAAGAGAAATTGAATGCAAGTTCGGTTCAATTCTTAAAAGTGTGAGTGTGTAAAAAATTGAGAGGAAAAAGTAGCATCAAATGCAGTAAGAATTCTTCATTTCTCTATCAGCAATTGAAAATTATAATTTCAAAATGATGGAGGCTTTAATGTTTATGGGGTTAAACAAGTATTAATTCCAAGATATCAGAATTAATATATCCATCGTTTTCTCAGAAAAACAATTATAATGTTAAAAATGTATCTATGTATTAATTGTTAGTATAATTTGTAATTTTTGGGCATTGAGAGATTAAAATGTTTATAATTCTGCTCAAAAATATAATTGCACATTTTTAAAATTTTTAGCTCATACAGTGCACTCGCGGTAACGTGAATACCGTCTAACGTGAACAAGCTTTTGTTTACTCTGTAACGTGAACAAACTCAGAAAGCTCTATAACAATTGTTTTTCACTCCATACCTACCTACATACATATGTTTTCTAAGCATGTAACAATACTGAAATACATACATTAGATTAGAGTTTTAATGCTTAGGGAATCCTCTTATATAAAAAATGTGTTTGTATCCTCTAAATTAATGTTTTTGTATGGCCACGAATGAGTAATATTATTATACCCTTCACCATGAATGGCAGGGTATATATCATTCCGTTTGTAATGGATCGTTATAGATAGCGGAGTCGATATAGCCATGTCCGTCTGTGTGTTGAAATCAACTTTCAGAAGCCAATATCTCCCAAATTCTTCCGGCTCGGTTGCTATTTAAAATCGGTCCACAAATGGCTGAGATATAAGGAAAAAACCAGGACAACCACGATTTTTGACCTATATTTGATCTATGTCTGGATTACTAAGTCATTAATATAGACAATATGGATATCGTATGATAGATATTTCAAAGTCCATTGCAACGATGTATATAAGGCTATATATAAGTGGGACATACAATGGGTCAAAATCGGGAAAAATATTTTTTAAGCCGAATTTTTTTTGTCATAAATTAATTCTATTTTTAAAAACATTTTTTTAAAAGCCATAATTACGACTCATCCGTATTGTTTCTCAATGTCAAGTGGATTCACAGTATTTTGGCAGATAATGAACCACAGTACATAATATATATATGGGGGATTTCATGTCAAGTGAACCAACTTTTGAAATCGATGTCTTCCGATCGGGATGAAATTTGCACCAAGGTTAGCTCTATTGGATAGTAACTCAGACACAATTTTTCAACAACATCGGTCGAGAACTCTCTGAGTTATAGGGGGTAAAATTTTGACAATTTGGTCAAACAGGGGTTTTTTCTTATCCATGTAACTTGTTACCTATTGTTCTTAGCAAAATGTGTTCCAAATAGTATAGATAGCTATTTCTTCGATCTTTCGAAAAAAAATATTTAAAAAAAAAAATAAAAAATTTTTAATATTTTTTTTCCGAAATCAAAAACTTTTTTGACTTTTTTTTAAAATACGCTATTTTTTTTTTTTTTTTTTTTTTTCTTAAAATAAAGTTTAGATATTTTCCTTGAACACCTACTTGGTCGCTTAGTGGGATGCGAGTGGGATATCTATCAAAATAAATATTTTGTAACTCAAAACATAAAATTTTTGACTTTTTTTGCAAAATCAAAAACTTTGTTGACTTTTTTTTTTCAAAATGGACCCTTTTTTAATCTTTTTTTTTAGGTCAAACAAAAGCTTAGATATTATCCTTGAAGACCCTTTTGGTCGCTTAGTGGGATGCGAGTGGGATATCTATCAAAATAAATATTTTTTAACTCAAGACTTACAATTTTTGACTTTTTTTTTTGCAAATACGATTTTTTTTCCAAATGGGCCCTTTTTTTAAAGTCAAAAGATATATCCATCGATTTTGCCAAAAAATCAAAAATTGTATATCTTGAGTTACAAAATATTTATTTTGATAGATATCCCACTCGTATCCCACTAAGGGACCTAAAATATCTTAAAGGAATGGACCTAAGCTTTCTTCTGACTAAAAAAAAATTTTTAAAAAAGGGCCCATTTTGAAAAAAAATTCGAATTTGCAAAAAAAAAGTCAATAATTGAATGTCTTGAGTTACAACATTTTTATTTTAATAGATATCCTACTGACATCTTCCTAAGTGACAAAATAGGTCTTAAAGGAAAAGACCTAAGCTTTCTTTTGAGCAAAAAAAATTTTTAAAAAAAAGTCCCATATTGGAAAAAAAATTCGATTTTGCAAAAAAAAATTAAAAAATTGTATGTCTTGCGTTACAAAATATTTATTTTGATAGATATCCCACTCGCATCCCACTAAGGGACTAAAAATATCTTAAAGGAATGGACCTAGGCTTTCTTTTGAGCAAAAAAAAAAATTAAAAAAGGGCCCATATTGGAAAAAAATTTTGATTTTGCAAAAAAAAATTAAAAAATTGTATGTCTTGCGTTACAAAATATTTATTTTGATAGATATCCTACTCGCATCCCACTAAGGGACTAAAAATATCTTAAAGGAATGGACCTAAGCTTTCTTTTGACTACAAAAAAAATTTTAAAAAAAGGGCCCATTTGGAAAAAAAATCGTATTTGCAAAAAAAAAAGTCAAAAATTGTAAGTCTTGAGTTAAAAAATATTTATTTTGATAGATATCCCACTCGCATCCCACTAAGCGACCAAAAGGGTCTTCAAGGATAATATCTAAGCTTTTGTTTGACCTAAAAAAAAGATTAAAAAAGGGTCCATTTTGAAAAAAAAAAGTCAACAAAGTTTTTGATTTTGCAAAAAAAGTCAAAAATTTTATGTTTTGAGTTACAAAATATTTATTTTGATAGATATCCCACTCGCATCCCACTAAGCGACCAAGTAGGTGTTCAAGGAAAATATCTAAACTTTATTTTAAGAAAAAAAAAAAAATAAAAAAAAATAGCGTATTTTAAAAAAAAGTCAAAAAAGTTTTTGATTTCGGAAAAAAAATATTAAAAATTTTTTATTTTTTTTTTTAAATATTTTTTTTCGAAAGATCGAAGAAATAGCTATCTATACTATTTGGAACACATTTTGCTAAGAACAATAGGTAATAAGTTACATGGATAAGAAAAAACCCCTGTTTGACCAAATTGTCAAAATTTTACCCCCTATAACTCAGAGAGTTCTCGACCGATGTTGTTGAAAAATTGTGTCTGAGTTACTATCCAATAGAGCTAACCTTGGTGCAAATTTCATCCCGATCGGAAGACATCGATTTCAAAAGTTGGTTCACTTGACATGAAATCCCCCATATACATATATATGTATGTATAGGTAGTCGTATATGACCTGTGAGTACGTCCGTTTTAAAACAATAAACCAACGAACAATAATAATTTTAATATCCGAACAGGTCTAAATGTTTTTGAGTTAAGTTTTGACAGAATTAGCAAAAGTAAAACTAAAATTAAAACATGACACAAATAAACGTAAGTAGGTATGTATGTATTTACATATTTAGAGATCATCACAATTTCATTATTTCCAATTAAGATAATAAAACTGTAAACAATGTTAAGGAAGGCAAAAAAAAAAGGTAAGTAAGTACAATGTACATACTTAAATGTTAATCGAATAGCATTTGTATATTAAAATATTGTATAAAAAAAAGAGTGAAAAGAGAAATTATTTATACCCAATGTTTTTGTTTCTGTCACGACACGACGCGTCGTCCACAACAAAATGCTAATTGAATAATTTTGTTGTTGGCATTCTCTATTCTGTGGCAACGACCGAACGAAATGGTCATTGAAAGATATATTCTATCTATAAATGAATCTGTTTTAATTTATGCTAAACACATATGTACATAATAAACCAGCAATAACAGAAATAACATTGTCCATTTCAGTAAAACGAGTATAAACCAAATAAAAACGTTAAAACAAATTTGAGTCTTCATAAAATGGGCACACACATAATTTAAGGAATTGTCAAAGAAATTTTTTAAAGTTTTACTGAAATTTTATAGAGAACTAACTCACGTATGGCCAAGTAATACAGATTAACGAAATAAAATATTATAATCCAACCAGCGCACTATAGGAAATTTTCCCCATTTTTTGGCCATAATTAATTACAGCCAAACGGCTGGACCGATTTAAATAATTTTTTTGGATTCGAATTTTTGAAGACTCTTAAAGGGAGGGAGGGACCATTAAAACTTTTCCATAAACTGAAAAAAAAAATTTCAAAGATAAAAATAAAATTAACTAAAAATTTCTTCCAAACTGGATCTGGATCCAGTTCATACCTGTAACTCTTAGGTATTTGCCTAAAATCTTTTCTTCTATTTTGTTTTTTGAGTGTAAACTAACTTTTGATAATAAAACAAACTTAGTTATGTTTAAAATTTTAATTTATTCATCAATTTGAATTTCTAATTCTAAATTATCAACCATATTTAAAAACAAGGGTTCAAAAGAACGCTCGATTCTATTTCTTCATCTTCACTTTCCGATTGCTCTTCATCTGTTTGGTAATTTTCTAAAGAACTAGGATAAGATTTCTGCATATTGATTACTTCTGTAGGAAGCTTTAATTTCTTCTGTTTTTTAATCCGTTTGTTCAGAGAAATACTGGAAATGAAAGGATCAGATGTATCAGATGCTCTATTAAAAACGTCGGTCAAATTATTCACACGGCTGCTTTTTCGTGCATGCAACAATCTATCAGAATTATATATTTTATGATGCGATTCAGAGGCGTCTTCACCGAAGCATTCAACGGGAATGCATAATTTTATTATTTCATTGTAAGGTCACTTTAATTTTTCCAATTTAATCGGTCTAATAGCCGAGTTCACCAAGATTTCTCTATATATTAATAAAGTACTCACTTTCAACATTATTTTCCATTTTTTAATTTTTAAAAACTCTATAAGGGTCCTCATGTAAACGCTTAAAAGCCTCGCAAACTGTGCAATCTGTGCATTTTTACACTCTCGCAAATGAAATGTCAAAAAATGTATGGAAATTCGTTTGCACAACTCCGATAAGTTTGCGCGACAATTTAGACTCGCAAACTTGAATTTATTGTGCATTTGATGAATCAGCTGCTTTTGTTTACTTTTATTTATAAGAAATAAAAATCAAATAAAATATAAAAATTTTGTGCATGTGAAAATTGTGTAACTTTGGAACAGAATGATTGTATTAAATGGCATTGTGTATGAAAATATTAACTAACAGCTAGAATATAAACAAAATCTTCCAAACTATATATACCACCATTTGTTCCAAAGATTTAATTTTCATTCAACATTTCTAGAATTTAAAATTATACAATTTGAAAAACTTTTTTTAAAGCTTTTGTTGAATTTATTTTTATTTGACATTTTTATCAAATAGAGAGAAATTTAATGTATAAACTTGCACAAAATTGAAAAGGTGGGTTCATGAAACACGTCGCGCAAATTTGCACAATTGAACAAATGGGAAACTTAAGCGTTTAAATGAGTACCCTTTATATATTTATTATGAAAACTTTTATTAGAAATTGTATCAAAATTTGCTGCACTCAATCGTTATATGAAAACTTATTTAGAAATCGAACATAAAACAACTGATAAAGTGACAAATAATCAACTTTTTTGCAAAATTTAAAAATATATGTTTACTTTGTTATATTTTTATTTATACTAAAGCATAAAAAATGCATTTTTCAAAAATTTAAATTTTACATTTTGGCCAAGAAATGGGGAAACAATCAAATTCAAAACTCAAAATTCAATAGAAAATATCAAGAAATTTTGTTTTTGATCAAATGAATACTTGATTTAATTATGAAATAATTGAAACCAGTTCAATATGGGATAAATGTTTGCATTGAAATATAATTTTTTCTGTGTACTAGCAAGTCCAATCATGTATGTATGTATGTATGTATGTATGTATGTATGTATGTATGTATGTATGTATGTATGTATGTATGTATGTATGTATGTATGTATGTATGTATGTATGTATGTATGTATGTATGTATGTATGTATGTATGTATGTATGTATGTATGTATGTATGTATGTATGTATGTATGTATGTATGTATGTATGTATGTATGTATGTATGTATGTATGTATGTATGTATGTATGTATGTATGTATGTATGTATGTATGTATGTATGTATGTATGTATGTATGTATGTATGTATGTATGTATGTATGTATGTATGTATGTATGTATGTATGTATGTATGTATGTATGTATGTATGTATGTATGTATGTATGTATGTATGTATGTATGTATGTATGTATGTATGTATGTATGTATGTATGTATGTATGTATGTATGTATGTATGTATGTATGTATGTATGTATGTATGTATGTATGTATGTATGTATGTATGTATGTATGTATGTATGTATGTATGTATGTATGTATGTATGTATGTATGTATGTATGTATGTATGTATGTATGTATGTATGTATGTATGTATGTATGTATGTATGTATGTATGTATGTATGTATGTATGTATGTATGTATGTATGTATGTATGTATGTATGTATGTATGTATGTATGTATGTATGTATGTATGTATGTATGTATGTATGTATGTATGTATGTATGTATGTATGTATGTATGTATGTATGTATGTATGTATGTATGTATGTATGTATGTATGTATGTATGTATGTATGTATGTATGTATGTATGTATGTATGTATGTATGTATGTATGTATGTATGTATGTATGTATGTATGTATGTATGTATGTATGTATGTATGTATGTATGTATGTATGTATGTATGTATGTATGTATGTATGTATGTATGTATGTATGTATGTATGTATGTATGTATGTATGTATGTATGTATGTATGTATGTATGTATGTATGTATGTATGTATGTATGTATGTATGTATGTATGTATGTATGTATGTATGTATGTATGTATGTATGTATGTATGTATGTATGTATGTATGTATGTATGTATGTATGTATGTATGTATGTATGTATGTATGTATGTATGTATGTATGTATGTATGTATGTATGTATGTATGTATGTATGTATGTATGTATGTATGTATGTATGTATGTATGTATGTATGTATGTATGTATGTATGTATGTATGTATGTATGTATGTATGTATGTATGTATGTATGTATGTATGTATGTATGTATGTATGTATGTATGTATGTATGTATGTATGTATGTATGTATGTATGTATGTATGTATGTATGTATGTATGTATGTATGTATGTATGTATGTATGTATGTATGTATGTATGTATGTATGTATGTATGTATGTATGTATGTATGTATGTATGTATGTATGTATGTATGTATGTATGTATGTATGTATGTATGTATGTATGTATGTATGTATGTATGTATGTATGTATGTATGTATGTATGTATGTATGTATGTATGTATGTATGTATGTATGTATGTATGTATGTATGTATGTATGTATGTATGTATGTATGTATGTATGTATGTATGTATGTATGTATGTATGTATGTATGTATGTATGTATGTATGTATGTATGTATGTATGTATGTATGTATGTATGTATGTATGTATGTATGTATGTATGTATGTATGTATGTATGTATGTATGTATGTATGTATGTATGTATGTATGTATGTATGTATGTATGTATGTATGTATGTATGTATGTATGTATGTATGTATGTATGTATGTATGTATGTATGTATGTATGTATGTATGTATGTATGTATGTATGTATGTATGTATGTATGTATGTATGTATGTATGTATGTATGTATGTATGTATGTATGTATGTATGTATGTATGTATGTATGTATGTATGTATGTATGTATGTATGTATGTATGTATGTATGTATGTATGTATGTATGTATGTATGTATGTATGTATGTATGTATGTATGTATGTATGTATGTATGTATGTATGTATGTATGTATGTATGTATGTATGTATGTATGTATGTATGTATGTATGTATGTATGTATGTATGTATGTATGTATGTATGTATGTATGTATGTATGTATGTATGTATGTATGTATGTATGTATGTATGTATGTATGTATGTATGTATGTATGTATGTATGTATGTATGTATGTATGTATGTATGTATGTATGTATGTATGTATGTATGTATGTATGTATGTATGTATGTATGTATGTATGTATGTATGTATGTATGTATGTATGTATGTATGTATGTATGTATGTATGTATGTATGTATGTATGTATGTATGTATGTATGTATGTATGTATGTATGTATGTATGTATGTATGTATGTATGTATGTATGTATGTATGTATGTATGTATGTATGTATGTATGTATGTATGTATGTATGTATGTATGTATGTATGTATGTATATAAGGGTAGAGCGATTTTTGTTTCTGTTTTTCGCAATCGCTTTGGAATACCTGTTAAAAGTTGCTCTTTAAATATACACAAAAAATTTCCATTGGTTTATAGTATATATAGAGGTGCCCCAACATCATTATAATAATAAAAAATAAACGGCTCTAGAAAACGGTGGGAGTGGAAGTCATCAATGCCCTCCTTGTGTCTAGTAATCTTAGGTGTCCTCTATCAGTAAAAAAATAACCAAGTGATTAGGCCCATTTTCCTAAGCTACAAGTACGATTTTGTGGATTGGGTATAAGAATAGCCACTTCAGCATATGTGGGTTCTAATTAGGGTTGCCAGCCTGGCTGGATTGTTAAGCTTTTTTGATGCCTATACAGTTTCAAGCTAAAATTGAATTTGTCCAGCTAAATAGAAATTTTGGACAATAATATCCATAAATGAATATTTACTTACTACTAATTAGTACACAGTAATAACATATGCAAAAACGTGTATGTATTTTTTGAAGAAAGGAACAAAAAAAAATCCCAAAAATGTTGATGGGAATACGTGTCATATGGAATTTCATATGGAATATAACAATAAACTATCTATCGATTACTGCTCCTTCGTGAAGCTTATAAACAAATACCAATACGAACAAATTTAGAGGAATCTTCTACAGATTTTCAAAATTGTTTACAAATCCCTAAAGGTTTGGAATTTTCCAAATCCGTAAGCTCAAAAACGAAATAAAGTGGCAGTGTTTTCAGTATTTAATTTATTACTTTTAATTATTTCGATTGAGATATTGTGCCATAGATTTTTCGATAGTTTTTGGCATGAGGACATATCAAAAAACTAATTGTCGAGGCGCCCAAATTTCAGAAAAAGTAACAAATTTACTTTTTCTCAACTTTTATTTTTTAAGGTTTTTTTAGTAGGTAATAAAACCTTAAACTGGGAAAGCGAACAAGTGAGGACATACAAATAGCGTTTTCAAAGATTTTTAAACACCATCAAAATTTTTAGTTATTTTGAAATAATTGTTTTACGGTAGGTATTATTAAAGCGTAATCAGTTTTTTTCTAAACCCATTAAAAAATTAAAATCGGACAAAAACTGACTGAGTTACTTGACGAACATCACTGAAAACGGTTTTTTGGAATAACTTCTGAATTTTAGGGTGTTTCTGAAATTTTTTCACTGTCGCACCGTGTAATACATATATGTATTTTGTATATATGTATATATATATATTTTGATTACAATGGACAAAAATATATTTAAAAAAAATTATTTACTACACAAAACCAAAATTAACATTTTCTCGGTAATTTTTTAATGTCCCATTTTTTTTTGATTTGTCCAGCTTTTGAAAGGCCAATGTCCATATGAAATTAATATTTCCAAAAAAATTGTTTGCTTTTTTTAATTATTGGATATAATTATATTGATCTAACAATACAGAAAAATAGTTATATTCAACATAACTAAAGTACGTTTAATTTACTCATTAAAAGGCAACTTTATATTGCTATGCCGTTGAAAACAAATAAAAATAAAAAAATTCATACGTTATCACTCCACCCTAATGTATATGCACATCGATATATATGATCGTGCGAAAAATAAGAAATGTAAACATGTGACATCGTCGACATCCTTTTTTTAGAACCATAAAAACTGGACCAGACTAATGCGGCAAGAAATTTGTATTCAATCTTAAGTAATATCTTTTATCTTTAAACTCAAGTTCAATGCGCACTACAAGTGTACATTCGAGTGAAAGTTATTTAAATATATGTATATATATACATGCATATGTATGTATGTAGTACTTATTGGAGGAATATCTATGATTTATTTTTAAAAATTTGTTAACATAGCCCTTCATCGCTACTGGTAATGTATTATTACGTGTCCAGAAAAACTGGACACGTTTTATAACGAAAAACTGGACATATTTTATATTCAATGTATGTATTAGTTAAAAAAAAACACAAAATAAAGCACTTTAATAAATCTTCAGTTACTTTATAATGGATAAAGCTATAAGTTCTGTTTTGAAGAAAACCAACCTGGAAGATATACAAAATTGCGTTTCGTACCGATTAATTGCTAAAAACTACAAAATTTCTATCGGACTTTACAATAAAATAAAAAAACAAAATAATTTATCAGTCCCACGAAATTGTGGTAGTCGTCCACCGAAGCTATCTTCTGCTGATGCTCGAATTGCAAGGCGCTTAACCGTTTTAGGAGCCACAAATACTGTAGTTTCAACTGCAATTATATTAATTAAGTGCTTAGAAAGGCCCATGGAGTCAACGTCAGTAACAAAACAATTCGAAGATGTCTTAAAAAGATGTCGAAGATGTCTTAAATCGAACGAAAACTTCACCATTGACGATTGGAAATAAGTTACTTGGTCTGATGAAACTAAAATTAATCGGATGGTGTCAGATGGACAAGATCGCAACATATGTATGATTTGGGGATGTTTTCGTGGCAGTGAGCTCGGTGTACTTCGGCGTATCAATGGTATTGTTAGTGCCACAAACTGTGTTACCATATTGGAGGCCTCTTAACTGCCGAGTATGGATATATTCGGTGTTGTACGTGGTCAACAAGAAATATTTTGCAGGGCAATGATACTAAGAACACCGCGAAAATAACAAATAAATGGTTTGTTGATAACGAAATCAAATTGCTCGAATGGCCTTCCCAGTTCACAGATTTAAACCCTATTTAGCACCTTTGGATAGAATCAAAGCTCTAAAAAATCACGTGGTGGTCATACAAAATATTAATTACCTTTTAAAATTACTCTGTTTTTGAAACAATGGACAAAACTGTTCACACCGACTTTTGTTTTAAAATTAGTATATTGTATTTAATCCAATTTTTAAATTTAGGTTTTGTGTATCATTTAAGTTAGTAAATTGATACTCTTTTAATGGCGGGCCTGCTAACCTTGAATTATAGTTATTTTCGTTCATATATGTATAATGTTGAAACTTTTTAAATGTTCAAACATGGATTCCATATTTATGTTTTACAAGAACTTCTTCACGTTATCAAGTTGACACAAAAATTTGACAACAAATCGTTGTCAATTTGTACACATTCAAATTAACACCAACGTTGACAACAAAGCCTTGTCAATTTGTAAACGCTTGTTGTTTACAAGTAACAACAAAGCCTTGTCAATAATGTAACTACTCTTGCAATTCAGCAAGCCCTATTAATCTAGACGTTGAAGAATATATCAATAACTGGTTAGTAACCATGTCGTAATCAAGAATAGTTACAGCAAATCTTGGTAATGGCGTTAAGTCCAAGCAAGTTGGAAGAGGCACACCTCTCCACTACTATGGCTTATCGTTATTAACTCGATTCTCATTGATCTAGACAGAAAAGGAATAAAAGTTGTCGCTTATGCGGACGATGTGGTGATACTCGTATCAGGACTGTTTCCGGATGTGATCAGTGATATTATGTCCACTGCACTGTACCAAATATCCGTAGGTAAAAATAACAAAATAACATCGGTATATTTTAACGAAAAAAATATTCAAATCAACTGGGTTTTTATTGAAATACACGAAAACATTCTTCAAATAAACTATTTTTTATTCAAATAAACAAAATCTTTTAGTTAAAAGATTATTTTAGTCACATTTGTTAATTTGAATAAAATTTTCTTACAAATAACACACAAATTCTGTCAAATCAACAAAAATTTATTTAAAAGGGTGGTAACTCATCGTTAAAATATTTATTTAAAATAACTCATGCATTTATTCAAATTAACATACCTAAATTTATTCAAATTGAAAATGTTTGTGGTGATTATGTTTGTTTTTATTAATATAAAGTCAGGAACATATAGTTTATAAATAATATATGGTTATGAAGTGTTTTAAATGTAAAAAAGCATGGACGAAAAATTTCTCATCTATAACACATGCGAAAAAGCATCACATATCCAATTGAATAATCACGAAAGAACTGTTATATTATACTATTATAAAATTCTCAATAATATCCCGAAATGCAGTGAGATCAATTTGGCAACATTAGCTACAATACCCAGTGACTCCACAAATATTAATTCATGTTCAAACTCTTGGATGACACGAAATGCCAAAGAAGAAGTTAAAAAACTACTAAACGAATGAAGTTTTGGAAGTCTTTTCCCTGTACATTCTGGTAATATATACAATGGATTTGAGAAATGAACATTTTGTTAATCAATTTTTAATTTGTATTTTGCAGGTGAATGTATAGATGTAAATGCAATAAGTCTTCTCCAGCTGTTCAAAAGGGATTTGTTAATCTAGGTAAGAATTCTAAAATGTGTATTATTTTATATCAGTTGTGATTAAGTATTATATTTAGATCCTCCAGAAGTAAATATTGATGAAAGCATTGAAGCAATATTAAACGACAACTGTTGTTCATGGGCTGTTGATATAGATTTTCAGCAGTTATATCCACATGCGAATGTTTTCAATGCTGGCCTTGAGTCGTTTTCATCAAAAATTATTCTTGTCTTTGAAGAGCGTATAAAAATCCAACCAAATATAACTCAAAGTAGGTTTTATTATATTGATCATTTAATACATTAGTATTAATAATTGTGAATCTTTTCAGATGACCGATTCCTTGGTATATTTTGCTCAATATGAAAAATAGAAAAAAGATATGTACAAGGTTCTCCATAAGAGACTCACAAAAGAGTTTCATAATTGATGGAAGCACAGTTGCGGCCTGCCAAATTCAAACCATCAATTTTAATTTCAGGTTCTTTTTTAGAACCACAAGAAATCGCGGTATATTTTGAAGAAATACAATATCGATACTATTTTTGTTCTTCATTCAGAAATATTTTTATAAAACTAAAACTAATTGTGATTATGATAGTCCCCAAATAAATTCCTTAATTTCAAACTTAAATTAGTATATAGAAATGTTTAAATGTAAGTTTTCTCCTAAATTGTATTATTTCTTTTTATTATATAAGAGAGATTTTTACATTCTTCTATACTTTGTATGATAGAAAGTATTTTGAAATTTTGGTTCATTATATGTATTTAATATTAATACTGTATATATTAATACTGTCCACATCATTAACATTTTGAATGTCTCCTTTTTAATTTTTTTTCAACATTTATATATTTATCGCATAAAGTAAGAAATGTTGTTTTTTTAACTATAGGTCCATATAGTAACTTCTAACATGTATAACAATTGTCGATATTTTATGCACACGTAATTATATATTACCGTTAACATACTTATAAGATTATACACATTTAATTTATGTTTATATAATTTTTATATAATAAACAATGTTGAATGTAGAATTGAATAAAAGGCAATAATTAAAATGAAGAATTAATCTTCACTAGCATAACCCGGTGCACTTCGCTACCCCTACCCTAGTAAAATTAAAAAAATATGAAAGGAAATACGAAAATAACACATACAAAATTTGAGAATCTCTCAATTAAAGATCACTTGATATTCGAAAATAACTAACTAATTTTGTATGGGAGATACCACTCCACTGCTCTGATCTCACCCATTTTTAAACCTTTTATGTAAATATCAAGCTTTACTTTAACTTTCCTTTATAAGGGAGGGGTCATTCCTACTAAGCCGATCATGCTTAGCTAAACTTCGAACAGGGAACAGGAATAAATTCGTTTTTAGCTAACCTCCGTAGAATGGTAATAAATTGATTGATTCTTTTAGAATTATAGTTCTCCAGATATTCAAAATTAATTATTTACTTTGTGCCACAACCACCAATGCAATCCCGACCATTTTCAGCCAAACTGTGTAAAATGGTAAGAGAGCTATGCGGAGAAAGTTTGAAGAACCTTGCAATTATTACTTTGTATGGGAGGTGACTACCTCCTTTTCGGCCCCTCCCATTTTGGTTCCCCAGATATTCTAAATCAGTATTTACTCTGTATGGGAGGTGCTATGCCCTCTAATCTAATTCCGTCTATATTCAGCTAAACTCCGCACAGTAATAAGAAATTAATTCGCTAAAAGCTTAAACACTTTTACAATTATAGTTCTACAGATATTCGAAATTAATTCAGATATTCCCGAACAATTTCAGCGAAACTATGCAAAATTATAAGAGAGCCATTTAGACTAAGTTTGAAGAATCTTGCAATTATAGTTCACAAAATATTTAGAAATAACTATTTACTTTGTATGGGAGGCGACTCATCATTTTTTCCGACCCGTCCCATTTTTCATTAAACTTCATGCAGTGATAAACTGTTGAAAATCGTCACAATTATAGTTCTGCACATATTATAAAATAACTATTTACTTATGTACAATTAAATATTTACTCCCACATGCATAAACAGTTTTTTAAATTTGTCAAAGGTTTATAAAACAAATTTTGAATGGAAATTTTGTTTTATAAACCTTTGATAAATTTAAAAATTGTTTATGCATATGGGATATGCATATATTTATTTAAGTGAATTTAAATTACTAAAGTCTTCTTCTTTGTTTTCTATAACAACTCTCACTTAAAACAGAGCGAAATCAATACTGTTTAATTTTTTCTCTTATTTATTTACAACAACAAATTCGACAAACACGCATTGCTTTGTTTACGTTTTAGCTTAAGGTTCACATGTACACGTTTTTGCATATATGTTAGTAACATCTTTAAACGCTTATAACTCCTAAAAAACTGAACCGATGTCAATAAAATATATATTCTGCACTTCTGGGAATAAATCCCTTTAAAATGGTATATTTCATGCCCAAATTGAATGTATAATGTGAGCGTAAAAGGGGTCTAAAGAAATCGACTTGCCTATTAATATTATGATGATTTTGAATATTAATTTTTGTTAATTTAACTATATTTTTTATTTAATTTAACAAAATTTTATTCAAATTAACACAATGAAAAATAACAAACGCATTTATTCAAATTGACGATGTTTCTTCAATTTGACTATTTTAATAAAATTTGCAATTTTACTAAAAAATGTGTGTTAAATAGACGAACATTTTTGTTAGTTGTATAATAACCTTCTTTTCTTCAATTCCACACCCCATTTTGCGTTATTTACCTACCACTTTTGGTTCTGTGTGATTTAGGGTTGCTCGAGAACTAGGCCACGGTAAGTGGTCTTGAGGTGAATCCAAGCAAAATGGAACTTGTAGTTTTCACGACAAAGACCAAGATTCCAAGCTTCAAACTTCCACGGTTGAGAAATTGTGAAATCCCCCTTTCAAATAATGCAAAACATCTAGGTATTATACTCGAATCTAAATTGTCATGGAAACTGAATACATACTCAACATAGGGTGAAGAAGGCAACGGTGGCTTACTATACCTGTCGTAAGAAGTTTGGTTGAAAATGGGGACTTAATCCCAGCATAGTTAAATGGATGTATACGGCTATAGTACGTCCAATTCTTACTTACGGATCTCTTGTATGGTGGACTGCAACTAGAAGGAAGTATGTCGTAGACCAACTATACAAAGTCCAGAGATCAGCCTGCATTGGTATAACCGGCGCACTAAGAACTAGTCCTTCAGAGGCACTGAACACTATACTGCACCTTGTGCCAATAGACCTTCACCTGGCTTCATGCTTCTGGATGTTGGAGATCGAGAACATATGGCCATGCGGGGATTCTTAACCCACTGCCTTCGATCGTTCTCCAGCCTTCTGACTATATTACTCCATACACAGATTTTGATAGGGTGTTCAAGGTCTTAATTCCCTCCAGGAGAGAGTGGGGTAGGGGTAATCTCGTGTACGAATATGACACTAGGATATATACAGATGGTTCTAAAATGAACTGTGGTGTTGGTTCTGGCGTCTTCTGTGACGAACTTGGGGTAGGCATCTCATGTCGTCTTCCGAATGAGTGTAGTGTTTTCCAGGCGAAAATTTTCGCAATCTTGGTAGCTTGTAATACACTATATGATCATAATACTACCGGCAATATAGGTATCTTTGTCGACAGTCAGGCGGCACTTCTCTCACTGAAGGCCTACATAACTTCATATTCACTAGTAAGGCAATGTAAGAATCTGACATTACTTTGGTTTGGGTGCCTGCGCTCAGAGACCACTACGGTAATGAACAGGCAGACGAACTAGCCAGAATAGGATCTGCCTTAGATATCTCCAATGCGGTCTCAGTAGCAATTCCACTGGGGACTATGCAACTGATAACCCACCTTCTCTGCGAATGCCCAGCCCTGAGTGTCAAGATATATAAATTCATGGGCAACTATACACTGGCCAACCTTGGTGAGGTAGCCGGGTCTAAACTGAATGACCTACTGAGATACCTCACGGCTACAGGTTGGATCTAGCAAACTCGACTTTTTGTATACATTTTACATACATTACGATGTAAACGACATTACATCTGACGAGTGGTGTGGTCTTGTCAAAACGGGGTCCCTTCGACTATACTTGATTGTTCGCACGCAGGGAACTACCACGAAAACCAACCAACCAGAGCGCCGAACTGACGACGAACTTTGTTGATTTTGCAACGTCTTTTTTTTTCTCAGTGTAGTAGCGTCATTAACACAAAATTATTTGCTATTTTGTCTAAATGGTTTCATAGATTTTAAAATAAAAGTGTTTTTGCCCATATATTGATGCTTTATTATTTATTTTTCGGGACATAGTAGATACGTTAATGTGAAATCGATCACCAAACTCAATTATATAGTTAACAATTATCCCCTTTCATAACAGAATTAAAACGTTGATAAAAGGCAACAAAAAAAAACATAAGCATTGCATTGTCTAATTAGATGGATGATGATTCAAGACAAAGTTAGCTAACCGCGCTGTCCGTCTACCACTGTCCGTATAATGATGATGACAGTGGTTATTTCTGTAAATACAAAAATGTGACTCAAAAGAAAGTGAAATTAGTGTCTTTCTTGTGGACATACCAAAATGGATGGATGGTGTGTATGTACGTACGTAAGTAAGTTTATACTCTTATGTATTAAAAAATGTATACCTGTTAAAAAGCGACATTTAATTTATTACAGAGCCCTAAATATTTACACAAATAGACAGACACACAATCATATTCACATACATTAGGGAGATAACTTTTTCTTTTTTAATTTTGTAACATGTATTTCAAATTTATGAACAACTAATAAATATGGAGTGTCTCGTCTCTATATATTTCTCTATGAAATGCTTAAAAGTATATTGAATTATTTTAGAAAATATGTAAGTATATTAGAGTGGATAAATTTTTTATCGACCAAGCGGTTATCATAAAAATAATCATAATCTACTATGAATTCTACGAAGTTTTGCCGAAGAAACCATGGGTCTAAAATCAATATCGAGCTTCCCATTTTTAACGCGAAACTTTTCTTTTCGTATTTTATATTTTTATTTAAATATGCTAAAATTTTATTGAGCCTTTTAAGAAACGTGACTATGTTTGGCTTGTTCGAAATGAAAGATGGACACGATTAACAATAAACTTCACTCGAGGATGGTTAAAAAATATGATATCATGGTTGTGCGAGAACCTAAAACAGAGCTGGGGGAAATGAAAAAAAAAGTGCAAATAAATCTGTAACATCTAAACCGATAATCCGATTTTAATAAAATTTCCCACGACTATAGATGAGGAGTTGCTGAGTTTAAGTTTTTAATTTGGACTTTTAACACTAAGGTGGGGATACGCAAGACCCCAAATTGGGGTGTCTCGGGTATATTACAAATTAAAAATGATGCCAAATTATTACTATAACTATATTTTGTATTTTATAGTTTACGAGATATTCACCATTGAAAATTAAAATTTTATGTTTTTTTTACCTACCTTGGTCTGTATTTTTGCAAATAGCGGATCCAAATGTCTCCCGATTTTTTTAAAATATATATTTTTTAATTAATAACAAATTTATTAGTATTATAAGGAAAGAATTATTTCAAAATCGATACCAAGGCATTATAAGGAAAGAATTATTTCAAAATCGATACCAAGGCACTTAAATTAAAAAAAAAAAAAAAAAAGTAGTTTTTTCGCGTTTTTTTCGAAAAAAGTACTTATATTAATCTTTAGTTATACAGAAAGTAAAAACAAAATAAATGATGCGTTTATATTTTTCTCAACGGTATCACTTTGGGAAATACAATAGAATAAATTCAATATTTGTATAACTGCGTGGTCAAGAGCCTTCCGAAGTATACCTATATCTAATATACCTATAACTAATTTTCTCTAATCGCATAGCTGCTTTCAAAAAATGAAAACCTGAGAAATTGGACATTCTTTATCATGCCTTACTTTTGATTTATCCAACATCTACAATCAGTGAGAGGGTGTTTTCCAAGTCAAGTTTTATTAAAAATAAATAAAGTTTATTTTTTGGTTAAATTGTTGTTTTTTATGTTTTTACATAAAATAATAAGTACATAAAATTCGTTTTATTTTCAGTTTAAAATTAAAATAGAAATTATTCAGTTAATCTAATAATTTAAAATTAACCGATTATTAACCGATCAAATCTAAACCCCGATTAATTATTTGCTTGATTAACCGATTAAACCAGAAACCCGATTAATTGAATAGCCTAGTGAATTTATAAAAAGGTTAATTTTATCTTTATATATATCCTTTAACTTATGCCGTGAAAATTTTTGACATAGTCACAGATGTGGTGTAAATTTTACACCTTATAATTTTTTAAAAAAATTTACTTTAAAAAACATTTTTTCGTTAATATTTGCTTTTTAACAATAAGATACAACAATTTTAATTTAAAGAAATTAAAAAAAGAAAGCAAAATGTTATTTGAAACAAAAATGCAGGCACTTTATTTCGTAAGCATTTTTGATAAAACTTTAAAAAAATGAAGAGAGGGTGTAAAATTTACCACCACCTCAAAAGTTAAAGGATATAATTGTTCTGCACGTGTGTTAGTAACTGAACTCCTCCTTAACGGCTGGGCCGATTTCGATGAAATTTTGTGTGTATATTTGAGTGGGTCCCTGGATAGTTTAGGTTCACAATTGACCTATATAGGTACAATGGGCATGGCACCTCCCATACGAAGTAAAAATTTATTAATAGCTACCGAGCGAAACCGGGACGGTCAGCTAGTATAGTATAGAAAAGAGCGATATTAAAATATAAAAACAGTCTTTGACAGCCGTTAAAACCAAAGAAGCGACTCCTCCACCTTATATGAATTATCCTTGATAATGCCCATAACATGATGACCTGTAAATTTGTTGTTCAAAAACAGTTATGCCCCTAATGTACAGGTTTATCTTGCTCATATGTAAAAGCAAGTTAACATGCAGAACATTTAAAAATTAAAAACTCGTTTTTTATACTTTTTGGGTTCCCAAATTTCATTCGTGAGTAAAACCAAAAACTTATTTTGTCCATTAGTAGCTAAAACTAACTACTGCAAAATTTAAGTGCAATCGGATAACTAGAACACGTGCCGGAAATCGATTGAAAGTTGTAAAATTGGGTAAATAATGGAATTTTTTTCGACATATTAAACAAATTCCCTACTTAAATACTATTTTTTAAAGATTTACAATAAACCTAAGCTTCTAGACAAGATTATCTTTCTAACAAAGTATAAAACATGAACATCGAGGTAAAAATAACCAAGTTATTAGCATTTAACTACGCCATATATTCAAGAAAAACGAAATTTTTGTATTATTTACTCACTGTTTGGCATGCAAAAGTTATGTAAACAACTATGTCAATAACAGAAATGCGAGTAAAATAAGCATAAACTAGTACTTTTTGCTCAATATTTGGTCAGATAAAACTCGTATAACTTTGTTATTTTTCATTCGAAATTATTGTTTTATACCTTGTTAGAAAGATAATTTTCTCCAATTTTTTTAACCAAAAACTTTTTTTAAATATTTACATATTTGTATGAAATGCTTTATATATTTTTGGAAGGTACGAGAATAGGTCGTAAATTATATTTCATACCGCTATTTCATTAGGATGTCCCCATCCACCCATTTTTTTAAAATATTTTTCGCCATAAAATGTTGTTTGTATTTCTCTTCAAAACAGTTTTTTACATTTCTTTTAACAAAAACTTAAACAAATTCTATGAAAATTAAAAAACTCAAACATTTAAAAAAGGCTAAAAAATGTTGTGGGTGCAACAACTAAAAAAATTAACATATTTAAAATTGTTTGTACTTTTTAAATTTTACACTTCTTACCGCCATCAAATGTGTTAGGAAAATAGTTTCATGATACACTGTACATAATTCATATGTTAATCACATAATGAACAAATGTATTTCCTGAATGCATTTCAGTTGATCAACTCAGATGAGATCTCAGGTAATTTAAAGATTTCAGGTGATTTCTGTTTTTTTCGAATATACACGTTGCAAAGTGTATTTTCGAAAAACAAAAATCAACGCATTGGTCATCAATGCGAAACATATACATAATTATTATATACCCAGCAGGAAAAATATGCAGTAATGAGGCCTTTCTAAAGGCCTTATTTTGCAGACACAAGATCGTTAAATTTTACACGGCCTTTCATTGGGAGAAAATGCCTTGCTTACTTGTATTCTAATCTGTAGCAGCAAGTATTTAAAGAAGGTTAAATATTAAGGAAAATATAATATCAAAGATTATAAAAGACTAAGTTTTTTAAAAAATGTATAAAAAAAATATATAAGTTTGTAATTTCTACTTTTTTCATTTGCGACCCCACAAAGTATTTATATTCTGGGTCGTTATAGATAGCGGAGTCGATATAGTCATGTCCCTCTGTCCGTCTGTGTGTTGAAATCAACTTTCCGAAGCCCCCAAATAACATACATACACGATTCATACATCAATATTTACGAAATTCTACCGGTTCGGTAGAATCCACAAATGGCTGAGATATAAGGAAAAAACCAGAAAACCTCGATTTTTGATCTATATCCGGATTACTAAGTCATTAATTTATACAATATGGATATCTAATGACCTACAATGGGTCTAAATCGGAAATAATATATTTTAACCAGATTTTTTTTTTTTGCCAGCAAAAAATTTCAGTTATTCCTATTTTTGTAAAATCTATTCCACTCTATGGGCATACAAATGTCACGTACGATGACATGTAAATGGCCATATGTAAACAGGTCTTTCAGGAGGCCTACAAAGTGAAGACCTAGCATTTTTTTCTGCTGGGTATAAATCTGTATGTATATGTAGCAGAGTAATGTATTTTAAATGGATGTGCGTAAATCTACATTACCCTGCGGTTCTAGGAGACAGTCACGAACTAGAGATTTTACCCATCATTTAGGGTGGGAACTAGTTACTTCAATAGATACGTGACTAGTTATTTTAACACGTCTAAAAGCTGGTCCAAAGTAGTCAACGCATTGGATTCACATACTGGTTAAATAGCGTCAGTTACCTTACTAGCTACCAAACTGATCAGCTACATAACTAGTTATTTTAACATGTACGGGTGCTAATTAACCTCAAATAGTCAGCTAAAAAGACATATCACTGACAGTCTAATAAAGGATTGCTTGTAAACAAACCTTCCTCTGGCATCTCTCCATTGGATTGCTTTCTAAATTGCAGTACAAAATAAACGTTTAAAGTGACTTCAATATAGGTTACTAATAGACACTAAAGTGGCTATTCACTTTAGTGTCTATGCTATGTTACATGGGGTATCAGCATACTTAAGCAAAAATAAAAATAATATCAAAAGAATTTGTATAAAACCAGTTCGTACGAATGACTCACAAAGCGTTTAAAGTGACTACACCCCAGATTACTTATAGACATTTAAGTGACAATAGTCTTCACGCTAGATTACTTGGGATGTATAAAGTAACCCATTGTCTTATTCCTGTACTACAAAGAGCACATACGTGTCAAATGACCAAAATATATAAATTGGAGTCAGCCAAGTGATAAGACATTTGTGACAATTACTGCCTTTAATACATTACTGATACATTGACCAGTTGCTTAACTGCTGGGTACGAATAGGAAGTTTGTTTAAATGTTTTATTTTTTGTATTGTACGTACATACATAGTTCATGTAAACATACATACATAGTATTTTTTAATGAAAGTGAAATTCTTCTTAATTTGCAAAGCTTACACATAACAATGATTCACTTACTCCATTTAAAATTCAAATATTTAATCTCGTATATTTATGTGCATTACATATTTTGCATATTCTTTGAATTATTACAAATAAATTATAATAAAAATGAACTTAAGCCTAATTAAAAATTTACTTTCAAATTATATGTATAAAAAGTTCGAATAATTACCAAAAATCTATAAATATATTAAAAATTAAAATTTCCGAATTTTGGATTTTTGGATTATTTTTTTCTTTACAAACCATCTCCTGAAAATTTTGTATGCCATTCTCACGTGATGCCATTACATACATGGATCATTTCATTTTTATATATGGGCATTTCCATTATGGCGTGAGGTTACATTTGTACGACAAAATTTAAAATTTTTTTACATTTGCGAAGTAATTAAGTACCTCTATATTCAGTAAAAATATTACAACAATTGACCCTAAGGATTTGAAGATATTAGTAAAAATATGCAATGGCGTTACGTTACCAAAAACAGAAGTGCGGTTTGAGTTGCATTACAAAATTGCATAACTCTGCCAATTGGACAAGACTTTTTGTATAAAACCTTTTGTAGTAGGATTTGGAATGATATAAATTTATTTTCCAAATTATAAAATTTAAAAATTGTTCCTCGTTGTTTATATTTATTAGCTTTAGTATCTGGCGTGACGTTACATGGAGTTACGTTACTTAAATTTTCATTTGATATATTTTTTGGTTAATAAATAAGAAAGAGATATAAATATAAGAAAATTATAAAAATATATTTATTATAATATATATGTATATAATAGTTTTATGTTTTATTTTAGTTAAATTATATTTGGAGTTCAACATTTTTAATATATAGATGATCGTTAAACTGATATTAGGAAGTGAGCCTTATATGGGAGCTATGACCAAATATAGACCGATCGTCACGAAATTAGGTCGCGTGATTTATGTTTACATTAAACTTATTTATGTTGAATTCTATGTGAATAACTAATTTTTTAAGAGATTTATGTTCGTTAAAGTGATTTTTGGATGTGGGCTTTATATGGGAGCTATGACTAATTATGGACCTATCATCATGAAATTGTGTGACATGACTTCACTATATATAAAACTTATTTGGAGCGAAATTATAAATTAAATATTTATTACCGATAAAGTCATATTTCGGAAGGACATTTGTATGGGGGCTAGGCTTCGTCCTTTAATTTCCCAAGTTTTGTTTGCATCTGTATTGCTGATTGCCTTGCGGACTGCCTTCATTATTCTTTTTCAAACAAAATTGTTCTTGCCTTTTACGGTTTTTACACATAACCTGGCGTGAAGTTCCACACTTTTGAAAATAAATATAAAATTAACTATTTGTTTAATAACCAATTTTTTTCTGTAATTAGTTTACTTTATAAACCTTTGTTAAAATACAAAATTTCACGCACTTGCGATCGTCAGCGTAGAGATAAAGAGAATAAACCTTTGTTTGTCTGGCGTGACGTTATCTTAAAGTATCAAAATTTTACCGTTAATTTTTATTTGTTTTCTCTTTTTTTGGTAAGAGTGCTTTAGAACAATTAATCCTAGAAATATAAATTGTAAAGAGAATATGTCCTTAGAAATAAAACACAACTGACCAACACGAAGACTTGAACTTTGTGGACCGGTATCTCGCCAACGCAACTCAGGAAAGCCTTGAACTCTTTTATTTAATTAATTTTGAATATTTATCTTAAATAATACAAGAAAGGAAATACTGTTGGAAATGCCCATATGTACATTGAATATTGTATATTGAAGAAAGAGTATTTTAGGTCGAATGGCAACCTAATTTAGTAAAGAATTTTATACCTACATAACAATAGCTATTAGATTAGAAGACCTGGCACACAGTTCATTGATAGAGAACTTGATATTTGTTGTCCAGAACTCTCTTTTAACGCTTTTTAAAAAATTTAATTTCATTAATAATTTATAGTTTTAAAGCAAAAATATAGTTTTAATTACTATTTTTACTGTTATAATATAAATAATAAATGAGTTTTGATCAACAAACTATATGCGTTTGTTGATCAAAACTCATTTATTATTTTAGTTTTTTTTTGAAAGGGGTATAACTTATCAAATGTTTGCAGATTAATTGTTGTGAGCTTCTATCAAAAAAGTTCTAAACTAATACTTGAACTATGTTTATTGTTTTGTCATAAAATAACAATTTTTCTTTTAAGTGTGCTTCAACAATTTGTATAAACTATCATAATATAATTAGGACATTATGACTTAATAGCAGACCGTTTGAATCCCCCAAATATATTTTTTTACTACTGTGGCGTCACAACAGTACATAGTTAACGGACCTGTGTTAACAATGCCTTATGCATTAAACACATTGAAGACAGCAGACTTCACGAACACAAATGCTGCTGGCTGCAGTTGCAGTCGAGCGGCAGCTGCTGAATTCTTTTAAAGGCGACAGCTTCAGAGTAAACAGCTGATTTATAATTCAGTGGTGTCACTTTAATTTTTTACTTCAATAAAAAATAACCGTACAAAATTCCAAAGCAATTACGATTTAAACTATTATTTTGAGTAAAAATATATATGTGGTTATAATTTATGTACCTGTTATTAATTTATTTCCATATGGTTATCAGAAATGTCTATTAATTAAGTAAAAAAATATATATATATTTTTAAGCACTATTTCTGTTGTATTTCAGTATTTCTGTTTTGCACTTGACAAAAATTGAAATTAGCCTAATTCGACTGCAGCAGCAAACGAAGTCGTGTCGCCGTGAAGTTGTGCTGTCGTCAAAAGAATCGTCTTCATATAAACGTGTGTATTTTATTTTTGACAGATTGCAGTCGGAAGCCTGCTGTCTTCAATGTGTTTATTGCATTAGGTGTGTTCGCATTATGACAATATGACTTAATAGCAGACCCTTTGAATCACCCAATTGTGTTATTTAAATTAAAAACATTTAAAGATTTTTAAAATACACCATACTTACGCTTTTGTGAATTTTTTTTAGATTTCCGACAGGCGGTACTCTTTGAAAAAAATGTATAGGCTTCTCTTGTTTGCATTTTACTTTTATAAAATAAATTTACTTATCTATATATAAAAAAACGATTTGGCTGGTTTTTTTTTATTCGATTCGAAATTTTCAAGAGATGGTTTGTAAAGAAAAAAATTCGGAAATTTTAATTTTTTCACTTACCAATTTTTTTAATAAGATACATTTTTTGGTGAAACTTGAAGAATTTTTTACACCGCAATCTTTGATATTTTTTACATTGAAATATATATGTACTCCGAATTTTGACCATTTGGAAGTAAACAATTTTATTCACACCATTTTAAGGACAATATCTTTGGCTTTAAAATGGAGTCAAAAATTATGCTGGTCTTTGAGTAATTTCAAAGTTATGGGCAATTATGTGTATATCATTTTAGACAATTTTAAAAACATTTTCAATTTTCAAATCGCGATATTTTTGAAATGGAAAGGGTTTCCGATGAAAAAGTTATTGATTTGAGGAACCATTTGGAACCATAATATGTGTGGTAAATTTCATTAAAATCGAAGATGTCAAATCCGAAAATTGCAGTTTTCTGTCCGTTTTGATACGGATACTCCCAATTAGAAATTTTCATAACTTGAATGCTCTTTCTTGTATTATTTTCTTTGTATCATGCCCACACAATCTTTATTGATGATGGGCATAAAAATTGTGACAAATGTTCACAATTTTTAAATCCATTTAAATATATTTTTTTATAGATTATACTTGATGACTAATTGACACTGTGTTTTCTAAATGTAAGTAATTTGAAAGTACATACATACTAATTTATTTGTACCGTTGTAAATATCGTACAATTAATTGATTTTTTTTTAATTTAAAACTATAATTCTGATTTCACTTTTCATGTACATATGTTTGTATGTATGTTCATAAAACTTATTTTTGTCGTTTCCCCTATATGTTTTTTGAATCCACTGACTTTATATAGTATGTACGAATATAAGTAATATTTTAGTTAAACTTTCATTAATAAATTTCGTTAAATACATGTATTACATACATATCTACATACACACGTATCACTACCCAGCAGTTCCCAGCAGTTAAGCAAGTAGTCAATGTATCCCTTAAAGATAGTAATTGTCACAAATGTCTTATCACTTGGCTGACTATAATTTATAGATTTTGGTCATTTGACATGTATGTGCTCTTTGTAGTGCAATGAGAAGACAATTGATTACTTTATACATCCCACGTAATCTAGCGTGGAGACAATTGACACTTAAGTGTCTCTAAGTAATCTGGAGTGTAGTCACTTTAAACGTTTTGGGAGTAATTCGTACAAACTGGTTTTATACAAATTGTGTTGATATAATTCTCATACAGTTTATTTTTATTTTTGCTTAAGTATACTGATATCCCATGCAGCGTTGCCATAATTTTTTTTCAAAATCTTCAAATTTAGAAAAGAATGACAGATTTTCCAGCGAAAAACTGCGCATAAAAATTTAAAAAATATATAATTAAAATATGTGAACGGATATTTTTTAACTATAGATGTTCTAGCACATTTTGTTTTTTTAGGAGCGCTGAATCCTCAATAGTTTCTTGGAGTAAAGGAACTAAATGGGACATTTTGTTCTGCGCTGAACGCATCAAAATGGAGTTCAATATTTGATATTTTGGCCTATACTTGCCTGAATCGCTTAGTGATACCTTGGAACTTTTATGAATTCGTACAGCTGTTGTTCTTTTAACAGATGTCAAAGTATGAGCTCTTAAATCTGACAGTCCAGATAATGCTTTTAGCTTACAACAACAAACTTTACAGTAGGCCAAATTGTTATGTCCTCATGATCCACGATTTAAACATATGCAAGTTAATGAATAATTTGTTCCATATGCAGAAGAAAGCTCAGTATTAGGTTATGAAAAAAATTAACAAATTATAATAAGGGAACTCATTTAAACACTTAAGTTTCCCATTTGTGTAAATTTGCGCGACGTGTTTCATGTACCCACCTTTTCAGTTTTGTACAAGTTTATACAGAAAATTTATATATTTCTTTTTTCAAATTGTATAAATTTTAATTCTAGAAATGTTAAATGAAAGTTAAATCTTTGGATCAAACGATGGTATACATACATAGTTTGGAAGATTTGGTTTGTGTTGTAGCTGTTGGTTAATGCTTTCATACACAATGCCATTCAATCCAATAATTCTGTTCCAAAGTTACACAATTTTCACATGCACAAAATATTTATATTTTATTTGATTTTTATCTTCGATATATATAAAAATAAAATGGTCCATGTATGTAATCACGTCCGAAAGGCTGGAGCGATTTTATTCGATTCAAAATTTGATCAAATATTCGGAAATTTTAATATGTATATTGCCTCCTTTTCTCTTCTCATTTTTCTTAATAAGAGAAATTTTTTGGAGAAACTTGAAGAACTAGCATTAGTAAATAGCTACCGAGCGAAGCCGGTGCGGTCAACTAGTTTCTTATAAAAGTAAACAAAAGCAGATGATTCATCAAATGCACAATCAATTCAAGTTTGCGAGTCTAAATTGTCGCGCAAACTTATCGTGGTTGTGCAAACGAATTTCCATACATTTTTTCACAGTTCATTTGCGAGAGTGTAAAAGTGCACAGTTTGCGAAGCATTTAAGCGTTACATGAGGTCCCTTAATAGCAAACTCCATATAGAGAATCATAACTTTCTTAAACATACAAATGTGTGAATTTCCTCTTTCTTTGTGATCAGTAATGCAAGTATATGATAATTGCATTGTCGCATTAAAAAAGTATTAGTAAACCTTGCCACTTCTATATTAAGCAAATGGGGTAATTGGAATGAAAATAGCAAAATTGAGAGTAAAAAAGTAAAATCTGCACAATTTATAGAAACACTTACTTTTTTGAACAAAAATCTGCACATTTGGCAACACTGATCCCATGTAACATAGCATGAAGTCAATAGTCGCTTTAGTGTCTCTTAGTAACCTATGGTGAAGTCACTTCAAACTTTTTTTTGTACTGCACTTTCGATCAGCTATCAGACAGTCTCCTTGTAATCAAAAAGGGTAAATTGACATTACATTCACGTGTTAACATAACTAGTCACGTAGCTGATCAACTAAAAAGTTACAACGCTAGTAAGGTAACTGACGCTATGTAACCAGTATGTGAATCCAATGCGTTGCCTACTTTGGACCAGCTATTATACAGTCTCATTGTAATCAAAAACGGTAAAATGACTAGTCACGTGGCTATTGAAGTAACTAGCTCCCACCCCAAAATGATGGATAAAGTCACTAGATCGGGACTGTCTCCTAGAACTGCTGGGATGTATGTATGTAGTTAGTATTTAAGTACGAGTACATTAAATTATTTTTTATAAGTAAGTTTGTCATTTAATTTCTATTGTAGATTGTAGATGTACTCGTACTCGTACTGTGGTTGGTATAAATTTTGAGCAAGATTTTATAATAATGCAAAAAAAATGTTTTGTTTTCTTAAATGTTCGTTAAATTTTTGTATGGACATACATACTTTTACACACATTGTCTGTCATTGTTGCACTTGTGTCTTAATGAAAATAAATACATTTTTCGAAACTTTATTAAACAATTTCACTTTGAACTAGAGATGAATGATATTTACATACAACATACTTGTGATTTAATCACCGTGATAGAAGCATCAGTGGTAACAAGTTTTAGTGAATTTATGTATTAAGTACCTAACAAGTAATAGTTTATTTTGATGTCGTTCTTTCACGGAAATGACTTCTGTATATATTTAACTTATTTGTATTAAATTTTATTGGAATACCAATATTTTTAAGAGATTTATGCTAGTTAAAGTGATTTTCGGAAGTGGGCCTTATTAAAAAAATTGGTGATCCGAGTTCGGCTTATATAAAACTTATTTGTGCTGAATTTGGTTTGAATATCTGTATAACTAAGATATTTATGAGTGCTTATCTATTTTCATATAGGACAATTATATGGGGGCTATGAGAAATAATGTACCGATTCTAACAAAATTCAATAGACTTCGTCGTTGGAGCAATAGAAAAGCTTGTACCAAATTACCTTTGACAAAAAGACACGATTTCGTTACATCATACTTATACATCCTACGGTATACGAATTTGCTAACGAATAACTAACGAACGTTAGCAAAAGTTTAATGATTTCATGCGAGCTTAAATTTTCTGACATTAGAGTTGTAAGGAACAAAGATCTGGTGGATAAATATTAGAACGGTATACTTGAGGTCAATGGAAATTAAAGCAAAACATTGATCTTCCCGAGACAAAAACATTGATATATCATACTTTAAGATTTGAATGTAAATTGCAAAGATATAACGAAAAATGTAAAAAGGCAAAAAAAAAAAATAAAAAAAGATTTCGAAACTGCAGAACTGCATTTTTTAGGGGGTGTACGGCGAATTTTATTTGCGATCAAAAATTACAATTACTAAAGAAATTCAAAGTAAACTTATTTTATTTTATTTGTACTTTTAAAAACTTAAAACTTACTCACTTACACACTAGTGTGTCCCAAAAATAGTTTTTTTTTTGTATTTTCATTGGTGCTCAAGCTTAATTTGAAAGCATATAGGGTAAAGTATTTTTGAGATTTTTCGGAAGTGGTTTAGAGGTCGCTTAAGTCGAGTTTTTTTGGGACACACTATTACACACTACAGTTTGTGTCGGCTAGAAACCAACCAGCTTGAGTGTTTGTAATTCTCAAACACTCTATAGTTTTATTTGTATAATATCTTTAGTTTTTCTAAAGCCTTTTGGGAAAAGGTTTCCTGATGATCTGGCCTAAGCAACCAGTGAAATACGTATAGGAACTAGCTTATTAAAAACTCTCTCACTGATTGTAGATGTTGGAGAAATCAAAAGTAAGGCATGATAAAGAATATCCAATTTCTCTGTTCTTTGTCTAAGCATATACAATCCTCCATCATACCATTGGAGTCCTTTTTGATTTTTTTAGGTATTGGAATTTAGGTATAGGAATAGTTTAAGTTCTGATAAAGTCTAATTTCGAAAAATGTAAAAAGGTGACCCCTACATTCGGCAAACTTCATATTTGGGGGTGTACGGCGAATTTGTTTGCTAGTAAGGTGGTAGGCTCTAATGTGCATACTATAATGGAATATATGTATATAAGAAAACCTTTTGCTATTCTGGAAACAATTTGAATATAATACGGGCTCTATTTGCGCAACCGATAGGAAATACACTCCCTGCTACATGAATAGTACCCCCCTTTGTACTTTGTGCAACTGCAATTCTCTCCGATATTTGCAAACAATTATCGGTGATTTGTTTTGTGTTTTAAAGGCGTCTATGTTTACTTGTTATGAGATTAAATTTGTGTTCTGTTATATTTTGTTTTGTGATTGACCAAAATTGTCTATATTTTTTGCGTCACATTAACATTAGATTTCGTAAGCTTGTGAACAAGTGCAATAGAAAAAAATAGTAGTTTAAATGTAAATTGTGTAATTTTAATAAAAAAAAAAATTTGAAATGGGTCGAGGAAAACATTAACAGACGCTGAAAAAATTAAAATTTAAAAGGAATATGGACAATCGATCCTCAAAATTGCTGAACGAATCAAAAGAAGCTGAAATGTGGTATCTAATTTTTTACGGAATGAGTCATACTACGGGAAAAATATGAAAGGCCGTACTAAAAGTATACTTTCTTGAAACGTCAAATCTGTCACCTATGTATACTTTGTGGTAATAACAGTGAAGCGTGTGATTTCATAGGATGAACATCTGAACTTATGAAAAAACCAATACTTAACGATGCTCGAAAAAATATGCGCTTGGGTTTTTGTTGAACTCACATGGAATAACGAGTGGCACCGTGTACTTTTTCAGATGAAAAAAAAAATAATTTTGAAGACCCTGATGGCTTCAATTATTATTTTCACGATCTCCGAAAAGAGGAGCATCAATTGGATCGTTTGCATAGCAGAGTAGGAAGGGGTTATGGTGTGGGGAGCCATATCCTATTATGGTATCTGAGAACTGTCCAGCACCATGAACGCTAATTGCTAGTTGGAGTGCTACAAGAAGCGTTTCCTCACTTTCAGAACATTTTTGGAAGCTTACAGTGGACATTCCAGCATGACAATGGACCAATTCATACTACCCGGGTCATGTCATGTCATGGCTACGCAATCAAAATGTTAATGTGCTCGATTGGCCCCCTTACTCGCCGGTACTTAACATCATTGAAAATGTTTGGCGATGGCTAGCTCGTAAAGTGTATGCTTCTGTAAAGCAGTATACAATGAACGATTACATAAAATCGAATTTATGAAACAATCTGTAAAAATTTATGCTCTACGCATTATTGAAAAGGCTTTAAAATGTACAAGTTTTCATAAAATGTAAATAAAATTACAAATTTTTGTAGAAATCTCCATAAACAGTTTTTTTTATAGAAGGGTCCTATTGATGTGACGCAAAATTTGAAGGCATTTGTTTCACTTGGTTTACACAATTTTTTATAAAAACAAAGTTCGTAACATTTTTTTTGTAGAAGCTATAACCTTTTGAAAAAATTGTGTTAGGGGGTCCTATTCAGGTGGCAGGGAGTGTATTTCTTTTTGTAAAAATGTCTGCACTTATGTATGTATAAACAATTCTAGAGATTTTTATACCTTTTTGAAAATCTGTACTATTGAAGTCTGTGGGACTGTAGAAATTTCTCAAAGGGCCCGTAAAGTAAAAAAAATGTTTAGAAAAACTAAACTAAAATATAATGTTTTGGTTCATTCCTCCCAAGCAAGTGGCGCTTTTGGAGGGTGCAATCACCATCAGTCCATTAGTGAAAAAATATATGTACATATATTTTTGAAAGGATTTTATACTGAGGTGTGGTTTGCGTATCTTACATTACTAGGTATACAATTTTATTACGAAATATCTATTGACAATATGTATTTTATTTATGTACAAAATGTGTATTATATGCACTGTGCATAATAATGTTTAATTGGAAATCTATTAATTATATTACGATGTAAATATGTACATAATACATACTATAAAAAGTAAAAAATTAATAATAAAATAAATATTTTCACTTTGGCATTTACTTGCTGCAATACAATATCTGCGTATTAATTTGCATACTTATTCATTATTATCACAATAATTTACTTATTTAAATATTACATTCAATGGCAGTTCAGTTCCAGTTACTCCAACATTACGGATTTTTAATGCAGTTAATTTAAACTTTGCAATTTTCTTTTATTTTTCATACAATTTTCGACTAGTTGTTGTTTGAATTGAAAACACACTTTTATGCTATGTAAGTATGTACATATTAGGGGGGAACCAACTTTTGAAATTGATGTCTTCCGATCAGGATGAAATTTTCTAAGAAGTATATAGGTAATAAGCAGGGCAACCAAAAATATGCAATATCAATATGCAATACTTTTTGCTGGGCGTCATGTCATATAAACATATGAATTAGTTATTTACCCATTTCAGAAAATTTTAAGAATTTTGGCTCTTTGCAGCGTATTTTGCTTTTTATAGCATATTTTTGCATATTTAACTCATAACTGCATATTTTTGTCGTTTTTTGCTATCTTAATATATTTTTATTGTTTACGTTGTAATTTTGCATTTCTATATTTTACTATTTTGTTAAGGTCCAATGATAATTGGCCTATGTTACTAAAGGAAAAAAATTGGAGTACTCATAATCGACTTATCTTCATTGCATTTTCGTTGACTTAAGGCAGCTTAATTTTCGTATACATATTTGAATTGAATTTAAAAAAATATACTCACACAAAAATCAACATTTACCAAATAGTAAAAAATACGTAAAAAATTGAATTTTTGAAACATAATTCAATTGAAAAACAAATAAGAGAGCTATATTCGGCTGTGCCGAATCTTATATACCCTTCACCAAATTATACCTCAAAATAAAAATTTGAAATATTTTTAGGTAAACAAAATAATTTTTTTCCAAAGTTGTTTTCTTCATTTTTTGGAAAAAAAAAATTTCGAATTGTTATTTTAACTCTACGAAAATCTAAAATAAAGAATTAGTTCGAAAATTGCAATAATAAAATAAATTGAATCAAAATTATTGTCATGTAGTGTCGTAGTCATTAAAATCGAAATTTAATCCTATAATGACCAATTTGAATTTATGTGCTCAATATTTTATTTAATATTTATCTATTTTTCTAATAAAACTTGTATATGCATTGTACTTGCATATGATTTACTTACAGAATCAATTCAAATTTCAATTAATTCAAATGAGTTGGAAATGAATTACTAATTCTTTTTTTATAAATTAATTCAAAATCAATTCAATTCAAATAAACTGGAAATGAATTGCAATTCACTTTGACAAATTCATTTGAATTAGAAACGAATTCTACAAATTCATTTGAGTTGGAAACGAATTGCAATTCATTTTTACCAAATTCAATTGAATTGGAAATGAATTGAAAGTCAAAAATCTTTCAGATGGTTGTAATTTCCATATAAATCTTCTTTAAAAACTAAGTTTTGTATAAGAAAGTTAGAGTAACTTCGGGTAATGTGGACTGCCGTGTTATATTTTCTATATTTTGGCCACAATATACAGAGAACCTCAAAAGTGAGTAAACACCAGTGATTTTTTAAGATCGTGAAAATCATTATAGTCCGACTTAAATTTACCGAATTTATTATTCAGCCTCACCTCCAACAAACCGAATTTTTTAAACTGATAACTGATTTTAGGATTTTCGTTATCTTAAAAAAAATCAAATAATTTGTAGTGTTTACTCACTTTTGAGGCTCTCTGTATATGGATATTAAAAAAGTTGTGTATTAATAAATTAACAAATGTAACACAGGGCAACAAAATCGAAAAAATTTTAGATGCTTTTTTCCAGTAGTACAAATATGGTCCAAATTTTAAATTCTATGGAGAATATATTTTTTTTTAATTTTTTTTTGTAAAATTGTAAATTTTTGATAACTCAAAAAGGGTTAGTCCAATATTATTAAAATAAACTTCTGAAAGTTTAAATTTACATAACCTTTAATCCGTTTTTATATTGCGTTTTAATCGGCTCAATAGTTTCGGAGTTATAATAACAAATTGAAGCAAAAAATATATTTTTTACGTGAAAATATAAAATTTTTATGTTTTGAAAAACTCATGAAAAATCGAAAACGGCAGAAATTGTTCAAGTTTATTACTTTATTGCAAACCCACATATAATAGCAACAAAATGAGATATCGATCATAAAAATCAATTGATTATTTTCGAATTATAAAATGTACATACATACTATAAATGTTCTTTTTATATGTAATCATTTATTTAAATGATACGTAAATATATCATTAGATATGTGATTTAAAAGCACAATGTTTAAAATTTATATTCGGTAGTCCGTATAAATTGATAATCCGGATTAGGGACTGCAATCAATTATCCGGATTATCAAGGTTTTACTTGTAATACAAAAGGCCAAATAAAATGCAATATCTTTTTATTGGATTACAAAGTACATAGTTATTTGTCGGGTAATTTGGACCTGTAGTACACAATCAACTAACCAGTAGTATACAATCACGATGTCAAAAGAAAAATGATTCGAACAAATTTGTATGAAAACTATTCGAAAGAATTTTAAAAACTGAGTGTTTTTCATACAAATTTTTTCGACTCATTTTTCTTTCGACATCGTGGAACATGCAGTAATTTTAGTAGTCCACATTACACGAACTTGGGTTACAATATTAAACAAATAATTGAGCAATAGTCATTTCAAAAATACTGTAAAATGTACGATTAAGCAGTGTTATCATACCTTCAATAGTTTCTGAAAAAAGACACAGGACGCATAGTCCACAATACCCGAAGTTACTTTACTCTGCCATAAATATTGGTAACGTAACAAAATTCGACATCAACAAGTTATTAAAGCTGTAAAGTAAGACCCTAGTTCCCATTTAGGTCCGCAAATCACTCTAATACTAATGAAATCTTATTTATTTAATTTTAATATTTGAAACGAATTTATTCTATATTTTTTTAAAACGATGAAAGTGGTATAAGTGCATAAGTTTGGGAGAAAATATATTAAAATATTAAGATAAAGGAAACAGTATTTTTATTTATTGTCCCGCGTAAATTTTGAAAATTCCGCAATTTTTCACCTATTTTGAAAAATGTCCCCACGCTAATACAAAAAATCCTTAATTAACGTTTAAAAACGGTTTACAAGCTAAAATAAAGGAGTTAAATCCGCAATCCATTTTGGTTCATTGTTTATCCCAGGCTAAACTTAGTTATTGTGGATTCATGTTCACACATATCATCAGCGAAACATTCTTAACATAGAGGCTTTATGCATTTACTTTTCGAAACCAGAAAATAATAATGAAAAGCCTATGCCAAGCTCTTCAAATTAAACAGTATAAAATAAACAGCCTTTGCACAACTAGATGGAGTTGTAGATATGAAAATTCTAAGTCAGTAATTAAAAATTACGCTGTAATTAAAAGTGATCTTGAAGATTTTTATATAGAATCAACATTAGGTAACAGCAAAAATCTGGATTTGCCGGATTATATTCCTTCAGTTGATTATTGGAAGTTAAATATATATAATCCAGTAATAGATAACATAATTTTAATATCGAATACCGATTCCAAAACGTTTCATTACCTAAAGCTGTTAACAATTTCTTTAAATTAGATTTGGATGGCGCCGATGAATTCATTACTAATTACAAAAATGTTTTGGAAATTGATTCTGATTCTATGAAAGCTGAAGCACTAGTACTAACGTATGCGGAATGAAATTGCAACAAAACAGAAAACGCTATATTTGTGTCCAACATTAAGACAAATAATTTATAAAACCTTTATAAAATAGCCCATTGTATTGATTTAATGTAAGCAAAAAATGTATTAATATTCATGTATAATTCAATTGAAAAACAAATAAGAGAGCTATATTCGGCTGTGCCGAATCTTATATACCCTTCACCAAATTATACCTCAAAATAAAAATTTGAAATATTTTTAGGTAAACAAAATAATTTTTTTCCAAAGTTGTTTTCTTCATTTTTTGGAAAAAAAAAATTTCGAATTGTTATTTTAACTCTACGAAAATCTAAAATAAAGAATTAGTTCGAAAATTGCAATAATAAAATAAATTGAATCAAAATTATTGTCATGTAGTGTCGTAGTCATTAAAATCGAAATTTAATCCTATAATGACCAATTTGAATTTATGTGCTCAATATTTTATTTAATATTTATCTATTTTTCTAATAAAACTTGTATATGCATATGATTGTACTTGCATATGATTTACTTACAGAATCAATTCAAATTTCAATTAATTCAAATGAGTTGGAAATGAATTACTAATTCTTTTTTTATAAATTAATTCAAAATCAATTCAATTCAAATAAACTGGAAATGAATTGCAATTCACTTTGACAAATTCATTTGAATTAGAAACGAATTCTACAAATTCATTTGAGTTGGAAACGAATTGCAATTCATTTTTACCAAATTCAATTGAATTGGAAATGAATTGAAAGTCAAAAATCTTTCAGATGGTTGTAATTTCCATATAAATCTTCTTTAAAAACTAAGTTTTGTATAAGAAAGTTTTTCGACTCATTTTTCTTTCGACATCGTGGAACATGCAGTAATTTTAGTAGTCCACATTACACGAACTTGGGTTACAATATTAAACAAATAATTGAGCAATAGTCATTTCAAAAATACTGTAAAATGTACGATTAAGCAGTGTTATCATACCTTCAATAGTTTCTGAAAAAAGACACAGGACGCATAGTCCACAATACCCGATGTTACTTTACTCTGCCATAAATATTGGTAACGTAACAAAATTCGACATCAACAAGTTATTAAAGCTGTAAAGTAAGACCCTAGTTCCCATTTAGGTCCGCAAATCACTCTAATACTAATGAAATCTTATTTATTTAATTTTAATATTTGAAACGAATTTATTCTATATTTTTTTAAAACGATGAAAGTGGTATAAGTGCATAAGTTTGGGAGAAAATATATTAAAATATTAAGATAAAGGAAACAGTATTTTTATTTATTGTCCCGCGTAAATTTTGAAAATTCCGCAATTTTTCACCTATTTTGAAAAATGTCCCCACGCTAATACAAAAAATCCTTAATTAACGTTTAAAAACGGTTTACAAGCTAAAATAAAGGAGTTAAATCCGCAATCCATTTTGGTTCATTGTTTATCCCAGGCTAAACTTAGTTATTGTGGATTCATATTCACACATATCATCAGCGAAACATTCTTAACATAGAGGCTTTATGCATTTACTTTTCGAAACCAGAAAATAATAATGAAAAGCCTAAGCCAAGCTCTTCAAATTAAACAGTATAAAATAAACAGCCTTTGCACAACTAGATGGAGTTGTAGATATGAAAATTCTAAGTCAGTAATTAAAAATTACGCTGTAATTAAAAGTGATCTTGAAGATTTTTATATAGAATCAACATTAGGTAACAGCAAAAATCTGGATTTGCCGGATTATATTCCTTCAGTTGATTATTGGAAGTTAAATATATATAATCCAGTAATACATAACATAATTTTAATATCGAATACCGATTCCAAAACGTTCCATTACCTAAAGCTGTTAACAATTTCTTTAAATTAGATTTGGATGGCGCCGATGAATTCATTACTAATTACAAAAATGTTTTGGAAATTGATTCTGATTCTATGAAAGCTGAAGCACTAGTACTAACGTATGCGGAATGAAATTGCAACAAAACAGAAAACGCTATATTTGTTTCCAACATTAAGACAAATAATTTATAAAACCTTTATAAAATAGCCCATTGTATTGATTTAATGTAAGCAAAAAATGTATTAATATTCATGTACTTTTGTGGCAGTTATGAAGAAATTTATATACAGGTGTTGAAAATACCAATGTTAGCATTTTTCTGAGCTCTTATTTGAGTTTCATGGTCTTATTTTTATCGATTTTTTTTTTAAATAATCTACAAAAACTCTTCTATTTAAAAAGGTCCCAAAACTCTCAAATTATTTTTAATTTAACAAAATATGGAAATTTTTTCACTTTAGAAAGTCTGGAATTTCAATGGTGTTGGAAACACCATAATCATCTGGGCGTGACAGTTGGATGAAGGAACAGTTAAGAACAACTTTCTTCTTTAAAAAATAATCTCTGATGTTTCTTTTTATGAAATGATTAATTTTGTGTACACATTTCATAATATATTAATTAAAATTGATAGTCAAATCAAATTCCAAAAAAGTCAAAGTTTCGAATTTACATCTGATTGATTAAGATCCATATATATTTTTTTAGAAAAAAGATTATGTTCTACTTTGCACATCTTATCAATAATAGGTTTATTTACTTCCAAAAAAGTCCACTCCAAAAAAGTCCATGCTTCACGAACGATTTTAAAATTTAGCAGTTTTAAATATTGAAAATGAAGTAGTTATGTTAGCAAACTGAATTTTTGTGATATTTTAGTATTGTTATAATAAAAAATTTTTTTTTATAAAATCTGGGAAGGGCATTTGCCCACCCCAGAATAATAGTCTAGCTACGCACAGTGGTTTAGAAACTTTTTTTTTTTTGAAATAATTCGGTATCTCGGGAACTATTGGAGATATTGTTACAAAATTTCACATGGTTAGAGCTGAGGTGTTTTTGAGTTGAATTACATTTGTTCAGCTTCCTAGGGGTAATACGGGCCAGTTTGTGCCCCCTCAAAGTTGGTCACCTCGGGCCTCAAAATTTTTAAAAAAATCCCCCTTACGCTTACATGTGTAGGTTATCTCCTTCAGTTGAAGAAATATTTAGGTTTATTTTTTTTTTTTTAATTTTGCTCGATTTTTTTTTGTTTTTTAGATATGGCGGCCTACGGAGGGTCGAATTTTTTTTTAAAAATATCAGCTATATTGCCAATAAAATTCTAAATAAAAATTGTATATAGTCTCAAAGAAAATGTGCCCCCTCCCAACTTTGAGGGGGCACAAACTGGCCCGTATTATCCAAAAAAAAATTTTCTAAACCACTGTGCTACGTTTATGCTATCTATACATATAGCATTTATTACACATTTTAATCCAATTTTGCTAAAATTTTCCATACTTAGTTTTTAGATGACGGAATAATTTTAGACCTTAGTGTACAGTGAAAATCGAAAAAATTCCAATTAAGGGGCCTCCCTAGTACATATATATGTATGTATGTCTATTAAATTCATACACCCAACAAACATAAAAGCAAACGTTTGAACATTGATGGTTATTTGAGAATTTTTGGTAATAAAATAAAATTTACTTAACATTTCATTTTATGTATGTATATAAAAACTCTTATAACTATAAATTAACAGTATGTTAAAAATTTTAAATAACGACATTAAAAATATCTGTTACATATCCAGATTTTTTTCTTCTCTCTTGTTTTTGGATTTTGTTCCACACACAAAAAATTCTATAGGTTATATTGCAAGGGTAGAATGGCATTTACAAAGTTATTTAGTAAATATGCCTAAAATTTTGGTTGATTTCCTTGTTCGAAAAATCAACAAACATTTTTGTTAAACTTTCTTATAAACTTTTCAAAATTACAAATGATAGCAAAGCTAATTTATACTTTTATTTTTGGTAAATTATCTATGTAATAAAATATCTGTTTAGTTAAATTAACTATTTTTTCTATGCTATTACAACTAATGACAATGAAATTGATTTTTTATTTAATTTATCTTTATTTATTGATAAAATGAAAACTTAATGGAGTAAAACATTACAAATAAAATTGATTTTGGAAACAATTAATATCTAACCTTATGAATGTAAATGTTACTATGTGGAATGGCAGTCCATCTCTATCTTTTGATCTGTTCCAGTACTAGTCAGATTTAAAGGTTTTGTTTTATTAATAATAAACTTAAGAACCAATTGTTATAGTATCACTATTTTTGATTCAAACCTGCAATCTGAGATAGAGATGGACATTCCACATACTAACATTCAAATTCTTATTATTCTCAGGTCTATTATTACAACTTGCCTTTATAGTTAAAGTTAACTTTAAGGGTACCTTTTTCTATTGCTTAAAGTTACCTTTAACTATAAAGGCAAGTTGTAATAATGCGCCATAACAATACCAAATAATTAACTAAACACCATTAACAGAACAGTTAAATAAAATATTGAAACATTTCAATACCGGTACTTCTGGGAGATAACTTGCCATGTAGGTAGATTTGTCGGGAGTTGAGCTTGTTGTGGGCTGCTTGATTTTTTGAGTTTTGAAAATAATCTCTTTCATTGTCCGAAGACGATGTCTGTGGTGGTATTGTGGAATTTTGATTACTTTTGGGGACTTGTTTCACCAAAAGTTTCGTAGGATCTCGCGTTTGTAAATTTATTTGAGTTTTCGAACGCCTTTGCTGTAATTGTTGTTGGGCCACTGCTGAAGTTGAAGGTCTATCAACAACGTGAATAACACTTTTACTTCATTCTATACATGTCGCGTGTCTCCACGCGTTTGATTATATTGCTAAAAATATAATTTATTTAAATTTTCATATTTTTAAAGTTAATTTAATATATGGGGGATTTCATGTCAAGTGAACCAACTTCATATTTTTAAAGTTAATTTAATACATACATACCCTTTTGCACCAAAAATATTTTCAATTGACAATTAAATAAACAAAAAAACTTCGTACAAATAAATTCGAAGATCTTACTAATTCCAATAGTTATATTAACATAGCTTTTAGGTAAAGTGTATTGTTTGAATTACCTATTAGCATAGGTAATAAAACTTAGTTTTTCATTTTCATATAAAAAGAAATTAACTATGCAAGCTTAGTTAATATAGCCTCGATTATTTTTTTGTGTGCAGTATTTGTCAAAAGTATTCATCCATTACTGTAATTCGCAGATTTTCGATTGATTTACAAACTCCAAAGCACAAAATATGATGAGTTAGCAGCCATATTAATTTTACAATTATTTTATAAAATTAATTTTTTATTGTATGCACATGTAAATATATTTTAATTAAAATATAAATGAAAAACAAATGTAATAGCTAACCTTTTTGAAACTTTTGTAGGTAATAATATTCAATTGCCAACTATTATTGGAAAGAAAAAATAGATACAAATAATGAAAGTCGACAACCCAAAGAACCAAAAGAAAGCAGACTGGCACGGGTTCAAAGAATTTACCGATCGTATCTTCAATGATCTCCCAATTCCTCCAACGTACACAAAGCAGAGAGGAAGTTTCGCGAAACCGTCACCGCATCAGCCGCTCGCTTCATTCCCGCTGGAAGAATATCCGTAGTGCTACCGCACTTCCCAACAGAAGCAGCGGGACTCGCAGATGAGCGTGATGACATCCGAAGTACCAACCCTGACGACCCTAGGATCGCCCAGCTGAACCGGGATATCAGCAGGTTGGTAAATGAGGACAAGCGAAACAAATGGTTGGATCATTTGAAGCCTGTCAATGGAAGGGAGACGTGCTGCTTCCTGATTCAAATGAAAAAATCTGCCTGCGTTTGGATTTGAAGCGAGATTATTATAAATATGCTGAAATTTAGCTTTATAAGTATTTTGGTGATTCAAAAATATTCCTAAAATATCAAAAATCTCATAATATTTCGGGATTTGTTAATCCCGAAAAATCCCGGGATTCTTTTTCACAAATCCCGGGATTCGGGAAATCCCGATCCCGAAAAATCCCGGGATTTTCGCGATCGGAATTTCGGGATTGGCATCCCTAATATGTACCACAACAAATTTAAGCATAGGAAGGTTAAGTAAACAAATTGAGTAGTGAAAGGGAGGCAGTATTGTTAGATCTCCAAGTTTCTAGAAAAAAAATCTATTATTAATAAAAATGAGAAGTGAAAAGGATGCAGTAAAATTTAGTTCTTTGAGTTTTCCTAAAATTTGCCCATACTAAAAAAATGAGAAGTGAAAAGAGTGTTGTTAGTTCGTCAAGTTTCTCAAAAATGTTATATTTTTAAGTAAAAATGAGAAGTGAAAAGGAGGCAATATATTAAAAACTTTACAAACCATCTCCTGAAAATTTCGAATCGAATAAAAAAACATTAGCCAAATCTCACATAATGAGATTACATACATACATGGACCATTTCATTTTTATATATACCTATAGAAGATATATACATAGATAGATATATAGATAGATAGATAGATAGATAGATAGATAGATAGATAGATAGATAGATAGATAGATAGATAGATAGATAGATAGATAGATAGATAGATAGATAGATAGATAGATAGATAGATAGATAGATAGATAGATAGATAGATAAAAAATATACATATTTCATCTGTAATTGAAAATAAACCGAATGTTTGTTGGGAATTTTCATAAAAATATACAGAATACCCATACTGACTCGAGGCTAAATTAATTCCATACACAGCGTTAAGAAATGTCGCCAATTGTCAGTGATGTCGCTGCATTTACTCATACAAATAAATACATTACCAGGTTAAATGACGTTTAAATTGTATTTTCTGCCAATTTTTACTCGTACCTGCCTTCATGCATACACACATCCATATGTGAATATTTATTGTTTTCAAAAGAAATTTAACTATTTTAAATAATTTTCTTTCTGGCAAATTTTCAGAGCATGATTGATGACAAACATACATATATGGGCAATTCCACGAGAATCGCTACCACGACTGAAAAAATATGATTTGAATAGAAGAAAAAATATAATAAAATGTTACTATGTGAAAGTATTTAGATCATATAACAACATTTTAAAGACAAAAATAATAGTTTAAACTGACTATATTTAATTTTTTAATGTTTTAGGTATGTTTTAGGCTAAAATTGTGGCGAAAACTAGGCTCCCAATTAGCTTGTAGTATGAAATGAATTTGACTCTGATTGTTTTTTTGGTATTGTCAAATTGTTTATTAAAACCGAATATATATTTTCTATTTATTTTTTTAGTTTTTGTATACATATATGTACAGAATATATGTATGTATATTGTTTTATTATAAGTGAAAAATCAATCACGTATGGTATGTCACGTACGATATTACATTTTATGTATTATAAAATCATCCAAAGATTATTTTTATTTAAATATGACGGATTGTTAAGGAAAAATATTTGGTTTAGTGAAAGAAATAACATTTTCGCATATTTCTACATGTACCTCAAAATTATATATATGGGGCATTTCACGTCAAGTGAACCAACTTTTGAAATCGATGTCTTCCGATGTCTTCCGCGATGAAATTTGCACCAATGTTAGTTCTATTGGATAGTAATTCGGACACCATTTTTCAACAAGATCGGTCAAGAACTCTCTGAGTTATAGGAGGTCAAAATTTGACATTTTGGCCAAACAGGTGTTTTTTTTATCCATATAACTTATTACCTATTGTTCTTAGCAAAATGTGTCCCAAATAGTTTAGATAGCTATTTATGCAATCTTTCGAAAAAAAAAATTAAAAAAATTTAATAAAATATTTTTGATTTTTTTTTTAAATCAAAAATATTTTTGACTTTTTTTTCAAAATGGGCCCTTTTTATTTATTTTTTTTAAGAAAGCTTAGGTCTTTTCCTAAGCGACCTATATGGTCGCTTTGTGGGATGCGAGTGGGATATCTATCAAAAAAAATATTTTGTAACTCAAGATTTAAAATTTTTGAATTTTTTTGCAAAATCAAAAACTTTGTTGATTTTTTTTAAAAAAAATGGACCCATTTTTTATTTTTTTTTTTTTGCTCAGAAGAAAGCTTATGTGTTTTCCTTTAACACCCTTTTTGTCGCTTAGTGGGATGCGAGTGGGATATCTATAAAAAAAATGTTTTGTAACTCAAGACATACAATTTTTTACTTTTTTTTAAAAAATCAAAAACCTTTTTGACTTTTTTTTTCCAAAATGGACTCTTTTTTTATTAATTTTTTTTCTCAAAAGAATGCTTAGGTCTTTTCCTTTAAAACCTTTTTGGTCGCTTAGTGGGATGCGAGTGGGATATCTATCAAAATAAATGTTTTGTAACTCAAGACAAATGTTTTTAAAATATATATATATTAGGGTGGCCCTTAATAAACGAAAGTTGGATTTTGGCCATTCTCACCCCCCAGTTTGGTGAACATTAGTAAAAAAATCATCCTGAAAAAATTTTAGGTAAATCGGTTGGGGTTAAGACGTGCCGCAAGCCCTCTGAAGTTTTGAGATGCATTTACAAGGGGAAAAAATTCATTTTTTTCAGTTTTTGTAAAAATTTTGCCATTAAAAAATTACTTTTGTAATTCAATTTAAAAGAATCGAAATGTGTACGTAATTGTCGTTCTAATGAGACATAAAAAACAGAAATCGGTTAAAAAAATTTAAAGTTATTAAAAATTCGCCAGGCCATTAACGTGTCTCAGGCCACTATAACAAGAAATGTTGGAACAAAATTAACATATTTTGAGAAATATTAAAATAAAAGCTCATTTTTACTTAAAATATGTCCATATTTACTTGTATATGAGTTTTTGTCTTCGTAGGATACCGTTAACCTATTCATAGGTATGAACAAAAAAAATTAATTTTTTTAACGGCAGTTCATCTCATTGGGATTTATTAAGAGTATAATAGGGAATTAAATCGTGAAAAAATTATGAAAATATCTCTTATAGTTTTTCCGTACCTGCGATTTAAATTTTGAAATTTTCGAGAAAAACCAATTATTTGGCAATTTTTAGGCCAATGAGCTCTATTTTCTTACTCTTATGAATTTTAAGCAAAACTTAATTAGAATATTATAATTCCAGATAATTCTAAATATACTCTGAAACTTTTACTAAAATCAAAAAACGTTAACCCTTAAATCGTGAAGGTCAAAGGTCAAATTTTTCAATATTTGGAATTTCTCTTGGAAAGATTTTGAAATGTTCGAAATGTTGTATATTTTTGGGCCGATTTTGATGAAATTTAACAAAAATATAACACAAAGCCTAGTATTTACAAAAGCAGCAGAAAAATTAAAATTAACCCTATATAGCACTTGGTGTTAAAATGACCCCAAACTTCTAAAACCATAAAAAATTATGATTTTAAAAGTTTGGTGTCATTTTAACCCCAAGTGCCATTAAGCGTTAATTTCCATTCTTGTGCTGTTATTATAAACCCTAGAGTTTATGTTATATTTTTGTTAAATTTCATCAAAATCGGCCCAAAAATATACAACATTTCGATCATTTCGAAATCTTTCCAAGAGAAATTCCAAATATTGAAAAATTTTACCTTTGACCTTCACGATTTAAGGGTTAACGTCTTCCGATTTTAGTAGAAGTTTCAGAGTATATTTTGAATTATCTGGACTATAATATTCTGAATAGGTTTTACTTAAAATTCATAAGAGTAAGGAAATAGAGCTCATTGGCCTAAAAATTGCCAAATAATTGGTTTTTCTCGAAAATTTCAAAATTTAAATCGCAGGTACGGAAAAACTATAAGAGATATTTTCATAATTTTTTCACATTTTTATTCCCTATTATACTCTTAATAAATCCCAATGAGATGATCAAAAAATTCTGAAATTTGTTTAACAAAATTTTTAAAAATTTGAAAATGGAGTTTTGAAACTGCCGTTAAAAAAATTAAATTTTTTTGTTCATACCTAAGAATAGGTTAACGGTATCCTACGAAGACAAAAACTCATATACAAGTAAATATGGACATATTTTAAGTAAAAATGAGCTTTTATTTTAATATTTCTCAAAATATGTTAATTTTGTTCCTACATTTCATGTTCTAGTGGCCTGAGACACGTTAATGGGCTGGCGAATTTTTAATAACTTTAACATTTTTTGACCGATTTCTGTTTTTTATGTCTCATTAGAACGACAATTACGTACACATTTCGATTCTTTTAAATTAAATTACAAAAGTAATTTTTTAATGGCAAAATTTTTACAAAAACTGAAAAAAATGCATTTTTTCCCCTTGTAAATGCATCTCAAAACTTCAGAGGGCTTGCGGCACGTCTTAACCCCAACCGATTTACCTAAAATTTTTTCAGGATGATTTTTTTGCTAATGTTCACCAAACTAGAGGGTGAGAATGGCCAAAATCCAACTTTCGTTTATTAAGGGCCACCCTAATATATATATATATTTTTTTTATGTCACGTACGATACCCGTATTTCGCTCGATATTTTGGACAACAGTGTTTTGAAAGAACTTATTAAGGGTACTCATTTAAACGCTTAAGTTTCCCATTTGTGCAAATGGGCAAATTTGCGCGACATGTTTCATGAACCCACCTTTTCAATTTTGTGCAAGTTTATACAGAAAATTTATATTTGTCAAATAAAAATACATAAATTCAACAAAAGCTTTAATAATTTTTTTCACGTTAATGGCCTGGCGATTTTTTAATAACTTTAAAATTTTGTAAACAATTTTTGTCTTTTATATCTTATTAGAACGAAAATTACGTACACATTTCGATTCCTTATATGTACGATATTTATCCGTCTCCAACAAATTTAAATATCTTGAGACCGATTTTTTAGTGCAAAATTCGTTAGCGTATATTGCAAAAGTGGTATGTCCCTTTTCATAAATTTAACAGAATACTCAAAAAGCGTTATAACTTATTGTTTATGATTTATAATGATGAACTATGACTATAGTTAGGAAGAAGGTGACGCACAGTGGGGGATCTGAAAAAAAAGTGGATATAAATCTGTAACTTCTAAACGAATAGCCCGATTTTAATAAAATTTCCCATGGCTATAGAGTAGGTGTTGATAAGTTTTAGTTTTGAATTAGGGCTTATAACACCAAGGTGGGCCCGAACCACAATGCCCCAAAGTAGGGCACCTCGGGTATATCAAAAATTAAAAATGATGCCAAATTTTTGTTTGCGGTCCGATTTGAAAGATTTATATATATGTGGAATGTACTAGACGAGATCTACAAAAAAATAGTTTACGAGTTGTTCGCATTTGAAAAGTAAGATTTTATTTTATTTACCCACCTTGGTCTGGTTTTTTTGCTAATAACATATCCAATTCTTTCCCGATTTTCTTGAAGTATAATTTTTTGAATTAAAAAGACATGTATTAATAATAGTAAGAAATAATTGTTTAAAAACCTCTACTGAGTCAAAAGTTATATGCATTCAAACTTAAAAAAAATAAAAAAGTCGTTTTTTCGTAATTTTTTTGGGAAAAAAGTACTTACATTAATTTTAAATTATACAGAAAATAAGAAAAAGATAAATAGTGTATTTATATTTTTCTGAAAGACAACACTTCGGGAAATATTATAAAAGCAAAATAATATCAAAATTCGTATTAGTGCGTGGTCCAGAGCCTTCCGAAGTAGACCTATTTTTTTATGTAAATTTCAACTTTAGACAATATGTTCTCTAATAGCATAGCTGCTTTCAAAAAGTTAAGACCTGTTTTGTATGTCCCAATTTGTTCTGCAATATTGTGCAAAGGGATTTCATAGCCCAGAGCGTGGTCCCTTCAATAAATAAAAAAATCCCAATTTTGGGACTTTTGACTCAGTAGAGGTTTTTAAACAGTTATTTCTTACTATTATTAATACATGTCTTTTTAATTAAAAAATATTTCAAGAAAATCGGGAAAGAATTGGATCCGTTATTAGCAAAAAACAGACCAAGGAGGGTAAATAAAATAAAATTTTACTTTTCAAATGCGAATGACTCGTAAAATATAAGAGATAATAAATAAAGCAATGTTTTTTGTAGATCTCGTCTAGTACATTCCACGTATATATAAATCTTTCAAATCGGACCGCAAACAAAAATTTGGCATAATTTTTAATTTTTGATATACCCGAGGTGTTCCACTTTGGGGCATTGTGGGGGCATTCTTATTGTCAGAGTTATATTAATAAAATTCCACTTATTAGGATCATTTTTGTGGAAGATCTTAACCCTCTGTCTCCTCTCTTTAGGGGTCAAAACTTTTGGAACATGTAAAAATGGACTTAATTTTTAAGTTTTTTTCCAAAAAATGTCCTATATTTTTCTATTGTAGAACAATATTTTCCACGAGACTATGTAAAATTTTTATATGATCCGAAAAGAGTACCTAATGCAAAAGCGAGTAAATTAAAAATTGGCTACTTAAGCGAACCTAGAAGCTAATCTATAAAAACTTTACCAAAAAAAAAAAAAAAATTTGAAATCAGGCACCACCGGATTTGTAGCTTTTATATCGAAACAAGAAATTTACGCAATTTTGATAATTTTCAAAATTTGTTGTGAGGTACCCCATATTTCCTTAATATTTCGGAAATGACAGTTGTTGTGTTCGATAGCTATTATTAAGGGCTATTGATTACAGTTTTCAAATTTTAGGCACCGCTCGATTTGCAGATTTTATAGGACCAAAAGTTAATAACATTATGTATAATATTGATACTAAATAAATGTTTATAAAATAAAGCTTTTTTCTACACAAAATTCTTCCAACATTCTTCTTGATAAAATTAATTTTTATTGCTAAACATTACAAAAGGCTCATCAATAAATGTAGAAACTATGGCCCATAATCATAGTCAAACACTAAAGTCGGTTCTTTTTAGAAACAACTTGGTACTAATGTATAATATTGATACTAAATAAATGTTTATAAAATAAAGCTTTTTTCTACACAAAATTCTTCCAATATTCTTCTTGATAAAATTAATTTTTATTGCTAAACATTACAAAAGGCTCATCAATAAATGTAGAAACTATGGCCCATAATCATAGTCAAACACTAAAGTCGGTTCTTTTTAGAAACAACTTGGTACTAATTTTATTGATAACTGTTCAATAATTGCAAAATCTCTACCAATATCTTGTAACTTAAACATTTTTTGCTTTCTGCCGAACTTTTTTACTTGGTGAAGAACAGCTGATGCTGTTGTTAAACGAGTTAATAACAGCTTCAGGTAGTTTTATATTTAAAGTCGACTTCAACGTCAGAAGTATACTTTAACATGTCTATGATAGACCTAAAGTACACTCTTGAGTAAAGTCGAGTTTAATTCTTTATATCTGACTATGATTATGGGCCTATGTATTTTTTACAAAAAATTGTAAAAAGTCGAAAATAGTCGGAAAGTCGAAAATAGTCGAAAAAAGTCGAAAATAGTCGAAAAAGTCGAAAGTTCTAAAAGTCGACTTTTTAAAAAACGTAAAAGGTCGAAAAGTCGACTTTTTAAAAAACGTAAAAGTCGAAAGGTCGAAAAGTCTACTTTTTGCTCACAAGTATTTACAAAGGAAAATGAAATAAACAGCTGATCACTTGCATGTAGTACTTGTATAAATTTACTTTGCTTGATACCAAGGCGTATTAACAAGGTGAGTGCGTCCCGACAACAAATGCAAAAACAACAGGCATTTTGTTTTTGTTAAAATGTACGGTAAATGTCAAAATCAAGACGAATTAAAATATTACTATGTAATTTACAATAACAAATGTAAACATAAATAAAGTTTGACATATAAAGTAAAACCTTGATAATCCGGACGGCGTTAATCCGGATTATTCGGTAATCCGGATATCAGTTTTCATTACATTGTGTACTCTATAATCCGAATTGATTGCATCTTTATAACATTATAATCCGGATTTCATACAAACTTTGGAAAAAACGTTTGAACAATACTCCACAAACAACATTCGTTCAATTCACAACTGACGTTGTACAGTCGTATGAGTTATAAGTCGTCTGAATCTACAATAGTTGTACAAATGTTGTTGATAATTTCTATATAAATATTTTGTACAACACCTACAACATTTTTACATATGTTTTTCGAATGTTGTATGAAAATTTAAGTGTTACCAAAAGTTCATATTTATATATAAACAAAAAAAAATTAAATTTTAGTGTAAAATAACAATCAAACGGTAACACTGAAATCAGTTGATTTATTTAATTTATGAAAAAGGATAATTTGTTTTAAATATTTGTCCATTGTTTGCATTTTTACACAATTCAGACATTAGTTTGCTATTGTTCGCTGCACTATTAATTTTACATATTAATAGACTATGGGATGTTTTGTTTTGAGATGTTTCTTTTGGCATTTTCAAGGCTTGACATGGTAAACATACGACTTTGCTAAATCTGTGTTCACAACCACAATAGTTGTATCATACAACGTACAACTCCGTTGTGAATTGGACAATTGAATGACTATTTTATCAAGCTAAATAAATAGCTTTATTTTTTTTTATTTTCTTGACTTGTAGAATTGAAATATGTTAATACCTTTTTAAAAAATGTAGATACATACTATAAATGTTCATTTTAAATGTAATCATTTATTTAAATGATACGTAAATATAATAGCGGTATTCACAATGTAGAGTACTTGGCCTGGTAATGTAGTAAAAGAGCACAATATCAAAAAAATAAAAACAAAATACATTAGAAATTGAAATGTTTGTCAATCAGAGACCAAAAATAACTGTTATTAAATTTTTTGAGACTGAAAAAGTTAGGCATAAATCAATGAATAATTTTTACGTTTTCAAATAAGAGTTATTCATAATAAATATTTTTTTTCGTTGCTCATAACTTTTATTTTCGATTTATATTTTTTTACGTTGCCTAATAAGTGTTATTCATAATATATATTTTTTTAAGTTGCTCATAACTTTTATTTTCGATTTGTATGTTTTTAAGTTGCCTAATAAGAGTTATTCTAAAAAATATATTTTTTCGTTGCTCATAACTCAAAAGAAGTTTCTTTCGTCACCTTGATTGCATTATATTAGTACATACATTGTATTTAACCTTTAAAGTCGCAAAAAATAAGCTTGGTATGAGATTGATGGTTTTTTTGTGTGTTTTTTAATTATGAAGAATTTTGTTTCACAATCAATGTTTTAGCAAACGCATTGTCCGCCAAGTTGCACCTTTTCTCAGTCAACAAAATACGCAAAGCAGAAAATGCTCTTTCAACATAAAGCCGTTTAGCCGGCAGTGCATAAACAATATGAACCAATTTATTTAAAAATTGCAAAAGTGTGGTGGTCGTTGATAATTAATTAAGTACACGTTTAATTGTTTCTTTAAATATACACCCCTATCGGCAATAACATGTGAAATTTTGTTCCCATGAAATATTCAATTCCCTCGAAGGGAAAATTGCTATCGGGAATATCATGATGAACTTTACATTCACAATAGTTGAGTTTGTTCGTAACAGCTGTTTATTGTTTATAAAATTCCATCTAAAATTTCACAACAAGGGGAATTTTTTTCACGTGAACAAAGTTGATGAACGAAAAAAGGAAAAGGGAAAATATTTCATGTGAATTGTTGATTCGCAATAGGGGTGATAGATAATTTATTCACCCCTATCGGCAATAACATGTGAAATTTTGTTCCCATGAAATATTCATTTCCCTCTAAGGGAAAATTGCTATCGGGAATATCATCATGAACTTTACATTCACAATAGTTGATTTTGTTCGTAACAGCTGTTTATTGTTTACAAAATTCCATCTAAAAATTTCACAACAAGGGGAATTTTTTTCACATGAACAAAGTTGATGAACGAAAAAAGGGAAAATATTTCATGTGAAATGTTGATTCGCGATAGGGGTGATTATAAAAAAGGAGCTTGCACGTGCTCGTAGAAATTCATGTAACAATTAATCATTTTTATATATTTGACAGCTCAAGGTTGCCAGATTTGAATATTAATAAAGGATACCACATTTGTGTATTACAATTCTCTCACCCTTATTACATACTAATTGTATTAACTTATTCAAAATTACAATATTTAATTCAATGTATTTATGTAATTTAATAATTTGATATTTTGACAAAATATTTTTAAAATCGAATCAATAAAACAAAATGATAATAAATAATCGTATGAGGTTTCATTCAGAGTCTACTATGTAGTCCCCTACGAACCCTTTCCGAAACCTTTCTACGCGGTATCGTAGATGGCGGTTGTACATTTAATGAAAATGGTTGTTGATTTGATGATGTTTGTTGATTCGGTGATGATGCTTGTGGATTTGATGATGATGTTTGTTGATACGATGAAGATGTTTGTTGATTCTATAATGATGCTTGTTGATTTGGTGATGATGGTTGTTGGTACGATGAAGATGTTTGTTGATTCGATGATGATGCTTGTTGATTTGGTGATGATGATTGTGGATTTCGCTCTGATGTGTTTGTTGAGTCATTGGGTATTTATACGGGATCTTCGATGTTTGCATATTGTCGACTGTTGTTTTCATCTCGCAGAACTATTTTTTTGTTATTGTTTTCGGGAACAAAAATGCACGTAATTGACATTTGATGCACGTAATTGATTTATGTGCCTTTTGAACACAATTCCGTTATCTAATTCAACTATATAATGGTGATTTCCAAGCTTCTTGGTAATTGTACCCGTCTTCCAAGTTGTCTCACCCTTATACAGTTGCCTGGCCATACATTTTGAGTATTGAGTTGTGTTAAACTTAGTTGGTTTAAATGCATCCAGACTTATACAGTGGGGAGCTCAAATGAGTACATGTTTCTATTTTGTGCACTTCTTATGGAATAAAAATAAAACTAATAAAGCAAATCCAAAAATTTTTTCAGTTATTTATTTTATGTTTAATATGTAACAAAATGAATTACAATTAAAAACAAAAAACATCCAGTTCTAAATAAAAAACAGACAAAACTAAAATAACTCGCATGTACTCAATTTTGCACCCCACAATAACTTTAGGGTAGAATTGCATTTTTTAAAAAAATTTTCAAAATCCTTTATTACGTAAATAAAATTTTACACGCATTGGCATATTTTCTATAAATTTTTCATTAACTTTTTTTGGAATACTCGCTCTCTCGTGCTCAATCCGCTGTTAAAGCTCGTACAAATTGGTAGGAGTTAATCAGTATTGTTTCAACCGCCAATTCACGATTCACTAAAAATTCTCAATAGGATTGAACTCAGGACATTAAGCTGATAACTGCATTAATAAGAAATTTTTCTAGGAACACCATTCTTTACGATTTTTGACGTGTGTATTGGGTCACCATCCTATTGAAAAATTACTTCTTCTGCAAGGCGAATTTATACAGGTGGTGTCGATTCTCCAACAAGTACAACACAAGGCGTATTTAACAAGGTGACAGCAGTGGCGAATTGAAATAAATACAGGCGAATTCACTTATTTTTTATATATAGAGTTTGACATACGGACGTACGGGCGAATATTTTTTATATATGTAGTTTGACATTTGTGCGTGCTATTTCTATAATCAGCTGTGCTGCCGATGGCACCTTATTAAATGCACCTTGGTACAACATTTACAAAAACTACTTGCAATTTGTTTTTGTTAATGTGGTTTAAGCTGTCAAAGTATGCCTGTTGTTTTTGATACTTTTACATTTGTTGTAGCATTCGCTGCAACAAACACAAGATAATCTGAGATCTCAAACCTCTAAACAACTAAAGTAAACATTAATCAGCTGTGCTATCAACACCACCTGGTATATAAATTCGCCTTGGTGGAGTCAGTCCAAGGTTCATTTAAGAAGGTGCCATCGGCAGCACAGCTGATAGCACGCATAAATGTCAAACTACATATATAAAAAATATTTGCCCGTATGTCAAACTCTATATAAACAAGTAAGAGAAATATATTCGGCTGTGCCGAATCTTATATACCCTTCACCAAATTATACTTTAAAATAAATTTTTTCAAATATTTTTAGGTAAACAAAATTTAACTTTTTTTTTGTAAATTGTTTTTAAAATTTTTTTTTTTCGAAATTGAAATTAAATTTTTTTTTTAAATTTTTTTCCAAATTTTTATAAAAAAGTTTTTTCAATTTTTTTTTGGAAAAAAAATTTATGACAAAAAAATTGTTTGATGGAAAAAAAATTCGGGTTTAAAAATATTTGTCCCGATTTTGACCCATTGTAGGTCCAACTTACTATAGCCTTATCTACATCGCTGCAATGGACTTTGAAATATCTATCATTAGATATCCATATTGTCTATATTAATGACTTAGTAATCCAGATATTGGTCAAAAATAGGTCAAAAATCGAGGTTGTCCCGGTTTTTTGCTCATATCTCAGCCATTTGTGGACCGATTTTGCTGATTTTAAATAGCAAACTTCTCGAAAGCATGTCTGACAGAATTATTGAAGATTTGGATCCCGAAGGTATCTGGGGTCTTCAGAAAATTGATTTCAACAGACAGACAGACAGACAGACGGACAGACGGACAGACAGACAGACAGACGGACATGGCTTAATCGACTCCGCTATCTATAAGGATCCAGAATATATATACTTTATAGGGTCGGAAATGAAAAATGTAGAAATTACAAACGGAATGACAAACTTATATATACCCTTCTCACGAAGGTGAAGGGTATAAAAATAAGTGAATTCGCCTGTATTTATTTCAATTCGCCACTGCTGTCACCTTGTTAAATACGCCTTGAGTCAGTCAAACAGCTGATTTTTTTTTCTCTTTTTGGTTCTAACAGTTGTCAAAGCTTGTTTTTATATTTAAATATCTAGATATTCTAATCGTATTAACAAAATATTTATTTTCTACACAACTGAGTAGCCCTCACCATTCAATTATCTACATTAAAGTAAGTTTTAATACAAGACGTATCAAAGTAAATTAATAAAGTAGCGACAGTACTACAACATTTACAAAAACAACAAGCAATTTTGTTTTTGGTTTAAGGTCTGAGCTGTCAAAGTTGCCTGTTGTTGTTTTTGCTTTTGGGCTTGTTGTATTTTTCGCCACAACAACCACAAGTGAATTGACAGTTCAGACTGAATAAAAAAAATAGTCAGCTGTTCTACTGAGTATACTTTATTAATTTACTTTGGATGCATTATTATTTTTTATAATTGTAGCATTCGCCGCAACAAACACAAGATAATTTGACAGCTCAAACCTCTAAACAACATTAATCAGCTGTGCTATCAACACCACCTGGTATATAAATTCGCCTTGGTGAAGGGTATAATCAAAGTAAATTAATAAAGTAGACTCAGTAGAACAGCTGACTATTTTTTTTACTTTGGTCTGAACTGTCAATTCACTTGTGGTTGTTGTGGCGAAAAATACAACAAGCCCAAAAGCAAAAACAACAACAGGCAACTTTGACAGCTCAGACCTTAAACTAAAAACTAAATTGCTTGTGGTTTTTGTAAATGTTGTATTTGTTGTAGTACTGTCGCTACTTTATTAATTTACTTTGGGTATAATAAATGAATAACTAGTACTTTTTTATATGAAAATTATAAAAAACAAACCAAATTATTGGTACAGAGGCGACACGGCAAAAAAAATATATTTGTCTCTTTCGCTCGAAACAATTTCAACTGGTTTGGTTTTGTGCTTAATAGGGTTCTATAAGTCGATTGTTCGAACAATCGACTTTTTGATGAAAAAAGTCGAAATCGACTTTTTGGTCGGAAAAAAGTCGAACAATCGATAATGTCATCACAAAAGTCAAAAAAAGTCGAATAGTCGATAAAAGTCGAAAATAGTCGATAAAAGTCGAATAGTCGATAACAAGTCTAAAAGACTTTTTAGATTGTTAAAAAAAATATTTAATTGCAACATTATACTAAAACTATTACATTAATTTAAATTAATTAATTTGGTACACTTGCATTTTTTGTAGTGTACGCTAATATAAATAATAAATAAATGTTTATAAATTAAAGCTTTTTTCTACACAACATTCTTCTAACTATTATCGCCTTGATAAATTTAATTTTTATTGCTAAACATTACAAAAGACGCATCAATAAATGTAGAAACTATGAATTTGTTACAAGAAATGGTAAAAAGTTGAAAAAATTCGAAAATAGTCGGAAAGTGGAAAATAGTCTAAAAAAGTCGAAAAAAGTCGATTTAACTAAAAGTCGAAAGTTCGAAAAGTCGACTTTTATAAATTACCAAAAGTCGAAAGTTCGAAAAGTCGACTTTTTAAAAAACGAAAAATTTTGAAAGTTCGAAAAGTCGACTTTTTAAAAAACGGAAAAAGTCGAAAGGTCGAAAAGTCGACCTTTTGTTTCAGCTATAGAACCCTACTGCCAAGGCGAATTTATAGAAGGTGACGACAGAACTACAACAAATACAACATATACAAAAACAACAGGTACTTTGTTTTTGTAAAAAGATAAGTGAACTGTCAAAGTTGCCTGTGGTTGTTTTTGCTTTTGGGTTTGTTGTATTTTTCGCCACAACAAACACAAGTGAATTGACAGTTCACTTGTCTAAACAACTGAATAAAAAAAATAATCAGCTGTTCTTCTGTCGTCACCTTCTATAGATTCGCCTTGCCTACTGCTTAACACTCGCATGTCCAAAATACACAACCAAATTCTTCTAAGGAGCACAAAGTATACAGAGGCGACACGGCAAAAAAAATATATTTGTCTCTTTCGCTCGAAACAATTTCAACTGGTTTGGTTTTGTGCTTATTTATAAAGGTAGGATCACACGATTGCCGCAATGCACCAATTTAATAAAATTTTTATTGTGCTGAATTGGGGCCCAATAAAGAAATTGTCCCAATCAAATTCTCTGCAGTCACATGATTGCCTCATTTTATATAAATTTGATTGTCGTTAATTGGCGCAAAGCGATATAGTGGCAATAATTGTCGCATTCCAGTCACACGATTGTTCTAGTTTGCGGCAACTCAGAGAAACAGCTGTTGTCTAGATGTTAAATTTTGTTTTGTTTACATAAATGTAAAAAAATCTAATTGTGAAAAAATTATTTGTTAAATAAAAAAAGAAAATTGCGTCGGCCTTAATTATCGTATAAAAAAATTAATAAAGAAATGTTAAAAGATGTATGTGGGTCAAAGAGTGGCTCACAAAAAGAATATTTCTTTTACAAAAATGAATATTGGCGCTAATTGTCTTCTTTGATTGCCGCACTAGAACACAATAAATATTGTTGTATTTTTAACTTATTTATTGGTGCATGTTGCCTATCAAGCATTCACATGATTGCCGCACCAGTGTTGCATTTGATTGGGCCAAATAAGCACAATATTGTTGTGGTTTGACATATGAGCCAATAAGTTGTGAAATCACACGCAAGGCGTATTAACAAGGTGAGTGCATAAAATCAGCTGTTTCTTAATTCGCTGTGGTTTTATGTACACTAAATGTCAAACTTTGTTTATGTTTACATTTGTTATTGTAAATAACATAGTAATATTTTAATTCGCCTTGATTTTGACATTTAACGTACATTTTAACAAAAACAAATTGCCTGTTGTTTTTGCATTGTTGTATTTGTTGCCGGGACGCACTCACCTTGTTAATACGCCTTGATCACACGATTGACGTATAAAATAGACCAATAATTGGTGCATAGCGGCAATCGTGTGATCCTACCTTAAGTTGTTTGTTTTAACGCACTGTCCAAAGTAAATTAATAAAGTAGACTCAGTAGAACAGCTGACTATTTTTTTTACTTTGGTCTGAACTGTCAATTCACTTGTGGTTGTTGTGGCGAAAAATACAACAAGCCCAAAAGCAAAAACAACAACAGGCAACTTTGACAGCTCAGACCTTAAACCAAAAACAAAATTGCTTGTGGTTTTTGTAAATGTTGTATTTGTTGTAGTACTGTCGCTACTTTATTAATTTACTTTGGCACTGTCTGTATTAAACCGCAAATTTGTGATTATTTTGTTGCTTCAGATATTATTTTTGTTATTTGCTGTAAAGCTATGAAAAATTTTTTTTAAACAATTTTCAGTTTTTTATTTTTTTCAAATCAAATATTGTGAACAAGGCGTATTTAACAAGGTGACAGCAGTGGCGAATTGAAATAAATACAGGCGAATTCACTTATTTTTTATATATAGAGTTTGACATACGGACGTACGGGCGAATATTTTTTATATATGCAGTTTGACATTTGTGCGAGCTATTTCTCGCTGGGCTCAAGGCGTAATTAACAAGGTGACAGCAGTGGCGAATTGAAATAAATACAGACGAATTCACTTATTTTTTTTATATAGAGTTTGACATACGGGCGTACGGGCGGATATTTTTTATATATGTAGTTTGACATTTGTGCGTGCTATTTCTATAATCAGCTGTGCTGTCGATGGCACCTTATTAAATGCACCTTGTGTTCTACCAAGGCGTATTTAAAAGGTGACAGCAGTGGCGAATTGAAATAAATACAGGCGAATTCATTTATTTTTTATATATAGAGTTTGACATACGGGCGTACGGGCGAATATTTTTTATATATGTAGTTTGACATTTGTGCGAGCTATTTCTATAATCAGCTGTGCTGCCGATGGCACCTTATTAAATGCACCTTGTGTTCTACTGAGTCTAGTTTATTAATTTACTTTGAATTCTCCTGTATTTATTTGAATTCGCCACTGCCAAAGTAAATTAATAAAGTAGACTCAGTAGAACAGCCCAAAAGCAAAAACAACAACAGGCAACTTTGACAGCTCAGACCTTAAACCAAAAACAAAATTGCTTGTGGTTATTGTAAATGTTGTATTTGTTGTAGTACTGTCGCTACTTTATTAATTTACTTTGGTCGCTACCAAGGCGTATTTAACAAGGTGACAGCAGTGGCGAATTGAAATAAATACAGGCGAATTCACTTATTTTTTATATATAGAGTTTGACATACGGACGTACGGGCGAATATTTTTTATATATGTAGTTTGACATTTGTGCGTGCTATTTCTATAATCAGCTGTGCTGCCGATGACACCTTATTAAATGCACCTTGGTCGCTACCAAAGTAAATTAATAAAGTAGACTCAGTAGAACAGCTGACTATTTTTTTTACTTTGGTCTAGTCTGTCAATTCACTTGTGGTTGTTGTGGCGAAAAATACAACAAGCCCAAAAGCAAAAACAACAACAGGCAACTTTGACAGCTCAGACCTTAAACCAAAAACAAAATTGCTTGTGGTTTTTGTAAATGTTGTATTTGTTGTAGTACTGTCGCTACTTTATTAATTTACTTTGGTCGCTACTTTATTAATTTACTTTGGCCACTGCTGTCAGTTCTTTTAATTCGCCTGGAGTTCGACTTGGCGCGTTTCAAGGCGTATTTAACAAGGTGACAGCAGTGGCGAATTGAAATAAATACAGGCGAATTCACTTATTTATTATATATAGAGTTTGACATACGGGCGTACGGGCGAATATTTTTTATATATGTAGTTTGACATTTATGCGAGCTATTTCTATAATCAGCTGTGCTGCCGATGGCTCCTTAGTAAATGCACCTTGGCGCGTTTATTGAATGTAATTTTATGAAATCATGGTTGGCGGTCGAGCAAGTTTCACATTATCATCATATTTAGAGGAACAAAATCGAAATATTAGTAATTCTTATTACACACAATCGTAAGTTAAAGAACATAGTATCATAGGACGTTTTTTGTAGTTGCAAAATGTAATAAATATTTCCTTTAGATTCCAGGAACAGGATCAAGTTGATGGATTTATACGCAGCAGTAAACTAATTAAAATTATAGAGACTGTAGCCGAAAATTTTATTAAAAATTGTCGGTCATCGAAAAGTCCTGAAAACATCTTTAATGCCATTGTTATTAAACTTCCATTCGTTTACTGTGATTTTTTGAATCATCCTTTGGACTTGCTGCATTTTGTAATTGAAGAACCAGTTCAGTTTGCTAACGCTGTTAAATATTGTGTGTTTGCTTTATTGCGGGATATTCTTAAAGATTTATTTAATACTGCCGACATCAACAATATAACAAATATTGATATTGAGCAAGTTCACATACTTATACGTTTTGTGGGCTTACCTCTTCAACAGGATTTGTGTTTTCAACCCCATTTAAACACGTATCCAATAGGTCTTACTGAAGTTATTGGTATACTGTCTGCATTGACGGAGCCTGAAAAAGTTGTGTGAGTAATATATGGTCTCTAAATTATTGTTCTTTTTTTTTGCATAGATATTTGTTCACTGATTATTTTGTGCAAAATTAATAAGTATTGTAATAAGTTGTAAAATTTGTACTCGATGGGGTACTATTAGAGATGCTAATCGGGACTGATTTTTGAAAATCCCGGGAAAAATTATAAGAAAGAAACGTACATAATTATGTCTACAATTGAAAGTAAATTTTTTATTTAGAAATTAATTTTTATTAGACACTAAAATGCATACGAACGAATTTTGTTTCCGACATATGCTGCTGCCGAAACATTCCATCTTTCACATTGGCAACACCGTTTGCAAATACCTGTAACAAATCTGCAAGTATTTTCCTCTTGTTCCTTCAGAAATAAAATGATCTATTTCTTTTGCAAGTTGCAAATCAACATTATAATTTTTTCGTCATTGTTATTTGGGCTTTTTACATTTATTAATAACTAGATGACCGCCCGGATTCGCCCGGTAGCTATTTACTAATGTTCTTCAAGTTTCTCCAAAAAATACATTCCCATGACAGCCGCACCGGAATGGACCGAGTTCACTCGGACAAGGGCTGTCAACTCAGCAATCACTGCTGCTACAACAACAGAAATGTGAGCAAAATATGCGTAACTAGTACTTTTTGCTCAATAATTGCCAATCCCGAAAGATTTTTGATATTTTAGGAAGATTTTTTAAGCTCCCAAAATACATAAAAAGCTAAATTTCAGCATACTTATAATACTAATCTCGCTTCAAATCCATACGAAGCCAGATTTTTTAGCCAGGGACCAGCAGGTCTCTCTTGCATTGACAGAATTATACACAAGTTTATTAATAAATTCACGTTAACTATGAACGATGTTTTTTTTTTTATTTTTTTTTATTTATTTATTTATTATCAACAACCTAGCCTTATTGGCCATAATCGGGTATAAATTTCTACTTAAAAAAATAGTTAACATTAGGTCTGTTCATTTACTTTCCCAGTAAATACTTGCAACGAGAGAATAAAATCAAAATTTACAAAATTACTCTCTTAAATTCTCAAAAATAGTAAAAAGTAAATGAACTTGTAATAGTTTGCAACGAGAGAACACTCCTTAAAATTTATGCGCTCTTGATTTTTTCTCTACTTGCGAGTTTTTGAGTTAATGAACGCTTTTCCAGTAACAATTGTAGTATAACTAGTTAGTAACAACTTTTAGTTATTGAACATAGCTATTAAAAACATTTAAATATAAATTAAATAATTATGATATAAATTAAATTATTATTATAATTAAAACTGAAATTGAACAAAGTCAAAACTTAAAGTCAACATATTCAGCCCAATCATGAATAAAAAATTCCGCGGGAGTTTGTTCCCCAGGAGTTTTTTCCCATTGAATTTGAATATGAAAAATGAGAAATGGGAAAAAATTCACGAGGAATTTTTTATTCATAATTGGGTTGATTATATTATAAAACATCATTATTAGATAATGATTCTGTAATTGATGTCAGTTTCCACTAGTAAAAAAGAAATTTGATAAAGTATATGTGTAACAGAAATAATCAGCAAAGTAAAAGAGAAAGCAAGGTACTCAGTACAACCTAGAAACTATAAGGGGCAAATATATGTATATATAAGTATTAGTCACTGAATGTCAATTAGTTGATACCACCATCAGAGATATACATAGTAGAGGGACCAACCTATATGACAAACAATGTCATCAAAAGGGGTGAATATCTAATAATTAATTACAATACTCAAATTCTAATATCATAAGTGATTCAAACAATAATCAAAACAAGTTCGAATAAATTTATGAGAGAATGATGAATTCCGGAAGGGTACTTATCACAGTCCACAAATCAATGTCTACACACTATCCGCAAATTAAACTTCAAAAGTATATACTATTTTGGCACCCCAAACAATTGCACTAGTGCAGCATGTAAATCAAACTCTAAATGGAACTCGAAACACCACGACAGCTTACTAAACAATACCATTCATGCACCACAATACCAGTACCCACGAAATGCTTGTCTACAACATGAAAAAAAACAAATACTCCAACAAAGAAATCCAGCATCTATACAATATCAAAATGCATTACCACGTCTCATCATATATTCCAAAATTTTCGTCAATAGTTCTGATCTTCTATGGGGACTTGAATCAGCATTTATGAATGAATGACTTATATCGAAATTTATGTTAATATCATTATATAGGGGTTATATTATTATGGACTGGTCGTCACAAAAGTTGGTAGAAGGATTTATTTTCATATACAACTTGTTTATTTTTTCATTTATTTTATCACATCAATTATTTGTTAAAAGACAATTATGAATGTTTGATTTAGTTTCTGAAGGGGGCCATGTATGGGTACTAGGGACAAATGTAGCCCGATTTCTGCAATACTTTACAGTAAAATTTGTGCAATATTTTATAAGGATTACCGCATAATCAACATATTGCTCAAACAGTATTCCGGGGGACAATTGTACGGGGCTCATGGACAATTTTCAATACCAAACAAACCTTATCAACAGAGAGTATTTGTTAATAATTTTAGCCAGCTGGCTCCTTTCGTTTGTGCCCATCGTGTTTACAGGCGGAAATTTTTTGTTATAAAATAAAACAATGCTTTTATATTTTGTTTTAAATATTAATATAGGGATGAAACAAACATTTTTTACAATTGTAAATTACTCTTAAACTGCCTTACCAATTTTTACACGATTGGTCTCATAGTAATGGTAATGTACGCTTTCCTAAAAATCCTTTTACCATGAACATAGCATACTCAATACAAAAGTTATAACATTTTCAGTTTTGTTATGGATTTCTCACTGTTTTAACCCTTTCGGGACTACTGGTATAATAAGTCCAAGCAATTTTCAAACGTTCGTATTTTCTTTATTTTCAATGCAATTTCATATCTAAATAACCTCTAAACCATGTTTAAGACTTAGCATATTCATTAGAGTGCTCCAAAAAAATAAAATTGCGAATTTTGACTAGAATGGTTCTATGTATTGTAAAAACTCGTTGTGAAAAATATTAGGATGATATGATAACGTTAACTGGTGCCGCAACGACGCTGAAGTTTTGAGGTGCATTTACAAGGAGAAAAAATGCAATTTTTTCAGTTTTTGTAAAAATTTTGGCATTAAATAATTACTTTGGCAATTTAATTTAAAAGAATCGAAATGTACACGTAATTGTCGTTCTAATAAGATATAAAATACAAAAATTGGTTAGAAAATGTTAGTTATTAAAAAATCGCCAGGCCATTAACGTGTTTCAGGCCACTTGAACAAGAAATGTAGAAACAAAATTATAATATTTTGATAAATATTATAATAAAAGTATATTTTTACTTAAAATATATCCATATTTACTTGTATATGAGTTTTTGTCTTCGTAGGATACCTTTAACCTATTCGTAGGTATGACCAAACAAATTTAATTTTTTTAAAGGCAGTTTTAAAACTCCAATTTCAATTTTTTAAAAATTTTGTTAAACAAATTTTAAAATTTTTTGATCATCACATGGGGATTTATTTGGAACATAATAGGTAATAAAAATATGAAAAAAGTATGAAAATACCTCCTATAGTTTTTCCGTACCTGCGATTTAAATTTTGAGATTTTCGAGAAAAACTATTTTTTTGGCCATATTTTGGCGAATGAGCCGAATTTCTTTATTGTTATGATTTTTAAGCAAAAGCTATTCAGAATATTATATTCCAGGTAATTTTAAATATAGTCTGAAAGTTTTTCTAAAATCGGAAAACGTTAACCCTTAAATCGTGAAGGTCAAAGGTCAATTTTTTCAAGATTTGGAATTTCTCATGGAAACATAGCGAAATGTTATATAACACAAGGTCTGGTATTTACAAAAACTGCAGAAAAATTAATATTAACCGTTAATAGCACTTGGGGTTAAAATGACCCCAAACTTCTAAAACCATAAAAAATTTTCAATTTCAATAGTGCTGATCAAAAATTGTTTTTTATAGGAAACAAACTTTAAAATATTAAGCCACTAAGCCACTTTGAAAAATGTTCACATTTTTGTTCAATTTGGACCACATATTTTTCAAAGGACAAAATATTTTATTTATACCTGATTTTTGCTTTAATAACGTATTTAATATTTTATTGAGGGTTTTTGAATAATAAAATTGATTTTAACCCTTTAGTGCACTTTTGATTTATTAGATTTAAAAAATAACTCGAATGATTCAGTTTATTTAATTCTGAAAAACATTAAAGATATCACCATTCATATTGACTGTGTTTTTCGTGATTTTAAAAGTTGAGGTTAATTTTAACCCCAAGTGCTATTAAGGGTTAATTATAATTTATCTGCAGTTTTTGTAAATACTAGACCAAGGCGTATTAACAAGGTGAGTGCGTCCCGGCAACAAATACAACAATGCAAAAACAACAGGCAATTTGTTTTTGTTAAAATGTACGGTAAATGTCAAAATCAAGGCGAATTAAAATATTACTATGTTATTTACAATAACATAAACAAAGTTTGACATATAGTGTACATAAAACCACAGCGAATTAAGAAACAGCTGATTTTATGCACTCACCTTGTTAATACGCCTTGTACTAGACTATGTGTTATATTTTTTTTAAGTTTCATCAAAATCGGCCGAAAAATAAATAACATTTTGCTATCTTTCCATGAGAAATTCCAAATATTGAAAAATTTGACCTTTGACCTTCACGATTTAACGTTTTCCGATTTTAGAAAAACTTTCAAACTATATTTAAAATTACCTGGAATATAATATTCTGAATAGCTTTTGCTTAAAAATCATAACAGTAAAGAAATTCGGCTCACTCGTCAAAATATGGCAAAAAAAATAGTTTTTCTCGAAAATCTCAAAATTTAAATCGCAGGCACGGAAAAACTATAGGAGGTATTTTCATACTTTTTTCATATTTTTTTTCCCTATTATGTTCTCAATAAATAACAATGTGATGATCAACAAATTTTGAAATTTGTTTAACAAAATTTTTCAAAATTTTAAATTGGAGTTTTGAAACTGCCTTTAAAAAAATGTATTTTTTTGGTCATACCTGCGAATAGGTTAACGGTATCCAACGAAGACAAAATCTCATATACAGGTAAATATGGATATATTTTAAGTAAAAATATACTTTTATTATAATATTTATCAAAATATGTTAATTTTGTTTCTACATTTCTTGTTCTAGTGGCCTGAAACACGTTAATGGCCTGGCGATTTTTTAATAACTTTAACATTTTTTAACCAATTTTTGTCTTTTATATCTTATTAGAACGACAATTACGTGTACATTTCGATTCTTTTAAATTAAAAAAATTTTTACAAAAACTGAAAAAATTGCATTTTTTCCCCTTGTAAATGCACCTCGAAACTCCAGCGTCGTTGCGGCACCAGTTAGCGTTATCCTATCATCCTAATATTTTACACAACGAGTTTCTACAATACATAGAACCATTCTAGAGGGGGGACGGCCTGTACCTAGAAAAAAATTTTCGTCCATACAATCTTGGAGCACTCTAATATTCATGCAGCTTGGCAATGAATTTGCAACATTGTTGAAATTTGAGCAGTTTGGAAGAAATAAATCTAACTTCTAAACGCTTAGTCCAATTTGAATGAAATTTGACATGCGCAAAGAGGAAGTATTGTCGAGTTCCATTATTGAGTTTGGTCCCACCAGGGGCGTGGCCAGGCTCGTATCTATCAATTATCTCTTATAGCTTAGAAGATCTTTGTATTTGAAAATTAAATTTTCAACATTTTTACCCACTTTACTCCAGATTTTTGATATCAGAGGGTCCAAATATTTCTCGAATTTCTCCATTTTTTAGACTAGTATGCCAGTAGATCATATTGGTCTTCACTTGGTATCGAAAAGTCTACAAAGATGATATGCTCAGGCTGCAAAAACGCTTTGTGTTATTAGTGTTTTGGACCATTCCACAAATTAAATCCCTAATTACATTTATAAAATGCTATAAATAAGCAAATAAATGTGTACTTTCATCTAAATTTAATAATATTCTGATGTTTTATTCATTTTTTAATTTCGAATCATCCATCAAGAACACTGATTGGGATTATATGTATGTTCCACGCAAAATTCTTATTGGGATTATTTGTCCCAGGATAAAAAGAACGATTTAAGGACTTCTTAGTATGCAGCACATAATAATAAAAATCCCGAAGTCCCGAAAAATCCCGGGATACCGGGATTTACATTTTTAAAATCCCGAATTTGTAAAACCCAGTCCCGTTTGTCATCCCTAGTACATACATACATACATTTTTAAATTTTATGTTTTCTCATGGATTATGATTGCAAGAAAATTCTAAGATTTATTTGCTGAAGAATTTTACAAAACGTATTATAATTTTCATAAATCAATTTTCAGCATACAATCTGTGTGGTATTGCTCTACTGGTTGCGAAAGGAATAAAATAAAGGCTCTTTCTCAGGACGGTAAGAATTAATAAAAATAAGTATATATTAAGAGATAACAATTATTAACTTTCAACAAAAGTTCCTAATTGTACAAATTGCAGGCATCCTATGAGTGAATACCCAAAGTTACGGCAAACACAAAATTGCCATTTACTTCGTATATTACCTGCAGAAAGCATAGAACCACCTCTCAGGATTAACAAATTATTTCGTGCTTTAACTGTACGAGTGTTGGATCACGTTTTTGATTGCAAATTGGTACTAGGAGATCGTTATTTTATAATTGGCCATTACAGCTTCATTTCTCAAAGACAAGAATTTGAAGCATGGAATCTGACTACAATTTAGAATCCATAAGAGAAATATCCGAAAGTCAGTTAGAAGCTTTGTTAAGATTTGATAGTCCTCCTGAAACACCAAACGAACAGCCAAATCACATAACACTAAGTGGAGGCTATATTCAAGAAGACTACAATAATAGTAAATTTGAAGATGATGGTTATTCGTATAATAGTTGTATTCTGCATAATCGAGAGCCGTTCGTCTCTCAATTAGATTCCGAAATTGATTTTTCAACTTTTCATCACCACTCTTCAAATTTGCAGTGGCGATTATCTGCTTTAAATACACAACACAATGAGAATGATGATTCCATTATTGTAACCACATCATGTACGGATAAAACGACATTGGATCCTATTGAAATTTCGGACTTATCAATAGGGGATAATAATAAAAGTCATGCAGTTGATGAAAACTTTTTGGAGTTTGATATAATTGAGAAGAGTTCTCCCATTAAACTATGTAATTCACCTAAGCAAAATATAAATTTAGAATCTGTTAAAGACAATACAGGCTCACAAACTTGCTCTCTGGTCAAGAAAAGTCTTGGTAATGATTTTGAGGAAATAGATACCATTTTCCAAAAAATTGATTTTGAAATTATTTCAAACTTGGAGGAATCATATTTAAATGAAGTGTATGACCAAAATCGGATTCAAACACAGGTATTTAATAACAAAAAACAGTTGGAGTTAGTGCATTAAATGTTGCGTGCTGATTTTGTACTTCTTAATATCAGTTTAGTAATAGTGAACTATTCCTTCACTACCTCAAAAAACTTAAGTGATACCCAAAAAATAGTGATGAAAAATATGTAGAAAACTCCCCACAACTGCTTTACCCAAAGTGCCTCAAATACTTTTTACTGCATATAATCAACGTTAATTAATATACTGTACAATTTTGATGTTTATATGTCCTTTAAATAATAATGTGTTGTTTTTCTGAGCGTTTTGAGTGGACGTTTTACATGTATTTTGTTTTTGTTACAATAACAAAACACATGTTAAATTTCCACTCAAAGTACTCGTTCGCTATAGAAAAACAGCACATAAGTATTGATAAGTTTTTGAATAAAACTCACTCAGAAATTTAAATTTACTCATACAGAAAAGAAAAATCCATCAATGATTTCTATTTTTCAAAGCAAAATATACAAATTAGTTTTTGTATAAAAATATAAAAGTCCTTCGTATTTATCAGAATTATGTTAAATGAAACAAAGTTTATATATTTTTAAATCAGATCGACAAAAGGTAATTTAGACATCCCTTATCATTTTTAACACGTAATTACAAAATATATTATTAACACGTTGGCGGTCGCCTTATATTAAAAAAAACTTACCAGTGTACCAAACATTTTTTGGTTTGAAAGTTTATATTAAATGTGACCCAAAAAATTCGTGTGAACCACATGGCAGCGAATGTGTTAACTTAATACCCCGACATGACAGTTGGAGATCTAGAATTTCGCGGAGACCTGTAAACGTTTTTCAGTTATTTCTTAACATATATGATGTGCAACTTCAACGTTGTGGGAGTAATGTCAAGTGGTCCAATTTGATAACCAGAAATAGCGCTGTGAATGAACTTAACGTAATGTTCGGTGCCCAAATTGACTTCAAGTGATTTGACTTGAATTTGTTTATCTTTATTTTAGGCCCTTAGGGCCTGGCTCACTAAATGTGAACGAACATTTTCTTTCTTATTTTATATTGAAAACAATAAAAAAAATCCTAATTATTTGTTGCTTTCAATATAAAATAAGAAAAAATGTTCGTTCGCATTTAGTGAGCCAGGCCCTTAAACCTTAGGTGTAAGCCGGAGACACCTACATATAGTGTAGTGTTTATAAAAAACCGACTTTTTAACAAACCGGTTTGTCGGTTAACCGAAAATTGTCATTTTTTAGAAAACCGGTTTTTCGGTTAACCGACTTCGAAAAAACCGGTTAACCGACATACAGTTATGGACATATAAATGACACACGCAAAAGTAATCCTCCTATCAGAAAATGCTATAAATTTTTCGATTGGCCCCTAATGTCAGTTCTGTTTTGACATTTGTGTAGTAAACACATGCTAAATACACTTTAATAAACAATGTTACGCTACACTGCTCCAGAACGCGGAATATTGCTGACTATTTATTAGACCAATAATCGAAGATGATTTTTCATCAAAAATAATCTTGAGTGATGAGGCCCATTTCCATCTTAGCGGGTACGTAAATAAGCGAAATTTACGCTTCTGGGGCACTGAAAATCCGCGTGTAATCCACGAAGAGCCATTACACCCGCTCAAAGTCACTGTATGGTGTGCTGTTTTCGCTGGAGGAGTCATCGGAACTTTTTTCTTCGAAGACGTCGCGGGCCAAACGGTTACTGTGAATGGTCAGCGCTACAGAGCAATGATCAACGAGTTCTTTTTGCCGCAGCTTGATGAATTGAGATTGGAAAACATGTGGTTCCAACAGGACGGTGCAACGGCACACACTGCACGTGCCACAACCGATATGCTGAAGGATGCATTTCCCGAGCGCCTAATCTCCTGTTTTGGCGATTTTCTCAGGCCAGCAAGATCGCCTGATTTGACTGATTTTCCAAAGTTGTATTACTTATCTTTAAAATTAATGAAAACAAACAAAAATTTAAATTCATTAATTTAAAAAAATTTCTTTATTAAGAAAAAAAAAACACCACTGCAATCAGCTGGACACATAAATGGTATGCCATACCCAAAACAAAATGCCAAAAACTAGTTTAAAATATGGGTCGCAGGTGCGAAGATGTTATCAAAAACAAAGGCTACAGCACTAATATTAATAGTAAAATATTTGTATATACCAAAAAACCAACAAATGCAATATTAAATTGATTTTTTTTTCTCTTTTTTAAAAATTGTGCCATTTATGTGTCCAGCTGATTTCAGTGGTGTTTTTATTCTTAATAAAGACATTTTTTTAAATTAATGAATTTAAATTTTTGTTTATATTTTAAAGATAAGTAATAAAACTTTGCAAAAACCAAACAAATTTTTGTTTGTTAATAGTATTTACGATATAGTAGCATAAGAAAGAACTTTTGGTAAAATGTGCCATTTATACGTCCATAGCTGTACATGTGAAGAAAACATAAAATGTAAAATAAAGTATACACAACTTTAAAATGTGTAATTTATTCTGAAAAAGTTTTTAAGTAAACTCATCATCCTCTACTATCTAGAATCATTGTAATTCTTAAAAAGTTTTATCTAAAGAGGTTTATAGTGTAAATCAGCAGTTAAGGTTGCACCAAAACACGAGATTTATTGATTTTAGTCCCAAATTTTAAAAACCGGTTAACCGAGTGATAATAACCGGATAAACCGGTTAACCGAAAATCAACATTTTAAATTAACCGGTTCGCAAAAAAACGACATTTTGAAGAAAACCAGTTTTTCGGTTATCCGGTTTATAAACACTAATATCATGACATAAAATTCGAAATTGATTTTATTATTGATTACGATTCACTACATCATATTACATATCGCACTGGTACCTCTAAAGAGAGTGAACTCAAAATTTAATAATTTTCAGTAGAAGCAAGAAACAGTTTTTTTTAATACATTACAATGAAATTTGAAGACTGATACAACTGTATTTTTTGGCGAAAGAGTAGAGGAAATGATAGCAGATTTTTACAGTACATCGATTTGTTGCAAAAAGTGAAAATTTAAAAATTTTGAGTTGATGCTCTTTAGAAAAAAAATGTTCACAATTTTTGTTTATGACAGGGGCTACAACTTTGCCTCAGAGAGTAAATCAAAATTCCGAACTGCTTGCAAGATATGAGCCTGAGAAAATTATCACTTTTTTTGCAAAAATTAAACCGAGGCCCCAATCTTTGGGGCCTCATAAAAAAGAGCATGACTTTGGGCAAAACTGGGAGACATGGGTATTTTTTGTTTTGGTCTTTTATTACGTAGTGGTGTCCGTATATGGTTATATTTCCATGACTTAAAAAATTACACACAGTAATAGAAGTGAACAATTTCGCACTGTCACTAGCTATTAGTGGAAACTGAATATTTAGTGCACTACCCCCAAATCTGATAAAAAGAAATCCAGAATAAGTACAGAATTTACGTCCAGCTTAAATATTTTCAGTACCAAACACAATCAGAATATAAAACGAGCTTAATAAACTCACATCCAGCTCCCATAAGAAACCATCATCCGGTAGATTGCAGATCAAGCATTTCACGGAGTTCATTTCATAAAGACGAATTTGTCGAAAATATTGATCATGTTCAATTGCCCGATATATTAATGCGAGATGATGACCAAGAAAATAATATTGGTACAAACATCTGCCTGTCACTTGATAAAAATCTTGATGTCAACTTCGATCAAATTGACGATATTTTTGAGACACTCGATTTTGGAGATATTTCGGATCATTCCCGTTCTATTCAAGGACAGATAGAATATGTATTAATAAAATATATTCTTATAACTTTAATTTAATAAAATTATTTACTTATTTCAGTCTCAAAACCATGTACCATCTACTCAAAACCATTCCACAAATTTTAAAGCACCTGAAACACATCCGATACCATTTACAGTTAGACAACTGCATGAAATCGTAAAAACTAAATATTCAGATTTTGCTTTTATTTATGCCTTGAGTTGTCAGTTATGTCAAGATCGCGTACCTATGGAATGTTTTGTGACATTAAAAATGGCTCTACTTCTTAGTCTCGTTTCTATAGGGGTAAGTTAACTCGCAAATTTTGGAATAATGTTAATATTGTTTTAATAAAATATTTGATAGAATAATGTAGATCGTCATCCAATACCTATTGTCGCTATGACAAATGATACATACATGACCGATTACCTCATGACAAATATTGGACAGCTGGGATCACGATTCCTAGGTCCAGTTGATTGTGTAAAATCTTCATCTTCTCATAATTGGATTGAAGCCGATCCTATAATATTGGCTCGGGGAGGTGTATACTATGCAGGGGATTGGACTCGTTTAAAATTAATAAGAACCGATACCATTTTTAAAAACATCGAATGTTCTAGCGGCACATTAGGGACATCTAACCTAGATACGGCTATATGGACTCATTGGCGTTCATTTAAACATAGTGCTAAAGAACAAAAAATGTTTAATAAGTTTTTAAAGTATGTATGTCTGTCATATATTTGAAGGACTCAGTGTAAAATCATGCTAAACCACAAGTTTTTGAAAACTGATTTTTGTTATAAAATATATTTGTATCTGGCTTTCATTTTAAAATTTTTTTTTGATTGGAAAAATGGAATATACAGTGCCGAACTTAAGTATTGGCACAGGATGCTCATTGTACTTTAAGGTCTATTTAGAGGCAGTATTGTAGAGATTTTTAATAAAAAAATATATTTACCAGATAGACTGTTGAATTTCCTATAAAATATAACCAACTTCATTTCAACAATTTAATACCACTATTTATTAATAACAAAACAACATAAAAAATACTTCATTTCAATGAACAAAATTATTGGCACACTTCATAAAAAGCTAAAAAAAACATTTGATTTAGGAAGCAACATTGCAAAATTTAGTATATAGTTGCAAGTGATTTTTGCTTTATAACTGTCTCGAGTAGCTTAGGCATGAATCCACCAACTTGTTTGTGATATCTGACCCAATACTTTGCCATTCTTCAACTAATTCCTTTTTCACTCGCTTATCTAGCTCTTCCCACAGAGGCTCTATTGGGTTGAGATCCGGAGATTGTGGAGGGTGTGGTAGGGCATGCGAAATATTGTATGAAAGACACATACGTCCAGTATAGGCCGTACTTTTGGGGTCATTGTCATTTTGAAAAGTGAAAGAAAATGGTAAAATTAATTTTTCTGCACTTTTTCTGAGGTGTATCCATATATTTCACTTTGTCCATTATTTCGTCAATGAACACCAGCACTCCAACCCCTGCAGCGGACATACAACCCCACACAATTACCTCTCCAGCACCATGTTTTACTGTTGAAGCAATATTTTGTTTTTCCAGCTCTTTATTGGGTTTTCTCCATACCGTTTGACGGCCATCAGAGCGAAAATTATTAATTTTGCTTTCATCAGAGAGTAGCACTTGGTGCTAAAAATCATGTGGCTTACGTAAATTCCTAAACGGCTAAAACGCTTCTTTTGGTTCACAGATGAAATAAATGGTTTACGTCTAGCAATACGACAACTATAGTTTGTCTTCTGGAGCACTCTTCTGGCTATTGCTGCGTGAACTTCTTTCCCAAACTTTTTGGACATAACTTGACCTTTTTGATTATATGGCAGCATTTACGCTCACTTAAGGATCTAGGACGACCTGTATGTTTAGCACTTTCAATTGTTGATGCTCCCTTAAAACGTTGCACGATACTCCGAATTGTAAAACGGCTCCTTTCCATAATCTACAATCTCAGCATACGATTTTCCTTGATTGTGCAAGTGAAAAATGATTTTGCGCTCAGATTCATTTGTTTTCTTTTTTTGTTAGCTATTTTCAGCAAAATTGATAATTATTGTGCAAATTTTTTACAAATTGACATTAACAGTTTTAGAAACGAAAACTGTTAAATAAAAGAAGATAAAATGGCATTTTCTATGAACAAAAACTGGATAGATTGATAAAATTTGAAGAATCTGGTTAAGTGTGCCAATAGTTTTGTTCGACGGAATTGGGGAATTTTTCGTCTTTTTTGCAAAATTGTTGAAATAAAGTTGGTGGTATTTCGTAGGAAATTCATCAATCTATCTGACAAATATATTTTTTTTATTAAAAATGTCAACAATATGGCCTTTAAATCGACCTTAAAGAACAATGAGCATCCTGTGCCAATACTTAAGTTCGGCACTGTAAATGGTTTTTCAATAAGATCGCTACAAACGTTTTTTTTTAAATAACACTAAAACGGTTTTGGATATCAATGAAATTCTTTATTCCTGTGAAAGTTCGTTCGATGCCATTATGTATGGAACTCGATTTCTTTTGCATGGCCACCACGGGCACGCTTACAGAAGTCCAGAAGCTGAACCCAATTTTCGACGGTTTTCAAGCATAAATCGGCCGATAAGGCCGAAGTTCATCAATCGTCGCTGGCTTATTGGCATTGACCATAGACTTGACGTAGCCCCACAGGAAATAGTCTAACGGCGTCAAATCGCACGACCGAGGCGGCCAATCGACTGGACCATTTCGTGTGATAACACGTTCTCCAAACTTGGTTTCCAATAAATTGATTGTGGCATTCGCTGTGTGGCTTATGGCGCTGTCCTGTTGGAACCACATGTCCTCCAAGTCCATATCATCCAATTGGGGCCAAAAATATTCTGTTATCATTGAACGGTAGCGATTCCCATTCACAGTAACGTGCCGGTCTTGGTCATCACGGAAGAATTACGGCCCAATGACGCCGCCGGCACATAAACCGCACCAAACCGTAATTTTTTCGGGATGCAATGATGACTCATGGAGTACGTGTGGATTGCTGTCTGACCAATAACGCATATTTTGCTTATTAACGAAACCATTCAGCCAGAAATGAGCCTCATCGCTGAAGATGATTTTTCGCTCTTAACGTTGAGGCCACTGACTCCGAATTACGTTAGTAAATTTTAATAATTTCGACTCGTTGTTGGCTCGCATATCTTTCCATCATGAATTGGCAAACCTTACTGAAGAGAAATGTCAGAAGAGCGTCAAAAAATATGGCGTTTGCTGTCCCTATCGGTCTATTATATAGCGTCCCTGTTGAAAACTCCTTTAGAACTAAAGGTAGGGTCACACATGACAAATATTTGACGAAAAAGACGTAACCACTAAATAAAATACATTTGAATTCTTTTATTTATTTGAAAAACATATTTTACTTAGGATGATTCAAAACTAAAAAATTAGTTTTATTTTATTTGATGCTGTTTGATCTTATAAAACACTTGTCAGAGTAAACACGTCAAACAAATTTGTGCTAAAAAAAAGTGGTTACGCTTTTTTGAGCAAACATAAGAAACATAACTTACTATACAACTAATACATAAATACATGGTAAAAACCGTTTCCAAATTGAAATTTTTTTAAACAATTTGTTTTTTCGCTAAAACATTGTGAATATGTACATAAAAGGAAGCGAATGCGAACATTCCTTACATCCCTACTTGATATCCAATGAAAATTTTGTATTTTTAGAACTATGTATTTCTAATTTTGTTCTGACCAATATGCAGGCTTCACAGGAAAGATGTTATTAATAGTAATAAACAGTAATACTTCAAAGCTAAGAATTTCGATTTATTTAAAAATAATTTTGTTTTTCATTAATACATTTTTATTAATAGTTACACTGTTATATAAGCTGCTAACTATACGAGTTCAAAATAGAACTTGTAATATTTTGCAACGAGAGAGCACTCTTTAAAATTTATACGCTCTTGAATTTTTCTCTACTTGCAAGTTTTTTGAGTTAATGAACGCTTTTCCAGTAACAATTGTTACTAACTAGTAACAACTTTTAGTTATTGAACATAGCTAATATTTTGATTTTACACTAAGTCCTAGCAAATGTTTATTAATAATAATAAAAGCTACATATAGTATATTTAGGCTCATTGTTCCAATCAAAGATAAACACACATAGATCGGAAACTGTAACAATGTATGTATTTGGAAAAATAAGTATGTGAAAACAAAAACACGTATGTGTGATTATTTCTAGTTTCCGATCATGTGTGCCAATATAAATAAAAATACTCATATTTTATAAAGTAACAAAAAAAAAAAGAAAAACGTTAGCACAGTTCAATATATCAATGTTTTAATAAATCTCATTTTAGGTGAGGGATATGTACATAAAAAATAAAAATATATGTAGGTATATGCTTTGGATTTATCTTACTTTGTTCTTTAAAAATTTCAAAAAATTACAAAAACAAATAACATTGGATTTTGAACATTTCCAAAAATTCATATGAAAATTGTATTTCTATCATGAAAGCATTTTTTTAAACAAATAATGTAGGCTGAAGAGGACTATCTAAAGATAATAATATCCATCAAAAGCATCTTAAATCAATAAGATCGGTTCATAAAATACGACTATTTAAAGTTACAGCCCATGTAATTTTGTTGATTTGAACAAAATTAAATTTAATTTAATTGCGAATAAAAAACCAAGGTCAACAAAATTGTGTTTTTTCTTTTGGATATATTGAATTTGAATATTTTTATTTATTTTGGAACGGTATGCCAAAATATACGCATAGATTGTAGAAATATATGGTGAAATAAACGCAACCACTATTTTTAGCGAATTTTTATTTTAAGTGCTAACAATGACAAAAAGTATAATTTATAGTAAACAAATATTTCTATAAAAGCAGGACCAATATATGTATAGTATATTTATTAGTGGGCACGGTTATGTCATCAAATATTTAACAAATCAAATAACTACATATATGTACATTAGGGATATAACTATTGACAATTTTTGCAAATATGCCAATTGGCATAGCATAGTCGAATAGAGCATTAAAAAATATAAAAAACCACGGTATTATTTTTTCGCGGTTGTTAAAAAAGTTCACGCACCAAACGCAATAAAGTTTTTCATGAAATATTTTCAAACACAATATATTTTATTTTAATAATAACTGCGGACATACTTTAAAATATAATTTTTAAATAAGGGAAGTGTCCCTCACACTTGGAAAAAAAAAAAAAAATAATTTATATAATTTTTCAGAGAATCAGAAGTTTGGTTTATTTTAGAAATTGGTGTTGGTGTGTGATGTTTTTGATTCCAAATGACCTAAAAAATGATTTTCATTACTTATACAACATTGGCCATCACGTGGTGGTATGCCAAAAATTTCGTCAAAATTAGTTATATGCCTAATGTACATACATATAGTTTTTATTTTTTTTAATAAAATTTATTTTAGAATTTTTGGTATACCAATTTTTGTTTCCGAGGACAACCATGAATCATTAGTGGATTATACTTTGGAACAAGCTTCAGTAAGGATTTTTGAATCAACCTCTGACCATTTATCTATTAATGAAGATGACATGCGCAGTTTTCTCGTTTATGTATCACAAAATAATGTAGATTTATCGCCAGAAGCGGCGCTTTTGTTAAAAAACTATTTTGTGACTTCGCGATCGTCTAGGCAAGGTAAGATACTAAACTTCTAAGTTACGTTAATTTATTGAGACTTTTTATCAAAAACAACAGGCATTTTCAACAAAATATTTTTTATTATTATTTTATTTACTTACTGCATACAAATAAAAATAGATACAGGCACCTTATTAAAGGTATTTACAGACGACAATACTCTGTATTAATACATTTCAGATTTAAAATGTTATTTGTCTAGAAATCATTTCCTGTTTACAAAGTAGTATTCAAAATATTTTAAATTACACAGGCCAACTAGATTATACTTTTGAGCTGCGATGAATTCAAATCTGACTTCAGAACTTGCCCATCACATCAGATTTTTGATTCGCAAAATAGAAGAAACACCGTTTTCCCCCATATTAGAGACGTTATAACAGTGCGAATTTACCTTTATTTATACATTGTGTATTCTAAAAGTTTTTCTTCAGACTTTATGTTAAGATATCTTCGGATTCAGCGCAACTTAAACCATTAAAAAAGTAGTTTTTAAACAATTCAAAAACTTTTTATTTTCGTATTTATCGGACATGTATATATTTTTAGAAATACAAATAATCCCAATTAACACGAAGCCTGGTTATGCGTTAACTAATAGTTATACTGTCGGTTAAAATTATTTTTCTATGAAAACTGTCAGTATAACTATTAGTTAACACATAACAAGACTTCGTGTTACTGGGTGTAAGGCTAATAATAAATGTAGAGTATTATTATTAGCCTTACACCCATAGAAAAATAATTTTAACCGACAGTATAACTATTAGTTAACGCATAACCAGGCTTCGTGTTAATTGGGATTATTTGTATTTCTAAAAATATATACATGTCCGATAAATACGAAAATAAAAAGTTTTTGAATTGTTTAAAAACTTTCATGAATAAAAAAAAGTCATTTGCATTTTTGTTTATGTGACGTTATTGTATTATGATTCATACGTTTTTGACAAATATTAATACGCAGTATTGTTGTCTGAAACTACATTAATAATAAATGGGTTTATTTTCATTAATATTTTTTTTATTTCCAGATTGTCTAACTAAACAATCCTATGTAATTCTTAAACAATTTGCCGAGTCTTTTGCTAAACTTTCCATGCGCAAAGAGGTTTCATCGGATGATGCATTAGCGGCTATAATATTGTGTGAACATTTTATTGAAAATGTTTTTAGCTCTACTGACAATCCTCCACCACATTTTGGTAATTTTACTTTCGTTGGCGCAGTTGATAAATATTGTATACAGTTTAAAGAATGGCTGAATTCCTATTTAGAGAAATGGGCAAAGGAATAATTTGTTTACATACATATGTATATAGTTGGTGAGTGAATTAAATATTGAAATAAAAAATATTAAAAAAATGTATCATAATGATGATTTTGGTATATTGGCATTTCCACCGAAAGGTCCACCGAGACCAAAAATTAAGTCTTTGAAAACACTTTGTTTTATCATATTTTCATAGGGAAACAATCAAATTTAAATTATGTAAAGAAATTTTCCATTTATTCATAACCCATTTCGAGATATCCGAATCCAAAGTCGCCCAAAGGCAAATTTCTGATTTGAAATTTGGTTTTTATACAGCAAGACAAGTCTTATAATTATAGTACAGGAATTTATATGTGGAATTGGATGTTATAAAAAAATAAAAACTTAACATAAGGTGAACAATTTAAATTTTAAAATAATTAATTAATTAAAAACAATTAGTTACAAAAAAAGTATACAAAAACTTCGTAAATTGCATCGCCTTGCTGTTTATTTGTTGGACTTGTGGAAGTAGGTTCCAAAGACGTCGCAATAATAAGGAACTGCCATTTTTTCCCCTGGGGGACCTCGTAGAAGACGGAATAGATATTCAGGTTGTTGAGTGTATATGCAGAAATATGAGAACTATTATTTTAAGTAAGTTGTCAAAAGATACACCAAAAAGTAATTTTGAGAAAGAGGAAACATGGTCACGTTGTCTCAATTCGTAAACATGTCTGGTTATGTTGTTAAATAGGACGTTGAGTTTTGTTTTGCTCACTGAGTCACATTTTGCAAATAGTTCACATCCATATAAGTCATGGAATCAGGTAATTAGAATTCTTATTCTTAACGGTGTATATAATTGAGTTATCCAAAGTGTTCTTAGACCCCTTTCACACTAGGCAATTTAATTGCGCAAGTCTCTCGTGTTTGTCGATGACAGAGGTAATGTCGGGTTAAAGAGAAGAAAATTTTACATGCTGTTTTATTGTTGGGCAAGAGACTTGCGCAACTAATTGCCTAGTGTGAAAGGGGTCTTAGTTTTAAATACGTTTGGGCAACAAGTGATTGGATGTGGTTAGACCAGGAGAGATTATTATTAAATACTAGTCCAAGGTTTTTAGCTGATTGAAAAATCGCAATTTTTTCGTTATTGATTTGAATATCATGTTCAATGTTTGGCTTCATTGTTTTGTTATGAACTAGTAGGCATTTTGATTTTTGTGGATTTAAACAAAACCCATTTTTCATAGCCCAGGAATGTATCTTATCCAAATCCTGATTGATTTTATCAACATTTTCATGGATCGAGCTGACGGTACTACTGAGATACATCTGTACACCATCAGATAGTTGCTGAGGTAAATCATTAGCGTATAAAGAGAAGAGAAGTGGTCCAAGAATTGATCCTTGTGGTGCGCCACGTTTAAGTTTCAGTGTTTTGGAGTATACATTATTTAGGAAAAGTGATTGAGTGCGATCCATTAGATAAGAAAAAAGGAGTTTTATAGATGTTATTGAGAAGTTAAAGAGGTGCTTCAGTTTGGTGCATAATGTGGTGTGGTTTACTGTGTCAAATGCCTTCGAGTGATCTAATAGTATTAGAAAGTTGAGTTTTCCAGAATCAAGCTCACATCGTAATTTTTCAGCTACATCAATTAGAGCAGATACACAGCTGTGGTTAGGGCGAAACCCAGATTGTTTTGCAGACATCAGATTATTATCAAAAATGTATTTACTCATTTGTGTATACAAAATTTTCTCGAATACTTTCGACAGATAGCATAATATTGCAATTGGACGAAACTCGTTACTGGATTTCGGAATGGGAATGATCTTAGCGTGCTTCCATTTAGTGGGAAAACAACTCGTGGTGATTATAGTATTAAAAAAGTGATTAAAGAAAGGCAATAACAATGGCAGAATGATCTTTATAATCTTGGGGTGTATATTGTCGTATCCGACAGCGTTGGATTTCACGGCATGAAAACAGGATAAAACATCGGATTGAGTAAAACATAGTCTGTACCGAAGTAGTGTTATTGTACATTTCCGGAAATTTCAGAATTATTATTTTTTGGTAGTGAGGGGAATTTGGATCCGGATTCACAGCTGAATAATTAACGTTATTTTTACTTCCAATGCCAATATCTCGAATAGCTTTCCATGTTTGTTTAGCACCAAGTGCAGAACTAAATAGTAATCACACTTAGCTTGTTTTATTAAGTTGTTGACTTTATTTCTTGCTACACGAAAGGCCATTTTAAATTCTGATGTTTTAAAACGTTTCCATCTGGAGTAGGCCATGTCTCTGTGTTCTATGGTCTTTTTGTTATTAACAGAGAACCATGGCTTATTTTTTGTAATAACATTTTTAGTAATTAGAGGCACTGTGTCATCATATAGTTTCAGTATATTTTCATCAATAAAGGATAGTTGATCGTCTACGGAAGTTATGTAGTAAATGTTTTCCCAGCGTATTTGCATAAAGTTCTCATACAGCTTTTCAAAATGTAGCGAAAAATTATATGATAAAAATATAAGAGTATGTCTTGAAAAGCATGAGGCAGATCACATAGAAGTGATCAAGCAGCGTGCTGTTAGTAGCAGTGAAGTGAGTTGGTGTGGTAACGTTGATTGGTGTTAGTCCAATAGTCCCCAAATTGCATCTTTCAGTCGTGTCTCAGAGAGAAAATTTGACTTAAAATCCCCCGAGATAAACTATGTTACTGTAAGGCATCGTTAGAATCTCAAAATTGTATATCAGATTAGTGAAATCCGTATGTCGGTCCGGTCTATAGACACACCCAACAAGCAATTTAGCTTCGGAAGAAGAGATTTCAACCAGAATAAATTCGATTTTATCTTCCTCATTATTTTGGCGATTTTTCTGCAGGATATATTATTTCTTACGTACACAGCAACTCCACCTCCGCTTTTAAGTATTCTGTCTGACCTAAATACCTTATATCCATCAAGACCAATAAGTTGATCTGGAATTGAAGCAGGAATCCAAGTTTCAGATGCATTTACAAACAAATTTATTTTAATTATATTGACAACAATTATATACATATTTATTTTTAGATAGAAAATATAATAGATATAAAGTTAAAGATATAAATAAAAATAAGTTGGAAAATAATATCTTCCTATGAATTTGTGATTCAGTTAATAACTTCCGCTGGCAAACTCTTTAGCGCATCAATATGTTCGACACACGTTGGTTTATCTGAAGTTAATAGTTTTACATATACCAGACCACGATAGGAGTATGCTGATTGGAAAAAGTTCTTTTTTTTTAAACGAACTGCTTCACGGAGTATTTTTTGATTTGGAGTAAGAAAAATTGATTTTGAATGTTCGTAACTTCAGTAGTGCAGAACCCGAAGAGTGATAGTTTCAAATTAGTTTTGTATTCTTTTTTATATAAATTCAGGGATTTAAGGAAGAAATTTTTATCATACGGCGTAGTTATGATGACTGCATCCGGCAAGTCATCATTATGTTTATTATATATGCTACATTAGTCTGTTCATAGAACTGTATGTATACGTGAAATCCCTACCTTCCTAACTTTCTTATTTAAAAAGTTATTAATTAGAAACATATTGTCTTAAGTCCTAAGGAAAACTATTGCATTTACAATAAGCGCCAAAATATACTTAAGAAAACATTCAATTATATTTTATTTTGTTTAAATAGCTTATAATGACTTTAGTTGTTATTGTATATTTTGCACGAAATAAATTTTCATAAATAAGTGTGTTGTTATAAAAGCCAAACTAAAGATAAGCGATTATTGCAAATTGGCTTAATTACTTGACATGTAAATTTTTATATAATAACAGCTTAACTCAACTATGACAAGCAACAATCAAAACACTTATTTTCAACAAACGCCTAATCCTACATTAGCATTTTAAATTTAGTATTTCTGATTTGCATTAAGCGTTTATATTTGTTTTTATTAAATATTTCTCTAATAAATAAAACTTTTGTTATAATTTTTAATTTTAGCATTGTGGGGTAGGAATCTTTGATTCTGCATTATATTTTTTCTAATGCACTCTTTTATTTTGTTCAGAAACGCTTTTATAAATATAAATGGCTTTTTCTCAAAAACATGTTTTTTGAATTAGGTGGTTATTGTAATAATGTCATAATATTTCACAATGGTTTTTATTGCTTTTCAAACAAAAAATTTCCTAAAATAATACTACTCTGTATGCTAGTTTATTGTGTTATCGTAACCAACAAGCAGAGACCTGCGCCGAATTCCTAAGAGTCGGTTAAGCCGAGTCGTGATATATAAGGACATTATGACAATATGACTGATAAGAGACATTTTGGGTATTCACACGGTCTGCTATTAGTCATATTGTCATAATATATTATAATAGTTGTTGAGTTTTAAACAAAAAAAAGTATTATTTTATGACAAAACAATAAACATAGTTCAAATAGTGTTATTAGTTTAGAACTTTTTTGTTTGAAACACAACAAAATTTTGATTAAACTATCATAATATATTAGGACAATATGACCAAATAGGGCATGTTGCCCTATCAAATATGAGCCATGAGCAGGGATATAACTGTTATAACCAATATTAGAAAAAATCCTGAAATAATTGTTCATCAAGAATTTTTTAAAAAAGGTCTCTGAATAACAGTAAAAAATAACCAATATTATTTTGGTATTATTTCATAACCATTAATTATGTCTATAAAAGACCAAAATATAAAAATATTTTATAATGGTTATCAAAGACCAACAAAAAAAATCTTTTATAATAAGGGTCGTCATGTAAACGCTTAATGCCTCGTAAACTGTGCAATCTGTGCATTTTTACACTCTCGCAAATGAACTGTCAAAAAATGTATGGAAATTCGTTTGCACAACACCGCTAAGTTTGCGCGACAATTTAGACTCGCAAACTTAAATTTATTGTGCATTTGATGAATCAGCTGCTTTAGTTTACTTTTATTTATAAGAAATAAAAATCAAATAAAATATAAATATTTTGTGCATGTGAAAATTGTGTAACTTTGGAACATAATTATTGGATTGAATGGCATTGTGTATGAAAACATTAACCAACAGCTAGAACGTAAACAAAGTCTTCCAAAGTACAGTGGCTCCAACGCATAATCGCACAAGATTTTGTTTAATGTAAATGTGCTCTAAACATCAAAATAATGCACCACATTCCAATATATCTAAAAAATAACAAAAGTTAAAAATTGCAAAACTAAAACTGTAAATTTTTGCAGAAAACCCAAATAACTCAATTTCTTGAGTTCAACACATAATCGGACAAAGTAAAATAAGTATTCCAAAGTGTGCGATTATTATTTAGTTGCATATCCTTTGTTGTCTAGAATGGCCTGTAATCGCTTTGTAATCGATTTTACCAAGTTTTGGCACATTTCCGGCTCTTTTGGTCCATGCTTCTAGTAAGGACTCTTCTAGCTGAACTAACGTGTTACTTTTTTTATTTGATGCATTCTCCTAGCTAATTCCTCCCAAAGATGCACAATTACATTAAAGTCTGGAATCTGTGCAGGTGTTTCTATATGTTTGGAACTGTTATGGATCAACCTTAGCTAAGCAACACCTGATCATTGTCTTGATAAAAGGCAAAGTTGTTTGCGATACCAACTTTTTCGCACATTGCTTTACATTTTGTTTCAAAATGGTTCAAAATTGTGAGAAAAACAAATCTGTCCATTTTGCCTTCAATAAAATGCAAATTACGTACTCCGGCACTCTACATTTTCTATAACCAATTGCTTATTTAAAAATATAACAGTTATTTCGGGTCTTTGGCCATGAGCCATTCGCACTTTATTTATTATTCAATTTGGATTTTTCCCATCCTGCTGTTACAAAATAAATTAAAAATTAAAATATTAACTAAACATCATTTAAGAAATTTCATTTTATGATATTTATTTTTTTATTAATTGAAAAATTTTAATTAAATTATTAATTTTACTTAAATGTCTCGATATACAAACATACATACATAAATTAGTAATTTTAATGTCCGTTAAACAGTGCAGTTAGCTATTTATTTATTTATTTATTTATTTATTTATTTATTTATGTATTTAATTTCACAACAATAAAATTATAAAAAGAATTAACGAAGAAACTAGAGTAAGATTAGTTTTCTAAAAATGAAATTAATATTTATCAGGTAATTGACTTAAATCTAAATAAAACTTTAAAATAACATACTTAAATTAAATTAAAATACAATTCAATTCAAATCATATCAAATGAACGATTTGAAGTAGGGAAATAATTTTAATTAATAATGTTAACTAATTTGAAAAGTAAAAGCAATCCTAATGCAACTACCACAGTTAAAATAAATGCTAGGAAAGTGTAAATAATTTATTTATTACTGCATAACTTTGGTATATTCTGCTTACTCCTACGACAATTACTGATGACAAGTCAATATTCTTGAATAAGTAAAGGACAAGTGGTTTTTGGGTTACCAATTACCAATTACCATTCATTTATTTAGCTTGTACAATATACATATATTCTTTATGGTGTATGCTTCAAAATATTCATATTTGCTAATTTGAAATACTTAAGAAATATATTGCGCCCATTGGAAATTTTCTATATATAAAAATATGTATGCAGGTTAGAAGTTGGTAGTGAAAAAATTAATGAGAAACAATTGATTCGTTTATGTTTGCATGTATTATATGCAGATTACCGAGCAGACACTGTTTTGAATCAATCTGATTATATATTTTCATAAATTAAAATAAATATTTACACCGCACTAACGTAAAAAACACTCACAAAAGGGACTTACTGGGGGTTGTAGATTAGAGTTATGCCACTCTGAACTTAACTGAATGACTAACACCTAGTTGAGTATTTTATTACACTGTTGTCGTAAATTTTTATATTAAACCCAACTCTATTCGATTGTGATATCACACACTTTACGATTCCTAACGCAGTCATTTTTAAATCGATTTTAAATAGAGGAAATAATTATAATTTCTAATTATGAAACAATAAAAAAGAGGTTTGAAACGATTTGATGAGGAAGACAGGGAAACATAACAAATGTCTTAAATTGTCAATGAAAATTTCACAATTTGTTTCTGCCATTGCAAACAACACTACTTGAAAATTATGCTGACATTGTGATAGCGGCTTTACTGCCGGATTTATGAACTTATAAAATTCATAAACAAATTCATCAAAGAAGAATCAGGGCCCTATTTCACAAACAACTTATCTTATCAACTTTTCACTTATCAAATTACATTTTTTGACAAAGTGATAAGTGTTTCTGTTCCACAATATTCTCTGCAAATCTCACTTTGCAATAAGCTAATTTTTACAAAGTCTTTGTTCTCTTTGCAAAGTCGTTGCTCTCTTTGCAAAGTCGTTGCTCTTTTTGCGAAGTCTTTGAGCTCTCTGTGCAAAGTGTTCCACAAAGCATTTAATCATCTTTGCATTTCTGTCTTATTACTTTTCACTTTGCTTTGCTATATAGAACGTGTTAAAATGAGGCGCAAAATAAAAATTGAGACAAAACGTGCACTGTTACAAAGAACAAGTAAGAGAGCTATATTCGGATGTGCCGAATCTTATATACTCTTCACCAAATTGAAATAAAAACTTTGAAATAAAAGTTTTAAATATTTTTATGTAAACAAATATTTTTTTTTAATTTTCAATTTAAAAATAGCTATGTTCAATAACTAAAAGTTGTTACTAGTTAGTAACAATTGTTACTGGAAAAGCGTTCATTAACTCAAAAACTTGCAAGTAGAGAAAAAATCAAGAGCGTATAAATTTTAGAGAGTGTTCTATCGTTGCAAACTATTACAAGCAAGGTTGCCAACTCTTCAGCTCAGAAAATGGCTAGATTTAGAATTAAAAATAGCTAAAACCCAAAATGACTGAATACAAATTCATAAATATTGTCTTTTTATTTAGTGAGATCGACTTTACTAGTATGTATGTATATAAAATATTACATTTCTTAGCAGATTAAAAAATTGTACTATCCACATAAATTGGTTCCTTTTTGATAAATTAAACAAATTTCTGGGCACTTATAAACAAAATCGGATCCATTAAATAAATGCAAAATTGATTTTTGAATATGACTGATGTGTTTGCTTTTTAAACAATTACGCAGCCTGTTCTCATCAAATCCACTACGTAAGATTTTTTTTTAAAAAGACTATTTCTTTGTCATTTGATTAAAAATATTGGTATGTTTTTTAAACAATTTCAAGAAAAGTTTAAAATAAAAAAGGCTAGGACAAAATAAAATGGCTAAATCTTCCGGCTAGATTAAATCTAGCCATTTTTTTATGGCTAAATGAAAATAAAATCGCTAGATCTAGCCGGAAAATGGCTAAATTGGCAACCTTGATTACAAGTTATATTTTGAACTCGTAATAGTTAGCAGCATAGAATAAACACATAGAACGGAAGGAGAGAGTAATACATATTGAAAAATTACTCTCTTTTCACACATACGAGTGATACAATAACAAAATACATGCAATACATTCTCATGAATTAGGTTTCTGACAACAGACTTCGGTTTTTGTCTCTCAGTTACCTATCTAGTTGTTGTCTATGGTTAGCAGCTTATATAAATGTTATAAATGTGAGTATTTATACATTTTTCAATTATAATTATAATTTTCAATTTAAAACAAGTAAGAAAGAATATACCAACATTTTTAAGTGATTTAAGCACGTTAAAGTGATTTTCGGAAGCGGGTCTATATGGTAGCTATGACTAATTATGGACCGATCGTAACAAAATTTGGTGACATGAATTTTGTATATATAAAAACTTATTTGGAGTGAAATTTGTGTAGATACATATATAAATTAAGCAATTATGACCGATAAAGTCCAATTTCGAGAGGACATTTGTATGGGGGCTAGGTGAAATAATGGACCGATTTCAGCCAGATTCAATAGGCTTCGTCCTTGGACCAAAAAAATTATATGTACCAAATTTTATCGAAATATCTTCAAAATTGCGACCTGTACTCTGCGCACAAGGTTTACATGGACAGCCAGCCAACCAGCCAGACGGACGGACGGACGGACGGGCATCGTTTAAGAAGAAAGGGATTTAGAAAGTGATTCTAAGTCGATCGGTATACTTTAAGGTGGGTGTTAGACCAATATTTTTGGGCGTTACACACATCTGCACAAACGCATAATACCCTCCCCACTATGGTGGTGTAGGTTGATTTTATTCTCTCGTTGCAAGTATTTACTGGGAAAGTAAATGAACAGACCTAATGTTTTTAAATTTTTATTGACAATTTTATGCCAAACATTTATTTTTTAATATTTTTCCAATTTTTCTTTTTAATTTGTTTTTAAATTCTATAATTTCTTGTTATAACCGCGTCTTCACTATCGTCGAGCTTTACTAGTTATAACAATATGAATTTGTAAAGCGATCGTTTATCAAATCACACTTTTCAATATTAACTTCGCACTTTGAATAAGAGAACGTACGTGGAACAGAAATTGCAAAGAGTACATAAAAATTGCAAAAACTTTGCAAATTACACTTATCAATTTCAACTTATCACTTATCAAATTTTATAGTTCTGAGGAACATAAAGTTTTGCAAATTAACCAAAAATTTGATAAGTGCAAAGTGAAAAGTTGAAAAGTAGTTTTGTGGAATAGGGCCCAGGTCATAGGGTAACATAGAGACGAGACGGAATTGTCAAAAACCTAAGTCTGTTGTCAAAAACCTATCTCTTGCAACAACAAAATACATGCTAGACAATGTATTTTGTTGTTCTATCAGAAATATTATTTGTTGTATTTTTGTTTGACAAATCGGAGTGTCTCGTCTCTATGTATAATTCTCTATGGCCCAGGTGTTTGTTTTCAATGTAAATTTGGTTATTATGTAGAATAGTTAAATATGTTTTTTTCATTAAATTTTTTGTAATTTTGGGTTTATAAAGTTGAATTGATATTAAATTCCAAATGTGATTTATTTATACATATTATTCAGAAGAAAATAATTTGTTCCTCTATATTTACGAGTAAAAGCAGCATAACAATTATTTAATATTTAGATACCAAAGTATGTAGGTATATAAAAATCGTTTAATGCTCTCATAAGGCAATTGTATTTACCGTAGATAATATACATATATGTATTTAAAGTGTTAATTTAATATGATATGACCTTTTAAAAGTCATAATTGCCATAACTTTTAAACTATAAGATGTAGAACTTTGAATTAATTTTAAGGATAAAGATATTGCCTTTGATGTGAATGTGAACATCATATGTTTTATTTCAATAGCTTAAATGTGAGATATGTATACATATATAGTAGTATACATGTGTATACATTCTCACCACTTAGGATTTTGACAACTGAGTTAGGCCTTTGAGAGGAGAGTTTCCGATTTATGTGTATTAAACTATGGGTCTGGAGTGAAAATGTTTTGGATTTGTTATGTACTTGAAATACATACATACATACATAAATATCATTGAAATCGGAGATGTCAAATCCCAGTTCTGTCCGCTTTGAGATGGATTCTCAATATGTACTTTATTAATTGTTTATCGTTTATCGTTAATTGGATCGTCAATTCTTTCGAATTCTATTATAAATAGATAATTATTTTCATAACACTTTAGTTGTCACATGATGTTTTGCTGTTTCAAAGACGATTAGACTCCTACATCTTGGTTTAAAGTGATGTGTTGTTCATTTGTTCTTGTCCATACATACATATTTTTGTAATCCTTTCTTAAATATAGTTTTTCGATTATCAAATATTGGTCGAATATTTTTTTATTCGAAATTGTACAATTTTATACATTTGAGAAGTACATATATATTTTGCGTCGATTATTCTAATAATTTGTATTCGAATGAGAACTCTAGTTAGGATTCCTTAAGTGCGCAGTTTTTTTTTTATAGCACAGTGATATAATTGTTTGTAAATGATTCTCCTTTCTTTTTTATTTAAAAATCATGGAACGCAATTTTAAAGCAATGAAGTAATGTGATAAAATATTCTCCATTTTTTTTTTGGCAGTTTTGAACTCTAAACATCAATGACTGTATCGTTCTTCTTCATTTCCATAATGTGCGTTTGCTTAAGTTTTTCCTGCATCTGGGTAAGCATATCTTGCATACGGCGTATTTCTTCATCTTTTTGTAATAGCAAACGATCGGTTTCGGAAATGGCAGCTTCTAATCCATTTGTGGAGCTGATTGAATCACGCTTCAATTTGCCACGTTCTCGCAGGGCATGTTGGGATATTTGTGAAATACATTGTGCACGAAAGTTTTCATAATGAACATCTTGAGTAGTGTCTTTTAAATCTTGCATATGTGTCGAAATTAGGAATGTCCTTAATTTAATGAAATCACTGTGCTCCGAGTCTTCAACGTTGACTACTCCCCAGGGGTACTGTCGTCCACGAACTTTTTTTCCAGCTATGTCTAGAATCGTATTGCTTCCTACGACAGCAAACGGAATAGAAGCTTTTAGCTCGCGATCCTGTTGTTTGAAATCTTCATCCTCATCAGAGTCACATTCTGGGAATTGATACAACTGTATGTGACTATCTTCCAAATCTCTTAAAATACGTTCTTTTAAATTTCGAACTTCGGTCTTAGTCAAACAGTCTGATTTTCCAATTACTAGCACAATATTGACTTTTCGATGTAATCGCCTCAATAAATCCAAATCCATTTGACGTAAACTACATAAATATAATTTATACATATATTAATTACAGTCAGACAACACAACAGTATATAACTCATAACATACCTGTGTCCCCAAGGTGGGACGAAGTATAAGCAGCAATGTACTCTGTTATCTTGTATGTTTCGCCTATTTAATCCACTTTCATCCGTAAAATATTGTCGAAACTATAGGAAAAACAGTGTTTGCAATTATTTGTTTATTTTCACATAAATATCACATTTGTCTTACCTGTTCATCGATATAAGCTGTGCACACTCTCCAGCTGTCTTCACAATTTATAGAATCTCCGAAGCCAGGGGTATCAACTACAGTCAATCGTAAACGAACACCTCTTTCTTCTATATCCATAGTTTTCTTTTCAATTCGTGTAGTTTTTTCGATTCTTTCTTCCACCGGTGGAAAAATTCGGTTCTTATATAGATCTCCGAGGAATAAACTGTTTACCAATGTTGATTTTCCCAAACCTGATTCGCCAACCACCATAAGTGTAAATTCAAATCCTCTCTTTACAGATTTTCTGTGGACTTGTTCCGGTAAGGTAGCAAATCCTATATAGTCGCGATCCTTGTCAAACGAAGGTGTTTTTGCTGAAAATATGAAAATATTGTTTTTTTTTTTTCTTAGATTTATTGATTCTTTAATTTCATAATGTTGCAATTATGTTTGCAGCAAAAATGGATGGATTAAAAAACGTAAATATTTTGTACTTTTTTATTGTTTTATAAAAACAAACACAAACTACGAAGCGTTTTACTTGTCTGCAGATATGTACATATATGTATGTACAAGGTGGCCCAAAAGTAATCCTCCTATCAGAAAATGCTATAAATTTTGCGATTGGCCCCTTATGTCAGTTCTGTTTTGACATTTGTGTAGTAAACACATGCGAAATACACGTTAATAAACAATGTTACTTTTAAAATGGCCTCGAATAGTACAATATAGAATGAAAGATCTGAGGGGATCACATATGTCTCTACATATGTTTTTAGTTACTTAAAGAAGTCTGTTGAAAATATCGTATATCATACACTTAGTGTCCTTAAAACAAACTTCATGCCAGAAGTTAGAAAAGTTCAGTTGAGGTGTACTTCCGTTGAAGCTTCAAATGAATATCTAAATTTCAAGAATTAAAAAAATTTCATTCCATTAGATAACCATACAATTTTTTAAGCCCAGCAGTAACAATATATCTAGGGGAGAGGGGGGCACCTTTGAACACTTTTTGCTTGACCTCTTGAACGGCATTTTTTTTCATATTGCGTTTATGTACAAATATATCAAACAGTTCTATTTTCTTTATCTACATATAGTATTGGCCATAACTAAAGCGCCCCCTCAATGGATTATTTCAAATCATAATTTTTTTGATTACAACGGTTTTTTTGGGATGTATTTTTTATATATTTTATTAACTAATGTTGTTAATGTTCATTTAATATTCATTTAGTAAAAGATAATTGTATTAAAAATTAATTTAACATGATAAATCATATAAAAACTCAAAACGCAACGGACAAAACATAAGCACCCTCTTATAAGATGTTTAAAAATTTGACTCGGTACTGCATATTTGCAATGTGAATTAGCGGGAATCACAATGAATGGACATAAAAATTCCAAAAGATAAAAATATAGGAAGAAGTAGTGTGCAAAATTTAAGTTTTATACAGTTAATTGTGAAAAAAAAACAATGACAAGGAACAAGTACTTTTAAAATTAAAGTTATTGAAGACTGGAAGACGGGCTTATCACTATCGCTATCGTTCGCGAAAAAAACACGATATTATGATTCCCTGATCAAAAGAGCAATACAAAAAGATCCTACAGCATCAGCTATTCAAGTACGAACAAGTTTAAGATTATGCGTTAGCGAAAGAACAATCCGTAGAAGAGTAGTAGAAGACCGATTATTCAGCTGACGACCAGCAAAAAAACATTTCTATCAGCTAAGAACAAGAAAGCTAGACTGAAATTTGCCAAAGCCCACATCGACTGGAGTGTCCAAAAATTAAAGACAGTACTGTTCCCTGCCGAATCCAAATACAACTTAAAAAGTTCCGCTGGAATAAGGCGTGTACGCAGACCAAAAGGAGGAAGACTGAATCCTAAGTATTGCAAAAGAACAATTAAACATGGAAGAGGCAATGTAATGGTCTGGGGTTGCTTTTCTGGTCAAGGATTTGGGCTAAATCATAAATTTTATGGGATTATGGATCGGTTCATGTACCGTGATGTATTGAAAGCTGTAATGTTGCCTTATGCCAGTGAAGAGATGCCAATTATAGGGTGCTTTAGTTTTGTCCGTTTCATTTTCTACCTTAAAATATTTTTTGATTTTAAGTTTCCTCTTATAGAAAGGTTAACTTTGAAAGTATTTGTTTATCAATACTAAACATATTAACAAATGAAAATAATACATAATAGATATTTAAAACTTTGATTTTATACAAAAAAATACCATATGAAAAAAATTTATTGAGGGGGTGCTTTAGTTATGGCCAATACTGTATATGTATAAATAAAAATCAAATGTCTTTCATTGGTAATTGCATCAGTTGAGATCGGCTGGACCGATTTGGAAAATTTTTTTTGTCAAACGTTCGTCATATTCCAACTTAGGGTTTTAAGGATATAAAAATTGACCATGTCCACTTTTTCGATTTATCTAAAATCGGAAAACTGCTGCACCGATTTTGCTAATATTTTTAAAATGTTCGTTGTAATCTGTTTTCAGTTTTTACTGAAAGAAAAATTTACCACGAACACTTTTACGCCCACTTTTTCGATACGCTCGCAGAATGATAATGCACTTGCTTCCTGGTAAACTCGCTGGAATTACCAGGATTACCGCCTCACAATCTCCAACTGTAAGTCGGATCGGTAATCATAATGTTATGAAGCATAAACCAACCACGTCATTGTAATGTCACCCGACTTGCGGTAAAAAAAACTAATGCATAACGTCATCGAAGCAACAATACATAACGGAAAGTACAAAGGGGAAGACGTTTTGATACCACGGATCCCAATGGCTCCGTATGTTGCATGTCCCCGGTCGGAACACCATCAGCATTATTTGTTTATGCGCCAGACAACAACATACAAATGTCGTGTATCATAGAGCATTGCAATGCAGGATGTTATGATATCAAAGCAAAGCAATCGAAAAATGTATTTCTTTATTTTAATTGGTTACCTGAACATCGATCTTTCAATCAAAATGTAAATAGAACACGATAAGATTCATTGCACATATTTTAAAATCAAATGTAAATCAAACATACCCTTAACCTATAGGAATAAAAATGATTATCATTAAAAAATACGTTTATTTTTCTCTTTTTAACTATTTTTACACATTTTAAACAGCTTCTCACAAATTCACAAATCGAACATTTTTTCTAATTTGAAAGAAAAAGAAGGACTCCGAAAGCATTATTAATGAAATGCGATTTTGTTTAAATTTTTCCTGGGAAGTTTGTAATTCTTTGAAATCCTACGTCTCATTTTACAATAGTAGTAGTACAAATTGTCGATGTACATATGTATTTTATATGTACAAATTTGGTAGAGCACATAAAACATTTTTACTATTATCGGGAAAACATGCCAAACAAACAAATATAGATTTCATTCCGTCCATTTCTCCAACAGCTAACACAAAGTTAATTTAAAAGCTGCCGTTTTAGCTGAGAACTTCAACTTTTTTTTTAACAATGGGCCATCTTAATATTGTCACATATTACATATGTATTTCTGTCTTCAATATATAATTAATGTACTTGATAAAACTTTTCCAACTTAATAACGAAACACTCGACAGATATAGTAGAAAGACGCTCCCCACTTTAAATTAACAGCTTTCAAAAAAAAAAAAAAACTTTACACTTAACACCCATTAATTAACAATCATTGTCACTGCTTCACAACAACATTATCTCCGAAAGGATAAGTCTACTTACACATTATGAAACTGCTTGTCCAATTTGATTTATTTCAATTATGTACTTGTAGGAAAACTACATTAAGATTGTAAACATATTCCGAAAAAAATAGTCTATTTTAAATCAATATTTTTTTTCCTAAATTATCCCCGAGCCTTTTGTGAACACTTTTTGAAACTTAATATTATGTTTTCTCTTCGCTTTCCAGTAAAGAACTGGAGATTGTCTCAGTATTTTGTTTGAACTAGAGCTCTTAAAAGGACAACAGAAGTCATGCATATGCATGAATACATTTAAATTCATTGGAAACTAAAAATATGTATGTATGTATGTATTTACATTAGGGTGGCCCCGTTTGTATAGGGGGAAAAGGTATAGATGTTCCCAACTAAAATGAAAATTTAGTTTGTTTAGGGAGAGCTATTCTTGAAATGTTTGGCCTGTGATCAATATTTGGTGAGCTGAATCAAAGGAAGGTCCTTTTAAAGGGTTTTCAATGCGAGGCGCTTTCAATGCTGTTTCTTACATTTTCGTGAAGTTGTTGGCAACAATTTTAAGGTTTTTAAATTTAAAGTAATTAGTTTAAAACAAAATAAGCGTAATTTCATAAGCTTTCCATTGGTGTATAAGACCCCTTTCACACTAGGCAATTTAGTTGCACAAGTCTCTTGTGTTTGTAGATGCCAGAGGTAATGTCGGGTTAAGGAGAAGAAAATTGTACATGCTGTTTTGTTGTTGGGCAAGAGAGTACTAAGAAATATCAATTCCGCTTTGAAAACTGAAAGTGGTTTCATTCCGAAAGAAATTTTCGTTTTACTTTCGATCTGAATGGAATTATCTGACAGGCCTGATAAAACAATAAATTTAGTTTAACTGAAATAGGAGTACTTGCATCATTTCACGCAAAAAATGGTATTCATTTGTTTTGAGATTAATGTAAGAAAATGGTTACTACATATATAAATAAAGTTTATTGTTTTATGACTTCATAGATATTTTATGCAAACATTTTGTGTATCGAACATATATGTATGTACATAGGTTTCCAAAAATTCCTACTAGATTGAATTTCGGAAAATGAGGTTTTGTTTCTGTGTAATTATATGACTCTTATAACGTATTAAAGTTTAAAAATATTTAAACTTTTGAAAAAAAATATAAAAGTTGGAATATTTTTGAACTTATATGGACATTTGCTACGATTAGTCAACCAGGATCGAAAAATAAAATGTTGATAATAATCGTGTTTTATTGAATATATTTCAATATAATTTGGTACATAAAATCTTTCCGTAAATTACTTTAACGTTCATAAATCTCATAAAGCCAATTAAACAAAAACCAATAGAGATATTTTATTGTGTAAATACCGAATAGAGACCTACATTAATACACTTTTAAAATAAACTAGGATCGCCTGGTGGTCAAAATTCGACCACTAATATTGAAATTATACAGTTACTTTGAGTATACGCAAAAATATTTTTCACGTTTTGGACAAATACACGTGTATTTAGATGTGCATAAATATGATGTTGTTGTTTTTCAAGCAAATTTATAATATATAAATTCGTTTATATTGTGCACATCTAGAGAAAATAATCTTTTAAACCATATATGTTTCATCAATATTGGTGGACAACAACATACTTAAAAGTGTACCACAAATTATATTTATATATAAGATAAGATTAATAGCTTTTAAATATTCCGTTCCATTTCGCAGATTTTTACATTTTACTACTGTCAGCCAAAGTTGACTTCTATTTTGCGTACGTTCGTTACCACATGTTTATAACTATCATTATCTTTTGCACTAAACATAGGGCTACCAAAATGCTATCGAATCGCAAAAAAGAATGCTAGGAAATGTTTTGTATTCTATATTTTTTGGACGTCAAAAGCGTACGAACGTACGTTCGTGGCCCCAGGAAAAGCCCATATGAAAATTTTAGATATGGCATGGAAAGCGTCATTCAAAAACCTTTCACATGATAGCAATACATCATGCCAGAAATATAAAAAAAAATCATAAAAACCCTAAAAAGATTACATTTTTATCGTTTGATTCAGCTCACCAAATACTGAGCACAGGACAAACTTTTGGAAAAACGGTATCTTAGAAGGAATAAAGCCTTTATTATAGTTGGGAACATACACAACATATTTTTGGGCCCACCCTAATATTAATATGTATGTACAATGTGTATATAACTACATAAATCCAAACATACATATGTTCATGCATACGTACGTACATCCATTCATATTCTTTCATATTTATTGTGTAAATGTACGGTGAAAGCTCGTTTACTTTTAATCAGGTTGTTTTAAATGTTAAATGTTTGAAATAGAATTAATTATCTAATTAATTAAATACATTAAACTTATACATATTGAAAATGTTAAGTATTTGACGAAAATAAATATGTAACTTCTCCTTAGTATAAACAATTTGTTATCATTCCAGTGAGAATAAGGAATGCAGATTGCGCATGTCCGGTGCTGACAACTTTTTTTTTGGAGAAATCGTCAATTTACAAAAAAAAAATTGTCAAAATCGTCAAGTTAAAAAGAAAAAATCGTAAAGAAATCGTCAAGCCAAAAATACGTTAAAAATACCAAAAACATTTTTTTATTAACTTTTTAAATATTTTTTTTTATTTACATGCAAATAAAGTTATTATTTAATAAAAAAAAAATAATTTAATTTTGGTATTATGTGACTTTACTCTGGTAGATTTATGTGTGACATTTTTTTAATAAGTCATTTTTAATTGCTATATTAAAACACTGAGAATTATTTAACTTAAGATAATCTTTTGAAAACAATATTCCTTGTAATGTTGAAGAATGCAAAGCATTTCTGATTTTTGTTTTATTTAAATTTACAGTATTAAAAATTCTTTCAACGTTGTCCGACGAATGTGGTAGTGCCATTAAACACGATACAAATTGTGTTAAAATTGGGAAGTCCTTTGCATTATTGACTTTCTTTAAATTAGAAACATTTTTCCAATGTTTCGAGTTCGGTGAATTTCATATTACGTAATTCTCGAACTTCATTATCAAGTTCTTGATATTCTTTTCCATTTAATAAATATGGAATAAGTTTGGCCAATTGTAAAATTGAATCAATTTTTTTGTTCAATGGAGTTAATCCTTCTAAAAGTTTATCGCCAAAATCAAAATGTTTTAAAATTTGTGAAACCAATTCAATATAAAATTGGACGCTGTCTGCCTTTCAATTTGTACATTGCAAAAGGGGACTTACAAAATTTTAATTTTAGGAAAAAAGGTTACCATATCGTTACCATATTGCTGTTAAAAAATCGTCATTTTTGTTCGCGGGAAAAATGAAGAATCGTCAATCGTCATTTTAATAAATTTTACTTAAAAAATCGTCAAAATGACGATAAATCGTCAAAGTTGGCAGCGCTGCGCATGTCCTATATTCATATGTATGTATGTATGTATGTATGTATGTATGTATGTATGTATGTATGTATGTATGTATGTATGTATGTATGTATGTATGTATGTATGTATGTATGTATGTATGTATGTATGTATGTATGTATGTATGTATGTATGTATGTATGTATGTATGTATGTATGTATGTATGTATGTATGTATGTATGTATGTATGTATGTATGTATGTATGTATGTATGTATGTATGTATGTATGTATGTATGTATGTATGTATGTATGTATGTATGTATGTATGTATGTATGTATGTATGTATGTATGTATGTATGTATGTATGTATGTATGTATGTATGTATGTATGTATGTATGTATGTATGTATGTATGTATGTATGTATGTATGTATGTATGTATGTATGTATGTATGTATGTATGTATGTATGTATGTATGTATGTATGTATGTATGTATGTATGTATGTATGTATGTATGTATGTATGTATGTATGTATGTATGTATGTATGTATGTATGTATGTATGTATGTATGTATGTATGTATGTATGTATGTATGTATGTATGTATGTATGTATGTATGTATGTATGTATGTATGTATGTATGTATGTATGTATGTATGTATGTATGTATGTATGTATGTATGTATGTATGTATGTATGTATGTATGTATGTATGTCTGTAATCATTACAGTAAGGAAATTCTGGTCATTCCCCAAAATTTGGCCAAAAAATTAGTTTTTCTCGAAAATCGCAAAATTTATATCGCAGGTACGGAAAAACTAGGAGGTATTGACATACTTTTTTCACATTTTTATTCCCTATTATGTTGTTAATAAATCCCCATGTGATGATCAAAAAATTCTGAAATTTGTTTAACAAAATTTTTAAAAATTTGAAATTGTAGTTTTGAAACTGCCGTTAAAAAAATTTAATTTTTTTGGTCATACCTGCGAATAGGTTAACGGTATCCTACGAGGACAAAAACTCATATACAAGTAAATATGGATATATTTTAAGTAAAAATAAGCTTTTATTTTAATATTTCTCAAAATATGTTAATTTTGTTCATAAATTTCTTGTTCTAGTGGCATGAGACACGTTAATGGCCTGGCGATTTTTTAATAACTTTAACATTTTTTCACCAATTTTTGTCTTTTATATCTTATTATAACGACAATTACGTACATTTGCCATTATTTAATGGCAAAATTTTTACAAAAACTGAAATAATTGCATATTTTCCCCTTATAAATGCACCTCAAAACTTCAGCGTCGTTGCGCCACCAGTTAACGTTATCCTATCATCCTAATATTTGACACAACGTGTTTCTACAATACATAGAACAATTCTAGAGGGGGGGACGGCATGTACCTAGAAAGTTTTTTTCGTCCATACAATCTTGGAGCACTCTAATGCATATATATTGAACAAATACTGAATTGTTAGCCAAATGTTCTCTTATCAAATATACCGTAAAGCAGGGAAAGGCAAAACATGGGCGCCGCGTTTTTCATTTACTCCTCTCTTACGTACGTGTGCACACGCATTGTAGAGAAATAAACAACTTTTAATCAGTCTAGCTTGGGAACAGCGTTGCCGCTTTGGTCCAATTGGACCAAAATTGGTAGTTTGAAGTTAACAAATTGACTTTTGGTAGTTTGGTTGGTTTGTTCCGATATTTGTGGTATTTTGGTAGGCTACGATATTTCTGAATACAGAAGTATTTTTAAGAACAAAATAATTAACGAAGAAATAATAACGAAAAAACTACTTATGTTAAGCCAAAATAATAAAACTACATATTTGCAAAATATGAAGATAGCATTTTCTTAAATATTTAGTTTAGTCAGGTAAATGTGTATTTATTTAGTACCTTTTATTTTCTAATAATATGTGTTAAACTCTGCTTCAATATTTCAGTTTCATCTGACACTTTAAATGTCCAATTATGGAAATTAGGACGCGTAATTTATTTCTATATGAAACTTATTTGTGTTGAATTTTTTCGGGATACCAACACTTTTAGGAATTTGTGCTCGTTTAAGTAATTTTCGGAAGAGGGCCTTATATGGGAGCTATGGTCAATTATGAATTGAATTTTTAGGTGTAATTTATTTGTAAAAATGTTATTTAATATCTATATAAATCAGGACATTTATATGGGGGCTATGTGAAATACATGGACAACTAGCCAGACAGACGTACGGAAGGACATCGTTAAATCGACTCAAAAATAAAATCTCGAAAACTGAACGATTTTAACATATTTATGATTGTAGTGTTATTAAATAACTTTCTTCCTCTGGGTAATTTTATAGCAGCAATAATATAATTTTAAGTTAACTATTAATTTTGAAACGAATCCATATAGCACTTCTCAAATATTATAAATTTGGTAGGTTTTGGTAGTTTTTAATTAGAAATTTGGTAGGAAAAATATTTTATGAGTGGCAACGCTGGTGGTCGTTGATAATTAATTAAGTACACGTTTAATTGCCGTATTCATAAAAATTTTAAACAGCATTTTAATGCATTTTTAAGCAAAATTCCTTAAATTGTATTCATAAACGTATTTTAGCTTAAAATTCCTAATTCAAATGTTGTTTTAAATAAACGAATTTTAAAATTGCTTCGTAAAATGCAATAGTATAGCCCACCCGACCTGAGTTTCGAAAATAAAGATTATTCACTAAAATGAAGAAATTTCGAAATAAAAATGTTCGAGAAAACAACGAAAATTTCAAAAATCCTCGATAATTTGTCGATAATACGTTTTTTTCGATAAAATTTCGAAACAAAAATGTTCGAGAAATTATCTATGCTTCAAAATTTCTCGAAGGTTCGTTTTACAAAAAAAAAATTCGCTAAATTGACGCCAACGATTTGTTGATGATACTGTGATCTTGGGTGTGTTCGTAAATTCAGTATGACTGCATCACTGCAGCAAATTAAAAGTTTAGCGTTCGAAAAAGCATATTTGCGATTATTGCTTTACGTTAAAAGTTTTTTAATGCAAATTGTTGGCAGTGAGCCGCAAATTTTTGCAACCAATGCATCATTAAGTTATATGTTGCAAAAGTTTGCAGGTCGTGGCATCAGTGATGCACAAATTAACTGCATTTACGAACACACCCCTTGTTTTTAGCAAAGTACTTTTTTCTGATGCTTAGAAACCAAAAAAAAATATATTTTGTCTTTGCAAAGGCTCGAAAGTGATATTGCGACTGTATGTTTAACGAAAGAAAATAAATGCATTTTTTATGAAAAAACAAAGTAACGGTACTTTTTTGTGCAACCAAAAGCACAAAGCAGAAAACAATATTAGTTCATTGTAAACGGATTGAATTAAAATCGAAAGTGTGAAAAAATAAATTAAAAAAGTGAATAAATATAACAAATATAAAGTGAAAATAAATTCAATTAAAGAATAGAAAATATATTTCTTAAGCAAAACATGTCATAAATACAACTAATGTGATTGCAAGTGATGTGGTTAATAATTTAATGTTTTAATGACAGTACGAACAATTTTGTTAACAATAATAGTGTGGAGTCTCAACTAAATATTGAAGTCCTTAAAGAAGAAGAAAAAAAGGTCATGATGATTTTAATAAACGTTTATCTCAATGGTTATCGGTAAATAATATTAGCAGACAGGCTTCTAATGATTTGATTAGTTTATTAAGTGAAAAAATAGCCGGTTTGCCAAAAGATGTACGTACATTGAAATGTACTCCCCGTGGAATTGTTAAACGAATAGTGGAACCCGGGGATAGAGGATGCTCTTACCGATTTTTTAAATAATTTTGAATATAATCATTCAGAAATATCGTTAAATTTAAATGTTGACGGGCTTCCTTTTTTTAAAAGTTCCCGAAAACAAGTGTGGCCAATTCTGATAAACGTAAATGGTACTGCACCTGTCTTTGTTGTTGGCATTTATGTGGGTTGTTCCAAACCTCATGATACAAATTCGTATCTTTCTGAATTTGTAGATGAAATGCAATCTTTGATTGCAAATGGGATGATTTTTTGTGAAAATAACTTCACAATTAATATAAGGGCTTTTATTTGCGATGCCCCTGCATTTATTTTAGGCATAAAAAATCATTCGGGGTTTTATAGTTGTACCAAATGCACTCAAAAAGGAGAAAGTTTTCAAAGGCGATTAATTTTTAAAAAATCTGAAAATCCTGCCCGAACAGATAATGATTTCAGAACACGATTTCAACCTGAACATCATAATATACAAAATCAACTAGTTTTAGAAAAGTTGCCTATAGATATGGTAGAACAGTTTCCATTTGATTATATGCATGTTGTCTGCCTTGGGGTTATGAAAACATTATTAGTGGCACTGACAAGAAAGAAAAGTCATCCATTTTCTTTAAATCGTTCTGAAATAAATATAATCAGTTCCAAATTGTTGTCTTTAAGAAAATATGTGCCTAAAGAGTTTAGTAGAAAACCTAGGGCGCTAGATGATCTGGAAAGGTTTAAAGCAACAGAATTTCGGGCATTTTTATTATATACTGGTCCAATTGTATTAAAAGGCATTTTACCGGCTGCAAGATATAATCATTTCTTACTTCTTAGCACAGCAATAAGACTTCTACTTCATCATGACTATGGCAAAACAAAAAATTACATTTAATTTTCATTGCCTAACGCATTTAAGTAACCAAGCACTCACATTTAATTCTTTAGAAACTATAAGTGCTTTTCCATTTGAAAATTATTTGGGTAAACTTAAAAATCTTGTTAAAAAAGGTGATAATGTTATCTCTCAAATTTATAATCGTATTGTAGAACAAAGTATATTGAACGTTATGAAAAAGGATTCGTTTTTCTCTTTTAAGAAAACAGAAAATAACATAAGCCACAAAAATGTTTTCTTTGATTTAAAAACCCCCAACTCCTTTTACTTTGTAAAAGAGGATCAATATAAAATATATAAAATTCTTAAAATAGAAAGATCTAATCACAGCTACACATTACATAGCAAATTAGTAATCGATCTTCACCCCTTTTTTATATATCCTATAAGCTCAACGTTAATAGGAATATTTTGTTCGAGTAGATTAGCATTTAACACCGATCTTATTAACCATCACAAAATAGAAGAAATTAGCGGAAAAATATGTTATTTCAATATTGATTCAAACCACATATTTATTCCATTAATTCATTTCCAGAGCAATATGACGGACAACACGGAATTTTCGAATAATTGCAGTATTATAAATATTGAAGACAGTTATGAGTCAGTTAAAACTTATACGTAACTTTTCTCTCAGCAAACAAACATAAATGAACAAAACCAAGTTCCACCGTGTACAAAAAGCAATAGCAACGAAAGACAATCATCCACAGCGTCACCGACGACCAACTATAATAACATCCAAATATTATCGTGCAGAGTGTCACCGACGTCCAAAAACAACATCAGCCAATTATCTTACACAGTGCCACCGACGACCATCAACAATAGCAATCAATTAAAAGGTAAATTTTTTGGAATAATAAAATGTACACTCTCTTTTATATACATATGTACATATGTAAATCATTATTTATTTTCTTTTAGAAATATTAAATGTTTTGCACAAATTAGAAGGGCATATCACAGTATTAAATTCGAAAGTTGACCGCCTCACTGTTGAAGTTATTTCAATAAGAAGCTAGGTTTCAACAATTAAAACAAAAGTATATGGGGATGTATGCTGTAGTGAATATGTTGTTCCACATATACCTTTCGAGACTATCCAGAAGTACAACGAATTTACCAGCATGTTGGAAAAGGAAGAGACTTTTAAACAATTTGTAAGTTAACACTTACAAATTTAATTTATGTACTATAATTGTATTATCAATAACTATTTTTTTTTATTAAGGTTAAAGAACTTTTCTTGTCGCCAGAAAAATCGTTTGATAAATTTATCCGTAGCTGCTGAAAAAAGATGTTTTCCGACAACCTTGCGGAGCAGTTTTCGTGGAGAGAAACTAACACTAAGCAATGCATTCGTGGATGCCGTATAACTTTGGCTATTCGACGTAAGTCTATTTTTTTAAATTGATATTAATATATAAATATTTTTCGAATAATATAATTAGATGCTTTTAAGAACAAATTTGCCCTGGAAGACGAGGATTTTGATAAAATAACTCAAAAGCATTTCCAGTACGCCCATGACAGGCTGACAAAATGTTCCAAATACGCTTCCAAAAAAACAAAACATGACAACGAGCAGCTACCACCTTAAACGTATACTACTTATAAATAAATATTATTAAACTAACACTATTTGCTAATAAATTTATGTATGCATTTATTAATTTATTTTTTATTATAAGATATTTTTACATAAAATGTAATGAATGAATATGAAATAAATTATTAAGTTTTTTAAAGTAATACTAGAAATAGCGTTTTTTATGGGAATAAAATGGAATTGAAACAAAATATTCATTCTCGAAGTATTGCTATCGCATTACCAACGAATCTTTAGCAATATCGAATGTAAACTGTTAACAATATCTCTGGCGAATGTATCTCGATATCGTTAAATGTATCATTTACGAACACGATTGTAATATCAATAAAAAACATTTTATAAACTTTTCTCAATATCGAGATAGGAACTTAAAAGATGTTTTTTTTAATTCATAATTAATATTGCTAAATACTCGCTATTGATATCGTAAGCGAAACTTCGAGATCGAAAGATTTGCTGCCACAAACTGAGCGACAGGTGAGCTCTAGGAGCACATTCTCTTGTCGCTTTCGATAGCCGTTTTCGAATGTTTTACCCGAGAAATTATTGAGAAAACTTCGATGGTGATTTCATTATCGATAGCCGTGGTCAAGTGGGAGGTTGCCTTTCCCTGCCGTAAAGGTACATACATATGTATGTGAAGAGACGCACTGTTGCCAGATTTGTTGCGGCATTTTGGTGACATTTGATTGTAAAAATGGTAAAGTGCGATTTGCCGACTTTTGTCCTCAAAGTTACCATTTTATGTTTACATGGTTTACAAGTTTTCATAAAATCATTTAATTAACAAATAGAAAGAAATTTCTTTCATATCATATTCATCGATATTTTTAAGTAATATTCTGTGCTTTTTTAAATTGAAATGAATGAAAGTATATAATTTACCGCTTTTGTGGCAGCGGTATTTGAATTTCGTGCGAAAGAAGTGCTGCTTACATTATTTCGTAGTTGAAAAATAAGGTTGGTTGCCAGATACATTTCACATGTTTTTCACAATCAGAACAGAGTACTCCTATTGCGAAATTATTTGGCAAATATTTCATTCCAAATATAATTAGTACATGTAGTTTAACAGCATTTTGCAATAAATTTTGAACAGAGTACTAAGCTTAAGCAAGAAATGTATTTTTCGAAACGATTTCTTGACATACCAAATGGTAGGATATTTATATCCTACACCACCATGTTTGTGAGGCCCAAAAATATTAGTCTAACACACCTTAAATTATACCGATCGACTCAGAATCACTTTCTTAAACGATTTCCGTCTGTCTGGCTGGCTGATTGTCTCTCCATGTAAACCTTGTGCGCAAAGTATAGGTCGCAATTTTTAAGATATTTCGATAAAATTTGGTACATAAAATTTTTTGAAATTGACTGAAATCGTGACATTATTTCACAAAGCCCCCATAAAAATTTCCTCCCGAAAATGGACTTTATCGGTCATACATGTTTAATTTATATAGTTATCTAACAAATAAGCTCCAAATAAGTTTTTATACCCTACACCACCATAGTGGGGAGGGTATAATGCGTTTGTGCAGATGTTTATAACGCCCTAAAATATTAGTCTAACACCCACCTTAAATTATACCGATCGACTTGGAATCTACTTTCTGTAAACCTTGTGCGCAGAGTACAGGTCGCAATTTTGAAGATATTTGGATAAAATTTGGTACATATACTTTTTTCGGCCCAAGGACGGAGCCTATTGAAACTGGCTGAAATCGGTCCATTATTTCACATAGCCCCATACAAATGTAATCCCGAAATTGGACTTTGTCGGTCATAAATGTTTAATTTATGCATGTATCTACACAATAAGTTTTATGTACACAAAATTCATGTCACCAAATATTGTTACAATCGGTCCATAATTACTCATAGCTCGCATATAGAAGCGCTTCCGAAAATCACTTTAACATGCATAAATCTCTTAAAAATTACGGTATGAACACAAAATTCAACATAAAAAACTTTCATATAGACATACACCACACGACCTAATTTCATGGTGATAGGTCTATAATTGGTCATAGGGCAATATAATCCGAAAATCACTCACGAATATAAATTATTGATATTTTCAAGAACAACTTTTATGCTCATTTAATAAGTGTAGGGTATTATATGGTCGGGCTTGACCGACCATACTTTCTTACTTGTTTATATATGTATACGGAATATCACCGAATTTTATGATGATTGGTCGATAACACTGTGATAGTTGAAAAAACTGTCAAGCGGGGCACCCGTGGGTTAGCTCGTATTTTCGAGATATACCGATCTTTCGAAAATGGAGGAGGTTGCAGTCATTTTATTTTAGAAAAATTTCGAAATTTTTGTTTTTTAAAACGCTCTTAATACGCTCTTAATTTTTAAATTTAAATGCATATAACTTTGGAGTCAGTCATGATTAGGGTTTTTATCCCGTGAATTGGAAATTTTGTCAATTTTTCACTACCCTATACCCGGATTTTTAGTCGGGATTCCAGGGAATTAAAAACTGACGAAACTACAAAGAAAACAATTTAAAAAAAAAACAGTGAAAGTTTTCCTTATTATTAGTATTTATTTGGGGTTTTTCGAATGAACATTTAAAAAGACATATGGAAAACTGCACGATCTAGAAATAAAGGTGAATAATATTCAATGCCAAGATGGACCGGCGCGAATTATTCCACAAAACTCTAGTAGAACAAGGCGCCTACTTTTGATAAGCTTTTAAAGAAAGCTAAAGAATTAGATATTGGGAATGGATTTATGAAATGAAAGGCTGACATTTTTTAATTACGGATTAAGATTTTAGTGAATTAAACTCAAATTGAATTAATACGAAGCTCTATATATAATGATTATAACTCTGTTTTTATATTAAATTTTGCTATAATATTCATAATTTTCTTGAATTTTAATTAAAAACCCTAGTCACGATTTGTAAACAATTCTTTTATTTCCCTCTTTTTTTTTCTACACCACTGTGCACTGCACGAGTTATGTATTTTGATAAAATATTAGGGGATATTTGTATTATTTTTTGTGAATAAAACGAAAAGTTGTGGACAGATTTTAATTATTTAGAACATGTTTTATTTGGAACTTCGTTTTCTAAATGTTTAAACAAAATTAAGAGCGTATATGCAATTTATAAGGCTATTGTATTTGTAGATGCCAGAGGTAATGTCGGGTTAAGGAGAAGAAAATTTTGAATGCTGTTTTGTTGTTGGGCAAGAGACTTGCGCAACTAAATTGCCTAGTGTGAAAGGGGTCTAACTTAACATCAGTATCATCTAAATTTATAAAGAATTCCAGTTGCAGCTGATATTTTTGAATTAACTTTTGCAATATGTACATCCCATAGCAAATTATAACTTAGATGATTTCAGTTAATAATTTTTAAAATGAAAACAGAGTTGCAAAAAAGGTATTAACAAGTGTGTGCTCATAAGAGTTTTTTAATGCAAAAATGGAAATTTTAAACAAAAATTACCAAAATAGGGATTAAGCACACACGTGTTCATAAGAGTTTTTTAATGCAAAAATGGGAATTTTAAACAAAAATTACCAAAATAGGGATTAAGCAAAAAAAGCACCAACAATGAAAAAGAAGCAAAAAACAGCAAAAAAAGCATTTTAGTCTTCTCAGATAATAAGTGAGAAATACAATTGTTTGTTTAAGCTAGGTTTAAAAATTAGATCTAATAGAGATTAAGAGAGATTACTCTGGTATGTAAAGGGACTGAGTCTTTTTTTACTAAAATTGTTTTTTTGTCTATTGTTTTCTTCGTACATGTATATTAAATATTTTCGAAAGTCTTCGTTTTCTACTTCCGTTACACAAATTATTAGGAAAGTGATTACTTGGTACCATTCATTATACTATTAAGCATTTATAAATAAGTGTTTATGGCGCGACGTGTACTCATTATGTCGCATTACACAAGTGAAAATTTTTCATATTTTCAAATATTTTTAATATTCTTTATTTTATTTTAATTGAATTTGTTTTAATTCTTATCTAATTGTCATTATATTTAGCATTTTAACAAGTGTCGATTAGAACGGTTTGCATTTTAGGTAAGACTTTGGAGAGATTCCTCAAGATATTTATAATTCAATATCATAACACAGTACAACACATGATTTTGGGACTCAATTCTGACAATTGCACGTGAAAGTAGCCCCAAAAATAAGAACTTCTGCATCATTAGTTTTGTCAAGTTGGCTGCCGTAATAATTTAATGGCCATACGATTTTTTTTTCCTCAAGGTGGATTTTTATCACTTTTTCTATATTTTAGCACGGTTATATCTCGTATACCGTACGGAAAATCTCTTTTGTGGCTGAATCAAACTTGTAGATATTGAATAGTAGAAAAAAAGTACGGAACATACCTACCCAAAAAAGGAGCATCCAGTGCCTTAAAAATCGCAAAAATGCCAATTTTTTAAAAATTTTTTAACAATTTTTCACCTTTTTTGCTCAATAACTGGATTACAAATGCAATTATGGACCGATCACCATGAAATTAGGTCGTGTGATTTGTGTCTATATGAAAGTTATTTATCATGAATTTTGTATGTATACCATCATTTTTAACAGATTTATGAATTTTAAAGTGATTTTCGGAAGCGTGTCTTGTATGGGAGCTATGACTAATTATGGACCGATCATAAAAAAATTTGGTACATATAATTTGTTCGGCCCAAGGCCCAATTCTGTTGAAATTGGCTGAAATCGGTTCATTATTTCACCTAGCCCCCATACAAATGTACTCCAGAAATTGGACTTTATCGGTAATAAATGCTTAATTTATATATGTATCTACACAAATTTCGCTCCAAATAAGTTTTATATATACAAAATTCATGACAAAAAAAAGTTATTATGATCGGTCCATAATTAGTCATAGCTCCCATATAAGACACCCTTCCGAAAATTACTTTAAAGTGCATAAATCTGTTGAAAATGATGGTATACATACAAAATTCATGATAAATAACTTTCATATAGACACAAATCACACGACCTAATTTCATGGTGATCGGTCCATAATTGCATTTGTAATCCAGTTATTGAGCAAAACAGGTGAAAAATTGGTAAAAAATTTAAAAAAATGTGCATTTTTGCGATTTTTAAGGCACTGGATGCTCCTTTTTCGGGTAGGTATGTTCCGTACTTTTTTTCTACTATTCAATATCTACAAGTTTGATTCAGCCACAAAAGAGATTTTCCGTACGGTATACGAGATATAACCGTGCTAAAATATAGAAAAAGTGATAAAAATCCACCTTGAGGAAAAAAAATCGTATGGCCATTAAATTATTACGGCAGCCAACTTGACAAAACTAATGATGCAGAAGTTCTTATTTTTGGGGCTACTTTCACGTGCAATTGTCAGAATTGAGTCCCAAAGCAATTAACTGAAAAATGTTGTACTGTGTAAGTGGTTAGGGTAGTTCAGCTACGTCTTTAAACACTTTAAAGTTAAAATTTTGTTTACTTCAATAATCTGCCAAGTCTGTTCAATTTTTGTGAGATAATCACCCCTATCGGCAATAACATGTGAAATTTTGTTCCCATGAAATATCCATTTCCCTCGAAGGGAAAATTGCTATCGTGAAATTCCCCATGAACTTTTCATTCACAATAGTTGATTTTGTTCGTAACAGCTGTTTATTGTTTACAAAATTCCATCTAAAAATTCCACAACATGGGGAATTTTTTCACGTGAACAAAGTTGATGAACGAAAAAAGGAAAATGGAACACATTTCATGTGAAATATTGATTCGCGATAGGGGTGAATCTTTTTGTAAAAATAATGATTACTTCGGAAATGAAGCTCTTATATATGACAACATGAATTGTTTATTTTTTTTATCTGGATTGAATTAGAAGTGCTGGATTATTGAAGTCATTTGTTTTTTTTTTTAATAAGTCAAACTTTTTTAAGAATAAAGTAGAATTTAGTCAAAAATTTTGAATTTATTGTATATTTAATGTTAAATAAAGTTCTTTTTTTAGATATGTGCAATACATTGCACATTTGTTTAACGAAAATTAATTTTAAAGTTAAGAAAATATGAAAAATCTTTTCCAGATATTCTGCTCTATTTCAAATGCTAATGAATATAAAGGAAATATAGAAAATAGGGGCTGCAAACGGAAAACTGGACCTCAGAACGATCGAAATATTGCCAGAATCATCAAATGTAATCCATTCAATCTGTCAAGCAAATACAAATTTAGAAGTTATTAATATGACTGTAAGGAGAAGATTTCTAGCAAATTTTTCTGATTTTTCTTATTTTGTTCAATAGTAGCTTAAACTAACGTATTACAGGAAATCGATTGAAATTATTTAGGTTTCTTAAAACATTAACTTTTTCATATTTAAATTGTTTTTTTTTAGAGAGCATATGGGGGTAAATTTTTATAAACATTTGTCTTCTAGAGAAAATTGTCTTTCTAAAATGTTACAAAAATAATAGCAGGGATAACGTGCGTATAACATGCGTATCTCTGACATATAATGAGCAAGAACAGTGGGTAAATTATAGGATATCCATTCGAATAATGATCGTTCGATTAATCGAACAATTTCTTACGAATAATTATTACCATTTTCGAATAACGATTAATTCGAAAAAATTATGAAGATTAATCGAATAGTGTGATACACATTTGTTAACACATTTGTTCCGATACATATACGGAAATCATGTCACCAAATTTTGTGATGATCGGTCCATAATTATGCATAGCTCCCATATAAGGCCCGCTTCCGAAAATCACTTAAACGAGCATAATAAATCTCTTAAAAATGTTGGTATTCACATAAAATTCAACACAAATAACTTTAATGTAGACATAAATAGCACGACCTAATTTTATGATGATCGGTCCATAATTAGTCATAGCTCGCACATAAGGCCGGCTTCCGAAAATCACATTAACGAACAAAAATCTCTTAAAAATTTTGGAATATACATATAATTCAACGCGAATAACTTTCATATAAACATAAATAACATGACCTAATTGTATGATGATCGGACCATAATTAGTCATAGTTCCCATATAATACACTCTTCCGTTTTTCCTCTAGTTTTTCCAATTCTGTACAAAAGACTCATACGGTAGTTTGATATTGCATTGTCAAAATACACAAAAAGTCGTTATGGATGCTTTACATTTTCTATCAAATTCAAGACGACTTGAAAAATAGGATTTGAACCATTTCTATGCTATACAGTTCCTTAGGACATACAGCAACTTGAAGACGAAACGAATAGGCTCATTTCAAATATAAATTTAGCTATAATGTATTCCAAAGAATGGCGTCATTTGTTACTGATATGTAGAAATTTCTTTATCCACCGAAAGTAAAACGTCTTCATCGAAAAATAACTGACACAGGTCCAAAGACGATTTTCCGTTCAAATAAACCGTTATCATAGCAATAACATACATACGTTGCTTCTGTTTCTGGTGACAAAGTTATATGTAAAAACATGTTCATAAACCACACTAAGGCCCGTTTTCTCAATGTATCGACAAACTGCCTGTTACTAAATGTCGACATAAATTTATTAGGCCGATAAACTGTCCGTTAACAATTTTGTTTTTCTCAATATACCTACAAAAAAGATTATTTGCAGTTGGCAATACCTCTCAAAATAGATGTGAAAGTTGGGAACCCTGCCTTCAATTGACAACATCCGGAATCTTTTGAAATATTCATTATCCTCCATGTCTGCCAGGTAGTTAGGCCTGGCATGATAAAATTTTTCAGCATTCACTTGGAACTCATGTTCTTCGTGTTCATCCTCCATCAAACTTTTTTTTATAAAATCTATTTAATTTCGTTTACAAAAACACATACAAACTATGAGCAGCAACAACGTCATAACTCAAAATCCGGGTTTTTTAATATCAATTTGATACATTGCGAATAGTCTCAATTAAAAATTATTACGATTAACGGATGGTTAATATTTCTCAAAATATGTTAATTTTGTTCCTACATTTCTTGTTCTAGTGGACTGAGACACGTTAATGACCTGGCGATTTTTTAATAGCTTTAACTTTTTTTTTTAACAATTTCTTGTCTTTTATACCTCATTAGAACGATTACGTACACACATTTCGATTCTTTTAAATTAAATTGTAAAAGTAATTATTTAATGGAAACATTTTTACAAAAACTGAAGAAATTGCATTTTTTCCACTTGAAAATGCACCTCAAAACTTCAGCGTTGTTGCGGCACCAGTCAACGTTATCCTATCATCCTAATATTTTACACAACGTCTTTTTACAATACGTAGAAATATTCTCTTTTTTTGGAGGGCTCTAATGTACAATGTATAAGCTAGAGTTTACAAAAAACCGAAAAATTTCAAAACCGCGGTTTCGGTTTTATTTCGGTTTTGTGATAATTTGTTAAATATTAATGTTATAGAAACAAAATCAGTTAATAATATGGAAAATGCTATACAAATTTAAAATTCAATAGGATAAAGGAAAATTGGTACTATTCCTTTCAATGGTACTTTTTTAATATGTATGTATATAAAATTAGTTAGCTTACATAAAATAATAATCAAGAATTGATACCAAAAAATGAGAACTAAACCAAACTAAGGAATACTTTTCTTAAAATGATACTCTTTGAATGTTGTATAATATTGAACACATAATCAGGAAATTACTTTGATTTCAAACTTGACGGCGGTTCAAGTAAAATTGGTACTTTTTCTTCTAATGGTACTTTTTATTATATTAAATTATTTTAGTTATATGTATACATAACGTATGCGGAATGAAATTGCAACAAAACAGAAAACGCTATATTTGTTTCCAACGTTAAAACAAATAATTTATAAAACCTGACAGTTGGATGATGGAACAGTTAAGAAGAACTTTCTTTTAAAAAAAAATAATCTCTGATGTTTCTTTTTATGAAATGATTAATTGTGTGTACACATTTCATAATATATTAATTAGAATTGATGGTCAAATCAAATTCCAAAAAAGTCAAAACTTCTAATTTATATCTGATTGATTAAGATCCATATATATTTTTTTTATAAAAAATATTATATTCTACTTTGCACATCTTATCAATAATAGGTTTATTTACTTCCAAAAAATTGATGTAAAATATAACAAATTGTTCCCGATGATAATTGATAAAATATGGAAAAAATCACTAATGCTTTTTCAAGGTAGTTCTTTTTTTGTTCAAATTTTGAGATAACTAAAAGCCAGATATTCAAATGGGGTTTTAAATTTAAAGTATTAAGGCAAAACACAACGTAATTCAAAACAAGTAAGAGAGCTATATTCGGCTGTGCCGAATCTTATATACCCTTCACCAAATTATACTTTAAAATAAAAATTTTAAATATTTTAGGTAAACAAAATTTAAATTTTTTTTTAAATTTAAAATTTTTTTTTTTAAATTTTAAAATTTTAAATTTAAAAAAATTTTATATTTTTTTTTAATTTAAAAAAATTTTTTTTTTTAGTTTTTAAATTTTTTTTTTTAATACTTAGTGAAAAAAAAAATTCGGGTTAAAAAATATTTTTTCCGATTTTGACCCATTGTAGGTCCGACTTGCTATGGTCTTATATACGTCGTTGCACATCAATGAAACATGTATCATTAGATATCCATATTGTCTATAATAATGATTTAGTAATCCAGATATGGGTCAAAAATCGAGGTTGTCCTAGTTTTTTCCTTATATCTCAGACATTTGTGGACCGATTTTAAATAGCAACCGAGCCGAAAGAATTTCGGAGATTTTGATGTATCATTCGTGTATGTAAGTTATTTAGGGGCTTCAGAAAGTTGATTTCAACACACAGACGGACAGACGGACATGGCTATATCGACTTCGCTATCTATAACCATTCAGAATATATATACTTTGTGGGGTCGCAAATGAAAAATGTAGAAATTACAAACGGAATGACAAACTTATATATACCCTTGCCACTCATGGTGAAGGGTATAATAAGTCCTAAAACACTAATAGCTTATATACATTTTCTTTTGCCCAGTGTCAAATTTTTGTTGCAATTTCATTCCGCATACGTTAATAGTTGGCTGATATACTTCTGAGTAAAGAAAGAATCAAAGATAGATGGCTTAATGACATTGAGGTAACAAAAACTATTAGTACTTTTTCGTTCTTCGATTTTTTTGAAATTTCAATAATAATGAACCTATTAGCAGAAAATTAAACACATATGATCCTCACCGAGTTAGAATCTAAAAAAATGGAATCACAGGTACTTTTCTCCAACTTAGTAGTACCTTTCTTTAGCATTATCTATAATAGTGGACCCAGAATCATGATGCTGAGTGGGAATAAAATATGTGGGTATTTATTGTACTTTTTTTTATTATAATAATACGTTTCAAATGAGATATAATCCACTTTACAATGAATAAATTAACATGTAACTAGAGACATGTTATCCTGAATTAGTGTTAATTCACAAAGCGAGACTTAATATTACTATTTCTTTCTTCCAATTGGGGTGGCGAATCACACCAGGCCAGCTAGTCCTCCATACTATTATCGCATATTTGAAAATAACTTAGTCTTTGTTACAAAAGTTTTGCATTATTGTTTTTAAATTAAATAAATAAGCAGTCATTTGGAGCTTAATTATCAGGGAATACTCGAATGATCAATATTTTTAAATGAGTTTGCGTTATTTTTTATTAACAGGTTTCCTTGACTAGTCTGCTACATCATCTGAAGCAATTATTGTAATACAATTTAAAAAATTTTAAGATATTTTAACTGATTTGTTTTTAGAGAAATTAGATGAATCATTGAATGAAAAAGTTTTTTTTTTCATTTCTAAATTTTGAATTTTTTACTGAAAATAAATTAAAAGTGAAAACCGATGAATAATTGTCGATTTCGGCTTTGGGCCTTGAAACACCGCGGTTTCGGTTTCGTTTAAAACCGAACACGAAACTCTAGTATAAGCACAATAGTTCGAACCAGTATTCCCCCAGTATTCACAACCGACTATTTATTAATTTATCAATCATTCAAGAATGCCGATGTAACTTGTTATTAAATTGATGATCTAATTAGATCTTCATTACGTTAATTTTAAATAGGTACTTTTTTGCAAAATTTTTAAAAATAAAATTCCAACATTTGTTTGTATGCATGTAGTAGGGTTGGTTGGTTAGTTAGTCATGCAATCACTGCTCTATTTAGATACATATTTTATTTATGACTAACAACTGGATGGATTACAATTGGAACCAAAACCACTGTCGACAAATAGTTTAGATATATGTATTTAGCATGGAAAGCTAAAAATAACTAAGTAGTTGGCGACATCATTTTCGATTTATTTTTGCTATTCTCTGGAGATGCTCTCGTTTGTCGCATATTTTTCTGATGTAGGGTTGTCATGATTTTATTTGTCGCGGTTTTATTTTAAAAAGTCAAGCTTGTTTTCTTTTATTTAAAAGAAACTGAAGATAATTTTTAAAATCGGTTGGAAAATGACAATTTTTGGAAAATGACAATTTTTGATTAAGTTGATCGTGAATCAGTAAAATATTTTTTTTTTATTTGAGTGAAAAAGCTTTCGGGTTTTTCATACAAATGCTTGCGTGTTGTTTTTTGTTTTTAAACATAGCTGACAGTGATTTGCTTTAATAGGGGGGAACATCCTTCATACATTTATATTTCTTTAATTTGTGAGAAATTAAATTTTTTTTGTATAAACAAAAAATAAAACTATGAACTGGGTATCGATAATTATTCTCCATTAAATCTTTATTATTGAAATACGATATACCACAAACGGAGATTGCGAATATTACACAGATAAACTGAACGGACATGACCACTGAACGAAATATTTGGATTATTTAATATATTTCGAACTTTAAAAATCATTAAAGTGTTTTCAAATTTTTTTCCCTTAATTTACTTTTGTGAATAATTTTGAAATTAATTTAATCAAAACAACGTAGTAAAATAAGCTAAAACAAAATATTCTATTAATACGAATTTGCTAAAAATTATTCATATCGAACTCTCAATTAATGAGCTATGATAATATGTAGCAGACAATTTGATTTAGATTGTTGACTTCATTATTGTCATCATTTCGATGACCGCTCACTTTAGTTCATAGTTCAAAAATGAACTATGAACTATTATAATAAAATATTAAAATTGTTTCTCTGTTCTGAACTAAAACAACAGATATGATACTAGAGCTAAAATCAGCGTTGTCAACTTAGTGCTTTTAGCACTGTTTTTATTGCTTTTAAAAATGTTCGACTCGAAAAATTTTCAAGTTAGTGCTTAGTGCCTTTTGAAAAACTTTGGTTGCACTAAATTTGACGTAGAAACTGTAACTTTTATAATTTTCTTCTAGGAAATGTTCAACAATTAACATAATTTTATAATGTTCTAGAAGTTTTTCAAACATTTAGATCAGAAATTATCTTAGCAATACGTTTAATATATTCACCCCTATCGCGAATCAACATTTCACATGAAGTATTTTCCTTTTTTCGTTCATCAACTTTGTTCACGTGAAAAAAATTCCCCTTGTTGTGAAATTTTTAGATGGAATTTTGTAAACAATAAACAGCTGTTACGAACAAAATCAACTATTGTAAATGTAAAGTTCATCATGATATTCCCGATAGCAATTTTTCCTTCGAGGGAAATGAATATTTCATGGGAACAAAATTTCACATGTTATTGCCGATTGGGGTGATTGTCTGTTCCTAAATCTTGAGTTTATCGTTTTTTCGTGATGAAAACGTTTTTGGTTCCAATTTCTATTAGTTAGGTCTAGTTTGAAAGGAAGTGTCCGTACAAATACCTATTTACCTTCGGAATTAGGTCCGTGAAATCGTTATAGAGTTGTTCGTTCTATATCGATGTTCTTTAATCTATGATTTTGGTTCAAAATTGTCATCCTCGGAACTGCTTCTATCGAAGTTTTAGAGAACATATACCCCTTCTTTAAAAGATTTCATGAAAAAAACGTTATACTTGAAAGATCAAAGAAAAATATAGTATGTAAACGTGAGTATATTCAGAACACGATATTTTACAATTATCATTGCACATAAAAATAAATGAATATTTTAATCCATTTTTCGAAAAAGAAATGTATATAATTTTTGATTGATTTTTATTTTATAACATTTTTTAAACCCGTTCCAAGAAGTTGTTTCGAAGCAAATATATGTAGGTATCCTTGTTATTTACTAGGGTATTTAATCGATTAACTGTTAATCGGTTAACCGATTAATTTTGGACGGTTAACTGTTCGAATAATTTGAAATTGTCGATTTTCAAATAACAAATAAACCGATTAATTTGTGTCGATTAACCGATTAACCGAATTTCTTTTTTTTTGCACTTTAAAAAAATTTTTGTATTTACTTTTCCGTTTCAATTCAAATACAAATTTCAAATTAAAATTAGATATTTTTTGAACAACCAATAAACATGATTAGTGAGTATGTATAACAACTGGCATATTTAACTCACATGTATTTGAAACTTTGTTAGTATTTACATGTATAGACGAAACTTTTTTTGAAATTAGTTTTATCATAACTAAACGAAACTATTAAATTAACCAAAATCTAAAACAATCCAAAAAGGAGTATTCTTTATCATGCTTTTGATTTCTCCAACATATACAATCTCCAACATATTCCACGAAAACTTTTATTAAATCTAAAGAAAAAATCGTTTAAATTATTTTCTTTTTATAAAAGATTATTTCAGAAGATCTCACTAAAACCCTAAAAAACTCACACGTAGCTCATTTTCTGCAACAACGTCATAATTCAAAAAAAAGTCGTTTCGAGAAAAACGTCTTTAAATATTTTATGACATTTTACTATTTCTTAAATAAATTTTCAACAAATCATGCGATTTCAGAAATATAAATAGTAAATGTTAATATCTTTCTAATCTGTATTTAACCCAAATTTTTACTTATCAAATATGCGAGAAAACATGAATTTTAATTTTGATGTTTACAACAAAAAAACACTCTCACACAAAAAATAATTGACTTTTTGAAAACTGATGAAACTATATGAAAGCGCATATTTTGTATTACTCAGTTCATAAAACACGGATTTTGAGTTATGACGTTATTGCAGCGATCTCAAATACATTATTTGCTGTTTTTTATGTTTTTGTACACAATATTCGTTGTTGTATTTTCAATTTAAAATGAAAATAAAAATTATTCGGTTAATCGAATAATTTTAAATTAACCGATTATTAACCGAATAAATCTAAACCTCGATTAATTATTTGCTCGATTAACCGATTAAACCAGAAACCCGATTAATTTAATACCCTATTATTTACATATATAGTTAGGACCTAATGTATAACTATTACCAAAGAATTAGTTCCTTCGTTAAAAACTCTTTATTATAAATATTATAAAATCACAACACTGTTTTTTGAAAAGTTTCCAGAAGTAATACTTAATTTAAAAAAATTTTTAAATTTTTCCTGGAACAATTGGAAACAATTTTCTTTGAACATTGGAAACTATTTTTAGTTCTTTTTACGAGAAATACGCGTTTTTTTCATGAATTTGGTGCTTTCATTTTGTTTTTAATTTAATGTCAGTTGCCGTATAATTCTGAGAAAGGATGACCCTTATATTTGCACATTGTGACAGAATTCGTATAAAAAGAAGCTGGAAATACAACGAAAACACGCATTTAGTTAAGAGCGTACATATGAACCATTTTAGTTCATAGTTCAATACTGAACTAAGTGAGCAAACGATTTGAACTAGTTCAGGTAGTTCAAATAATGGAATCGTTCAATTGAACTAGTTCGTTCATGAACTACCCAAGTCTATTTTTTAGTTCACTAAACTTTTCTTTCAGTGGAGTTCTTTTTTGTTCATCAACACAACTGCAGTTCTAGCTTTGGACATCCCTGCTTTAAACCAACTTTGTATTTACTATACTTTGCCTCTTATTCTCTAGTATCTACATAAATCGAATTTATGCATAATTATATAAATTAACGAATTTGTTTTATGTATATATTAACGATTAAAATCATACAGCGAAGCGCAGGTTTAATGTACATACATATGTACTACATATGAATATGCTGGATAGTTTTGGTCATATTAATTTGCTTGAATAGAACAAAACACAATATGTAGTTCCATATGGTGTATGTTGATAAAGGAAATGTTAACTTTAGCCATTTGTTGACATACACATATATACATACATATCGTCACCTAAAATGCAAAGGAGCCTATCGTCACTTTTTAAAATTTTACAGGAGATACAAAAAACATAATAAAATGAAAAGTGTTGTGTTGTGGTTACAAATATGATTTCCTTTCTTTAATAAAGTCGTTATTTTTAAAAGTTTGTGAAGACGTGTCAATCAATATCCTTTAGAAACTCAATTTTGAATTTTTTGGTCGTTACGCCCTTTTGCATTTCAGCTGAAGGTATGTATAATTGTATGTATGTATGTATATACATATATTTTAAACAGTAATGTAAACACTGCACAAGATTTATAAAAAAAAAAAATAATTATCTTTACAAAAAAATCTACGCATTTTGAAATCAAGAGGAGTTTGATTTACGCCCCTTTTATAAATATTTATTATTGATGTTATGTAGATGGTAATTATTCTAGTGTTTTGAATCTCCCTTTTAGTAAAATGTTTTTAGCCAAATCAGCTTTGATTTAATTCAAACGATTGCTTCACTCTTAATAAATTGCTTTATTAATACATAAGTGCAACTGAATTCCGACCACAACGAATTCAATACAACCGTTATCGCGTGCAAACACCTCAACAATACAGTTTGAACTGAAGCAAAACAATTCATGAACATAAATAAAATAATAAAAGCAGAAGAAAAAAGCATGTAGCCAGATGAGGAGTTTAGTTCCCCCAAATTGGGAATTACGTGTTTGGTTTGTTGACAGCACACCTGAGGAGGGGAGGCGATTGAAATAAAATATGCCATTTTATTTATAAATAAAAGAGTAACGTTACTGATTCATCATCGCACAGCCTAAACGGCTGAAGCTAGAATCATGAAATTTTAACTGTGGGTTCCTCCTTACCCAAAACGATCCACTAAGGAGGGATTTTTGGAAATTCGAACGTTTAAGGGGTAAAAAAGGGTAAATTCTTCAAAACTAATAAAGATACAAAAAAACTTAAAATAGCATGTTACTCCACTTAAAATGTAAGCTGGTACTTTTTCGAAATTCGCACCTTTTTGGGGGGGAAAACGGTTAAAAACTGTATTTTGGTACTTTTTTATCACCCAATGTATCTTTTAAACCAATAAACAGGGACCCGAAATAACTGTTATTTTTTTTTAAATAAGCAATTGGTTATAAGAAAAATAACTGCAAAAAAATAAGTCCCGTAATAACAATTATAAATAACTCAAAAAAATTTTAGTCTATGATAACCATTATGAAAAATTTTAATTTTTTTAGGTCTTTAATAATCATAATGAAAGATTTTTATTTATTTCGGTCTCTGATAACCATTATGAAAGATTTTTATTTTTTTTTGGTCTTCAATAACCATTATGAATGATTTTTATTTTTTTGGTCTTTGATAACCATTTGGTCTTTGATAGACTACAGCCATTACAAATATTTATACCCTACACCACCATAGTGATATACCGTATAGTGCCCCAAGGACGAAGTCTATTGAGTTTGGTTAAAATCGTTCTATTATTTCTCCTAGCCCTCAAACGATTGTCCTATCTGAAAATAGATAATCCCTCATAAATATCCAAACCAAATTCAGCACAAATAAGTTTTATATAAGCCGAACTCTCACTACTAAATTTTGTGACGATTGGTCCATAATTAGTCATAGCTCCCATACAAGGCCCACTTCCGAAAAGCATTTTAACGAGTATAGATTTCTTAAAAAAGTTGGTATTCAAATAAATTTTAGCACAAATAACTTTCATATATACAGAAGACATGTTACTTAATTTTATGCCGATTGGTCCATAATTAGTCATAGCTCCCACATATTGCACATTTTAAAAGAAAGCTGTTTATAATCATAAATATTCTTGATTCTTATGAAATTCTGAACCAATTAATCTTTCTCTGTCTATTTTAAAATACAAGAAAACTAGGTCCATGCGACCAAAAAACTTTGTTGGTACTCATAATGTTTACGGAAGACCAAAAAAAATAAAAATCTTTAATAATAGTTATCAAAGACCTAAAAAAATAAAAATATTTCATAATGGTTATTGAAGACCAAATAAAATAAAAATCGTTTATAATGGTTACCAAAGACCAAAATAATATTGGTTATTTTTAACTGTTATTCAGGGACCATTTTTCAAAAATTCTTGATAAACAATTATTTCAGGATTTTTTCCAATATTGGTTATAACAGTTAGGGACATAACTGCCAATAAACATAGAACTAAATTTTATAAGATATAAATTTGGTACTTTTTGGAAATTCCAACACTTAAGAGATACAAATTATGTTTATTTTTGGTACGTTTTTCAAAAATATGTTTTTCTATAAATTGACATAGACATACGAATATTTTATTTTGAGCTCCCACAACGATACAGAAATATATTTGAATAAAATTTTTCCATCGCAATGGGGATACAAAAAATACCATAAAAGGGGGTAAAAACGAGAAAATACATTTTATTTCAAATTATTAAGCCAATTTTGATAAAATTTTTAACATTGGTTCCTGGATTCATACAAAAATTAACTAACAGGGTGTTATTTGGAACTCGAGTGCCAAGGTATATATTGGGCCAAATCCGGGTAAACAATTTGGTACTTTTTTAAAACATACGTTTTCTTGGGTACATTAACACAGATTTAAATCGTTTGAAACATGTGTGTAGCATAAACAATTTTTGCACAATGGAGAATTTTTAAATTTAAAACTTGATGGGTGTTCAAGGGAGAAAACGGGAATTGGTACTTTTCTCCTAATGGTACTTTTTTAATATTTTAAATTATTTCACTTATCGACATTAAAGTTAGCTGTACCGCAATTATGTAACTTTTTATCGTATGTTATGTTACTATGTATGTTACTTTTATGGTATGTTATCGACAAATAAAATGTTCTAGTTAAGACATAACGATAATTGTTTTGTAACTTAAATACTCGAAATAAGTTGTTCTTTGAAAGTTCGATTGGTCAACTATTTTGTGTTTGTTAGATACGGACTGATTTGAGTTTTAAATATAAAAATTAACATGCTTTAAATATCTTTTTAAGACATATATTATATTTTAGAAAACAGTATTATAAATTCTCGACCGACGGTACTTAGAAGTACCATAACAATAATAAGCTTACAAAATGAAAACAAAACTTATCTTTTAACTTTTTGCCAAAAGTACTTTGAAGTACGCTACCATCTTTGGAATAATATATTTTCGATGAGTTTTTTTATCTTTTGGCTTATGCTGACTCAACGGTACCAGGTCACTTTCGGTACTTTGCAGGTCCTCCACAAAGTTAAAATTTTGTAAATAACTTAATGAAGTCCTTAATTTCAATATTTCATAAAAAAAATAAAACATTTTCAAATATTTAAAGCCTTGGTCCACAAGGGGTTAAGAGCAACATTTATTTGGGGCATAATATCCATATTTAACACATTTATGAAGTGTATAATGTTTATCCCTATATTCAAATTTCCTAGTGAGCATTTTAAACCATATTTGGCGATGTGATACGATTATAAACTTATATAAGACCGTATTCTAAGAAGGAAATTCATCGGAATTTGTCGACTGTCCTTATAACAACACATATCTAAATTCTGAATCAATGATCACTTTTGTGGTGGCATAGACATATGGATTACACTGGCTTACTTTTATTTTTAGAAAAAAACTCTTTTTCTTTTGTTTTCTGTAGGTTTCGCGAATATATTTGGGTGAGCTGATGCTTGATTTTTATATATAAATGCGATTATTTATTCAAACGACTACGAATTTATCTGCAAAAATAGTGAATATTTTGATGATGTTTTAATTTTAAAAATATTGACATTTATATTTTTAACTAGTATATTCGTCGTTAGATATCGTTAACTTCAAATAGTGAATATAAAATTCGTTAAAACAACCGATATTAACGACATCGGTAGGAAAGTATAAAAAGTTACAGAATTGCGGTACTGATATGTATTTAAGTGAAGTTAGTGTTAGGAATAGGGGATAATATTTAGGTACCAAAATATGACAACTGAACTATATGTACTTTTTTATTCTTCTAATGGTACTTTTTGAATTTTCACTCACTTAGGTGAGTGAGAATTCTAGGGGGAGACGTTTTGGTATTTTTTCTTTATTCGAATGGTACTTTTCGTAATTTCTTCACCAATGAACCTAGAAACATGAAATAAAGCTTACATAGGCCCGAGTGGTTGGGAATTTTCTATATTCTAATGGTACTTTTTGAATTTTCTATAACAATGGACCTAGAAATATGAAATTAAGCATACATGGTCCTAAATCAGTGAGAATGGTACTTTTTGTAATTTCTTCGCCAATGAACCTAGAAGCATGAAATAAACCTTATATGGACCCGAGTGAGTGGGAATTCACAATTGCCTGCTTTTTGGTACTTTTTGAATTTTTTGTAATAATGGACATAGAAATATGAAATTAACTGAACTATAGGTACTTTTTTATTCTTCTAATGGTATTTGTTGAATTTTCACTCACTTAGGTGAGTGAGAATTCTAGGGGGAGACTTTTTGGTACTTTTTCTTTATTCGAATGGTACTTTTCATAATTTCTTCACCAATGAACCTAGAAACATGAAATAAAGCTTACATAGGTCCGAGTGGTTGGGAATCCACAAGTGGCTGCTTTTTGGTACTTTTGCTATATTCTAATGGTACTTTTTTGAATTTTCTATAATAAAGGACCTAGAAACATGAAATTATGCATATTTGGTCCTAAGTGAGTGAGAATTCTAGGGGGAGACTTTTTGGTAATTTTCCATTATTCAAATTGTACATTTTGTAATTTCTTCACCAATAAACCTAGAAACATGAAATAAATGTTATATGGACCCGAGTGAGTGGGAATCCACAAGTGGCTGTTTTTTGGTGCTTTTTCTATATTCTAATGGTACTTTTTGATATTTCTATAATAATGGACCTAGAAATATGAAATTAAGCGTATATGGTTCTAAGTGAGTGAAAATTCAAGCAGATACTTCATGGTACTTTTTCTTTATTCAAATGGTACTTCAAAGCTTGCGATAGTTGGAGAATGGCACTCATTGGCTTTCGTCAAATGCCTTGAGGGAATCGGTTCGAACAAACGTTCCACTGTTGAATCGACAACAAAAAATATGCGTACGACACTCTTATAAAAGTTGTGAAAGATGGAACTGGAGTGATTTTTTTTGACGTGGAACTGGAAAATTTTTTGAGCGCGTTGTTTTTGGCAACGACATTATGACACACAAGAGCTGCTCGCACTTGTACATTCTTCATCAGGAATTGCAGCTACGTTGTTGGAAGGCGATCGAAGCACTCAAGTTGCCATTGAATAATAAACGAAAGTTGGATTTTGGCCATTCTCACCCCCCAGTTTGGTGAACATTAGTAAAAAAATCATCCTGAAAAAATTTTAGGAAAATCGGTTTGGTTTAGACGTGCCGCAAGCCCTCTGAAATTTTGAGATGCATTTACAAGGGGAAAAATGCATTTTTTTCAGTATTTGTAAAAATTTTGCCATTAAAAAATTACTTTTGCAATTTAATTTAAAAGAATCGAAATGTGTACGTAATTGTCGTTCTAATGAGACATAAAAAACAGAAATTGGTCAAAAAATATTAAAGTTATTAAAAATTCATTTTGACCCAAAGGAGATGCAGGGTTAACTTCCAAAAAAAAATTTTTAATGTAATATTCATTAATATAAATCTATACATTTATAGAAAACAATGCAGAAATTTAACGAGTTTCACCTGTTTATTCCATATAAATAGTATAATTTTGCATATATCTGAACTTTGACCTCGATGCGCGTCCAGAAATCGTTGCCCGATTTGGCTCAAATTTTCAGCACTTAACATTTAGGCCTAGTGTCACAATATTCCACCCGGCACTCTTTGAAATCTAAAAAAAAAATCGGCTGTCACTCTAATGTACATATATTAAATAAATTATACATTTATGAGGAATTTAAATTATCATTTTTGTAATAGTTCAAGACAAAGAAATGATTTTATTAAATATGAAGAATATTTTGGAACTGATATCCATAACATATTTAAATATCCATCTACAAGATGGTTATCAGGGCAAGAGGTTGTTGGACGAATTATCAATTGGGAGACTCTTAATTACACTGTGCACTAAATTTAAACTTCTGTTTTCTGTCAAGAGTGGTACCCGGCGGGTTAAACTAATTCCAGTTGTACTAAACGTTTTTTTAGGTTAGCTCTTGTTTTCGAGATATACCGTTATTTCGAAAATGGGGGAGGTTACACAACATATATTCGCGTAACTCAAATACGGTTTAGTTTATTGAATAAACTGAAAAAACCGAAATTCCGCAATAAAATTACCTTTAAGAGCTAGTTTCTGGGATAGAGATAATCTACATTCTTCGCTTAAACCTAAATTAAACTAAAAATTGTGTTTCTCACTTATTGTTTATATGCTATATAATCTAGGTTTAACTGAGCATCATTGGTGAGTTTAACCTAAGTATAAAATGCCAAAGCACAAACAGATGGAATATAAAATAAAGAATTCAGCACAGCAGCTCTTTGTTTTTATTTGCTTTATTAACGTCAATATAATTTTTAATATACATTTTATATACTGTTATGTCGCTTTTTCTTTTAGAAAGTTAAAATTTACAAAAAAAAGTTATGTAACGCGGTTGCTTTTTCTTATAAAATGTATAGTATTGCCATATTTATATGAAAAAATTTGAAGAATAAACATGTGATTTGACTGAAAAGTATGGCAATGCTAACAAAATTAATCCACTAGTGAGAAACACAATCATTGGTTAAATTCCGGCAAAATATATTTCAGGATTAATATAACAGCGTGTTAAGCTGAGTTTAACTGACAAGTAAGAAACTAGCTCTAAGTAACATAAAAAACGGTTGGCACCACTGAACTGCGTACTCGAATAAGTTTAACCCACCCAAAATTCGCTTTGCATACTTACATAACGATTAAGTCGAATTTATACAAGGTGGAGTCAGTCAAACAGCTGATTATTTTTTTTCGCTTTTTGGTTCTAACAGTAGACATACCAACCGTCCAGTTTTCGTCGGGATAGACCAATTTTAGATTCGAATGTCCCGTGTCCCGGCGATACTCTGAACGGGACGGGACGCCATTTGTCCCGTTTTGAAAAAAAACATAACTTTTTCACTAATTATCACAAAAAATATAAAAAAATTAAAAATTGGAAATACCGATATGCTTGACAAGGATGCTTTATTTTCTAAAATATAGTTTTTTCTCAAAACTGATTATCACTATTTAACAATATGTATACTTATGTATATCAAAAAATTTCTACAGTATACTGGCACGATAATCGCTCTAAGATGCTTTCAGCTTAAGATGTGCTGAGTTTGTTGATTAAAAATATAAATTTAAAATTAAGGACTGAAATAATTAAACTTTATTAAATACTAGCATAGGTTAACATAAAGACGATACGTAATTGTCAAAACCCTAAGTCTGTTGTCAAAAACCTAACTCTTACAACAACAAAATACATCCTAGTTGTTGTATCTCACATATGATTTGTAGTATTTTTGTTTGACATATCGGAGTGTCTCGTCGTAATTGTCAAAAACCTAAGTCTGTTGTCAAAAACCTAACTCTTGCAACAACAAAATACATGCTAGTCAATGTATTTTGTTACTGTATCAAACATATGATTTGTTGTATTTTTGTTTGACAAAACAGAGTGTCTCATCTCTATGTATAATTCTCTCTGGTTACTAGCTTAACCGTAGTAAAATAAAAAATGTGAAAGATTTTTTCAATGAGGTTACACTAATATTAACCCGCCCATTTTGAAACAAATTAGGTAAAATTATAAAAAATAAATTTTCAGACAAAGTTAGAAGAATCTCGCAATTTTAATTATCCATTTTTAGCTAAACTCCGTACAGTGATAAGAATTTAATTCATACAGAGTTTAAATACATTACATTTATAAAGGGTTTTTCAATATTCCTGTGAAAGTACGTTCGATGCCATTATTTGAAAAAAAGCACTCGTTTCTATTATATTTTCCAACACTGTATATACTTTGTGGGGTCGCAAATGAAAACTGTAGAAATTACAAACGGAATGACAAACTTATATATACCCTTGCCACTCATGGTGAAGGGTATAAAAACAGAAAATATTCATCTTATAATCATATTAAAATTACTACCCAGCAAAAATTTTTGGAATTTTTGTAATGACAACTAGTTATTTCATGCATTATTTTGTAATGAGTGGTGGTTACCCAGCACATTATTTTATTTACTAAAATAAGTACTTATTTTTATACAGGTTGGTAATGAACTTTTACATTTAGAACAGCTATCTAGTGTGTTTGACTGGAAAACGGGAGGTTAGTGGTTCGCCACCTGTCAAAGCCATTAATTTTTTGTTCATATCATATTCATTTATATGTTGATCTTAAAACTATTGTTAACTTACAATAAAATAACTCGTACATGGAGCAGTGAGTTAGCAGCTTGACTATCAAACACAACCAAATAATTTGACTGTTCGATTCCCACACAAGGCAAAATTTGTTGTGTTTTTTTATTTAGCTACATATTCTTGTTGTGAATTTACTAATTATTTCTTAACTGATTGTAAGTACATTTGTAAGCTTGACCCATGATTTTTTTAAAAATCTCGAACAACGGTAAGTAGTGTTTCAGTCAAATAATAAGTAGTTATGCCTTGGCTCCAATATTACTTGCTGGCTTACTAAGTAAGTAAAGTTTTAGCTGGGTAAATATATGTTATTGTTTATACAAGAGAAAGTAACAGTTATTAAAACAAAGAACAATTGAATTGTTTGTCTCACATCAAACCATTAAAAACCAACAAAACTAATAGAGGTCATACCAAAGTAGTATAATTATACAAGTACATGCAACTCTACAACAAATCAACATTTCAATAAAAAACAACATTCATTTTGTTTGTGTAAAAACTGGTGAGATTGTCAAAAACTGTTGACTAACATAGAAAGAAAAACAACAAAGTAAAAAATGTTGACAATCTCACAAGTATTTACAAAGGAAAATAAAATGAACAGCTGATCACTTGCTTGTACTTGTATAAATATACATAATTTGGGTCATACCCATGGTGTAATGATATACAAGGTGACATTAATCAAACAGCTGATTATTTTTTGCTCGAGTTTGTTTACAATTTTCATCTTGTCGAAATTGTTTTTATGCTGTAATTTGTATACATTAAGTCAGCTATGGTCGTCTGTCTGACTGTGTCTGTCTGTTGAAATCAATTTTCTGAAGACCCCAGATATCTTCGGGATCCAAATCTTCAACAATTCTGTCAAACATGCTTTCGAGAAGTTTCCTATTTAAAATCAGCAAAATCGGTCCACAAATGGCTGAGATATGAGGAAAAAACCAGGACAACCTAGATTTTTAACCTATTTTTGATCTATATCTGGATTACTAAGTCAGTTGTAAGTTGGACCTACAATGTGTCAAAATCGAAAAAAAAATTAAAAAACAAAAAAAAATTTTTAAATAAAAATCATTTTATAACTGTTGTTTTGAGAGATTTATTTGTATCACGAAATATGGCATAAATGTAGATTTTGTTGGTGTTGATTAGGGTTGCCAAATGTCCCGATTTTCGCGGGATTGTCCCGCTTTTAGTCATGAAATCCCGCATCCCGCTCGGGATTCGTAATTCCCGATTTTTTTGCTTTTCCACATCTAATAATTATTTACTTCACATCTAAATAGTTTTGTTAATACCTAAGTTGATTTTGAATTAAATATTTATTAAATTGAAAAAAAAAAAATCATTTATGTTGAAAATTTATAAAAAATTCAATAAAACAATTAAGTGGAACTGATATGTATATATTTCCAGTGTGTATATATTTATTCAGAAAAGAGTTCGTTACCAGTTAACCAGTTATTTTTCAATGTATGTTAAATTCTAAAACAGCATTTCTACATATGTTTGTATAGCTCAAAAATGATGGATCTTAATGATCATTTGACTCAGAATAATTAAAAAATATACCTCCTTCATTATGTTCATCTTCTGGCTGGTTGTCCGTGACCAAAATACAGGTCGTAAATTTGAAAATACATAATTTAATATTATTTGACTCATGTTATTATATAGGAGAGGGATAATTTTGAAGTATAAATATCTGTCATTTATTCTCACTTAGTTATTGAACATTGAGCTTTGCTGAGCAATTGGTATGCTTCAGCGGCACTTTTGCACTTTAAATTATAGAATTAAAACAAAACTTCCCGCATACAAATTTTTTTTTCATCGAAAATGTCGAATTTTTTGCCAACAATGCGTCATATGAGGGAAGTTTTGCTTTACTCCTTTAATTTGAAAAAAAAGTTAGACAAAATAAATTAAATAAAAAACAAGTAAGAGTGCTATATTCGGCTATGCCGAATCTTATATACCCTTCACCTTTGTTGTGGATGCATTCTTATTTTTTATAATTAGTATATATGTACATATGTATGTACATTGCCCACTTTCAGCATACAGCATCCTAAATTTATCAAGAACACAAAAAACAACAACAACGCCAAACGAAACAAAACACCAAAAGAAAAAACAAAAACAAAATACGCAAGGCAATGAAACCAACACACATCCAAACATACGTTTATTTGTATAAAAAACAACCACAACGCCAAAAGAAACAAAACACAAAAAAAAACAAAAAAACGCAAAGCATGCACACCCAAACATACTATTTGTTGTTTTTTTGTCAAAAAAACCAACACACAACCAAACTAAACTTTAGTTGTATAAAAAACAACAACAACGCCAAAAGAAACAAAACACAAAAAAAAACCAAATACACAAAGCTTGCACATCCATGCATACGTTTTGTGTTTTTTGATGAAATTTTCAGAGGTTGTCTCGGATTTTTGCTCATATCTCCGTTATTTATGGACGGATTTTGCTGATTTTAAATAGCAAAATTCTCGAAAGTATGTCTGACAGAATTGTTGAAGATTTGGATCCCGGAGATATCTGGGGCCTTCAGAAAATTGATTTCAACAGACAGACAGACAGACAGACAGACGGACAGACAGACAGACAGACAGACGGACATGGCTTAATCGACTCCGCTATCTATAAGGATCCAGAATATATATACTTTATAGGGTCGGAAATGAAAAATGTAGAAATTACAAACGGAATGACAAACTTATATATACCCTTCTCACGAAGCTGAAGGGTATAAAAAGAAATGTGTAAAATAGAAAAATAACAAATAAAGTCAAAAAAGGAAAAAAAAAATTAATTAAAAATTATTTCGGTCGATTTTGCAGAATATTTTGCGATTAAGAACTAATTTTCATAATATTCTAAAAGTTGAAATCTTGACATCAAATTTATCTTGAAGTATGAAAACCTGTGTAAAATTAAATTATTGGAAACATCCAATAATTTTTTGTTGGTTACTTTTTTAACATTTTGGTTATTTTTTTAAACAAACTTGGTTAAAAATATTTTGAGGTTGTGACAACACTGTCTACTTACTTGTTCGTATTTAATAAGCAAACATTCTCTTCACTTCCCTTCCCTACTTGTGCACTGAGTTAAGGGTGGATTAGCCGACTGTAATGTAATGTAAATTAAAATGTATTCTGTATTTTCGTAGATAAAATTATAGTCGTGTATATAAATAATCGCATTTATATTTAAAAATCAAACACCAGCTCCCCAAATACATATATTCGCGAAACCTATTGAAACAGAAGAACAAGAGGTTTTTTTCTAAATATCAAAGTAACCCAGTGTAATCCATATGTCTATGCCACCACAAGTGATCATTGATTCAGAATTTAGATATTTGTTTCCTTCTAAAAAACGGTCTGTCTTAAAAACGATTTTTTAGCTTTTATATAAGTTTATACTCGTATCACATCGCTAAATAAATTGCTCACTAGGAAATTTGAATATAGGGATAAACATTATACACTCCAGAAATGTGTTAAATAAGGATATTATGCCCCATATAAAAGTTGCTCTTAAAATTCGAATACTATTTTTTAAAAGCAAATGATAATTAAGGCAAGTTAATTTGTATATTTAAAACTCAAATCAGTCTGTATCTAACGAACACAAAAAGGTTGACCAATCGTACTTTCAAAGAACGGCTTATTTCAAATATTTATGTTACAAAACTAACTTCTTAACAATTATCGTTATGGCTTAACTAGAACATTTTATTTGTTGTTAACCTGACAAATGTCGTTATTTACCGACTATTTTTAACGAAAATAATCCGTATAATTCAATTCGGAGTATCTCTTAACGATAAGTATTGTTAACTTATGAATTTTGATAACTTAACGACAAAATTTTGTCGTTAAAAAGTTACAGAATTCCGGTACTGAGCTTCCACAAGTATCGTTCTCCCAGCAGAAAACTTCACTTCTATGTTTTTAATATTTATTTTGTTATATTTTTGTCTTCTTTGAACAAATATTTTATGGATTCAAAAGTAAATAAACGCCATACAGCTGTTTGGCTTACAGCATTGCCAACACGATATAAGTACATCTTTTTGTATGTTTTTATTTTAAATTTTAGTATCAATTTATACAATGGCAACCACGGCTACGTAGAGATTTGACAATAGAAGTGACATCGTAATATTTCGGCGTTGACTAAACGCAATGCCGTAGTGATTTATAAAATTTTATATTTTTTGTTACGCGTTCACAAAAGCGTTGGTGAAGCGTTTAACGCAAGTGATTTACAAAGTTAGGGCCTTAATAAATAAAGTCTGTATGACAAGGTAATAAATAATATTTATAATTGTCTCCTAATGGGTTAATATAAACATATATGAAGTCACTTCGAAGCACTTCACAATGATGATGAATACATTATGTGTAAAAAAATACGGTTTTTTAGTACTATTACCAAAAAAGTTTAATATTTTTTTTTAAATCGCAGAAAAAAATTATAAAATCGCTTGAACAGTATTTAAAACAATTGTGTTGATAACACTTTCAAACAGCTGTGTAAATTTGTTTGTTTATGTCAAAAACATATGACACGTTTTTAATGTTCTATAATTGCACTAAAGTGTTACGTTAAGTCAACATTACGGTTACATTACATCAACGGTCGGCTAACCCAGCCTTTAGAGTACAAATAAATATGTACCAAGGCGTACATGGCGAATTTATATTCTACAACAAGTACAACATTTACAAAAACCACTTACAATTTGTTTTTGTTAATGTGGTTTAAGCTGTCAAAGTTTGCCTATTGTTTTTGTTACTTTTACGTTTGTTGTAGCATTCGCCGCAACAAACACAAGATAATTTGACAGCTCAAACCTCTAAACAACTAAAGTAAACATTAATCAGATGTGATATCAACACCACCTAGTATATAAATTCGCCTTGAAGGCCTATTAACAAGGTGAGTGCATAAAATCAGCTGTTTCTTAATTCGCTGCGGTTTAATGTAGATGTTCTGTTAAACCAAGGTGCATTTAATAAGGTGCCATCGGCAGCACAGCTGATTATAGAAATAGCACGCACAAATGTCAAACTACATACATATATAAAAAATATTCGCCCGTATGTCAAACTCAGGGCACACTTAGAAAGGTGACTGCGATGAAACAGCTGATTATTTTTTTTTATTCAGTTTGAATTGTCAATTCACTTGTGGTTGTTGTGGCGAAAAATACAACAAACCCAAAAGCAAAAACAACAACAGGCAACTTTGACAGTTCACCTACTTTTTAACAAAAACAAAGTACCTGTTGTTTTTGTATTGTTGTAGTGATGCAGCCACCTTTCTAAGTGTGCCCTGGTCAAACTCTATATATAAAAAATAAGTGAATTCGCCTGTATTTATTTCAATTCGCCACTGCTGTCACCTTGTTAAATACGCCTTGCCAAGGTGCATTTAATAGGGTGCCATCGGGAGCACAGCTGATTACAGAACTAGCACGCGATATTACCCGCTACTTCGTTAGCATATATTTTGAAAAAATGTGTCACTTATGTAGCATGAAACATCTTAGGTCTGTTCATTTACTTTCCCAGTAAATACTTGCAACGAGAGAATAAAATCAAAATTTACAAAATAACTCTCTTAAATTCTGAAAAATAGTAAAAAGTAAATGAACGCTTTTCGAGTAACAATTGTTTTATACACACAATTTTCTTATTTTGTTCCTTTTTAATAAGTTAAATAAGGCAGTCTGAATTACTTAATTCGCGTTTTGAATTACGATGGCGAATCAACCTGTTTACACGACAACATTCGTAATTCAGTTTGACATTTATTTATTTCTTCTTCTTGTTTTTTTTCTTCTGTTTACATGTTTTGGTTTTTTTGTTTATTTTGTTTGTTTTGTGCGAATTTTAAATTTGGCAATGGATAAAAAAAGGTAACTAAAAACATAAAATTGTAGCATTATTAATTAAACAAATATAATTTAATTATTATTTTCATTATTAAAAAAAAGAAAAAGTGCAAGCAAGTGGGACCAGTGCAGCGAGCTGGCTTTATTAGAGGTGTGGGCTGAAAGAATGGCAGAGCTGCGTGGCTTTAACTTTAATCAGACTTTTTATTTCTTTTAATTTATTTATTTAATATATTTTATAAAATAATAAAATAATTTTATTTTGATTTGTTTTGACATTTTTGTTTGGACAGCTGATTTTGATACATAAATAATCGATAAAAATTAGAGATGACAGTCATTCGTTCGTAATTCATAAGGTAATTCAAACTGAATTACGTACGAACAAGGTAATTCGCACTTGAAATTTTGTATGGCGAATCATGTAATTCAGTTCGTAATTGGGGGTTGAATGACGAATGAGAGCGTGAATGACGAATAATGCCGTCGTGTGAACATGGTATGAATCTATCAGTACTGGTAACTAATATAAAAAATATTTGTATATGAAATAATTAAAGACTAATATAAATTTTTTCCAATTTATTTCCAAAATCAACGGTGTTTATACTCTTAATATACATATGTACATATGAACATAATGTTAAAATATAATACAGATTTAAAGTATATTCAAATATACATAAACAATATGTGATCTTCAGGCTTTTCTTGTCTACATGTATTCTGATAAGGATTTGTAAACGGAAATTTGAATGTTGATATTGGCCCTCTATTTATATCTCCATTTCTCCACATAAAAGAGATACAAATTCCACTGCAACAGTAAATTTATTGAGTTTTCATCTGAGTTTTGTTGTATGTTGCAGAACATTTAATCCGGGTGCGAATAGTGTCGTAAGAACTAGTAACGTATGATTGTTGTTATGAAACCTGAAAATGTATTTAAATATGTTGTTAACACGCACAGTAAACAAATTTTTAAAATTTAAGAATTCCAAGAATAAATTCATTACATTTTTGTTTTTTTTTCACACATTCCGTTATTGGACCTCTTACGACTATCTGACTCCAACAACATATTTAAAATTGACAAACGCGTTACAACGCCAACAACAAAAATTTATGTTTTTTCAATCACCCCTATCGTGAAAAACATGTGAAATTTATGTTCCCAAGAAATATCCATTTCCCTCGAAGGGAAAATTGCTATCGTGATATTCCCCTGAATTTTTCATTCACAATAGTTGATTTTGTTCGGAACAGCTGTTTATTGTTTACAAAATTCCATCTAAAAATTTCCCATGTTGGGAAACCGATTTACCTAAAATTTTTTCAGGATGATTTTTTTTTACTAATGTTCACCAAACTGGGGTGTGAGAATGGCCAAAATCCAACTTTCGTTTATTAAGGGCCATCCTACTCTACATACATATAACATGTAGAGAAAAGATGAATATTATAGACTTATCCATTCATATCCACCAATTAATGTTAATTTTTTATTTTGAAATTTAGTCGAATTTATTTATTTGTTTTCTTGGTTTTTAATTTATTTTATTGAAATATTTTGTTATACATATTAAATGTCAGAAAAATTTTAGCAGGTTGAGAACACTGATTTTTTCGATTACAACCACTAATATTTGGAATTTGAGCGTATACTGCTGAATTTAATTCGGTCATTGTGGACGAATTAATATGTACCATAATATTAAGTAAATGTATATTCGGTTATAATAACTAACTTTAGTATTGTCAGAGCCTTAATTCGATTGAAATTATGTTTGTATAATCATAATCATATCATAGAAATCTGGTTGAATGTATAGTTTTTTAATAATGACTCTTAAATATCGGTTGATATTATTAAATATTTGAAATGGAAACTGATTTCCAATCGATCTGTTTAATGTGTGTAGTAATATACGGTGCTTTTTTAAAGTGATAATTACATTATTTTAAACTCTAAAAAATTAATTACATTATTTTTTTAAAATTTATATGTGAGATACGTTAGCGTTCTATAAATATGTGTTAGACATAGTAATATTCGGTGCTTTTTTAAAATGATAATTACATTATTTTAAACTTTAAAAAAATTAATTACATTAATTTTTTAAAATTTATTTGTGAGATACATGTCCTTTAAGAAAATTCGCCCAATATATTTGGCCTCACCTGGCAGGCATGTGTGACGATTTACCTGTAATTTGACTTCATGTTCTTAATTAGCAGCCTCAAATTAGTTTACACTGAAATTTTCAGTTTTCTATCTCAACTAATTCTATTTAATGTCTCAAAGGATTAAGTCGTCATTAAAATGAGTAAAGCACGATCTGAATGAATCGGAGCCTATAGTTACAGCATGTGAACAGGAAATTTTACCTACACCTCTTGAATTGTTCGAAAAATTTGTGCAAATTGATACAAGTTATTACACAATGCTCCAATGACTATGCTTTTGTCTTTTGCTTCCATATGTACCGAGCGTAAAATCCCAGTTAAAATTATTTTTTTTTAATTCTTTCTTCAGTTTTGTAATATCTGTCAGAATAAAGCTATTTTGTAAAACTACGATTGTTGGTGCACTAGTATGCCCGTCGGCATATCTGGGTTAAGTTAAATCTTAAGACATTTCTGAAATTGTGAAAATTTGATATTCGACATGATTACAAATCATTTTTCGTTTGATATTAAACCTGAATGTTTGTAGGGATAGATATACTAGCAGTTTTAGGCGACACGAAATAACTCCCAATGAAATAACACCCAATTAATGCCCGTAATTTCAACAAATAGATAAATGGCAGTGCTTAGTTACTTATGGAGTAAAAATATTTGGTAATTTTTACCCGTAGATATTGATTTGAAATTAATGTCAAGTTACCTTTTAGGTAAATTTAACTGCTTGGTATTTTACACAGTAGATATCTATTTGCTGAAGTTACGGGCATAAGAAAATTAAATTACTCCCAACGAAATAACATCCAATAAATATGAAATAACTTCCAAATAAAAAAATGAAAAATCACCCAATTTTAAAGAAAAAACTCCCAATTAAATAGACGATGTAATTTTCAAAAATTGGGCTTTATTTCATTATGAAATAACTCCCAAAAAATATGGAAATAAAACCCAGTGAAATATTTCCCAAAAAATTAAATAAAACCCAACCAAATATATTAAATTCAAAGAAATGTTTTATTAATTTTTATACATATGTATGTATTTATATGTACTTTTAAACAATATTTTTACAAAAAAACTTGCATGGTTTCTACCACAGTTTGACGGCATACTGGACAATTTAATTGTTCATTGTTGGAAATAGCCTGAGCTTGTAACTTTAGGACACATTGGTAGCACATTTTCATGTGTCTACATGGCAAAAACAAATTGTTAGGCTCTTCATTTAGCAAACAAAACACAACTTACTTTCTATGTTGCGTGGTTCCATATTATCTTCCACGTCGTCTTCTTCAATTTCCTCTTCTAAGTACACTAATTCTTCAAACACATCTTCATATAGTTCCATGTCTGAGCATGTCTGGTTTTTTGGGTATACCATTCTATTGAGGAAGGTCGCTGAAATTAGTTTTCCTCTTTTTAATTCATCAACAGCTTTTTCAATTTTATGATGTTGTCCAAGAAAGGCTTCGCTAAATGAAGGCTTTCTTGAAAATGATTATATAATTATAACAAGCTATTTTACACTGATATGGCTGTATTCCAATGCACTCAAAAGAATAATTGAAGTCAAATATTGATGATACTGAGATGTTTTAAGAATATATGAGAATCGACCTAACGGTTTGAACTTAAACTAAAATTTTATAACTCTGAAAAACTTTTAAAACTAAAATTTATTAAAATGAAATAAAGCCCAAATACATTCGGCTATCACAAACGGACTTTAGTTCGGCTCTCATTTATCCGTTGTGTGACATATAGGATTATATTGGCAACTTTGATTTTTCATCTGACTTCCAATTAGACGCCGTAGTTTTTTTAATAATATAAAAGCAATTGTTTTTAATTTTGGGACACTTAGCTGGAATAGCAATCTTTCATTCAAGATACACTGAAAAAAAAAATTGCTGAATGAAACAACTTTATATGAAAACAACTTTATATTTCAAATAGCACAAAAACGGCTAAAGAGTTTTGCTCGAAACTTTGCACGCTGGCCAAGAACTTCAATATCTAAATCTTTAAAAGGCTCTAAGGGCCACTGTATCCTTAAGTATCCCGTTCTAGTATATATCCACCAGATCTCTGTTCCTACTAGGGTTTTTATCCCGGGACAAATTTCCCGGGAATTTTGCCAATTTTTCACTACCCGATACCGGGGATTTTTAGTCGGGATTCCTGGGAATTAAAAATTACGAAACTACAAAGAAAACAAGTTATAACTCTAATTAAAAAAAAAGAAACTGAAAAGTTTTTTTACAGTTTTTCGTTTATATCTCGGCAATAGACCGCTTATGATTATTATTTATTTGGGGTTTTTCGAATGAAAATTTAAAAAGACATATGGAAAACTGCACGATCTAGAAATAAAGGTGAATAAACTTCAATGCCATAATGGACCGGCGCGAATTATTCCACAAAACTCTAGTAGAACAAAGGCCCCTACTCTTGATGGCGGCACACCATTTGATATTTTCAAGTATGGAATTGATTTTGGCCTTGAAAGGAAACACAGCAATAGTTCTTGATAACAATGACATCTTTATAATGAGCGTGTTTTGCAGATGTTGTATTATAAAAATTCATAATCGTCTTGATTTTGTGAATGAATATGTACCTCTGAATCCAATAATTCGGAAATTTTCATCTTTAAGGTTTCCATCATTATATTTTTTAAACATTATTTGTATAAACTTTTATATTTTGTAAACAACAAAGCATTAAATGAAAACTATATGTATAACAAAGGATCGAAAGAATTAATTCTTAATTCGATTTTCGACATCAAAATAAATTGTATCTCTAAACGATTCAGTTAAATGTATTGAATTCATTCCCTTTACTAAAAGGAATTTTGTAAATGATTAAAAACTTAATAAAACTAAATGAAGAAAACACATTTTAACTTAATTTGTAGTAGATTTTAATCAACGAGAATTTAAATGAAGCTTTTGAAGGAATCTAAAGAATTAGATATTGGGTATGGATTTATGAAATAAAAGGCTGATAGCTTTAAATTACTGATTAAGATTTTAGTGAATTAAGCTCAAATTGAATTAATTAATACGAAGCTATAAATATGCATAATGATTACAACACTAAGTTTTAATACATATTAAAATTTGCTATAATATTCATAATTTACAGTATTATTATATATTTCGGGAATAACCGGATACCCGGGAATGTAGAGACAAATTTTCTCGATTCCCGGGAATCAAAAAATGTCGGGAAATTGAAAACACTAGTTCCTACCAACCTAATGTATCACCGTAATGTCAGAAAATTAAAGTTCGCAAAAAATCATTAAACTTTTGGTAACCTTAGAGAAAAACATTGATCTTCTCGAGACAAAAACATTGATATATCATACATAAAGATCCGACTGAAAATGACAATGAAATAACGAAAAATTTAAAAAGGCAATTTTTCTTAACTGCCCAGAAATACATTATATTACGGGGTGTACGGGGATTGGATTTTTTTTTTTGAGGTACGGTCTACTGTACCTATGTAGGGACCAAGGTTAGTCTATTGGATAGTAGTTTAGACACAATTTTTCAACAGGATCGGTCAAGAATTCTCTGAGTTAGAGGGGGTCAAACAGGTGTATTTTCTCATCCATGTAACTTATTACCTATTGTTCTTAGCAAAATTTGTTTGATTGCTTTTCTATAATCTTTCGAAACAAAAAATTAAAAATAAAAAATGTTTGACCTTTTTTTTTTCCAAATTTTTAAAAAAAAAAATAAAAAACGTTTTTGATTTTGCAAAAAAAAAGTTAAATATTTTTTTTCCAAAAATTTAAGAAATAGCTATGTAAACTATTTGTGACAAATTTTGCTATATATAAAATTGAATAACGTTGAATAAAGTCGTTTGATATTAATAAACTTAATTATAAAGAAAAACTTATTCGGTGTACTGTTAATTACTTTTACGTCTAGATTAATTTTTGTCAGAATTACATCACAGATAACTCTTTTGAAAGGTTTTGAAATTATATATTTTTCTGTTTCACCGATTGTTCCTATTGTTCTTATAAATTTAAGAAAATACCTCTTATTTGGATTTTTTCGATGTTGGTGCATTCAAAAAAAAAAAATGTAGAACTAATACTCCAAATTTTATTGTTTTAAGGATCAAAAAGGCGATTTCTTTTCAAAAAATTCAGAAAAGCAATCAGTTATTGGTAACCGGTATGTGAAACCAATGCTGTGACTACTTCGGACCAGATACATGTTAAAATAAATAGTCATGTAGATATTTATGTAACTAGTGGTGACCTTAAATGATAGGTAAAATCATTAGTTCGAGACAGTTAACCAGAACAGCTGGGATGTATGTATGTATGTATGAATGTACAGTAGCGAGCATAAAATTGCAACGCTATGCTATGTGATCTTCAACTGGTATTATTTGTCTTATAACTGAATCCAATTCTCCCCATCTGCTATTTTTATATTCATTGTGGTCATAGTCACTTATTCTATGACATTTTGTCCAATATTTTTGTACGTAAGGATAATTATACAATTTTTAGTAAAAACAGTGGTAAATTTGTGCGAGCAAATAGAATCCAACTTTAAGAAAATTATAGATATTATAAATAGATTTGTAAATTGTTTTAAAAAATTGTTATGCAAAATGGCTAAAAACAATAATATTGTTACAATACAATAATTTACTGTTAATTCTTATAGATTCAAAAATATGAAATCTACAAAGGATAACAGTATTAACGAATGATGAATTTTTCGTTAAATATGGTGAATTGTTCGAATATCAAGAAAATTTTAATATTATTTATTTCTTTAATGGAGCGCATAAGAGCTCCAGATCAATTTAATGGTAAAATAATAATTTCACAATAATATGAGGCCTGTAAAAATTACTTATAATGAAATCATATTCAAATATCCATTTATTTTGGTAAGTAAACGAATTCCAACACAGAGGAAGAAAACTGTAAATAATATTAATTTGATACAGTTCCTATTTCATAGAATCCTATCTTTAGCCTACGTGATTACTAAGCTGTCACAATTTTATACAATTTTAATTTAATATTTAAGGGAATATCTCTGACCAGACGGCCTGATTTAACAGATCTAAACTATCAGACTCGAATCATTAAATTATCTTTTTTAGGTTGCAATAGTCATAAATGTCGACATGTGTCGTTTGGGTAGCATCAAATATATTATGTCACCTTCCATGGATCAGGTAATACAGTCTTGATTTCTTCAATGTCTAACCTTTTAGTTTTATTTCAATAAAATCCATTTCAAAACTAGCTATTAAAATTATTTCGGCACTCTAATCATAACACAATTCTTAATTATATCTAAATTTGTATAACAGAATAGGAGCATGGGGTTTTTTTGGATAAAATGTTTATCCTTTTGAATTTGTTTATTAATAGTAAATGATGGCAATGCAACATTATTATAGTTTTTAGCAATTTTTTTATAATTATTTTTTTCAAAATTTTAAAAATCAAGTCAATTTTCTTAGAGTTGCTTTTTTTTTGCTCGCGCAATTTTACCACTGTTTTTACTAAAAATTTTATAATTATCCTTACGTAAAAAAATATTGAACAAAGTGTCATACAATAATTGCCCTGCAAAAATTTTGTGAATTTTGGTAATGGCAACTAGTTACCACATGCATTATTTTGTAATGAGTGGTGGTTACCCAGCACCTTATTTTATTTAGTAGAATAGGTACTTATTTTTATACTGGTCGGTAATGAACTTTTGCATTTAGCACAGCTATCTAGTGTGTTTGACTGGAAAACGGCACATTCGTGGTTCGCCACCTGTCAAAGCCATTAATTTTTTTTTCATATTATACTAATTTATAAGCTTATGTTAAAACCATCGTTAACTTACAATAAAAGAACTCGTACGTGGAGCAGTGAGTTAGCAGCTAAACTATCAAACACAAACAAATAATGTATCGGTTCGATTCCCACACCAGGCAATATTTGTTGTGTTTTGTTTTTTAACTCTACTTAATGTAAGTTCATTTATATCCAGGACCCATGTATTTTTTTTAAATCTCGAACAAAAGTATTTAGTTATTCAGCCAAATAATAAGTATGTAGTCATCACGTTCCTCCAATATTACTTGCTGGCATACTAGGTAAGTTTTTGCTGGGTGCCTATGATCAATAAGAATATAAAAACAGCAGATGGGGAGAATTGGATACCTTTTTGAGCAAAATCAGTGCCGTTGAAAATCACATAGCATAGCGCTGCCTTTTTTATGCTCGCTACTGTATGTACAAATACATACTTAAAATTAAAACAAGTCTTAAAATTAGTTGGGTTGTTTTCGTTTGTCTGCTAACAACTTAATGTCTGCTTGGTTGGGTTGTCTGCCTGACTCGAACTGTTGGATTGCTGTTGGTTGTACAAGTATTGCTGCTAAATAAATGAATGAATGAAGAATGAATAAATACATAGATGATGGCTGGAAGTTCAGTGAAAATTGTTGACAACTTTCAGTTGAACATTAACCGTTGTAGCATTAAAGTGGTACATATTATTAAGCGGTAAAAGTTCGCCCGTCTCATTCAACTCAAAGTGAAACCTATTAATATGTTATAAGTAAAAAATCTGTCAATAGTTTAAACATACATACATACATAAATATGTATAATAAGAATATTTATTAAATCTGATATATGTTCAATTTCAATTTCAATTAAATCTGATTTGAATAACAAATTCCTGCCTTAAAGTGATATAAAAAACATAAGATTAAATAAATTCAGAAACATTCTATCTTCAAAATAATACACAAATAATATAAGCCACCATCAACTAAAACAACAATCTAAAACAAAAATATTCATATACATACGTACATACATATGTACTTAAAAACTTACCTACAAAAAAGAAATTTTTAACAAATACAAAAGGTATGTTGCCTAAAATTGAAAATAAAAAAAAACTATAAACTAAAAATTATTTACTACGATAGGTATCTCAAGCATGTACCATTCAAAATATCTTTACATGAGTTTTTGTTATTGCTTACTGTTACTGTTACTGTTGCTGCTACTGCTACTGTTACTGTAGTGTCTTTGTTATTGTTATTGGATTTTCCATTTGTGAAAGTTAAGTTCAAGGATATTAAAACAGACATGTTTGCCAGGGTTGTCAACTTTAAAATTTCAAAAAGCACCAAATTCATGAAGAAATCGCGTATTTCTCGTAAAAAAGCACTAAGAAAAATAGTTTCCAATTTTCCAAGAAAATGTACAGTCAGCGTCAAAAGAGAGTGTACAACTTGTTTTTACATTTAAAACGTTTACATATTTACATATTAAAAAACTATTTTTGCTCCAGTTCTAGTATATTTAACAAAACATTTAATTGTTCTCATGCAATATATAAACTAAAAACTAAACTAGTTCAACTGCAACAAAAACAGTAACAACTAAACCAAAAATACTCCATTTTTAACGCGTCAGAATAGCTATAAGATTTTTCTAGTTACATAAAAGAATATAGTACATACATATATTGTTATTCATTATTTTTGCCGAGATTATCATTTTTTGTGGATCTTGCTGTTAGTCTCATGAGATTTTTTGTTTGATTGCAAGAACTTTAAAACCAAAATGGGAAAACAAACTGCAATTGAAACAAGAAAGTAAGTCGTAAAATCGTCACGTGAAATCGCCTTTATAATAGGAAGAAGCCATAATACTGTAAGCAAAATTATAGACAACAACAAAAATTTGAAATTTTAGAAGATCAGCAACGTGCCGAACAACTAAACGCCTTAACAACCTTGAAATACGATCGATTGTGAGAGCAGCGAAGAAAGAATTCACAGTAAGTGCAGTAAAATTATGCGAAGAATTAACAGATTCGTCTGGAGTGAGAGTTAGTAACAGTACGGTTCGCCGAGCGCTACATCCAAATGCGCTATATAGTGGAGTTCCGAGAGAAATGCTACACATTTCCAAACGAAATAAAGAGCGACGTCGAGAATTCGCAAACAAGTATAAAAACCACACAGAGAAAACAGATTCGTATTCACAACCGAATTTGGCGCCAATCGAATTTAGTCGGTTGCATGTACTATCACATAATTCGATTCAGACTACTGTTTTATGGTATTCACAACTGTTGATTCAAAAATAATTCGGTTGGAATAACCAGCAATTCATATACATATACTTACATTAGACTGGCCCAATGAAAAAAAAGTATTTTTTATTATTACTAAATATGTGTTATAATTTATTTATTGCAATTTATATAATATACATTAATATAAATAATTGTATACAATAATTTACTATTCCTGAGAGATGAACAGACATTCAAATTTGTCTTTATATCATAATTCAGAAAAAATTTGATTTACTTGAATGCTGCAGTTCATTATATATACATGATTCTGACAAAATAGATATTTCCAAAAGCTACATGGACACCGGTACACATATTTCCAAATAATTCAGTTTACACCACGTATCAACATTGAGGCTTGACGAAAAATGGCGAAAGAAATACTTGAGAGAATTTTACAAAATAATTAAATCTTTAAATAAGTGAATGATTGTAACAGAACGGTTGCAATATTTGTAAATTCATAACTTCCTCACCGTTATTAGACCTTACATCTCTTGGGAACCAGTCAGACATTTAACTACCAGACATTAAAGCATGGAGAAGCACTTGAAAGTATGTGTAAGGAGCTGCTTTAATGAAGAATACTTCAACTGGAAGGAGTACAATTAAATCTACCTTACCCCAGGTCAAAAATTGGCGAATTTTGTGTTACTCTATAAAATCTTCTGTAATATATGCAGTGAAAAAAGTGAAATTCATATTTCATAAATTACCCACGAATTGCTTACTTACCGTTCAAGATCGAGTGTTACTGAGCTCTCTTGTGATAACTTTTATTTATTTTTTTAATTAATATTTTACTTTTAAGTGTGTGTACACAATTTTTGTTTTATTTCTAATTAATTTTATATTTATTTTTCGAAAAATGCCAAACAAATGTAATAATTTTTATAATCATCATTTGTCGGTTGTAATCACCGAATTTGATTTTATGACCGAATTTATTGGTTATTGTAACTGTAAACTTCAGTTGTCTCTGCCGAATTCCTTAATTTAATGTTTACCATACGCAAATTGATTACGCTAACTAATAATACAATTATAGGAACCTCAATTCTATTATAATTATGATTTTTCACTTATAAATAAAGATAATCTGTTGAATTTATAAATTTTCAATGACTACAACACAATATTGATTTATTTTACTAAATTTTCATAGTTGCAACCGTTTTCCAACCAAACCTTTTTCTGTGTGCAAGAAAATTTTTGTGGAATAATGTGCTGTTTACGAACGAAAGCAAGTTTGAGATTTTCGGAAGTAAAAAAAAAGTAAAATTTGGAGAAGCAAAAATCAAGAGTTCGACCAAAAATTGTACTATCCACCGTAAAGCATGGTGGTGGTTAGGTGATGGTGTGGGGGTATATGTAAGATATAATGTAAGAACAAGTTGTACACGTTCTTTTGACGCTGACTGTACTATATATGTTTCAGGAAAATCTTAAGAATTTGTTCTAAATAAAACCGGTGCTAACAGATACAGTTTAGATTCTTGAACAGCAACCTTGGAACTAGTGATGTCACCACTTCCTCTGGAATCGTTTCAAGAAACATTGTTGTGATTCTATAATATTTTTAATAAAAAGTTTTTATGGAAATAGTTCTTTGATAAAGTTATACATTAGTTCCTCACTACATTAATAACAAGGACACATATGTACAATATTAGCTTCGAAACATCTTCTTAGAACCGGTTTAAAATAATGTTATAAAATACAAATCAATCAAAAATTAAATAAATTTCTGGATTAAAATATTAATTTATATTTCTGTAAAACAGATGTCTAAGGAATTGAACCACGAATCTACCGGTAACAATGATAATTGTAAAAATTCGTGTTCAGAATATATTCACTTTTATTTTTAATTTAAATCTTTCAAGTATAACGAATATTTTCAGTAAGTTTTCTAATTATAATTACATAGTTCAATAACTCTTTTAAAGCAGTTCCTAAGTGAAAATTTTGAACCGAAATCATCGATTAAAGAACATCGATCTCGAACGAACAACTCTATAACGAATTCACGGAAATAGTTCCGAAGGTAATTAGACTTCACGAATTGAAATTGGAACCAAAAACGTTTTCATCACGAAAAAAAACAATAAATTCAAGATTTAGGAACAGACAATTTATTAAACGTATTGATAATATAATTTCTGATATAAATGTTTTAATAATTTCTAGAAAATTTTAAAATTCCGTTAATTGTTGAACATTTCCTAAAAGAAAATTATAAAATTTACAGTTTCGATGTTCAATTTAGTGCCACTAAAGTTTTTCAAAAGTCACTAAAAAAGCCCTAGTCACTAACACGAAAATTTTTCGCGTCGAACATTTTTGAAAGCACTAAAAACAGTGCTAAAAGCACTAAGTTGACAACGCTGATGTTTGCAGACAAAATCGACTGACTGCAAGCTGTTATATACAGCTCGAACAACATACATACAAACATGCATCTGTCCCAGCAGTTAAGCAAGTAGTCAATGTATCCTTTAAAGACAGTAATTGTCACAAATGTCTTATCGCTTGACTGACTCCAATTTATATATTTTGGTCATTTGACACGTATGTGCTCTTTGCAGTGCAGAGATAAGACAATTGGTTACTTTATACATCCCAAGTAATCTAGCGTGAAGACAATTGTCATTTAAGTGCCTCTAAATAATCTGGAGTGTAGTCACTTCAAACGTTTTGTGAGGCATTTGTACAAACTGGTTTTATACAAATTGTTTTGATATAATTCTCATACAGTTTATTTTATAATTTTTGGTTAAGTATACTGATATCCCATGTAACATAGCATGAAGTCAATAGTCACTTTAGTGTCTCTTAGTAACCTATGGTGAAGTCACTTCAAACTTTTTGACTACTTTCGATCAGCTATAAGACAGTCTCATTGTATTCAAAAAGGATTAATTGAACCAGTTATTGTGACATGTACGTGTTAAAATAACTAGTCACGTAGCTGATCAAGTAACCAGTTACAACGCTAGTAAGGTTGCCTACTTTGGACCAGCTATCGGATAGTATCATTGTAATCAAAAAGGGTCAATTGATCCCCTGCTTAGTACATGCCCGTCACGTGGCTATTGAAGTAACTAGCTCCCACCCAAAATGATGGGTAAAATCACTAGTTCGGGACTGTCTCCTAGAACTGTTGGGGTATGAATGTATGTATATATCGTATTTATGTACGAACATATGTATATATGTATTTCAGATGCAGTGTTTTGTCAAGGTGAAGGTTAAATAAGATGCAATGGGGATACATAGATACATACATCCATGTACTTATAATGTAAAACATGTATAAATACCAAGGTTGGCTACAGATTCGTAACCATGGAGATATATACATAGAACGGAAACTAGAAAAAAACTCAAACAAACTCGATAATTTGTATTATTTCGGTGACGGTATTTTGGCTTATTTATTTTTGTTTTATAGAATACAAAGCCATTTGGCCAAAAAACGCATTACAAAGTATCAAATATTCTGAGTAAATACCAATAAAATAAAAATATAAGAATATTTATATATGTATCATAATAAATTTAATTGTAATTAAAAAGAGGCAATCGTTTACAATTTCAATTGTAAAATAATGGAAATTAATGAAAAGATCTCAAAAGCTCGAGACGAAATACATTTAGCTCAATTATGAAAAAAATTCCCCGGGAGTTTTCTTCCCTTTTCTCATTTTTCCTAAAAAAAACAAATAGGGAAAAAACTCCCGGGGTATTTTGTTTCATAATTGGGCTGATTATTGCAGTGGGAAAATATACGTAACTCATGTGGAAGATAGTTCCAAGACCTTGCAACTCTTACAACGATAGACCTCTAGATCTTTCTAGTAGATCGAGAAAAAATAAACTTTTTGCACAAATGATTTGGTATGTCACTTTTTATAATACCATAGAAGAAATATAAGTTACGAAAACTTACAAACTGGTTAAAGTAGCTACTAGGGTATTCAATCGATTAACCGTTAATCGGTTAACCGATTAATTTTGGACGGTTAACTGTTCGAATAATTTGAAATTGTCGATTTTCAAATAACAAATAAACCGATTAATTTGTGTCGATAAACCGAAATTCCTTTTTTTGCACTTTAAAAAATTGTTTGCATTTATTTTTCCGTTTCAATTCAAATACAAATTTCAAATTAAAATTAGATATTTTTTGAACATCCAATAAACATGATTAGTGAGTATGTATAACAACTGGCATATTTAACTCACATGTATTTGAAACTTTGTTTGTATTTACATGTATAGACGAAACTTTTTTTGAAATTAGTTTTATCATAACTAAACGAAACTATTAAATTAACCAAAATCTAAAACAATCCAAAAAGGAATATTCTTTATCATGCTTTTGATTTCTCCAACATATTCCAAGAAAACTTTTATTAAATCTAAAGAAAAAATCGTTTAATTTTTTTTTCTTTTTATAAAAGATTATTTCAGAAGATCTCACTAAAACCCTAAAAAACTCACACATCGCTCATTTTCTGCAACAACGTCATAATTCAAAAAAAGTCTTTTCGAGAAAAACGTCTTTAAATATTTTATGACATTTTACTATTTCTTAAATAAATTTTGAACAAATCATGCAATTTCAGAAATATAAATAGTAGATGTTAATATCTTTCTAATCTGTATTTAACCCAAATTTTTACTTATCAAATATGCTAGAAAACATGAATTTTAATTTTGATGTTTTCAACAAAAAAACACTCTCACACAAAAAATAATTGACTTTTTGAAAACTGATGAAAGCGCATATTTTGTATTACTCAGTTCATAAAACACGGATTTTGAGTTATGACGTTATTTGCTCGATTAACCGATTAAACCAGAAACCCGATGAAATGAATACCCTAGTAGCTACCCAAAAAACTCTTAACAAATTCGGAGACCTGTTCACGACGTCTCACATTGAAGACAAACCTGACAGTAGAATTCATAGCCAGCTCTAATATTTTCAAATTACTAGCAGCCCAGCAAAAACTTTTCTTACAAATAAGCCGAAAAATAAGGGGAATTTGACGATTCAACTACTTATTTTTCTACTGTAAGAACTCATTATTTTTGTTCGCGATGTCCCAAAAGTAATCCTTTATATTATGGCCAGAAATAAGTTGTTTTGTTAGTAGAGTTATTTATTGAATTTTTATTTACACAAAAAAATAAAAATAAAAAAAAATAAGTCGCAGACCCGATTCGAACCTGCAACCTTCTGTTTGGTAGTCTGCCGTTGTGCTCACTACACCACTGCTTAGTTATTTCATTGTGCATCAAATAATGGTTTTCACACAGTAATGCAATATTCTTTTCTGTTTTTCTAAAAATAAACATGCAATAAAAAAATGGGCAAATTGAAAAAAAGTAGCAGTTTTTTTTTTGTTTGTTTATTTTGTTTTTTTAGACTTTACTACTTAAAAAGTAAGTTATTAAAAAAGACATTATTAAAAAGACATTGTAGCCTTTGTAAGCGAAGTTTTTGCTGGGAGTAGCACCAGAAAAAGCTTCCAAGCCATACAAAATATGAGACAGCATTAATTATTCTCCTCGAATAAAATCTACGTAGAATGCAAGTAATACATCGATATAGTAGATTACGACTCCAAGACACTTATGTTCACAAACGGACTAGATACGAGAATTGCAGATAAACACGTTCAAATCGGGTAATTGGATTCCAGTTGGACCAAACAACATGGCCTTAGATCATTCAATAACTTTACTAAGGCTAACATTTATAATGGACTCCAAAACGTCAGAAAAAATAATGATTTGTGGAAAACAGGAGAAAAATGTCATCTTCAAACAGAAACGGTGTGCATATACTAGAACCAATAGCTCCAGGCAGACCATTAACATAAGTAAGAATAACAACGGGCCCAAGACCGATCCCTGCGGTACACCAGACTTAAGTGGTAACACACCTGAGTATTTACCAAGAATATCGACAAACTGTGTTCTGCCGGATAGGTATGACATAATATGTCTACATGTAGATCTAGAAAGGTTAAACGTGTTTCTTAGTACAGTGATCATGGTAGGAAAACATATTGAATTGAAAGCCTTAGTTAAATCTAAGGATACTAACTAGGGTTGCCAGATTCAGATTTGCAAAAAGCTGGACATAGGGGTCTAAAAAGCTGGACAAATCAAAAAAAAAACTGGACATTAAAAAAATTTCTGAGAAAATATTAATTTTGGTTTTGTGTAAATAATTTTTATTAAAATATATTTTTATCCATTGTAATCAACATACATATATGCACAGAGAAAACAGATTCGTGATAGCAACCGAATTTGTTGCCAATCGAATGATTCTACCTTAGTGACCCAATTTTACAGTTGTGGGTACAAAATTTTGGGAGGGGGAACTATAGTTTGGTTGCTTCAACCGTAATTCTTCTTTATCAACTGACTTTCTGTTGATAGGACAGAAAAATTCTATGTGTGCAACCAAATCATTCGATTGGCAACAAATTCGGTTGCTATCACGAAACAGTTTTCTCTGTGTGGGCTATAATAGGTCGTGTTGAGTACATTACAAATTGTGTCAAAAAAGTTTATAAACTTTTGCAAATTTAAACCGATTTAACAAGTAATGTCTCGTTTTTTCTACATAGAAAAAATAAATTCATAATTGGAATGAATTTTGTACTAAATATTATTAATCGAACATGACTTCTTTTTCCCAAACTTTTTTCATTCAGAATAAGAACATGTTCATAAATATTATAAAATTGTACATGATGGAAATTTTTGCTTTTTTTACGTAAATTTTTTAATAAATTGCATTATAATTGTATATAATGAATTAGTGCAAAAATATTTGCTTAATAGCCATATATTTGCCAATATTTTAAGATAAATAAAGAATATCTGAAACTTAAAAATTATCATTAAACATAATAAAACATTCATAAACATAAAAGCATTTCATCCACTTAAATCAATTTAATCATTTTCGCGCATATTGTCTCATTTTGTAGCTGAAAATCATAAAAAAACTAAAAATTTTCCATGAAAAATTTCAAACATTTTTGAACAACATAAAAATATAAATGAAATTAAAATTATATTTTTCAAGCCAAAACATATCATACTATTTAAGAAATTATTTATAAATGTTATGAATTGAAATCAATGAAATCGAATCATAGGCGCATATTCATAAACGATCACCAATTGTTAACTTTTTTAAGTACCAATTTAAGTTATTCACAATTGGTTACTTTCAGCATGTAATCATGGGTAAAGTTGTAACTAAATGCCAATATACACTACAAATACACTACAAAAAAACAGCTGATTGATTTCATTTTAATACATGTATACAAAAACAAAATAATCTAGAGATGTGTTTTTTTTTGTCAACAACATTCTATTGAAAAATTTAATTTTACATGCCCTTATTTTAATTGATTTACATACAAATTACAACTATAAATTTTGTATGTACTTTTTAGAGAACAAAAATAGTTTTTTAATAGCTTTCTAAGCCTTTTAATTAATTGCAGTATATATCGATCGAAATATTATCGATATTTTGTTTTCTCTACATGTCAAAGCAGTAACTAAGCTAGTTATGAATTGTGAATAAGATCTACAACTATCTATGAACTATTTTTTAGTTTCTGTTTTACTAGTTCCGACTTTAGTTATGATTTATGAATATGCGCCATAATATTTATGTTGAAACTTTTTTCTGTGTATATAAAATTTTCTTACATTTTATGCATAAATTTTATGAAAGCTTAATTTTTTGCCTTTCCATAACCATAACTGTGTTTTTCGTTCTAAAAATGTGTGAGAACTACGACCTATCGTAAAACAGTTTTTTCAAAATAACTCAAAATTTTGAGGGTGTTTCAAAATCATTGAAAACGGGGGTTACAACCCCCACTTGGTCGCTTTTCAAGTTTTTACAAAAAGTGTTTTTTTAGCAGTTATTTAAAAATTTAGAATCACAATAAAATATTTTCATTGCATTCCTTAAAATTTATTTAACTATGCTTAAATTTGTTCGGTTCAGTCCGTCATATACATATTTATATTATTAAATACAAAACACTGCCACTTTATTTCGTTTTTGAACTTACGGATTTTGGCCTATTCCCAACTTAGAGGTTTGTAAACCATTTTGAAAATCTTTACAAACTTCCTCTAAATTCGTTCGTATTAATATTTCAGCTCTAATCAGGTCGAATGACATTCGGTATATTTATTTAGTATAAAGATTGTTTAAAGTAGTAAAAAGTCTTTCACAAAAAGATATGCTTACTGGTATTGAAAATACGATACATACAACTTTTATTAAAATCATTACTTTCACGTTTGGTAAAAATATAGGACCATATCATTTGACAAATCTCTTGGTATTTGTTTATAAACTTCACGAAGGCTGCAGTAATCGATATATGTATAGTTTATCGTTATCTATTTCTTCAGATATTTGAAGGTTTTGCGGAAGTTTTTGTAAATCTCTTGGTAAATCTACCCAAGAAAATATGTTTTTTTTAAAATTTAAAAATGCTATTTTTTAAAAAAACGATTTTCTAAATAGCTGACCACTGTTTTTAAAAAGTCTTCTACTTCAGTCTTAGGGCCATTATTACAACTTGCCGTTATAGTTAAAGGTAACTTTAATCAATAGAAAAAGGTACCCTTAAAGGTAACTTTAACTATAACGGCAAGTTTTAATAATGGCCCTTAAAGTTTTTTGCTCATTAGGAAAATTTTTTTTCGAAATGCTGTTAACTTTGGTGCCAAAAAATTTGTTTTCTACTTTTGAGGCTATTTATTAGTACGGTCATTATATCGAGCAACTCTAAAACTGTACAAGAGTCATTCTCAAGAGCTAAAATATTGTATGAAATTCCTCATTAAGTTTTGCATAAAATATAAAAATGCTTCTGATAATCCTTAATTTTTATATTCTTCTTCATTGTCGTCATTATCAGAAATTCCATATGAAACGTATTCCCCTAAAACTGTTTGCCATTATTTTTTTCTTTCTTCTTAGTAGTAAGTAAATATGAAGTAATAAATAATATAGATATTATGTTGAAAATTTCTATTTAGCTGGACAAATGAAATTTTAGCTTGAAACTGGACAGGCATAAAAAAAGCTGGACAATCCAGCCAAGTCCAGCCAGGCTGGCAACCCTATTACTAACACACATAGTCCCTAATTTTGTAAATCACGTCACCAAAGTGATATTTGTATGGAAAGCAAAAACAAAATTTCAAAAATTTTAAAAATTTGTTTTTGTTTTATATACAAAATTTTCAAATTATGAAAGGCAAATCAACGCTTGAATTTTGGTGCGTTTGTTCTGTTAAGAATTCTTATATAAACCAAAAACAAATTTTTAAAATTTTTTAAATATTGTTTTTGCTTTCCATATAAATATCACTTTGTGACGTGATTTACAAAATTAGGGCCATAGTTTCTTGTCATTCTTGACAAAATGTCTAATACTATCAGTCATTGTGGAATTAGCAAGGTACAATTATTAGAAAGTATGTTCTCAATTATACATTCCCTATAACGTCAAACAAAAGAAAATTAAAAAAATATAAAAAGGAAATGCCAAAAAAAATAATTGAATTTAAATTTTTATTACAAAAATTTACTAACAATTGAAGAAAAACTATATTTTTTTAATAAGTGTGTATAATTTCAGTTAAAACGTAACAAATTTAAAAATATGGCGGTAACAAATTAAAAAAAGTAAAGTGATTAAATACATAGTTTGACGTTTTAGGGGTGAACATTGGAAACTCTCTCTAATAATTGTACCTGGTAACTGATTGTACCATGCTATCAGTTAGGCTCACTAAAAGTGACGTAGTGTTATACCTCTGACGAAAAGCATATTGAGATACTGAAATTATATTCCCAATGGAGGGAAGCATTTAATCCTTAATGATGTTCTCAATTACTTTAGATAACGCAGGCAATATTGAGATCGGTCTTAGGTCCGCTGGAGAGGAAACAATCTTAGATTTAGGTATAGGTACCACCCTAGCAACTTTCCAAACAGAAGGGAAGATAGAAGTCGTTAATACCGTATTAATAAGAATTGGATGTATCAACTCCGACAGACTTTGATTTAACCTTATCAGGGACTTTCAGAACTTTTAACTCGTTCACACAATTAAAAGAAAAAACACTCAATGAATCATTAAACGCATCAAAAGCAACTTCAGTGCTATCATTAGTACCTTCACCACTAGCAAAATACTCGTTAACGTTATCAACATTTCCATCAAATACCATTTCACAAGAAATACCACATCCAGCATTTTTTTTTAATATTTTCCACATACCAGACGAATCCGATTTAGCAAACATGTTTGTAAAATATCTCCTGTTCTCCCTTCTAATAATAGATTTTTCTTTATTTCGTTATTTGCAAAACAAAGTCCATTTAAGTTGAGTCGGATCATTCTGATAATTTCTAATAGAAAAATCACGAAGAGATTTCGAACTTTTTATCAACATTGGACTCATAACAAATTTGCGAGAAATCAAAAACCGATAAGATGCTTAATAGTCTATGAAAATCCAATTTATTAATTTCACGATATTCAAGAAACGAATCATTATGTATTACATTTAATCTAAATGAAGCAAAAACAAGAGCATGATGAAAAATGAAAGGACATTGAACCTGCCCAGAGACATTAATCAATAAGCTTTCACTATATAATATGAAATCAATTAAAGAAGCAGAAACATGTTGCACATAATAATGAGACGGAACAGAATTGTGACAAAGAGATAGTTAGTTCTATTACAAAATGAGTGTTCCACATTCGATTTCAAAGTATCAAATAGATTACAGTTAAAGTCACCAACAATAATAATGTTGGAGTGATTAAGAAGCATTTCGTGATGGATCTCTTCAAACTTGTTAAAATCAGAAGGTGGGGGAAGATAAACTTCTCCAAATAAGACATTACGTTTGTCAAGGAGGATATCTACAAAGATAGATTCACATTTATAAAGCAAACAATATATAAAAACGACTTTAGATTTCAGCTTTTTTGAGATGTAGATACCAACTCCACCACCCCTGGAGCCAACTCGATCGTTACGAATGAATTTATACCATTGTTAACCAAACTCTCACAACAATAGATTTGCTTCGTATTCTAGTGTTACGTATTCTAGTGTTGTTCATTGGCAACACTTGTAAAATAACTCATGTTCGTTTTTTAATTTCGGTTTCACATGTATAAGAAACTCACACATAGACGATGCCCGCGGGCGTACTGCTGGATACCAATGATTTATACTCTGGAATTTCTACCGCTTTACTAGAAATATATCGGCTTATATCGGTAACGGTATTTCCTGTTATTTCCGTAACGGTAGCTTAGCGGTAACGGTGACTTAGGTCTGACTTAACTTATTGATAATGTTTGGAAAATAAGATAATATAGTTGGTATCATGATACAAAAATACAAGGTAACTCCACTTCTCTCTCAAATTTTTTTAAAATATGTTCTATGTGCGTTATTAAATAAAGTTGTACACACAAAACGTATAAGTATTGTTCGTATTGTCTGTCGGTGAAAATAAATTATTTTGTATTGTTTTGCCTGCATGATCACATTATTTAGTTATCGGGTAATTTATTTAAAGGAAATACAAAATGTTCTTAACAAAAGGAACCAATAACAACATATGTGATCTTTGTAGTGCATAGAGAAGTCAATTGGCTACTTTATACGTCCCAAGTAATCTAGCGTGAACGTTTAAACTTTAAACGTTTTGTGAGTAATTCGTTCGTACGTTAAAAAGTGTATTAAAAGTTAAAACAGCGAATAAAAAGTTAAAATTAATAAAATAAAAACTGTAAATATGAAATGCGCTGTAACTAATTGTAATAGCACCAACAACTCCAAGGCATGGTGTATGATGGTTTAGAAAATCTCGCTGGTTACATATGGACAATTCCACGAGAATGGCTACAACGAGTGAAAAAAACAAAAACCATTCAAACTTTTTATCAAGATAATTGAATAGGAGAAAACTCTAAAATGTTACTATGTGAAAGTATTTAGAGCTTATTACAATATTTTAGGTGCAAAAATATTAGTTTAACCCTCCGTTAGTCGCAACTAGAGATGCCAAATCCCGGGATTTCTTATATCCCGAAGCCCGGGATTTTTTAATTTTAAATCCCGGTTTTCATAATTAAATAGGGGAAATTGTAATTTTTGTGTGCCATTTTCATGCATTCTGACGTTCTACATACCCGAATATTGCAAAGTTATTAAGCTGCTACAACATAGTTAATAAACGAAAGCGGTATTTTTGGTTTTCCTTGAGTGGGGCTCTGGAAAATCAATTATTCACCTTTTTTTGTAAGTTATCTAACAAAACTCAATTTAAATCCTCTTCAAACGAAATTGATTTTATCTCAGATGAGGAGCTCGAACAAAATGAAAATATTTCGATTGCTCAAAGGCTAAAATAATTAATTATTAATAAATGTTAAAACCAAAATAACAATAACGAAACCAAATTATAATGCAGATTTGTTATAAGTATTTGCAAACGGTTTTGCAAATACTTATAACGGCAGCAGCATATGTCGGAAACAAAATTCGTTCCAGAATGGCAGATGAAACCATAGATGCAATAGTATGCTTTTTTGTGTCTAATAAAAATTAATTGCTAAATAAAAAATTTACTTTTAATTATAAAGACTGTGAGGCTATCAGATTTCAAGATGATTATATTTCCAATTGGGTTTTCATTTATTAAACTAAAAATTTTCTGATCATTTTGGCTTTGAAAATTTTTATAATAATTTTTAGTTTTGTAGTTCTGATTTTTAAATCATTTTGAAAATTTTCATTAGAAGTTAACATATAAAATTCGGATTAACATATAATTTTGTTTTTTTTGTGAAAAATTTTAATTATTTGAAGCGGTAATATCAGGAATTTATTTGCCTGAAAGGAAATATCCTTTTTGTCTTCCAATTATTTCCATAATTCAAAAAGAAGTTTTTGAGAAGTGGTAAGAAAAAAAAAAAAAAATCACAATTGTTAAAATTTTAGTATTCTTTATGTAATTTCGGTTTTTTTTCTTGTAGTAACCCAAAAATCAAAAATCTCAATTACACATCAACTCAAAGAGAAAATTTTGAAACTTAAAACAAATCATAAATGTCTAAACAAAATATCAGATTCTGCGAGTAAAATCCCGAAATTATTCAAAATTAAAAATCTCAACAAAATTTGACACTTTAAAAGAATTATCTCAGTAATCATTCGGTAGAAAATTTCCCAAAACTAAAAAATTAACAAATCCTGAAAGGATTACAAAAGACAAACAAAATAAATAAAAAAAATAGATAAAAAGTAGTCGATAACACGGAAAATTAAGATGTTATTTGTGGAAGCATCAGCTTAAGTTATGGTGTAGTCATGAGAATAAAATATCAACAATTTCTTGTTCAAATATACTTGCTGATGCCCCACGTTGGGCGCCATTTAAATCTATGTAACGAACCATCCCCATTTTCCATGAGCACGGCCGGTATGTTAGGTAGCACCGTCCCTTGAGAGTTAGGGCCTTTACGGGTTTGGTTCGTTACAAGACCTAATTATGTACGTTTCTTTCTTATACTTTTCGGGATTTTAGATTTCCCGAAAATCGGGATTCTTTAACAAATCCCGAACACCGGGATTTTCAAAAATCAGTCCCGATTAGCATCTCTAGTCTCAGGCAACTAGAATAAAAAAAGTAGAAACAAAATTAGCATATTTTGAGAAATATTAAAATGAAAGCACATTTTTACTTAAAATATATCCATATTTACTTGTATATGAGTTTTTGTCTTTGTAAGATACCGTTAACCTATTCGTAGGTATGACCAAAAAAATTAAATTTTTTTAACACCAGTTACAAAACTCCAATTTCAAATTTTTAAAAATTTTGTTAAACAAATTTCAAAATGTTTTGATCATCACTTTGGAATTATTAAGAACATAGTAGGGAATAAAAATGTGAAAAAAGTATGACAATGCCTCCTATTGTTTTTCCGTACCTGCGATTTCAATTTTGCGATTTTCGAGACAAACTAATTTTTTGGGCATATTTTGTAGAATGAGCCGAATTATTTTTACTGTTTTGATTTCTAAGTAAAAGCTATTCAGTATATTATAGTTCATGGAATTTTAAATATAGTCTGAACGTTTTACTAAAATCGGAAAACGTTAACTCCTTAAATCGTTAAGGTCAAATGTAAATTTTTTTCAATATTTGGAATTTCTCATGGAAAGATAGCGAAATGTTATATATTTTTGGGCCGATTTTGATGAAACTTAAGCAAAATATAACATGGAGTCTAGTATTTATAATACCAGCACAAAAATTAAAATTTATCCTTAAAAGCATTTTATTTAATATAATCGAAATGTACACGTAATTCTCGTTCTAATAAGATATAAAAGACAAAAATTGGTTAAAAAATGTTAAAGTTATTAAAAAATCGCCAGGCCATTAACGTGTCTCAGGCCACTTGAACAAGAAATGCAGAAAGAAAATTAACATATTTTGATAAATATTATAATAAAAGTACATTTTTACTTAAAATATATCCATATTTACTTGTATATGAGTATATGAGTTTTTGTCTTCGTAGGATACCTTTAACCTATTCGGAGGTATGACCAAACAAATTTAATTTTTTTAAAGGCAGTTTTTGTTAAACAAATTTCAAAATTTTTTGATCATCACATTGGGATTTATTGAGAACATAATAGGTAATAAAAATATGAAAAAAGTATGAAAATACCTCCTATAGTTTTTCCGTACCTGCGATTTAAATTTTGAGATTTTCGAGAAAAAATATTATTTTGGCCATATTTTGACGAATGAGCCGAATTTCTTTACTGTTATGATTTTTAAGCAAAAGCTATTCAGAATATTATATTCCAGGTAATTTTAAATATAGTCTGAAAGTTTTACTAAAATCGGAAAACGTTAACCCTTAAATCGTGAAGGTCAAAGGTCAAATTTTTCAATATTTGGAATTTCTCATGGAAAGATAGCAAAATGTTATATATTTTTGGGCCGATTTTGATGAAACTTAAGAAAAATATAACACATAGGTAGTCTAGTATTTTACAAAAACTGCAGACAAATTATAATTAACCCTTAATAGCACTTGGGGTTAAAATTAACCTCACGGAAAAACTATAGGAGGTATTTTCATACTTTTTTCATATTTTTATTCCCTATTATGTTCTCAATAAATCCCAATGTGATGATCAAAAAATTTTGAAATTTGTTTAACAAAATTTTTAAAAATTTGAAATTGGCGTTTTGAAACTGCCTTTAAAAAAATTAAATTTGTTTGGTCATACCTGCGAATAGGTTAACGGTATCTAACGAAGAAAAAAACTCATATACAAGTAAATATGGATATATTTTAAGTAAAAACGTACTTTTATTATAATATTTATCAAAATATGTTAATTTTGTTTCTACATTTCTTGTTCTAGTGGCCTGAAACACGTTAATGGCCTGTCGATTTTTTAATAACTTTACAATTTTTTAACCAATTTTTGTCTTTTATATCTTACAATTACGACAATTACGTGTAAATTTCAATTCTTTTAAATTAAATTGCAAAAGAAATTATTTAATGGCAAAATTTTTACAAAATCGGAAAAAACTGTATTTTTTCCTCTTGTAAATGCACCTCAAAACTTCAGTTTCGTTGCGGCACCAGTTAACATTATCCTGTCATCGTAATATTTTACACAGCGTGTTTCTACAATACATTGAACCATTCTAGGGGGGTCGGTCGAAATTCGCAATTTTAATTTTTTGGAACACTCTAGTGTGTATGCTCGTGTGTTTGCGTCCCTTATATGATGAATTGAAATACGATATGTAATTTAAGCATTTTTTATTTAACCATTGCTGCTTAATCTATAAAATATATTTTTATTTTAAATCAGTATTGCTTCGAATCCAACTCGAGTAAAAAGCTACACTTGCGTAACCATCAGGAGCATTAGAGCCACATCCACCAACAACGAAATTTGTAACACCTACTAATTGGTTTTTATATACCGCTGGACCACCCGAGTCACCATTGCAAACACCATTGCCGACAGTATGACTTAAACACAATGTGGATGTAGCCACATTTCCAATACGACGTTTACATTCAGCATTACTAATTGAAATTAAGGTATTAAATTGAAGAATCTGTGGTGTATCGCCTCCTGTTCGTAAGCGACCCCAACCAGTTGTCACCACTTTGACACCCGGTTTTAGACTTTTTGTGGCCAAGGCAATAGGTTGTATGCTTCCATTTAATTCCAAAGGTTTTGATAATTTCACGACTGCAATATCATTGTTAAAATTTCTATAATTAGGATGCACATTAACTTGAGATACTCCAACTGTTACACCACCAGAGTCTACTTCCCTACTACCCGCTCGTATTGTTATAATGGAAACTGGTGTCCTAAAATTAAATTCATGTACTATATTATATGTATGTCCATTGTACATGTACATGTAATTTAATTAGTTACGTTCTTACTTCTTAATTGTACTCCCAGAAACTGTGGTAACACAATGCGCGGCAGTTACTACATAATTTTTCGATATAATAGATCCTCCACAAATATGCTGATTATAATATCGTAGTGAAATTTGATACGGAAATTGATTTTCCTTGGCATTTTTTCCCCCAACAATTCGTGGCTGTGGAAAATACACCAACGGTTGCTGTGTTATAGGAACAAAGTTGGAGTCATCATCGCCGTCAAATAGATCCGCAGCCGCATAAAAAATCCAAAATAGATGGATAATATATTTAACGAAAATATTCAACTTCATATTGCCCTACGTATGCAAAAGTAAAAGTACAAAAACTGAATGTGGGTGATACGTTTTTTAATTTTGCTTTTATATCTAACTATTACCTCTTAGTTGCTTAATTACTAATTTGTGTGTAATTAATCACCGATTTACTTCAGTATATATGTAGCTAGACAAGACTTATTCCTGACTATAATGTACTTTCAACAACATTCTTATAACTTATCTCAAAGGTTACAAAATAATTATCCATGTTCCATTATCTATATATACATATATATATAAAAGAGTAACGTTACTGACTGACTGAATGAATGACTGACTGATTCATCGCACAGCCCAAACGGCTGAAGCTAGAATCATGAAATTTTAACTGTGTGTTCCTCCCTCCCCAAAACGATCCCATAAGAAGGGATTCTGGAAATTCGAACGTTTAGGGGGTAAAACCGGTTAAATTCGATATAAAAAAAACTTAAAATAGCATGTTACTCTTTTAAACCAATAAATATAGAAATAAATTTTAAATCGCATTTTTTACTTATCGAAAAATAAAAAATATAAATTTGGTACTTTTTGGAAATTCCAACATTTAAGGGATAAAAATTGTGTTTATTTTTGGTACTTTTTTCATAAAATATGTTTTTCTATAAACTGACATAGACATACGAATATTTTATTTTGAGCTCCCACAACGATACAGAAATATATTTGAATAGAATTTTTCCATGGCAATGTGGGTGAAAACGGGAAAATTGATTTTATTTCAAATTATTAGCCAATTTTGATAAAATTTTTAACATTGGTTCCTGGATTCATACAAAAATTAACTAACAGGGTGTTATTTGGAACTCGAGTGCCAAAAGTTTGACTTTTTGTAAAAATGCATGCTAAATGCATGATAATTTCTGAATTTTCTATAGCAATTGACCTAGAAACATGAAATTAAGCTTTATGGTCATGAGTGAGAATTCAAGGGGGAGACTTTTGCTACATTTTCATTATTCGAATTGTAGTTTTTGTATTCTCTTCACTAGGAATGCCAATCCCGATATCCCGGGAGTTTTCGAGATATACGTATTTGAAAATTAAACATCCAACATTTTTACCCACCTTGCTCCAGATTTTTGATATCAAAGGGTCCAAATATTTCTCGACTTTCTCCACTTTTACTTTATTAGAGTAGTAGATCATACTGGTCTTCACTTGGTATCGAAAAGTGTAGAAAGATGATATGCTCAGGCTGCAAAAACGCTTGGTGTTACGAGTGTTTTGGACTATTCCTCAAATTAAATCCCTAATTACATTTATAAAATGCATCTATTATTAAATCTAAATTTAATAATATTCCTTTGTTTTATTAATTTTTTAATATCGAATTACCCATCAAAAACACTGATTGGGATTATATGTTCCACGCAAAATGCTTATTGGGATTATTTGTCCCAGGATAAAAGGACGATTTCAGGATTTCTTAGTATGCAGAACACATCTTTTAGAATATGCAAAAATTTCTACCATATATATTTTGATTCTCATAATAAAACTCCGTCCCGAAAGGGTTAATGTTCAGAATACGGGTATAAATATGAAATATCTTCTGTTATATTTTTACTTAAATATATCAACGATATAAATAGTTTTTATTGTTGAATTTTATGTTTTTTGACGTTTAACTAAAATCCCGAAGTCCCGACAAAATCTCGGGATTTACATTTTTAAAATTCCGAATCCCGGGATTTGTAAAACCCAGTCCCGTTTGGCATCCCTACTCTTCACTAATAATAATGGACCTAGAAAAATTAAAATAAATAGGAATAAGATGGAATATGACGATTAAATATTTTGAGAATTATGTGCAAACGTTATTAGCCAATCAAGTAAATTGATAAGTTAAGCTGTTTCAAGCTACATAAGTAACACATTTTTTAATTGTACATTGATATACATTTATTTTAATATCAAAATATATGCTAACGAAGTAGCGGGTAATATGCTAGTAAAAACATAACGGTACATGTCAGCGTATTCATGCAGTTTGACAATGAATTTCACAACATTGTTAAAATTTTAGCAGTTACTTCTAAACGCTTGGTCCGATTTGAATGAAATTTGACATACGGAAAGAGGAAGTTTTGGATCCCAAAGTACAACTCCTTCTTCGTTGGGATTCCGATATCAAAAAAATACATATAAAGAATCACCTCGCCAAGCACTATCTTAGCTTAGGAGATATTAGCATTTGAAAATTAAATTTTCAAAATTTTTATTCACAATGCTCCAGTTTTTGATATCAGAGGGTGCAAATATTTACCGAGTTTCTCCATTTTTATTTCATTAGTCCAGTATTCCAATAGAGCAAGAGAAGCGTTGTCGCTGTTCTTCACGTATCGAAAAGCGTACAAAAATGATATGCTAAGGTTGCAAACCGCCTTTATGTTACAAGTGTTTTGGACCATTCCACAAATTAAATCCCTAATTACATTTCTAAAAAGCAAATAAATGTGTTCTTTCATCTAAATTTAATAATATTCTGATGTTTTATTAATTTTTTAATTTCGAATCACCCATCTAGAACACAGATTGGGATTTTATATCCCACGATAAATTGTATAACATGTTGATCCAAAGTTGTTTAAAAAACCAAATCAGTGGTGTCAATAGCAAAAAAGTAGTAATCAATCAGAATCTTCTAAACTACTGGTCCGATTGCAAAATGATGTATGAACGAATCGTAGAGGAGGACATAGACTTTAAGAAAATTAAATTTGTGACCACGCTGTTAGAATACAGGATGTGGTACAGGGTGACAAAGTCGACCGCTTGCTACTTTTTTCTAAAAACATCCCATTATTTCTTAAACATTTTGTCCAATATCACAATATTAAAATCAATGTAATTGATTTTAATATTTCTGGATGATTTTTAAAAATGTTGTAATGTTATTTTCAATTTAATTCTAAACTTCATTATTAAACTGAACGTACAGTTTTGCATTCTAAGAATTAGATATCATTAATGACAAAAGTCATTATTTCTAATAATGACAATTATGTCAAAAACTCTTATCTAATATCTGGTGTCATATAACTTTTCATATGTACGAGTATTAACTAAATACAAAGAAAACAATTAAGAAAGTATGGTCGGTCAAGCCCGACCATATAATACCCTACACTAAGTAAATGAGCAAAAACATTTTTCTTTTAAAATATCAATAATTTATATTCGTGAGTGATTTTCGGAATTGGGGTTATATGGGAGCTATGACCAATTATGGACCGATCAACATGAAATTAGCTCGTGTGATTTATGTCTATATGAAAGGTATTATGTTGAATATTGTGTGTATACCAACATTTTTAAGAGATTTATGCACGTTAAAGTGATTTTCAGAAGCGGGTCTATATGGGAGCTACGACTAATTATGGACGGATCGTAACAAAATTTGGGGACATGAATTTCGTATATATAAAACTTATTTGTAGCGAAGTTTGTGAAAAACATCCTCAACATTTGTGGAAAACATCCTCAACAAAACAACATTCAAAATTTTCCGGCAAAAATTTTAATCGAATATTCTAATCCTTTCTCGAAAAAATTACACCTAAAGAGAGGAGCTAGAGGGTAAATATATTCCACAAAAATGATCCCCATAAAATAAGTTTTTTATAATAAATCTTAAATCGTATATCTAGGCCTCAAAGCAGGATTTAAAAAATTAAAATCGGTTGAGAATCAGCTTAGTTAATGGCTTATAAGTGCTTAAAGGTATGAAAAACCGTTTTTTTACCCGTAACTCAAGATTTTGGAGGTGTTTTGCAAATTTCAAAGACAGATTCTTGTTATAGTCGACAGCACCTTACAGAAAAATTGTATCACTTTCCAGGTACATATTATTTTTAGTCGAATAGTGTTATCCTTTATCCTTTATACTTTAAGTTTCAATTTTTAAATTATGAATTTTTACCTCGACTTTATTTTGTTTATCTCAAATATCTTTCGTACATTTTTTCGAAAAACATTAGGTGTGTTCGTATACTTTCCAAATTCTCAATCCGTATAGTCATGTAAAATAATCAAATTCAAAATTTTAAAATGAGTATGAAACATTCATTTTGGTAAAAATTAAATTAATTTTGTTTTTTTAATTTAATATTGATATAAACTAGCTAAAAAATCGATATAATTACAGTTTCCATTTCGGTTTTAACCGAAACCGCACTTTTTAAGGCCTAAAACCGAAACCGAAACTGACAATTATTCTTCAGTTTTTACTTTTAATCTATTTTCAGTAGAAAAATTTAAAATTTAGAAATTAGAAACAAACTTTTTTATCCAATATCCCTAAAAACAGATCGGTAAAAATATCTTAAGATTTCTTTAAATTATTTAAATTGTATTACCATAATGCTTCAGATGATGTAGCAGGCTACATTTCTCAGACTATGCAAGGAAACCTGTTAATAAAGGATGACACAAACTCATTTAAAAATATTGATCTACAAGTAGTTCCTGATAGTTTAATTTAAAAAAAATAATGCAAAACTTTTGTAACAAAGACTTAGTTGTTTTCAAATATCTGAAAAAAGTATGGAGTACTAGCTGACTCGGTGCACTTGGAAGAAAGAAATAGTACTATTCAGTCTTCCTTAGTGAATTAATACTAATTCAGGATAACATGTCTCTAGTTTCATGTTTATTCATTGATTGTAATGTGGATTCTAGCTCATTCGAAACGTACCACATTTTTTATTCATAATCAGCATCATGATTCTGGCTCCATTATTATAGAAAATGCTAAAGAAAGATACCGCTAAAGTCTCCTTTTGTGAATTCTAACTCATTCAGAATCATGTGTACCATTTTGAAGAATGAAAAACTACTCTATGGTATCAATATTCTTGATTATTTCTTTACAGAAAAGCATATTAGCCAATGTATATACGCTAACTAATTTCATATATTAACCCAGATATGCCGACGGCCATACTAGTGCAGTTACAAAAGTCAATACATCAACATATAACATAATTAATACTACACAGAAAAAAGTTTCAACATAAATATTATGATTTGATTTCATTGATTTCAATTCATAACATTTATAAATAATTTCTTAGGGGGCATTTACATTATGACTTTAAGTCATGACTAAAAATCATGTTTTATTTTTTGTACTAACAAATTGTGACGTCTAAACAAAAAGCCAAGTTTTCTGTTTTTCAACATTTTTTTTGATATTCTGCTTTGAGCTCTTTTCTGATTGGTAAATGCAAGGGGATTTTCGTAGGGGTTTTAAAAGAAAAACAAAAAAAACGACATGACTTTAAATCAAAGTGTAAATGCCACCTTAAATATTAAGATTTTGTTCATAATTAAAAAAATTAAATCTAGAAGGCTTGAAAAATATAATTTCAATTTCATTTATATTTTTATGTTATTGAAAAATGTTTAAAATTTTCCTTGGAAAATTTTATATTTATTTTTATGATTTTCAGCTACAAAATGAGCAAATATGCGCGAAATTGATTACATTTTTTTAAGGGGATTATATGCTTATGTTTATGGATATTTTAATATGTTTAATGATATTTTTTAAGTTTCAGATATTTTTGATTCATCTTAAAATATTGGCCAATATATATGTAGCTATTAAGCAAATAATTTTAAATTAATTAGTTAGACAATGCAATTATAATGCAATTTATTATAAAATATTATTAAATTTATGCACAAAAAACAAAAATTTCCGTCATGAACAATTTTATAATATTTATGAACATGTTCTTATTCTGAATGAAAAAAATTTGGGAAAAAAAAGTCAAGTTCGATTAATAATATTTATTACAAAATTCATTCCAATTATGAATTTCTTTTTTCTGTGTAATACAATATATTAACATATTGCTATCAATAATTCATAAACAGATTATGTGAATTGTAATTTGTTGTCAATAATTCCAAAACAGTTCATGTGAATTCCAATATAAGACATCTAAGAAAAACACGAAGGGAAGCTAGAATCGAAGTCCCGATCTACTTATACTTTGTCCCCGGGTAACAAAGCATAATTAGACGAGACCTAAATTCTTACTTCGTATTAAAATCCGTAGTTAGCCGACCGTCACTCATTAGCTAGTCATAGCGAATAAATTGTAGTTAGCCGATGAGAGCTGAAGAATTTATCTCCTCGGATTGCATCCATAGCTGTATTTACGAATAATCAGTCGTTAGCCGACCGAGAGCAGAAGCAATTGTCTCGTCGGATTGTACTCATTAGCTAGTCATAGCCAATATGTTGTAGTTAGCCGAAGAGAGCTGATGAATTTATCTCCTCCGATTGCATCCATAGACAGTATTTACAAATAATAGTCGTTAGCCGACCGAGAGCCGAATCGTTTATCTCGTAGAAGTCACTATTAGAAGCTTCGCCCATTAACCAACATATTCCAAAGATCCAAGACAGTTTTGTGGTAAAGATTTCAAAGGAAGCAGACCTTTGAAGAACTTGGACAGACTAAGCATACCCCGGCTGGAAACAAAAACTGCATTACACAATATTCGTAGTTTTCAAAAAAGCTTTATTCTGACAGATTATATTACATAACTGAAGAACGAATACATAAAAATATTTTTAACTTGGATTTTGAGACCGTACTACAGATCGTGCTTTACAAAAGCATAGTCATTGAATTATTGAGCAGCAAATCACCACCAAACAGTTTTTCGAACAATTCAAGAAGTGTAGGTAAAATTTGCTGTTCACTTGCTGTAACAATAGGCTCCATTTCTTCCAGATCGTGCTTTACCCATTATACTGACGACTTAATATATTTAATATACATTTCTTGGCCCGTTGCAATAACGCAAGTGGAATTTCGTCTTCACTATCCGAATCAGTATAATAAGAATTTCGAAAAAGCCCAGCATCAGCATTTAATAATAGGGTTGGTATGTTTTAAAAATTCACTTGATCTTCTTCTCCAGAATCTTCATCATGCCGAATGTACTACATGTAGTACGTCAGCAAATATATCAACTAAAATCACATATAATTTTTTTTCACATTACTATTGCTACGAATTTGTTTTTACAACTATTAAACAAGAGAGCTATATTCGGCTGTGCCGAATCTTATATACCCTTCACCAAATTATACTTCAAAATAAAAATTTTAAATATTTTTAGGTAAACAAAATTAATTTTTTTTTCCAAAGTTGTTGATTTTTATTTTTTAGACAAATTTTTTTCTCGGTTTATTTTAAAATTTTTTTTTTAAATTTTAGAAAATAATTTTTTGTTTTTCATTTTCCTTTTAATACATATTTAGCGAAAAAAATTCTGGTTCAAAAATATTTTTTTCCGATTTTGACCCATTGTAGGTCCAACTCACTAGGTCTTATATACGTCGTTGCAAATGTCTTTGAAATATCTATCATTAGATATCCATATTGTCTATATTAATGACTTAGTAACCCAGATATAGGTTAAAAATCGAGGTTCCTTATATCTCAGCCATTTGTGGACCGATTTTCTCGATTTTAAAAAGCAACCGAGCCGGAAGAATTCCGGAGATATTGATGTATGAATCGTGTATGTAAGATATTTGGGGGCTTCGGACATGGCTTAATCGACTCCGCTATCTATAAGGATCCAGAATATATTTACATACTTTATAGGGTCGGAAAGGTGAAGGGTATAAAAACATAGAAACGCAACAACAATAAAATATGCATATACATTTTTTCTCACCGATTACATGACATCTTCACACTTTTCCCAATTTCAAAAAAATACCCACATCAATTACCCGAGACAAAACTTATCAACGGATGCTTTGTTGGCCGTTATATTCTGAAGCACAACAACAAGTAGATTAGAAAATTTAAAGCACACTAAACGCAGAAAGTGTACTACAGGTAGTACAGTCGGCATATCTGGGTTAAAAGAGTACCATTAAAATTAATTTTCCTTTATTCTCTTGAGCACCCGGCAAGTTTGAATTTTAAATTTGTATAGCATTTCCTACATTATCAACTGATTTTGTTTGTTCCCAAAACCGAAACCGATCGCTTTTCAATTTTTTTAAAATCGAAACCGCGGTTTTGAAATTCTTCGGTTCTTCTTCAGACAATGTAACAACGTTTTATTTAATAAAAAATTATATTGCTACACAATTGATAACTCGAATTAGAATAAATGTATGTATATATTATCAGCAATTTATGTGTAATTATGAGTTGTCAAGTTTCGTTATTTGTATATATTTTTTCTTTCCAATATTATGGCAATTGAATATATCAATATTGATTCAAAAATTACAATGAGCAGAAACAAAATAATTGTAAACGTTTGATTTTACTCCACTAAGCTAAATGTTGTAAACGTTTGTTTTCACTGATTCTACCGTTTATCATTCAAATCTAAATTTTCACCAAAAGTGGACTTGGCACGATTACTCACTAAGCTAACGATCAAAAAATAAAAGACAACAATTCAAATTTTAGAACAATTATATGAGAAACTCTTAATAGGTATGTAGGTTAAAGAAAATAATACAGTTTGTCTCGCCAATTACAAGTCGGAATGTTTTTTAATCCAGTCAACATGATAATATACTTTGGCATATCCATCGGGGTATGAAGATCCACAACCGGTATAAACAAAGCCTGCTATGCCAACAAGCTCCCCGTTATATATGGCAGGACCTCCGGAATCGCCATTGCAGGCACCGTTATTGGGTTGATGAGCCAAACAAATAAGAGAATCTGAATCCATACCAATTTGTTCTTTACATTCCTTGCGCGAAATTGCTGTCAACTCATTCCATTGCAGCTTTTGCGGTGAATCACCACCTTGCTTTATACGGCCCCAACCGGAAATTATCACGTTTTCTCCTACAGGAACTTCAGTAGTAGCCAAGGGAATCCGTTGAATATTGTCAGAGAATATGATAGGTTCTTTAAGCCGCAGAAGAGCAACATCATTTAAGAAATTTCCATAGTCTTCGTTAGTAATAACTTCAGCAACCCTCACTAAAACACCGCCCTGAAATCGGTCTGTAGTACCAACACGCACAGTGAAAACACTTGGATCATACCTTACAAAATAATAGTTATACATATAAGTAGCAATACATATTTCGATTAAAATTTAACAATTCTTACGAATAATAATGTCCCTGGCTATCGCTAGTACCCACACAATGTGCTGCAGTTAAAATGAAATTCCTGGATATAATAGAACCACCACAGGTGTGAGAACCATTACGTCTTAAAGACACTTGATGGGGAAATTGTCCTTCATGCGCGTTTGTGCCTCCAACTACACGATTAAGGGATGCAGCCTTTGAATAATGGTAGGTCAAAACAAAGCAAATCAATGCTGTAAGCGAGAATTTCGACATTCTTCAAATGTGTATTTAACTGTTTGTTACTCCCTTCTAAATATCACAAGCATTTATATACCTTTTCATTTATAATCTATATCAATTGTTTTTAATTGTTTATATCTATATCTAATCTCTGATTCGTTAGTTTGAAACTAAACTACAATACACTAAACTAATATAAAAGAACGTGGTGATCCAAATTAAAAATGCTTGATTTTATTTCGAATAGTTAATAGTATGTACTTAGTAAGTAAATAATACCTACTTGGAAACAAATGTGTTTCTTTCTACAAATCCGAATGTTGTTTAATCCAATCCACGTGGTAAAATACTTTGGCGTAACCGTCAGGATTTTTAGTACCGCAACCACCAACAACAAAGCCTGCAACACCGACCAACTCACCGTTAAAGGTAGCAGGGCCTCCAGAGTCGCCATTGCAAGCACCGTTATCTTGTTGATGAGCCAAGCAAATTAGAGCATCCGATGACATGAATATCGATGTAAAACATTTCAATTTCGAAATTGATTCCAATGTATTCCACTTTAATTTATTGGGACTGTCACCACCGGTCTTCAAACGACCCCAGCCAGATATTACGACACTGCTGGCAACGGGAACTTCTGAACTTGCTAGAGCGATGGATTGGATATTGTCGGAATATACTAGGCTAGACTCAAGTTTCAGTAAGGCTACATCGTTAATAAAATTGCCATAGTTTTCGTGTACTATAATCTTGACAACTTGTTTGACGACACCACCCATCAATCGATTAGTGGAACCAGCTCGAATGGTGAATAAACTGGGATCATACACATGGTATACACCATCTTCGTCTTCAGCACCTACACAGTGGGCAGCGGTTAAAATGTAATTACGGGTTATTATGGAACCGCCGCAAGTGTGTGAGCCAGTTCGCCGTAGAGATATTTGATGTGGAAATTGACCTTCAACAGCATGTAATCCGCCAACAATACGGCCAGTTGGCTGAGCTCTGCTCAAGACCAACAGACTTAAAGTAAAACATGTAAATATTGTTAATTTGCACATGTCATTTAAATGGCTATAAACTTTCAAAAATCTCGCCTTATATACAGTTACAAATGCTATAATGACTACTGCTAATCTAATCGTAGGGCATCTAAGCTGATTAAAAGAAGGTTGACGATATTGGTAATTCCGGAACGCCCTTGTGTTTTTACGTACTAGTACATTTATAAATAAAAAATACCACGTATTATTAGTCAAATCGACATTTCGTTGAGATTCATTAAATAATACTGAAAAACGCATAATTCTGAATAATGTCATAAATAATAAGGACTGAGATCGTAAAATTCTTAACACATGTTTTTCATTAAAACTTTTAACCCAAGTACCTATTATTTGATTTTTTTTATCAAGTTACCTTTATAAAGCATGTCTGTTATTATGTTTAATGTCAATTATATTCATTTGTTCTTAATCTGTTTAAAATGAGTGACCAGAAAAAAGTGCGTACTAAAATTATTAAATATTTTCAACAGAACCCAACTTGGTCCTACAAAAAGTTGGCCAAACAATCCAATGTCTGCCGTCAAACTGATTCCAATGTTATTAAACAGTAGCGGGAGAACGTGTCTGTTGATAGAGCTCCCAACACATCCGTTAGGAAAGCAGCCCGGTTAGGTCAATACTCGGACTATTTGGTACAAAAAGTTAAAGCCAATGAAGGTTTAAAGGTCAAAGACAGAGCACGGAAATTGAAGTCAAATTTTATACAAAAAATATACCTGCTGCATAATGGATGAAGAAATGTACGTATGGACAATTTTTCGCAGCTTCCGGTCAATATTTTTATGTTGCTGATGCTCGTGGAAATGTTGAAGAAAAGTTTAGGACCCAAAAGCAGACAAAATTTCCCAAAAAGTTCTTGGTACGGCAAGCAATCCTTTTTTGTAAACATTCCTTGACTTCTTTCATAAGTCCACTTTTTTTGGCCTGCTTTGATAATAAAGGTCTTTAGCCTGGAGCTAAGGCCAGTGGAGAGATATTGGGCTCTTGTTAAAAGAGAATTGAAGAGCACAAAAAAGGTGTCCAAAATTGTGGTAGATTTTAAACGGAGATGAACAACTTGTTCGTACAAAGTGACATAAAGCACTATAAAAACCATAATGGAAGGGTTTTCGAAAAAGGTTAAAAATTTCATCACTAGCGATTAGAACTATAAAACTATTTTTTTTCTAAATTGTAATAATAATTACAATCAAATAAAAAAAATCAAAACTGTAAGTTTAGTAGTTTAATTTTTATTAACATATGTATATGTATGTTAAAAATTTTTCGATCTCAGTCCTTACGTGTGAATTTATTTATACCACAGCAACAACATTATCAATTCGATTAGATATACTATTGATTCAAATCGTTATAACTATAAATATTCCTGATTAAATGAAATACATATGTATGTAAACATATTATACACATTAATACCTTAATATTTATATTCGGCAATATATCACATCTTTGAAGTGATAATCCAAAGGCAATAAGTAGAAGGAATATTTGTGACTTTCATTTTATTTCGTTTGAAGGTGTCGTAAGTACAATGTCGTATTTTACATTTTTATTGGTGTCAGCTGTATTAATTGGAGCAGTACAATCTTCTAGTCCACTAACCAGTCGTGTGGTAGGTGGTCATGATGCTGTTTCGAAACAATTTCCACATCAGATCTCGTTACGTCGCGATCACAGTCATATCTGTGGAGGTTCCATTATAAGCAGTAAATACGTATTAACGGCCGCCCATTGTGTAGTTGTTCAAGGAACGGAGGCGTAAGTTCGAATCTTCAATTAGAACAAAACATAAAGTTGAATTGAATTTATAATTTTGGCTTTTAGTTTTCCAGCTGAATACTTTACAATTCGCGCTGGTACCATCAATCGAATTGCCGGCGGTGTTATCATACCCGTTAAACGCGTTCTAGTGCACCCCGGTTATGCCGTTTACAATGATTTAGCACTATTGGAATTAAAAGAAGAGTTGGTATTTTCAGAATCAATACAGCCCATAGAATTATATGACAGTGAAGTTCCCGCAAATTCTAACGTCATCATATCGGGCTGGGGTTTAACGGAGCATGCTGGAGCAAATTTGCCAATTGTTTTGCAATGGTATACAGTTACAGCCTTATCTAAAACTGGTTGCGCAACAAAAATGGGATTCTATACTGATGCTTTAATCTGTTTAAATCATCAAACTGGTACTGGTGCATGCAATGGTGATTCTGGAGGTCCTGCTACGTATAATGGCAAATTAGTTGGCGTTGCAGGTTTTGTAGTTATAAAATGCGGTTCATCAAGACCAGACGGTTACGCAAAAGTAGCTTATAATATTGACTGGATTAGGGAGAACATGATTTAATTTAATTTTATTTAAATAAATATACACTATGGACATTAATTCCATTTACGCTTTACTTCTATATGCTCTATGAATTACATATAGGCTAATTAATGATTCTATATGAATGAAATCACTGCTTGTGTAGTGTTTTCAATCATCAACATGTGCTAATAATAGTGCTTGCGCTCTCACAATTGATTGCCATTTTCTCAATCAGTTTTTAAATGCTGTTAGTAATAGCAACTCAAAAATTATTACTGTGTTTTGAATCATATGCAAAGTATTCAAATGATTCAAAAAAGCTCGATGATAAGTTGAATGCATTACTAGTACAAAATCAGTGCATTAATTTGTTTTAAATAAGAAATAAATGTCGTCTTATTTTGATACAATGAACTCCGAAATAATAAAAAATATTGAAAATTGCGTTTTCCGTATTATAAAAAATATAAATATGCATGAAAAATCCTTCTTAAATGAATTCAAACATACTCATATAGGAAACTGAGTGTATATTTACTCAAAGAACTCTGCGTATATTCAAAACACTCATATTGATTCGCAGCTTTTGTGAATGGTAAGAGTTTACAGAATATACAAGCAATTACATGCATTTTATAACAAATCACTTGCTGTAATGAATCATGCAATGACAGTATTCGTTTAGTTTATGTATAGTGATAATGGTATTAATGGTATTCATGCACATCTCTGTTGCATACATAGAATTACATTACATAGAATTGGAATTGATAAACAATTTATTTTATCATCATTATACCTACATATAGACGCTTCATTAAGAAGCATTAAACCAGCAAACATGGCCAAAAAGGCAAACATTGATTTTAAAAACTTTAAAATTTATAAAAAGTTTATAAAACAAAATTTCCATTATATACCTTTGATAAATTTAAAAACTATATCGTATTGGGAATTTTTAAGACTTTCAGATGAGATTTGTAGTTTTAAGACGCTGCACAGTGGTATGAGAAAAAACAAAGGGAAATAAATCTGTAACTCTAAACTCTTAGTCCGATTTGAATGAAATTTGACGTGCGCAAAGAAGTAGTGTTGTCGAGTTTAAGTTTTGAATTTTGACCACATGGCCCCATCAGGGCTGCGGCCAGGGTTCCCCAAAGTAGGGCACCTCGGGTATGTTAAATTTTTAAAACGATCTGAGTTTCGATTTCAAAAAACTTACATATATAGAATCTCCTTATCGCTATCAATTATCTCTTATAACTTAGGAGATATACGCATTTGAAAATTAAATTTTCAACATTTTTACCCACCCTACTCCAGTTTTTTGATAAATATTTCCCGATTTTCTCCGTTTTTCTTTTATTAGACTAACAGCAAGTGTATATGTCAAACAAAAATAGAATTAAATAAATATCGTGACTGAATGCAAAGTTATATGCATTTGAATTTAAGAAAGGCGATTTTTCGCTAGTTTTTGGGAAAAAAAGTACTTCTTTTCTTTTTAAGTTATCTAAACAATTTCTAAAATGGTGTATTAGAAATTTATACTTTTTGAAAAGCTAACTTTACATTAAAAATTTGAAAATTGTTGATACCGAGGGACCAGGTCCATCCAAGAAAAAAGCAATTTTTTAACTAAAATTCAACTTTAGGGCAAAAATTCTCAAATCGCATACTCGATATCAAAATATGGTAACCAATTTTAGATGGGCACATATATTTTTAATTGTTTTGTTATGGGTTCCGATAATCCCGCCCTTGATATGGATATTATAGCCAAAAAACTAAAAAAACACATTTTTGGGACTTTCAACACTTTTTTGGAAATTTGTAATCAGATTCCTGATTACAAATTTCAAAATTTGTTTTTACTATTCCATTTTCAATAGAAAAAACTATATAACTGTAAAATTTCATTAAAAAATATTCATAAATAAAAATGTGAATTATTTGTACTTTGCAAAATCTTAATAAAATGCAATTTTTGTCATATTTTTCAAAAAAGTATTCGATAAATTTTACTTTGTCATATTAAATATTTAACATTTTTGAAAAAATGTGTATATTTTATTTTAGTACATATCATCACTATTGGAGGATCAAAATTTCTGAAGTTTTCAAGGATCGTGTAGCATCGAGTTTGGCTGAGATATAACGGATCATATCATCTTCCATAATTTTAGGTACATTTTAATGTTGCGCATATAAAATTAAGTTTTAGTTTAATTTGGTCGAATAAAATCATCAATTTATTGTTAATTGTATAACGAGAAAAAAATTTAATATACAAAAATAATTTTAACCGACAATATATGGTTAAGAAAAACAATTACTAGACATTTAGAAATAATAAAGCACAATCTGCTGTGACATTCAGATCACAATAAGATTATATCACTAGTTCTCAGCCTCAAAAGTGCGTAAACAACAGCTAATTTTTTGATTTTTTTAAGATCATGAAAATCATTATAGTAGTCTGACTAAAATCTTTTTGTTTCACAACCGAATCTATTATTCAACCCAATCTCCAACAAACCGAAACTTTAAAATTTTAATCTATGGATATATTTTAGGATTTTCATTATCTTAAAAAAATAAATAATTTTTGGTGTATACTCACTTTTGAGGCTCACTGTATATTGTGATATTTGGATCGCGATCCATTGTAATGGATCACGCAAAATTTGCTACACGTTCAATAAATATCGCTACACTGGATCGCGGTCAATATATATTGAACGTGTAGCAGTGCCCTTATGGTTATTGATGAATCTAATTATATTTATTCCCTCTAGAAATCCCAAAGGATTAACTTGATCGGTTTTTTACTTGTAAACAACACGAATGTCAACGAAGTTCATAAAACACAACAATAAATCGCTGGTAAAATTATTTCAGTTAACCGGTTTTTTCTTTAAAAAAAATCGATCTGTTTCGAATATTTAATATTTAGAATAATGTAAATGCAATTTTTTGAATAGCCGGAAAACAATTTTTTTTTAAAAAAATGTGACGCTAGTGACTCAACAAATTTTTCTCAATTAATGATATATTTGATCATGAAATAAAAAAAATTGATAATTTTATTTATAATTTTTGTTATTTACGATAACAAGTATTAATTTTAAACCAATACATTTTGGATCCAAGGAGCATAATGAACCACATTGCTGAAAATATCAGGATAACGGGAACCACAGGCACCCACAATGAAACTGCTGACCCCAATTAGTTTATTTTTGTAAACTGCACCATTACCAGCGTCGCCGATACAACTACCCTTCTTTAAATCATGCGCTAAGCAAATGGTAGAAATATCTTTTCCACTAAAAGCATCCGTGCATACTTCTTCGGTGGCAATAGAGAATGTCATTGAGTGGAGTTTATGGGATGATACATCAGAGGATTGATCACCCCATCCAGCCACCTTAACTGATGCACTGACTGCTGGTTCGTCTGTGGAGGACGTCGCTATATCTATCATAGCCACGCGATCCGTCCATTCTAGAGACAATTCCAATTCCAGAACAGCAATATCATTTTGAACACCACTATAATTCGGATGTACAGAGACACCAGAAACATAATACAATTTCCCACCGGAAAATTGGTTGGTGCTTCCGACACGCACTGCTAAACGATTTGATGAGACTCTAAAATAAAAATAAAATATCATGTTAATCCAATTTGCTGACTTATCTAATTCATATTCTTATTTACGTATTACTATTTTCCACGACACAATGGGCGGCCGTCAAAATCGATCTGCTCCCAACAATTGAACCACCACAAATATGTGCACCATCTAATCGTACAGAAGCCACGTACGCGAAACTATTTTTTCCAGCTTCTTCTCCACCCCAAATTCGAGAAGCTGGTTGTGCCAATGTTGAAATGGCAAAAATTCCTACAAGTGATACTACTAAACGTGCTGAAGCCATCGTGTTTTAATTGCAACTAATATAAAATTGACTTCTAAGACGTCGGTACAAATACATCATTTATTGCCAATTTAAATAACCAATGTTAATCAATATGATTAACTCATGGCCGGTAGTAGTACACATACTCGTGCGAGTTCATACATACATTCATACACATTTATCGCTCATTTGCAAGAATACTGCCATAACTCAAAAAATACAATTTTTAATCTCTCTCAGTTAAACTAGTTAGATAATTTATTAGTTTTATAAATTAAATTAAATTAAGTTATAGTTTTATATGAAAAACAGGCCTGTTATGAAAATCACATTTTATCAAAATGATTTGGTGTTCTGAGCACAAACATTTTTGAAATTATCAGGACTCTTGTGATTTGTGCCTGTTCTGTAAATCACACATTTCAGTATTTTTCGGTGTGATTTTAAATATCCGAAATCACAATTGAGATTTTAAAACGTTCAGCTCAGTGGCTGTCGATTTCAAATCACTTCAAATCAAAATTAGATGTTTTATTAAATAAAAACAAAAAAATTAAAAATTGTTAAAGAGGTGTCTTCTGCTGTAAAGAGTTTATTTTTGTGATTTTCTATTTCTTATTTAGCTGTTGGACAATACAAAGCTGCTTGCCAGAGTAACAAATATAATTCACAATTTAATAGGTTTTTGTGTAAATTTCAAAATATTAAAGCATAAATGGCAACAATCGGCCTGTCACACATTTTGTTCGGAATGGTTTCAATTCCGTAGTTTTCATTAAAATCGATTTCGTTTTAGGTTCTTCAGATTCCGTGTACTTTATTAATTCCAAAAATATTTAATAATTCTGTATTTCTGATTTTAATTTGACAGCGTTTTTTATATTAAAACAACAGTAAAGTTTTTGGTACAGAAATTTATTAAAAATGTTATGAAAACAAATATGTAATTACAAAGAAATATCAATTCCACTTTGAAAACTAAAAGTGGTTTCATTCCGAAAGAATTTGTCGTTTTACTTTTTCTAAAATAGCGAAATACGCACCCCTATTGCGAATCAATATTTCACATGAAATATGTTCCCTTTTCCCATTTCTCGTTCATCAAATTTATTCACGTGAAAAAATTCCTCATGTTGTGAAATTTTTAGACGGAATTTTGTAAACCATAAGCAGCTGTTACGAACAAAATCAACTATTATGAATGAAAGGTTCATAGGAATATCACGATAGAAATTTTTCCTTCGAGGGAAATGGATATTTTATGGGAACAAAATTTCACATGTTATTGCCGATAGGGGTGACGGAGTTAATTCCACTTTAGATCGGAATGGAATTCTCTGACAGGCCAGAATATTTTTTTTAACAATGTTTCCTTGTGATTTCGGATATTGAAACCACACCGAAAAATACTAAAATGTGTGATTTACAGAACAGGCACAAATCGCACGTGTGATTTAAAAACGATTAGTTATTTGAAATCACGTGGATTTCAGAACAGGACCTAAGATCCTAAGTTTTATAAATCAGATTTTTCCTTTGTAAATATTATTTATTTTATTAAAGAAAATCAACTTACGCTCACTCGAATAAAAAAATTAAGAAGAACTCAGGAAAGCATTAAGCTTACACACTGTAACATAATTTATTTCCAATTTTAATTTACAAAAAAAAAATACTTTTTTTTTTCAACTTTGATTTATAAAAATATAATCACAATAATTTACTTCGAAATATTTTTATAATAGCTCTTTTCAATAACTAAAAGTTGTTACTAGTTAGTAACAATTGTTACTGGAAAAGCGTTCATTAACTCAAAAAACTTGCAAGTAGAGCAAAAATCAAGAGCGTATAAATTTTAGAGAGTGTACTTTCGTTGCAATATAAATTAAAATAAATATAAGGAGTGAGATCGAAAAATTCTTAACATACATATATGTTTATAAAAAAGAAACCACTAAACTTACAGCTTTAATTTTTTTTTTATTTGATTGAAATTATTATTACAATTTACAAAAAAAATTATTTTTATAGTTTTAATCACTAGTGATGAAATTTTGAACCTTTTTCGGAAACCCTTCCATTAACGTTTTTATAGTGCTTTCTGTCACTTTGCTCGAACATGTAGTCCATCTCCGTTTAAAATCTACCACACTTTTGGACACCTTTTTTGTACTCTTCAATTCTCTTTTAACAAGAGCCCAATATCTCTCCACTGGCCTTAGCTCCGGGCAGTTTGGAGGATTTGCCTCTCTTGGTACAAATACCACATTATTGTTCTTGTACCACTCAAGGGCTTGTTTGCCATAGTGACAGGATGCCAAGTCAGGCCAAAAATAAGTGGACACATTATGAAGTCTTATGAATGGAAGCAGCCTTTTTTGTAAACATTCCTTGATGTAAATTTCGGTATTTATAGAGCCCGTTGTAACAAATGAGTGGCTTCTTTTGCCGCAACTGCATATTGCTTGCCATACCAAGAACTTTCTGGGAAATTTTGTCTGCTTTTGGGTCCTAAACTTTTCTTCAACATTCCCTCGAGCATCAGCAACATAAAATTTTTGACCTGGAAGTTGCGAAAAATCTGCCAGAACATACGTTTCGTCATCCATTATGCAGCAAGAATATTTTTTTATAAAACTTGACTTCAATTTCCGTGCTCTGTTTTTGGCCTCTAAATTTTTAGTAGCGTTCCTGTCAGGAACTTTTTGAGCCTTGTATGTTTTTAAACCTGCATTAGCTTTAACTTTTCGTACCAAATAGTCCGAGCACTGAGCTAACCGGGCTGCTTTCCTACCGGATGTGTTGGGAGCTCTTTTGAAAATGCGTTCTATTTTTTTGGCTTTAGAAACATCATGTGGACCATTCCTTCTACCTGAACCAGGTTTTCTATCAACTGACAAGTTCTCCCGGTACTGTTTAATAACATTGGAAACAGTTTGACGGCAGACCTTTGTATGCTTGGCCAACTTTTTGTAAGACCAAGTTGGGTTTTGTTGAAAATATTTAATAATTTCAGTACGCACTTTTTTCTGGTCACTCATTTTAATCAGATTAACAAAAAAATTAATATAATTGACATTACACATAATAACTGACATGTTTTTCAAAGGTAACTTGATCAAAAAAAAATTCAAATAATACTTGGGTTAAAAAATGTAATGAAAAACGTGTGTTAAGAATTTTTCGATCTCACTCCTTACATATTAAAAAGTGAGGAAGTTTTTCTTGAAATTTATGTACAAGACAAAATTTATTATTTGAAATGCAATTTTTGTTTAGACGATGAAATTTGATTATGATACCCACGTTTTGGACAATTATTAATACACATTATTGTCGTCTGTAAATACCTTAATTTGGTTCATAAAAACATAAAAACATTCTTTTAAAATTTCAATAATTTATTTTCGTGAGAGATTTTCGGAAGTGAGCCTTATATGGGAGCTATGACTAATTATGAACAGATCGTCGCAATATTTGGCGACATGATTTGCGTTGAATTTTATTTGGATACCAACATATTTCAGAGATTTATGCTCATTAATGAAATTTTCGATAGTGGTCCTTTTATGGGAGCTATAGAAAATAATGGACCGATCGGTACTAAATTTGGTAGTATGAGTTCGGTTTATATAAGTCTTATTTGTGCTGAATTTTGTTTGAATATCTGTATAATTAAGATATTTACGAGAACTTAACTATTTTCAGATATGGCAGTTGTATAGGGGCCAGGAGATATAATCAACTGATTCTAACCAAATTCAATATAATACAACATGGGGCAATATAATACTTTGTGCCAAATTTTGTCGTATTAGCTTTGAAATTGCGATTTAGGTGGGTGTTAAGACAATATTTGTGCACGTTTCAAACATCAGCACTAACCAAATATACCCTCCCCACTGTGGTGGTGTAGGGTATCAGATTTCTTTAATGTGAATATTATTAAATATTTAGTAACGAAAAAAAATCTGTAATGAATTATATTTATGTTCTTTAGTCCCGGTCCACACTGTGAAACATTTGCTGCAAAACATTTTTAAATTCTCTTTTGAAACTGCATTCGTGTCCACACAGTGAAGTTTTTGCTTTTCAGTTCTTGACATTTCTGTACAGTACGAATTCGATGTTTTAAATGTTTTATTGATTAAAGGCTGCTGAATTGTTTCTTTCTCTTTAAATAAATAATATTTTTATAAATAAAAAATTGAATTGAATGAATACAACATGATTTAAACCAGTGACGATTTTGTAAACTTTTTGTGACGAATTTGAAGATTTTTTTTCTTAATTTTGACGATTTTTTCAAAAAAAAGCCTAACAGCACTGATTACAAGTTCTATTTTGAACTCGTAATAGTTAGCAGCTTATATTTCATATGTTTTGTGTTATTGTTTATTTATTTACAATTTTATTTTTGGTGTTGAAAAAATGTAAAAAAAAGAATTTTCAATAAAATTGAAGAAAATACATACAAACAGGAGGAATACAAACAATTGTTACTGGATAAGCGTTCATTTACTTTTTACTATTTAAATTAAATGTAACTCGTGTAGATTTTGAATTAGTTGAAATAGAAAACTTTGGTTGATATATTACAGTTTTCCCGCTTGTAGGTTCTGAAGCGTTGAAGTTATGAATACAGTTGTCATCGACATATTTTAAACTAGCTTTTCTACACTTTTATCAAACAATCGATCACGTATGGAGAAATTAATCTTATGAAATAAAAACAATTCCGGAATTATTAATACTTTTTATGATGTTATATTTTTATTATTTGTTAACTTTTTATCTGATTTTGAAACTACCAATTTCAGAGAGTGAAAACAAATTGAAATTGAGAAATCCAAATTAATATTGGAAAAATACAAATGGGAAATAACCCAATTGAAATGAAGAAATCGAAGTTAATACTGAGAAAATACAAATTGAAATTAAGAAATTAATTTTTATATTGAGAAAAAAGCAATTGAAATTGAGATATCGAAATGAATACTCTGAAATTAAAAATTGAAGTTGAGAAAACCTAAATGAATATTGAGAAATAATAAATTTGTCTTAGGTTGTATCCGGGATAGCATTTAACATTTTGTTATTTGAGTTATGATTTTCTTGTTACAAATAAGCTTATCGTCGATAGGGTTTTCATTTTTTATTTTGTATTTTAATTATCTTATCTTATCATATCACTTGTATTCAGTAATAATTTGAAAGTTCATACATATGAATGTATTTAGGTATGAACATGTATTTCAAAAATGTTTGGTAGTTAGTGTAAGTAAGTAAACTCAAAGTATATATATGGTCAATTCACAAGGTCTCTTATCAGTCATATTGACATAATGTCCTAATATATCACGACTCGGCGGCTCGGCTTAACTGACTCTTAGGCATTCGGCCAAGGTCTCTGCTGGTTGGTTACTATAACACAATAAACATAGCATACAGAGTAGTATTATTTTAGGACATTTTTTGTTTGAAAATCAATAAAAACCATTGTGAAATATTAGGACATTATGACAATATGACATGATAAGAGACCTTTGTGAATTGACCAATAGTGTTATCATTGATGTCATTATTTATGATTTACGACAAATTTGTGCAAGGATATAATGATGTGTTTTTAAATTAATGGATATTAGTTTTTTTATAAAATCCCCTCAGTTTAACACACGACAAGCCATTTTGTAATATGTATGTATATTTGAATTAAAGAAAAAATGCCATCATTCAATACATTGAATTAAACATTTGCTGCACAACATTTGAGTTTGTTGATGAAAGGGGAAAGAGGAATGGAAAAGGGTACTCTGTTTCATGTACATGAAGTTTTTGTTGAGTATGTCATCCACATTTATTCGTTCTGTACAGAAATGTCAAAAAATTAAAAGCAAAAACTTCACTGTGTGTACACGAATGCAGTTTCAAAAGAGAATTTTGAAAATTTTTTCCAGCAAATGTTTCACAGTGTGGACCGGGACTAAATAATTAATTCTATAAAGAATGAATTATCACAGGAATTAAGCCTATAAATTAATTCATAATGAATTCATTAACGGAATGGTTAAGATATAACATTGAATTGTAGTTCGGAATATAAAGCCTAGTACTCTGTTCATATTTGCGAAAAATTATGGTTTTTTCATGCGAAAAATTTTACATGCTGTTTGACAGCTAGCTGTTGGTTTTAATTTCGTGCGAAAGAAGTTCGTGCGTATGTTATTTCGTGTGGAAAAATAAGGTTGCCAGATTTATTTCACATGTTTTCCACAGTAAAAACAGAGTACTGCTTTTGCGAAATTATTTCGCATATATTTCATTCCAAATATTTTATATGTAGTTTGACAGCATTTCGCACGAAATTTTGAACAGAGTACCTAGCTTAAAACGGAATTAAGAATTAATGCTATAGAACCTATGGTTAACAACATATGAACAAATTCAGATTGGGAACATAAAGGGATTTCAGATAATCATTTTCCAAGTTTGACAGCATTTCGCACGAAATTTTGAACAGAGTACCTAGCTTAAAACGGAATTATGAATTAATGCTATCGAACCTATGGTTAACAACATATGAACAAATTCAGATTGGGAACATAAAGGGATTTCCAGATAATCATTTTCCAAAAATGTTACAATATTTAGAGCAATCGACAAACTTTCCGTTTTTCTCATTAGCGCTATTCACAATGTAGAGTACTTTCTCCAGCAAATGCAATTAACGGATTGATCGACAACGAATTATAAAGGTACGTTCACAATTTTTAATATTTTATGTCACTTAATTACTAGGACAAGAGTTCTTTCTACATCATGAATACCGCTATTGTGAAAATTTTTTTGTCATATTTTAACTTTCAGTTAGGGAAAATTGTGAATTTTTTCTAATATCTTATTCAAAAATCAGGTTTTTATTAAATGCATTTTCACGGATGATAGATATGAACAAGATTATTTTTATAAAGTTATATGTACACTAGATTAAACCGATGCCCTTCGTTGTCGTAGTTAAATAAAAAATGTGAAAGAATTTTATAAAAAATTAAATTAATATAATTATCCGGATATTAAAAATTTACTATGTACTTTGTATGGTATGTGTCACAACCACTGTTCTGATCCCAACCATTTTTAGCTAAACTTCGTACAGTGACAAGAAATTGATTCTTTTACAATTATAGTTTTCCAGATATTGGAAATTAACTATTTACTTTGTATGATAGGCGCCACGCCCACTAATCCAATGCTGCCCATTTTCAGCCAAACTATGTAAAACCCATACCAAATGTCAATGAAAAGTCAATGGCACAAATTAATTTTATTGTTATGATTTATGTTTTTCGGTATGTTGAAATATTTTGAAAAGGTTATAAAAATGTTGGCAGAATATGGCCTAATTTGACTGTTTGGAGGAAACAATGAAATGAGATTGTAACACCATATAACATTATGACCATATGACATGATAGGAGACCTTGTGAATCGACCATATATGTATATTTTTTATAAACATTTATAAACATTAAAAGTGCTGCATTATTGAATTCATTTGTTTTATTTTTTTTAAAGTCAAATATTTTTTAAGAGTAAAGTACAATTTAGTTAAATATTTTGAATTTGTAAATGTTAAATAAAGTTCTTTTTCCGATAAATTCTGTTTTAGTGAGTGAGTCGCGCAATATTGCTTAACGATAATTAATTTGAAAGTTAAGAAAATAGGAAAAATGTTTTCCAGATATTTAACTCTTGATATAGAGTTATTGAATATAAAGAAAAATAGAAAATAAGGACTGCAAACTGCAATTGAGGACGACCGAAATATCGTCAGAATCACCAAATGTAATCCGTTTAATCTGTCATCCAAGGAAAAAGCCATTATTAACACTGGTTTGCAAGCAAATAGCGTTATATTTTACTTGTTTTATTTGGAAGTTCAGGCTGTAGGCAATATATTCGACATCCACTCTCTAGTGCCTGTCAAAAACACTAAACTGTGAAAACAGTTAAAATATTTCAAAATTGCAACTGTAGATCGACCTATCGAAGAACAGATGTTTTTGTGTACAATGTACAATGTTGTACATATATAAACAAGCAAGTATCAAACAAAGAAATCATTAGTTATTTTTTTCAACCGCCATATCTATAATTAGATCGCTGTTTATCGATTTGATAATTGCTAATCTGATTCCATTTCCGATTGGTTTTCACGTTGTAAATGCAATTTTTTTAAAGTGATGTAAATGAAACATTTTTAGAAAATAGTCTAAAATAATCAAAAGTAATCTTTGAAAGTAGTCGAATTATATTTTGATTACTTTTGATTATTTTATCGTAATCGTAAGTAATCTTGATTACTTTTAGATTATTTGTAATCGTAATCAATTATTAATCAGAAATTTGTCTAAAGACAATTATATAATCAATTAAATTACACTGGTCTACAAATTTGGAAAAACAATGTTACTGGAGAAACGAAGCATATTTTTTAACTAATCTGGGTGCGAATCTGGCATAAAAATTGGGCTATCACATCTGGTTAATTTTTTATTGGCTGCTGGAAATACCGTAAAACTCTACAATTTCACAATTATTAATTTGACAGAATCCCACATTAATTCTAAATCTTCATAAAGCCTAGTACTGTGTTCATATATGCGAAAAATTATGGTTTTTTCATGCGAAAAATATTACATGCTGTTTGACAGCTAGCTGTTGGTTTTATTTTCGTGCGAAAGAAGTTCGTGCGTATGTTATTTCGTGTGGAAAATAAGGTTGCCAGATGTATTTCACATGTTTTCCACAATAAAAACCGAGTACTGCTTTTGCGAAATTATTTCGCATATTTTTCATACCAAATATTTGATATGTAGTTTGACAGCATTTCGCACGAAATTTTGGACAGAGTACCTAGCTTAATAGAGTAAGTTCGGGAATGTGGTAAGCTATTTTTTATTTGACTATAATTTTTAGAATCTTAATTCGATTGGAACAGTTCTCAGCTGCTGTTCTACTACAAGTGTTAGATTTACATCCATGAAAGTAGAAAAGTCTTTTATGTTCAAGTTTCAGAGAAATTTGGGAAAAAGATAAAAAACCCATAAACAAGCCATTGAAAAAATTGGCGGGTAATGTGGTATACCATGTTCTGTTAATATTGTATACTAAACCACATAACCGATGCATAGTATTTTAATTTTTTACAACTACCTATTTTCATGACCTGCAAAAATGAAATACACTCACGCACTGTTAAATTACTTATGAAATATGATAAAACCTCCCATAGTTTTTTGCGTACCTGCGATTTAAATTACGCGATTTTCGAAACGCTCTTATATATGAGCGAAAGTTTTCAGGGACACTCTAATGTAAGTTATTTTAACATACAGACGGACATGGTTATATCGCTATCTATAACGCTTCGCTATCTATAACGATCCAGAATATATATACTTTGTGGGGTCGCAAATGAAAAATGCAGAAATTACAAACGGAATGACAAACTTATGTACAGTGAGTGTCACTCAAAATCGTACAACATATTTTTTTTTAAATATTATGAAATTATACGGGCAATAATAGGTGATTATATAAAAAATTAAAAGTCATTTTATTAATTGGAACAAAAAATATGTATTTCAACAAAAAAGTTAACAAAACCTCAATTCGTTAAAAAAATATTGATGAAAATTAAAGAACATCACAAAATTCGTATTTCACTTAAATTCGTACAATTATATTAAATTATAATTAAAACTTTAAAAATTAAAAAAAATGTTAATATTAAATAATCCTAATACTTTGTAGGGTATCATTTGCTATTTTTTAGTGCTTTTACGATTTTAAATGAAGCGTTGATATTCTGGGCACTGACAGTCTTACCCAATTTTTTTATTTGTGGATAAGGGCAATTAAAATTATACCCAATTTTCTGATAGGTAATAGCACACACAATATAAAAATAGCATTTTAAAATATTTCCAAATCATCAACTTTCTAAAACTAATGAATAAAATTTTACTACGATGGTGTACGATTTTAAGTGACATTCACTGTATATATACTCTTGCCACTCATGGTGAAGGTATTTTATTAAGTATTTTTATTAAAAAACCTTAGAAATTTTACTAAGATAACAATGGCACAATTAATTTTTGTGCCATTATGGGTTGTACATCAAAAAATTACTTAATGCATTAAAAACATTCAAGACAACAGGCTACACGACTACACGAACACAAATTCTCCTGGTTACAGTTGTAGTCGTGTGGCAGCTACTGAATTATTTTAAAGACGACAGCTACAAAGTAAACAGCTGATTTATAATTCAGTGGTGCCACTTTAATAAAAAAATAACCGTACAAAATTCCAAAGTAATTAAGATTTAAACAATTATTTTGAGTAAACATACATATATATATGGTTATAATTAATTATGTACCTGTTATTAATTTACATCAATATGGTTATCAAAAACTTCTCCTAATTAAGTAAAAAAATATATTTTTTTTAAGCACTCATTTGATTTACATTTTTTATTATATTAGCAACACTATTTCTGCGTTGTAGTTGACAGAAATAGAAATTAGTTTAATTCGGCTACAGCGGAAAAAGCAATCGTGTGGTCGTTTAGCTGTGCTGCCGTCAAAAGAATCCTCTTCATATAAACGTGTGTATTCTAATTTTGACAGATTGCAGTTGGTAGCCTGTTGTCTTCAATGTGTTCCATGCTTGAAACATATGATGCGCAAAAACCCATCAAACAAGCATCACAAAAATGGCTGATGCATTGTCTGCGCATCAGCTGATTTGCATGAGCATCGCAAACTAATCACAGATGCGTATCAAATGCAGCGCAGTTATGCATTTCCGAAAAGGCCCTATGTTAATGTCCACTGCACAGTGGTATGAGATAATAAATAAAAAAAAGAGGGAAATAAATCTGAAACTTCTAAACCCTTAGTCCGATTTGAATGAAATTTCACGCAAAGAGGAAGAGTTGTCGAGTTTAAGTTTTGAATTTGGACCTCATGAGCCCACCAGAAGCGGGACTAGGGGTAACCAAAGTAGGACACCTCGAGTATGTTCAATTTTAAAAATGATACTATTACTTCGTTTGTGTTCCGATTTCAATTATCTCTCATAGGTTAGGAGATATTCTCATTTGAAAATTAAATTTTAAAAATTTTTAACCACCCTACTCCAGTTTTTTTATGACCGCGGTTCCAAATATTTACCGATTTTCTCCATTTTTCTTTTATAGTATTAACAACAGATGTATATATCAAATAAAGAAAGAATTGTTACATGCATTTGAATTTAAAAAAAATAAAAAAAACGATTTTTCGCTATTTTTTGGGGAAAAAAGTACTTTTATTCATTTTAAGTTATCTAAAAAATTTGTAAGAGGATGTATAAAGAATTTGTACTTTTTGAAAAGCTAGCTTTACAGTAAATATTCTAAATGGGAAAAAAGTTGAAAAGTTTTAATACCGAGGTGACCAGGTCCATTCAAAAAACGCATATTTTTTATGTAAAATTCAACTTGGTATGGATATTATAACCAAAAAACGAAAAAATCCCATTTTTGGGATTTTCAAGACTTTTTTTTGGGAATTGCGGGATACTTGATAACAAATTTCAAAATTTGTTTTCATTTTTCCATTTTAAATAGAAAAATCTACATAACTGTGAAATTTCTTTAAAAAATGTTCATAAATAAATGATAGCTACGACGATGTTTTATGTAGTGCTCGACGATAAGACGACGGAACACAAACGAAGAAATAGTATTATTATGGACTGGTCCTCACAAAAGTTTATTCAATTTTATAACGATATTAATTATTATAAGACAATTATGAATGATCAAGTTATTTTCTGAAGGGGACTAGGGACAAATGTAGCCCGATTTCAGCAATACTTTACAGTATAATTTCAGAGTATTTAGAACTTATTTTGTGCAAAATTTTATACGGATTGCCGTACAATCAAGATATTTATGACCGCTCAAACAGTATTCCGGGGGACAATTTTATGGGGCTATGGGAAATCATGGACCAGTTTTGTTATGGATTTCTCACTGTTATAAAGTTCAGAATACGGGTATAACTGTGAAATGTCTTTTGTGTCAAATTGATATTAATTCAATGCATTAGTTTTTGCTTTGTTATATTTTTACTTAAATATATTAACGAAATAACTAGTTTTTATTGTAGAATTTGATGTTTTTGACGTTTAACTAAAATCCCGAAGTCCCAAGAAATCCCGGGATATACATTTCTAAAATCCCGAATCCCGGGATTTGTAAAACCCAGTCCCGTTTGTCATCCCTATGTACATAATAACATAGAGAAACAACAAGATCGGAAAGTAGAAAAAAACTCAAACAAAAATTTTAATCAAAATAATCACACATACGAGTGTTGTTTTTGTTTTCACATAGTTTTTTTTACTAATACATTCTCAGCACTTAGGTTTTTGACAACTGAGTTAGGTCTTTGACAGGAGAGTTTCCGCTCCATGTATTTTTCTCTATGTATGTATAATAATTTGAAAAATTCCATTAGTAATTTTGTGTACTTTATGTCACCGATTTTATTAAATTATTATATGTAAATTCTATGCAATGACACTGTTAATCCATGAACTGTAGTAGGAAATTTTGCTGGATATATCAGGATATTTAGTGCCACAACTTCCGAAGGAAAAACTTGCCACACCTACTAATTTGTCACCAGCAACAACACCGGCACCATCATCTCCACGACAGATTCCCTTATTTTCAGAATGTTGCAAGCATATGACTGAATTATAACCGTATCCAGCTTGGAGTTCACATTCTGGGCCACTCAAAACAGACATTGTTGCATATTGAAGTTTATATGGAGATGATCCGCTTTCCTGCAAACCCCACCCAGTGACTGATACTGATGTACCCTCTTCAATGACATCTTCATCGCTGGCCAGCAAAATTTTATTAATTTTATCACTGAATACTAAAGGTTGGTCCACCCTTAAAAGAGCAATATCATGCAAGAAATTTCCGTACGAAGGATTAATAACAATTGATTTAATTTTCACAATTTGTCCGCCAGCAAATTGATTAACACTGCCAACACGGGCAGTTACACGAATACTATCAATTCTGGAAATTAATAATGAAAAACTAAGAATATGATCATATATGTAATTAATTTTTTGGTAAAATCTTACGATGTGGCACCCAACGATGAAACGCAATGAGCAGCAGTAACAATAAATTCTTCATTTATTACAGATCCCACGCAAGCATGAGCACCATCTACGCGTATAGAAGCTACCCATGGATATTGGCCAGTTGAAGCATCGATACCGCCTAAAATCCTAGAACTTGGTATGGCTTCAGTACACACTATGGTCATTAAAAGACCTAAAAAAACAAAAATTCTTCGACTACTTGCCATTGCGTTTAAAATCCAACTGATTTTAAAATAGTTTGTCAATAATAGTAGCAGTTGTTAAAATAGTCAGCAGAGGTAAACACGTATCTACATATTTCTGCAGTAGTACAATTTATTTGGTCTAATCAAACAATTTATTGGATTCAATGATAGATAGCATAGACCATATAAATTGTGTGCGCGTGTATTTCTATATAAATATGGATGTAGGTACCTATATAAAATTCCTAAAATTATCTTAAATAATATAACGATTAATTTATGATTACGAATCGTTCACGAGTCATAAAATACACACAGCTGGCGATTAAATTAATCGCCCGCGATATCGTATTCTTATCGCGCAAGTTCAGTACAACGGGGGAAACTGTGTGTTGACGGCGACTCTTCCATATGAGTCGTCTACGATGCCTCCAAAAGAATCGTGTAAGACTCATTTATTCCTACTTCAAACGAGCCTTGAATAAATCGCCGTAATGAGTCTTCTACGATGCGCCAAAAATAATCGTGTAAGACTCTTTAAGTCCTACTTTAAAACAGTCTTGAAACAATCGCCAAAATAACCTTTAATTGATCCTAACAGTGGGTACTAAATAAATAGCTTTGTTTTTGTGTTTTATATTCTTTAATTAATATAGTTAAATATATTATTTATTCTAATATATACTAAGCTCAGTCACCCTTTTCAAGTCTGTCACCAGCATGCACAAATTGTTGATGCTTTATTCATCCCTACATCGTCCTCTTTGGGGAATTTCGAATGGCAGACATCTTTGAAAAGAAAAAGACAAATTTAGAATTCTGTAAGAGCATGTCATAAAATCCACTTATTATAATATGTTTTATATTAAATTGTTCAATGCTGGGCTTATTGTTTGTTCCCCGCCAGCTTAACTTTGAAGCCACATCGTCGTCCAGGATTTTCGGTCAAGAACTCTCTGAGGTAGAGGGGGTCAAAATTAGACATTTTGGCCAAACATGTGTTTTTTCTAATCCATCTAACTTATTACCTATTGTTCTTAGTAAAATATGTCCCAATTAGTTTAGATTGCTATTTCTTTTCGCTTGCTTCTTAATCTTATTGCTTTAGCCGATAGCATTATGAATATATTTTAATTATTGATTTATTATATTTTAAAAAAATCACTATAATTTTATATAAAAAACACTTTTATGCAAAAGAAAGCATTTTAATTAAAAAAACTTTTTTCTCACGTCTGTTTTGATCAAAGACTGATTTTAAATGAATAAATAACTTTTTCTTGCCAAACTTTTATAAACATAACGGTTAAATTCGCCTTAATATCGCCATAATGCGATTTAAAATGATAAAAAACTCGCAAAAATATAATTTACAAGAGTAATATAGGATTACGGTAAAATAAAAATCGTTAAATTGTCGTCAGAATACTTAAGCGACGCGTCGTAGCGACGATTGTGGAATAACATAAAAAAAACTCATCCAACAATCATCAAAAAGACTCGCAATAACATAATTTACAAGAGTAATATACGATTACGGTAAAATAAAAATCGTTTAATAGTCGTCAGAATACTTAAACGACGCACAGTGGTATGAGAATAAAAAAAGAGGGAAATAAATCTGTAACTTCTAAACCCTTACGCCGATTTGAATGAAATTTCACATGCACACAGATAAAGTGTAGTCGAGTTTAAGTTTTGAATTTGGACCTCATGACCCCACCAGGAGCGGGACCAGGGGTTCCCAAAGTAGGACACCTCGGGTATGTCAATTTTTAAAATGATCCTATTTCTTTGTTTGTGTTCCGATTTAAAAAAATTACACATACAGAATCTCCTCGTCGTAGCTATCAATTATCTCTTATAGCTTAGGAGATATTCGCATTTGAAAATTTAATTTTTAACATTTTTACTACACCCTACACCAGTTTTTTGGTGACCGCGGTTCCAAATATTCTCCGATTTTATCCATTTTTCTTTTATAAGATTAACAATGGATCTATATATCAAATAAAGAAAGAAGTGTTTAAAAATCATGACTGAGTCCAAAGTTACATGCATTTGAAAAAGGCGCTTTTTCGCAATTTTTTTGGGAAAAAAGTACTTTTATTCTTTTTAAGTTATCTAAAAATTTTCTAAGAGGATGTATAATGAATTTGTACTTTTTGAAAAGCTAACTTTACGCCAAATATTTTAAATGAAAAAGCATTTATAATTTTTGATACCGACGGGATCAGGTCCATTCAAAAAATGCCTATTTTTTATGTAAAATTCAATTTAGGGCAAAAATTCTCAAATCGCATACTCGATATCAAAATATAGTAACCTATTTTAGATGACCCAATAAGTTCTTAATTATCTTGTAAAGGGTTCCGATAACCCCGCCCTTATTATGGATATTATAGCCAAAAAACGAAAAAATCCCATTTTTGGGATTCTTCAAGATTTTTTTGGGAATTGCGGGATACTTGATTACAAATTTTAAAATTTGTTTTGATTTTTCCATTTTAAATAGAAAAATCTACATAACTGTGAAATTTCATTAAAGAATATTCATAAATAAAAATTTTATTTCAATTTGAAAAATTTGTATCTATGCAAAATTCAATAAAAAGCATTTTTTGTCATATTTTTCAAAAAAGTATTCCATGAATTTTTTAATTGTCAAAAGTTATATACATTTTTGAAAAGTAGACAAAATCCTCTATCCATTGATATCTAACATGTCTACCTTATGTTTTTTACGTGTCAAATAAATTAGGGAAAACTAAACAACTCGCTGAGAATTTACCTAACGTAGAAATTCATAAAAAAGCATGTTGCCTACATAATAACATTTTTATGAATGTAAATAACAGTGCTAGGTAAATTTACAGCGAGTTGTTAAGCTTCCCTAATTTATCTGACACGTAAAAAACATAAGGTAGACATGTTATATATCAATGGATAGAGGATTTTGTCTACTTTTCAAAAATGTATATACTCGTATCTTTTGACAGTTAAAAAATTCATGGAATACTTTTTTGAAAAATATGACAAAAAATGCTTTTTATTGAATTTTGCATAGATACAAATTTTTCAAATTGAAATAAAATTTTTATTTATGAATATTCTTTAATGAAATTTCACAGTTATGTAGATTTTTCTATTTAAAATGGAAAAATCAAAACAAAATTTTAAAATTTGTAATCAAGTATCCCGCAATTCCCAAAAAAATCTTGAAGAATCCCAAAAATGGGATTTTTTCGTTTTTTGGCTATAATATCCATAATAAGGGCGGGGTTATCGGAACCCTTTACAAGATAATTAAGAACTTATTGGGCCATCTAAAATAGGTTACTATATTTTGATATCCAGTATGCGATTTGAGAATTTTTGCCCTAAAGTTGAATTTTACATAAAAAATAGGCATTTTTTGAATGGACTTGATCCCGTCGGTATCAAAAATTATAAATGTTTTTTTCATTTAAAATATTTGGCGTAAAGTTAGCTTTTCAAAAAGTACAAATTCATTATACATCCTCTTAGAAAATTTTTAGATAACTTAAAAAGAATAAAAGTACTTTTTTCCCAAAAAAATTGCGAAAAATCGCTTTTTTAATTTTTTTGTATTCAAATGCATGTAACTTTAGACTCAGTCATGATTTTTAAACACTTCTTTTTTATTTGATATATAGATATATTGTTAATCCTATGAAAGAAAAGTGGATAAAATCGGAGAATATTTGGATCCGCGGTCATCAAAAAACTAGTGTAGGGTGGGTAAAAATTTTGAAAATTAATTTTTCAAATGCGAATATTTCCTAAGGTATAAGAGATAATTGATAGCTACGACGAGGTTTTATGTAGTGCTCGACGATGAGATTCTGTATGTGTAATTTTTTAAATCGGAACACAAACGAAGAAATAGGATCATTTTAAAAATTGAACATACCCGAGGTGTCCTACTTTGGCAACCCCTGGTCCCGCTCCTGGTGGGGTCATGAGGTCCAAATTCAAAACTTAAACTCGACTACAATTCCTCTTTGTGCATGTGAAATTTCATTCAAATCGGCGTAAGGGTTTAGAAGTTACAGATTTATTTCCCTCGTTTTTTATTCTCATGCCACTGTGCGACGGTCGTGGAATAACATAAAAAACACTTACATGCACAACCAACTTTGCACGATATTTTGTGCAGGTAAGTTAAAAATGCAGTTAACCTTAATGCATTTACCTGCTCATTGATGCTGGTAAGTGCATTTATCTGCATTACAGCAGATAACGAAATAGGATAACAGAATAAGGATTTTCCTGAACAATATGTAAACAAAACATGTTTGATTTTTAATTGTACCGTTTAGAGCGACCCATATCTCATTTCAAAATCACGATTAAATTTCAATGGCAATCTTTTAAATTCAAACATAATATTGGGGTATTCACAAGGTCTACTATTTGGTCATATTGTCATAATGTCCTAATATGTTATCATAGTTTAATAAAATTTTTGTTGTGTTTCAAACAAAAAAGTTCTAAACTAATAAGACTGTTTGAACTATGTTTATTGTTTTGTCATAAAATAATACTTTTTTTTGTTTAAAACACAACAACTGTTATAATATGTTAGAACATTATGACAATATGACTAATAGGAGACCGTGTGAATACCCCAATAGTATGTTTAAATTTAAAATATTGCCATTGAATTTGAATGAATGAATTTGAATGGGTCGCTATATGCATGTGAATTGTTTTTTTTTTAAACGTGAAATTTACATATTTTATCAAAACAAATAGACAACATTTTCCGATCCTTGTAAGTTATCTGTTATGTGTTTTTCTTAAAAAATAAAATAATATATATGTATATCGGTTTAAAAACTAAAAATGCGTCTCATGGAAAATTTAATTTGTTGGGTTATGACTAGATTGTCCAAAAAACCGTCAAATTCAAAAACCCGGTTCCCAGTTTAACCGAAAAGTGTGTTTTTTAAAAAAAAACGGTTTCGGTTTTGTCATTCTTAAAAAACCGGTTAACCGGTTTAATATTAAATTTTTATTCAATATGAAAAACGTATATTTAAATTTATCTATATAGATATTTTTGTTAAGGTAAAAAGTATTACATGTGTAAGTAAATTGAACAATCAATGACAATAAATCAGAGTTGGGGTAGTGCATTAAATACTTAGTGCACTAAGGTTTCCACTAAATTCCACTATAGTGACAATATTTTGATTTTCCACTATTTTTCATCACTATAGTGGTAATGAATAATATTTTAACTACCACTAAAAAAATTAGTGGTAGTGAACATTTTTCCACTACCACTACAATAAAATAGTGCAAATTTTTAACAGTCACTACATGAATGCTTTAATTATATTATATGCACTAAAATCTGAAAAAATAGTGGTTATAGAAATTGAAAATATAGTCAAAATATTTCCATTTTATTATTTTTTACTACTTTAATATTAGTATTAATTAATTTAATAAATAATTAGGGTAATAGTAGAACGTGTGAATACCCCAAATAAAAATAAAAACGTATAAAATAATTCAATATCATGATATTATTTGAGTTCCATTAACATTAGTGAATGATGATTATGATTATACACAATGAGACTATATTTCTTAAACGTCTAAAACCAATAATTGAACAAAAGCTTCATATACCAACGCACCAATTTGGATTTCGAAATAGTCACTCAATAATCGACCAAGTTCATCGCATTGTAAATGTGATTGAAAAGGCTATGGAAGATAAAAATATATGTTCAGCTATTTTTCTAAACGTGTCAAAAGCATTTGATAAAGTGTGGCACTCTGCACAGTGGTTTAAAAACTTTGTTTTTGGAAATAATTCGGTATCTTGGGAACTATTGGAGATATTGTCACATGGTTTGAGCTGAGGTGTTTTCGAGTTGATTTACGTTCGTTCAGCTTCCTTGCGCTAATGGGGGCAAGTACGTAGCCCTTCAAAGCTGGTCACCTCGGGTCTCAAATTTTTTAAAACAATATTTAACAATTAACAATATATGTATATTGAATGTGACACATATGTCCCATTTGCTTTTTTCGTCATTACAGCCACAATTTTTATTGGATTTTGTTCTTTGGTATTCGTGTTAATACTAAGGTTATGTTGTTTAAGTTGGGCTTAAGGGCTTCTCAAAGTCAGCAATTTGTAAATTTTTTTTGGAAAGTTTTAGTTTTCTTATATCTCGAGTTCTAATTGATACAGTCGGATAAACTTTTAGTATTAGATGTACCAATCAATGCCTTATCTTAATTTATTTACTAACACATTTTGAATCGGTTCTATACTTTTCCCGGGGGGACTGAAAATATGATGGGACATATGTGTCCCATTCGTCGTCATAGGTAAAAATAAAGGAGTTTTTTTCTTTTAAATTTTTTTATTTTATTTAATATTTTATAATTGAAAAACAATGAAAACAAACAATTTTGTAAAACACATTGAAAAAACACAAAATATTCATTTAAAATTATGAGATCCTGTAAATTGTTCATAAAATATAAATCAAAATCGAACTTAGTTGTGATAAAATTCAAAACAATTTCTGTACCGCAATTCTGTAACTTTTTATACTTTCCTACCGATGTCGTTAAGTAGCGAAAACTATCGGTTGCTTTAACGAATTTAATATTCACTATTTGAAGTTAACGATATCACTCGGTAATTAATTTTAACGACGAATATAGTTAAAAATATAAATGTCAAAATTTTTAAAATTAAAAAATCATTAAAATATTTACTATTTTTTCGTGTTTGCAGATAAATTTGTAGTCGTGTGAATAAATAATCGCATTTATATATAAAAATCAAGCATCAGCTCACCCAAATATGTTCGCGAAACCTACTGAAAACAAAAGAACAAGAGTTTTTTCTAAAAATAAAAGTAACCCAGTGTAATACATATGTCTATGCCACCACAAGTGATCATTAATTCAGAATTTAGATATGCGTTGTTATAAGGACAGTCGACAAATTCTGAATACTGTCTTAAAAACGATTTTATAACTTTTATATAAGTTTATAATCGTCAAAAATGGAAATTGAATATAGGGATAAACATTATACACTCCAGAAATGTGTTAGTTATGGATATTATGCCCCAAATAAAAGTTGCTCTTAAAATTCGAATATTATTTTCTAAAATTAATATAATTGGTCAATTCACAACGTATCTTATCATGTCATATTGTCCTAATATTTCACAGTGGTTTGTATTGCTTTTCAAAATAAATATAATTGGTCAATTCACAAGGTCTCATAATTTCCTAATATTTCAGTGTTTTTATTGCTTTTCAAGCTAAAAAAGTCCTAAAATAATACTACTCTACATGATATGTTTATTGTGTTATCGTAACCAGCCAGCAGAGACCTGCGCCGAATGCCTAAGAGTCGGTTAAGCCGAGCCGCCGAGATGAGATATGTTAGGACATTATGACAATATGACTGATAAGAGACCATGTGAATTAACCAAATATATGTCCAAATTTATCTTAAAAAGATAATTAAAGCATGTTAATTTTTATATTAATAACCCAAATCAGTCCGTATCTAACAAACAAAAAAAAGTTGACCAACCGTACTTTCAAAAAACAACTTAAGGAGTGAGATCGAAAAATTCTTAACACACGTTTTTCATTACATTTTTTAACCCAAGTATTATTTGAATTTTTTTTTGATCAAGTTACCTTTGAAAAACATGTCAGTTATTATGTGTAATGTCAATTATATTAATTTTTTTGTTAATCTGATTAAAATGAGTGACCAGAAAAAAGTGCGTACTGAAATTATTAAATATTTTCAACAAAACCCAACTTGGTCTTACAAAAAGTTGGCCAAGCATACAAAGGTCTGCCGTCAAACTGTTTCCAATGTTATTAAACAGTACCGGGAGAACTTGTCAGTTGATAGAAAACCTGGTTCAGGTAGAAGGAATGGTCCACATGATGTTTCTAAAGCCAAAAAAATAGAACGCATTTTCAAAAGAGCTCCCAACACATCCGGTAGGAAAGCAGCCCGGTTAGCTCAGTGCTCGGACTATTTGGTACGAAAAGTTAAAGCTAATGCAGGTTTAAAAACATACAAGGCTCAAAAAGTTCCTGACAGGAACGCTACTAAAAATTTAGAGGCCAAAAACAGAGCACGGAAATTGAAGTCAAGTTTTATAAAAAAATATTCTTGCTGCATAATGGATGACGAAACGTATGTTCTGGCAGATTTTTCGCAACTTCCAGGTCAAAAATTTTATGTTGCTGATGCTCGAGGGAATGTTGAAGAAAAGTTTAGGACCCAAAAGCAGACAAAATTTCCCAGAAAGTTCTTGGTATGGCAAGCAATATGCAGTTGCGGCAAAAGAAGCCACTCATTTGTTACAACGGGCTCTATAAATACCGAAATTTACATCAAGGAATGTTTACAAAAAAGGCTGCTTCCATTCATAAGACTTCATAATGTGTCCACTTATTTTTGGCCTGACTTGGCATCCTGTCACTATGGCAAACAAGCCCTTGAGTGGTACAAGAACAATAATGTGGTATTTGTACCAAGAGAGGCAAATCCTCCAAACTGCCCGGAGCTAAGGCCAGTGGAGAGATATTGGGCTCTTGTTAAAAGAGAATTGAAGAGTACAAAAAAGGTGTCCAAAAGTGTGGTAGATTTTAAACGGAGATGGACTACATGTTCGAGCAAAGTGACAGAAAGCACTATAAAAACGTTAATGGAAGGGTTTCCGAAAAAGGTTCAAAATTTCATCACTAGTGATTAAAACTATAAAAATAATTTTTTTTGTAAATTGTAATAATAATTTCAATCAAATAAAAAAAAAATTAAAGCTGTAAGTTTAGTGGTTTCTTTTTTATAAACATATATGTATGTTAAGAATTTTTCGATCTCACTCCTTATTTCGAATATTTATGTTACAAAACTAACTCCTAAACAATTATCGTTATGGCTTAACTAGAACATTTTATTTGTCGTTAACCTACCGACAAATTTCGTTATCTACCGACTATTTTTAACGAAAATAATCGGTAAAATTTAATTCAGAATATCTGTTACTAACTAACGAATTTTGATTACTTAACGACAAAATTTTGTCGTTAAAAAGTTACAGATTTGCGGTACTGTTCCAGTAAAGCACTTTGGTTTTTTACATGCGAAACAAATTTTGTTTGTTCGACTATCAATTCAGTTTTTTGTCCTGACTCCTACATTCTATTTTGTTTGATAATGTCCAGCTACATCCATCCAAAAACATAAGTTTATATAATAATATTGGATTATTGAAAATGTTATCGAAATATAACATTTTCTAGCTCTGCTGTCATATCTTGAACCACGAATTCGCCAATGTTAACCTCTCTCTGCCTTTTTGCTTGTGTATATATTAGTTTTATATAAATAACCAATTTAAACTCATAACTAGGGGGCGGATTTTCATGCATTTATTATTGGAAAATATGCGCCTAAAATATGCTTCAAAAAAATCAAAATATGACCTAAAAATTTAAAAAATATGCACTTATATTTTTGTGCAGAAACATATAATAATTAAGTATGGAATTCGAAATGTCCAAAAAAATACACAACACTGTTGCCAGTAGTTAGAACTCTTTAAATTATACCAGGAATTAAACAATTAAAGTTCTAAAACTATTTTTAAAATATTTGTTCTTCTGAAAAAACGATGGATACTTGTTTAAAGCCATAATCTTTGAGCTTCTCTATTTTGATCGTGCTGTAAAGTAGCATCCAACCTTAATTTTTATCTCGTAATAACCAAGCAATTAAGCAATTAGTAAATGTATCCCTTATAGAGGGAAATAATATCTGATCACTTGGCTGACTCCAATTTATATATTTTGGGTCATTTGACGTGCTATTTGTAATGCAGAGAGAAGTCAATTGGTTACTTTATACATCCCATGGAATCTAGCAGAAAGACAATTATCATTTAAGTGTCTCTATGTAAACTATAGTGTCTCTAAGTTTTCCAAAATCACCAGTTTACGACAGTCTCGTAGAAATGACTGCCAGGAGCGGTAACTGTGTATGTGAATCTTTCGATAACGAAATCTCTTATAAATCGAATTTGCAATTAAAACAAATATGAATGTTTTTCGATACATTTAATGAATTTTTGATACTTAAAAAAACTAAACTTTTTTGAAGAAACATGTTTTGAAATGATAATTTTCAATTACTGTTAAAGCAGTGAAGAACTTAATGCCAGTTTCTCGATGTCGAAAGAAGTTAGTAAATGTTATCTACTGCCCATTAATGACAAAAAATTTTATTTTTATTAAAAATTGGCATAATATGCATATAAATATGCATTTTGAAGTAAAATATAACAAAATATGCATTATCAATAAAATATGCACTAACAAATCGATGCCATTTTGCAGCAAAATATGCGATTCGGATAGATAATTGGTCTACATTGTATTTGGACGTTCGAGAAAAAACATGCATTTGCATATAAATCCGCCCCCTACTCATAACTCTTTAATATACTGCAGCTCTTAAATTTTACCATATGCTCGTCTATAGACTGATAAGTATTTTTGCCTTGGGTCAAAGTTTATCTAAATGCTGAGTTGAAATGATTTATTACTGGTCGTATTTTTAAGTCTCAATGGTATAATCGGTCGACGTCTTAGCTAGTCAGCATTGTCAGCAAAATGTGAGCTTGAACATCTTTTGCAATTGTTCGATTTTATTGGTTTTGTAATGCAAATAAAGCAGTACTCTGCTTTTTGAAACGAACAAAAACTTTTGATTGTTCAATGCATTTGTTCCCAAATTTTTGCCTTTGACGACGAATGGCACACATATGTCCCATGATTTTTCTCGTAGAAGGAGTAATAATTTTTAAATTTTGACAACACTTTAGTCTCGTAATGAAAAAACGTACAAATTTTTCAAAGGGGCCACGGTTTGTGGAACTTCTGAGGAGTAAATAAAGGCATTTTGAATAAGTATTCGATATTGTTGAAAACATTATGACTTGTGGATTGATATTTTAGTAAAATTAAAAAATTTTATAAAATTTTGGGACTCCATTTACCTTAAAAACTAAAAAAAAATTCTTATGGTGATTTTCCACGAATAAAAATATAAAATTTTAATTCATGTAAAATTTTAACAATTAAAGATAACATAACAAAATTTTGAACCATTAGAATTTTTGAAATTTTTTATTTTCAAATGCTGAAATTTCTAAAACGGGGAAAATGTGTTCCAAAAACTGAGTTTTTTTAGAAAAGTGCCTACTGTGACGTTATTTACCATGTGATAGTAAAAATACGTATTTAAAAAACATATGCGGTTATACAAATATAGAGCTTTTTCGTAGATCGGTGCTTTGCCTTTTTAGAATTTTTTACTCAAACCGAATTTTTTCTTTAAATTGTCCAAGTTTGGATAGGACTGGGGGGGTGGTATGTCCGTTTAAGTGAACCAAGTTTTTCTTTACACGCTTTTGCATTAAGTTATCTTTCCGGATCATATAAAAATTATATATAGTCCCGAAGAAATTTGTTTTCTACAAAAGAAAAAATATATGGGCTTTTTTTGGGGAAAAACGTAAAAAATGCAAGTTCCAAATTTGGATGCGTATACTTTTTAGAGGGAAGAGATAACTGTTACCAAATTGTTTTTATTTTATTTACCATTTTATCGCCAAAATAGCTGATATTTTAAAAATAAATTTCGACCATCGACCAAATTCAAAAGTTCCAAAATAAGGTGTTCAGGAGTATAGTAAATGCTCCATGGTATATTCGTAATTCAGATCTTCATCGCGATTCAGGTCTAAAAACTGTTAAGGAAGAAATACACAACGTAATTCAGAAGCTTCTCAACTCAATAATACAGTTGGTCTAAGGCGAAGATTTAAGCGAATTAAGCCTAGTGACCTAGTGGGAAATTAGTTATTTATATTCATGAGCATTCTATGACGCGCATACAAATAATTATACAAACTGAAGAAAATTGCTTGTTAGTTTTTAAGAAAATATATCTGTTCATTTACTTTCCCAGTAAATACTTGCAACGAGAGAATAAAATCAAAATTTACAAAATTACTCTCTTAAAATCTCAAAAATAGTAAAAAGTAAATGAACGCTTTTCCAGTAACAATTGTTTTATATTAAGGGTCCTCATGTAAACGCTTAAATGTCTCGCAAACTGTGCAATCTGTGCATTTTTACACTCTCGCAAATGAACTGTCAAAAAATGTATGGAAATTCGTTTGCACAACTCCGATAAGTTTGCGCGACAATTTAGACTCGCAAACTTGAATTTATTGTGCATTTGATGAATCAGCTGCTTTTGTTTACTTTTATTTATAAGAAATAAAAATCAAATAAAATATAAAAAATTGTGAAAATTGTGTAACTTTGGAACAGAATGGAACAGAATTGGATTAAATGGCATTGTGTATGAAAAAATTAACCAACAGCTGGAACATAAACAGAATCTGCCACATTATGTATACCATCATTTGTTCCAAAGATTTAACTTTCATTCAACATTTTTAAAATTTAAATTTATACAATTTGAAAAAAAAATGTTGTTGAATTTATTTTTATTTGACATTTTTCAAATACATATAAATTTTCTGTATAAACTTGCACAAAATTGTAAAGGTGGGTTCATGAAACACATCGCGCAAATTTGCACACTTGCACAAATGGGAAACTTAAGCGTTTAAATGAGTACCCTTATTATTTTTATTCCTTTTAAAATGTATAAATACTCACATTTTCCTCAATTTTATTGAAAATTCTTTTTTTTATATTTTTTCACCACAAAAATAAAATTGAAAGTAAATAAACAATAACACAAAACATATGAAATATAAGCTGCTAACTATTACGAGTTCAAAATAGAACTTGTAGTTTGCAACGAGAGAGCACTCTCTAAAATTTATACGCTCCTGAATTTTTCTCTACTTGCAAGTTTTTTGAGTTAATGAACGCTTTTTCAGTAACAATTGTTACTAACTAGTAAACAACTTTTAGTTATTGAACATAGCTAATATAACTAGTTGCAGTAAATAAATACAAATAATAAAAAAAAAATATCAATGCACGCAAAATTAATAATGATTTTTATAACAAAAATGCATATACCAGGCCTAATATACATATGTATATCGCAATATAAAATTTTAAATTCAGTTTTACACTTAAAAACATTTTTGTCAATTTTCTAAGACGATAAGAAATAAATACAGTAACGGAACTTGTTTTAATCTAAGCACATTAATAAGCGACGCGTTTTCGAACTAATTAAAATGTGCTGGGACACCGGTGTCCCCATGGTCGTCAAATGGTTTAGGACAATTTATATTTTAAAGTTCAGCTCATTCGGATCATACTTCTATTTTTATAGATTTTTTTAAAAAATGTATGACCACGGGTGACATGTAATTTTGCTAATAAAGCGTAAAGAGCTTTATGTACTACTTTTGTATCTTTGGTGACCGCCACTGAAATTTTCCGTCAAAAATGTTCGTAGAATATTTTAGTGACTGACCCCTAAAGAGATGAAAAAATTCTTCAAAAATTATCCCCATAAAATTCGACAATATAACAATAAGAATTCAGACATTGACTTACAAATTTTTTTCAGTTAGTATAGTGCTCCCTTCGATAAAAAATAAAAACTTTGACCCCACGGTAATACAAAATTCAGACCAGCTGGACTATAAGTTTATTCTACAAAAGTGATCTACTCAACATGCTCTTTTAGAATTGTAGGGTCGCTATTCAGTTCCAATCAAAAAGTCTGAATTTGTTGGACAGTGTAATTGAAAACCTAAATCAGAGGCCGAATTACGGCATTCGTGATCGATTGAACTATCGTATAGAAAAATAATTTCGATATCGTAATTATAACAAAATGTACTAAATTTCATGCTCGATATCGAATGCCGTAATTTCAAATAAGAATATTACGATCGATTTAACTCGATATCGAAAGCGTTAATGGTAATTCAGGTCCAGTATTTGCATTTTCATTCAAATTTATCACACCCACAAAATATGTTTGTTAATGCTTTCTATATCGTTTCGATCGTTTCGATCGTATCTATGTATATAATATATTTTAAAAATTATTTGACACATATGTACATAAATATAAACGTAACAAATTAAATGTTTTACTAAACAGGTCGTAATGCATCCTTATTTAACCCTTTACGGAGCAAGAACTCCAATTTTGTTAGTTTTGTTGTTATTAGGTGATAAATAGGCTATTATTAATAGAAAAATTAATCAAACAATTTTTATTAAAAATTAAGTTACTATTTTTTTTAAAAAATGATATGTTGCAGAAATGCAACATTGCAGCAATAGTTCTAAATAATTAAAGTTGAACTTAAAGTATATGTAAACAAATAAAAATAAATCATTCGTTCGCATTCGTTTATCGACCCAAATTGGCCAGTGCTCATATTGGTAGTTTCGGAGTAAAGTGTTGAGGTGTACTACTACTTTAGAAGATGCTCCTAAGTCTAGCTGGCCGGTTGCCTTTTCTTCAATTACTCTATTAATGACCGAATTTTATACAATCGTTCAGAATCATCGTGAAGTAAAGTAACTCCCTAAGTGATTCAAATCGTTTCGACGACATTGTGTCTCGTTGGCATCTTTATGAATAGAATATAAATTAGTCTGGTCTCTTATGAGGTTGATAATTTTCCCAGTAAGTAAATAGCAGATCCATGGAAACGTTGTTGGCCATTATTCAAACTTTGGATTTTCGTTTTCCATGAAGTCTAAATCCTAAGCAAATGGATAGACAATATTGGAGATGCATCAATGGTAGTACTGGGAGGGGCGGTAAAAGAACATAAATCATTTGCAGTACTAATGCTCTGACTGATCGTGGATGCAGTTGATATATTGTAAGTGGGCTCATGTTCATTTTTTAAGTCATGTACTCTAATTCCTCATCAGAGCTTACATCATCATTCGCCTCTATGTTGGATCAACAGCATCATCGCCATCAGAAAAGTAAGGGACATCTTCACTATCTTCCCATTCTACTACCATATTTTCCAGTTCCATAGCAGTTAAATTATGCAATTTACGACTTATTTTAATACTGAAGAGGATTGGTAAAAAATGGTAAAATAATACATCTCAACACGCAATGTTGCATATATGCCATGGTAGGCGTTCATATTGTTCAGGTTACGATGATTTTCGTCAAACAACCCGAATGTGAACAAAAGAGCGTGTAACTTTATATACTTTTTAGATACAATGTAAATTTACATGAATTCGGCATGTTTCTAAAATTTTTTTAGACATATATACAAGTAAATCTACACATTATTTGCGTACTTTTTTACATACAATATGTTTAAATATTATATTATAGAAGGAGAAAAGTTACCTACTATAAATGGAGTAAATTTACATGAAAATTTATTAGAGTGTATAACATGCACTCTAAAAAATGCATGTAAAATTACTACTATAAATTAAGTAAGATTTCATGTAAAATTGCAGAAAATGCGTAAATTTAAGCAGAATATGTTTAACAAATTATTTTAAATACTTTTGTCTGCAAAAATACACTCAAAAAGTAGTATATTGAATGTTGGAAACATGTTTATAATAAAATAAACATTTAAACTTTATAATTATATTTATTGTTTGTAAAAAGTATAATTTAAATACAAAGTATGTAATCATACATACATTTAAATAATAACATTGGCGTATAGCACAATTGTCAAAAAAATAGTTTATAAAATAAAATATAACAATAAAAGGTAGAATCACTACAAAATATGTTCTCAATTCTACATGCCTTGAATTGTCAGACTAATATAAAATAAAAAATAAAAGTACAATTGAAAAAAAACATCAAAAATTAACTAAATTGAAAAATATTTTAAATTCAATTTACATGTTTATATGAATAAAATGTCGTAAGATTTATAAAATGTGCTGAAAATAAAATTAAAGAATGGAGTGCAGTCTGCGGTGTTGAGCTGAAGAAACACTCACGGATTTGCATGCATCATTTCAATGACTCCGATTATATTGAACTGTATTTCAAATATAAACAAAATATTTCTCAATTTTCATTTGTTATTATTCGTATTTTTTGATTTCTGTTTTTTATTTTTCTATTATTTGTCGTAACAAGGCATAGCATTTTAAACTCTCTCCCTAGTGATTCTACCTTCTAATGGTTGTATCATGGTTTATAACATAAAAAAGTTACAAAAATATAAAATAATAAAATTGAAAAAAGATAAATTAAAATGTAAAAATGTGGTATTTGTATAATAACAATATAAACAATTAATATCTGTATACCAAAAGCATTTATACACCGATAACACGAATAGAAATGCAACTTTTAAATGCTTGCAAACAAAGAGTTTTAAAAATTTTTTTGCGAATGAAGTACATAGAAACCGTATATAAAATAACAAAAAAGAACAAAAAACTGCAACATGTAAGATACATATATCAATGCTCAAATTGTAAATACAAATCGGATTAAGAATAGATTATCTCCCAAAAATTAAGTCATCTAGATGTATGAATGCCCCTTTGAAGATTAAATACTAAATGTTCAGTTTTCTCAACAATTTGTCGTGGTGGAATATATTAACCTTCAGACTCCTATCCAGAATGGAAAAGGTAGTCGCATCGCGTAGCACTATTTCATTTGAATACCTAATATCAAAAAATATTATTTTTTAATCTGTTTGTATCTTTTGTCTCTTTTTTAGAAATAGAATACCTGAAGAAGGCATATATTTTTACTGAAAAAAAGATAGTGGTTGAAGAAAAGGTGGATCCCATTGAGCAAAAAAAAGATTAATAGTAATATTCAAAAAAATACTACATTGATCAAAAGAATTCTATCATTAAAATAAGTATAAAATAAGATGTTCGTGTTTTGTTGTATTGTATTTTTTCAATTTAATATTCTAAATTTTGGTTGAATCTTAATAAAATCTACTTTAAAATAAATTTCTTAATCTAGTAGCTTTTGAATATAAAGTGGTGTAATATAAAACATTGCATATGTACATTAGACATGCCCTTAAAAAATAGATTTGCTTTGGATGGGTCTTATTTTGTTCCGATATCTTAAAAAATGTGCCTACTGTTTTTTAAACATTTTCAATAGACCTAAGCTTCTTATCTTTCTAACAAGGTATAAAGCATGAACATCGAATTAAAAATAACCAAGTTATTAGCATTTCTCTACGTCATATATTCAAGAAAAACGACATTTTTGTATTATTTGCTCAATGTTTTGCATGCAAAAGTTATGAAAACAACTATGTCAACAATAGAAATGCGAGTAAAATATGAGTAAACTAGCACTTTTTGCTTAATATTTGGTCAGATAAAATTATTATTTTATACCTTGTTAGAAAGAAGCTAGAAGCTTAGGTTTATTGCAAATGTTTAAAAAACAGTATTCATATATGGAATTTTTTTAAGATATCGGAAAAAGTACCATTTAAAAAGTACCATATTGTCTAATGTACATATTAATGGTGCAGTTTTAAATTGATTAACGGTAAATTTACATATTTTGAATGTATTTTAATATGAAATTGGTATGTTGCTAAACATATTTTTACCCTAATTATAGTAGGAGAAAAGTTACCTACTATAAATGGAGTAAATTTACAGGAATATTTATTAGAGTGTGGAGCAGAGAAGCAAGCCGTATCGGCGCGGCTGACGGCTAGCCGCTCAGCCAATTTTTTTCAACAAGCCACGCCGCCGCTGAATCACTCGGCTAGTTGGCGGCTCAATTGCTAGCCGATTCTCATTTTTTCTATCGTATTTTATTAAATATTTAGTTAAAAATTTATGATTCAATTAATTTTTGGTTCTTTTTTAATATCAGTGAATACTAACGGAAATCGGTATTTAATTGAATTAGCGGCAGTGATACCATATATATGCATTTATCTTGATTTTGCTGTTTTGTGTGAAGCTTAATTAAGATATACATATAAAATCCGAACACATCTATTATTGTGAGGAACCGTAACAGTTATTACTTTTCTTAAAAGCTATATTTTTTCACATAAGAAATATAAAGGGTATTCATTTCCAAAAGAGGGAAAATTACACTCTGATTGTTTTACACTTTTACACAAACACAAGAAAAAAATTAAAAAAAAAAAATAAAAATGTTTGTGGAGTTTTTTCTTGTGTTTGTTGTGTAAAAGTGTCAAAAAATCAGAGTGTAATTTTCCATTTTTTTGAAATGAATACCCTTAACTTGGTTTTTGATTTATTTGTTTTGTAATTAATTTTTAATAAATAAAAATATTTTTATGTAAATTATAAAAAGTAGGAATACTGTTGAGACAATTTATATTGTTTGAATTCGGCTAAGCTGAATTTTTTTTCAGCCGGTAGAAAACTCGGCGTAGAGCCGGCTAGCCGCCGAAAATTGTTGCTCATAAGCCGCCGCCGAAATTTTTGAATCGGCTTGCTTCTCTGGTGTGGAGTTAAATTGTTATATCAGCATATATAATATTTTTACACTTATTTTAGTGGTATGTTGCAGAAATGCAACATGGCAACGTAAAGGGCTAATTTACAGAAACATATATCTTTACAATACTTCAAAACTAAGTCTGCCTTTAAATCGGACAAATTTTCCATGCATTTTTACGACAAAGTTTTCGTCTTTTCGACGTTCATAATAAGGGGTTTATTCGACTTTTAGTTTTTTTTGTTGATTTTAATCTTGTTTATTTGGAAAATACCTATGTACATACATACATATGTTTAAAAAATGTTATGGGTTTTGTTGAATATTCGCAAAATTGACAACATTATCGAACGAAACTTTTCTTATCATTTACTACAAAATATGAATTATTATTTGTTTTACAATATCTTACGTTTCCCATCTTTTGGCTTAAAGTTTAAACTTTAATGATTAGATAATTCGTCGTTTAATTTATATGTACATTCTTTATATTGACTGATTACACGTTTGATATAATTTTGTTTTATTTATAAGAACGCAAGTTGTTTCCAAAAAGTAGTTCAGTTCAGATTAGAATGGCATTCTGTTTGAAATTATTTGTAGGCATTTTAGGTCTAGTAGCTTGTACTAGTGCATTGCCAAGCGGTCGCGTTGTAGGCGGCTCAGATGCTGAGATTGGGCAGTTTCCTCATCAAGTTTCTTTACAACGTTCAGATGGATCCCACACATGTGGTGGATCTATTATTAATGAACGTTATATATTAACTGCTGCGCACTGTGTGGTAGTGGGAAATGGAGTCGAACCGTAAGTTTCGTTTAGTGTGAAAACGATTCTGAATAATATTTGTAAAATTTAAAATTATTTTTAGTTATCCGCCTCAATATTTCCAAGTTCGTGTCGGAAGTGTCCAACGCACCATAGGTGGAAAGTTGGTCCAACTTAAACGTATTATTGTTAATAAGTCGTATGGTAACTTTTTGAATGATGTTGCTTTATTGGAGTTGGAGGAACCCTTAGTTTGGACCGAAAATATTAAACCAATTGAAATGGCTAGCGCGGAAGTACCATCTGGTGAAGATGTGATTGTGTCTGGTTGGGGTCGTCTGTATACCGGCGGTCCAATTCCTCATCGCATGCAATGGAATGTTTTGAAGTCTTTAACAACCGATGAATGTCAGAACGCTATAAAATGGGGATACGACAGTTTAATATGTTTGGCACATGAAGTAAACAATGGAGTATGCAATGGTGACTCCGGTGGTCCAGCTACATATCAGGGTAAATTAGTTGGTGTCGCTGGCTTTGTTGTGGGTGGTTGTGGTTCCAAAAATCCAGATGGTTACGCAAAGGTCTTCTACCATCGTCAATGGATCGAGGAAAACATGACTCCATAATTTGTATAAACATATATTCTTTATGTAGCCTATACAGGTATTAAAGCAGTGATGTTCATCCCATACAACAATTGTTTAAAAAATTTAAACACATTTGTTACGCTCTTTTAAAGAGCGTAATAAATGTCTCATTTTTTCAGAAATTCAATAAGCATTGTTGTTGGTTGGTTTTTGGATGAAGCATAGCAAACACACGCGTTTCAATTACAATTGAACACAAAAAAACAAAGTTAAAAATAAAAATAAATAAAAAATTGGAGAGTATTTCGGCCGTATAATGTATATTCTTTCATTTCCTTAAAATTTAAATTATATTCATTTAATAAATTGGTTTTATTTGACAAAAATTCTAAATTTAAACTTTCTTCATTTTGTTATTATTTTAAGTGTTTGACATTATGTTTGCTGGGTAACTCTCTCACCAAATATCTTCATTTTTATTTTTGAACATCACTGTATTAAAGCGAATAAACAAGGTGAGTGCGTCGCAGCGCACAGTGTTGCTAAAAGTCTTTTTTTTTGCCGCCAATTTTTAATTTTAAATACTCATATTAAAGTTAACACCTGTGAACCTCAGATGCCAAAAATTCAAATATAACGCTTTCCCTATAAACAGGTTGATTCAATATGCACCTTTTTATTATTTGACTGAAAAGTAGGATTTTGTAATAAATTTTGAAAATTCACTCGCTTATAACTTTTTATTGACTAAAGGGATTTTTATGAAGTAAACGGTTTTCTTTAAAATGGTTTCATAACTATGTTATTTTAAAAAATGTGTTAAATTTTAAATAAATTTAAGGTTTGATGGAACAGAACATTAGGGAATTCCTAACACTCAAAATTGAAATAAGTTTACAATTTTAAAAACATAATTTAAAAAAATACAAAATTTTACTATATTGAGTTAACCAAAATAGATATGTGTTTCAAATTTTTTTATTAAACACTCGCAAAATACAATATCTGACATAACTACGTACGACAATCATTTTTACATTTACATATTTACCACATTGTCAATTTTTCAAAAAGTTGATTCAGAAGATATTATTTACTTTGAAACCTGTCAAAGAATTGTTGATGTTTATTCGATTGTTTGTATGAATTATTTTTATAACTCCTTGAGAATTAGAGTGTCCAAAAAAACCGGCAAATTTGAAAAAACCGGTTTTGATTATTGTCTTTTAAAAAAACCGGTTAAACTGTTTCGTTTTTGTCTTCAATAAAACCGGTTAACCGGTATGTATGAAATTTTTATTTAATATGAAAAAGGTCTCCTTAAATTTATTTTTATTTGTGGATGCTAATAGGAAATGTGTTAATAATTGTGTACTAAATCTTCGGAAATTTAGGATTTTTGAATTTTTAAAGCTCTATCTTTATGCAATTATTTTATATCTTTTACGAAATATTGTCAAATGCTATAATTTTCTATAAAATAAATCAATATTTTTAAAAAATGGTATCAAAGTTTTTCATAAAAATGATTAAATGAGCTTCAGAAAATATATTTCATTAAAACCGGTTTGTCATAAAACCGAAAAGTTAAAAAAACCGAAGCCGGTGGAGTTTACAAAGATGAAAAAACCGGTTGATTGGTTTTCAGTTTCGGTTTTGGATACTCTATTTATAATATTCGAGTTTCAAAATGTAGGGTTTGAACTTTTTATTCAAAGAAAAGAAAGTATATTTTGCAAAATTTAAATTTTCACGGCGTAAATATTTTTGGACCGGAAATCTTATTGGTTTGATGTTTACAATATCAGTGGTGAACACTGTAACACTGAAATCAGTTAATTAGGGTGCTGTTCTTAATTGTTTAGCGCGTTTGATCTTTAAGCATGATATGGTATTTGTGGCCTGGGTTCGATTCCAAAAAAAGCTTTTTAAACTAATGTCTGAATTGTGTAAAAATGCAAACAATTAACAAATATTTAAAACAAATTATCGTTTTTCATAAATTAAATAAATCAACTGAGTTACCGTTTGGTTGTTATTTTATACTAAAATTAGTAAAATCAGTTCAAAAAAATTTATAGGGACAAAAATTAACTAAAAATGTTGAACCAGTAAACAATTTAAGCACATACAAATTGTTGGACCTTCCATACATTAAAAAAATGCCATAACTATATAGAGAAAATGGACGTTATTTGAATAAAAATTGTCAATAAATATGTTAATGTTTTACGCGCGGGTCCGGGCGTTTATAAAATCATATATAGGGTTAAAGAGAATACTTTACTTGGGCGATGTATTGACGTAAATATAGTACTTTAACAAATATTTTTAACACATGCCATGTAGTATATCGTTTTCAAAGATAACAATCCAACCAATTTAGAAAGAAAAATTCATATCGATAATAATTTAGCTATGATAATTTTTATCTGATCAAATATAGAAAATTAACTTTTTTCGAAATTTAAATTAAATATTTATGTTTACATATTTTGGCTACCTTAGTTTTGATATGTTTGCTAACTAATGGCAAAATTTATGTTTTTACCAATGAATATCAATTCTGTCCGGCGACGTGTATAATTGTTAGAATATTTTTTTTCTGCATTACATGAGAGTCATATTTGCCATATATTCACTTATCAAAATATTCTCCATCGAAGTTATCACAAAGGATAACTTTATACATAATTTGTCTTTCATATAAAAAAATTTGTCTAGGAGCATTTTGCAGGCCAGGTGATAAATACGAGGCTTTAAAAACATCGGCATATGATATACGTATTACGCTATTTTAAAGTTAAGGATCAACATACAGGAATAAATATTATTATTTCCTTGCATTTGAACTTGTGTTATATTCATAAATTTTTGTTTGTCTATTCGGCATAGCCAAATGTAAAATTCTAAGTTGTTTTTTGTGTCAAATGTATGTATTTTTTTAATTAAAAATGTTAGCCCTTTTTTTTCTAAGTATTTAGCTCTTTTTGTTCACAATGAATTGGAAACACTGGTACAACGTCAGTTGTGAATTGAACATATGTATTTTCCGTGTGTAAATATTTATTCAGAAAAGCTTTCGTATACTCAACCAGTTATTTTTTAATCTATGTTAAATTCTAAAACAGAATTTCTAGATATGTTTGTATAGTTAAAAAAATTGGATCTTAATGATCAATCGAATCAGATTAATTAAAAAATGTACCTCTTTCATTATGTCCATCTTCTGGCTACTTGTCCTTGACTAAAATATAGGTTGTAAATTTAAACTTCACGCATACAAAATTTATTTTAGCTTCGTAAATGTCGTAAGTTTTGCTATACTTCCTTAATTTGAAAAAAAGTGCAGCTGAAGAACACCGATTGCTCAGCAAAGCTTTTGATGAAAGTGTTCCATCGGTTTCAATGTGCGAGAGATGGTTTGTTCGGTTCTGAAGTGGTTATTTTGACACGGGAGACAAATATAGCCCAGGCTAGCCAAAAAAGTTTGAAACCGAGAATTGGAGGCATTACTCAATGAAGATAGTTGTCATACTCATTAAGAGCTTGCGAAATCATTGGGAGCTACTCAATCAGCAATTTCAAAACGTTTGCAGGAAGCAGTATTCATCCAAAAGCAGGGAAATACGAATTGAAGCTGAGACACCTTATGTCTGAAATGTAGCAGTATCTGTTAAAAACTACTTAAAATAAAGTGGTTGGGAAGTTGTGCTTCATCCGCTTTATAGTCCAAACATTGCACCGTCCGACTACTATTTGTTTCGATCGAAGCAGAACGATCTCTCTGGAATACGCTTCACTTTGGAACAGAGTATCCGATATTGGCTTGATTCGTTCTTGGCCTCAAAAGATGTACAGTTCTTTTAGGAATCCATATGTTGCCAGAAAATCGAGAAAACGTCATAGCTAACAATGGCTAATACTTTGAATAAATTTATATTGTACAAATGTTTCAAAATAAAAGCTAAACATTTGAAAAAATGCCGCATTTTTTAGTCATACACCCAATATTTTCCATTATATTTTTTTATTTGTTGTATGAAAAATGTCCAAATCAAGTTAAAGTTGCAAACAAACGAACAAAACATGTAACGTATTTGTTACAGGACGAATTAAATACGTAAATTTATATTTTGGGAAAATACAGTGTTAAGATAGTTGAGGTATAATTTACTATATTTTGTCCCGCGTATGTTTTGCAAATCCCTCCATTTTTTACCTATTTTTAAAATTGTCCCGCTTTATGCAAAAATAAAACTGGCAACCCTAAATTAAAGGTACTTTTTCTTTATTGGTACTTTTGAATATTTTGTTGTAATAATAACCTAATCATTAAAAATTTGGAACACTCAATCGTCCGGAAATTATTTTTTGTTTTTCATTTCTTAATTTTGAATTTTTCTACTGAAAATAGTTTAAAAGTAAAAACCGAAGAATAATTGTCGGTTTCGGTTTTAGGCCTTGAAAAACCGCAGTTTCCTTTTCGATTAAAACCGAACACGAAACTCTAGATTCAAAACAACATCAATGCTGTAAATCTTCAGACTCTTGCTGTTCTCTCATATATTTTATATCGAATTGTATTTCTTGCTAAACCTGTAAGAAAACAAATATTTTGAATACATATGTATGTATGTACATTAGGGATATAACTAATTTTGCCGAAATTTTTGGCATGCCACCACGTGATGGCCAATGTTGTATAAGTAATGAAAATCATTTTTTTAGGTCATTTGGAATCAAAAACATCATGCGCCAACACCAATTTCTAAAATAAACCAAAATTTTTTTTCAAGTTTTTAATTTTTTGTATTTTAAAGAAATAAGTTTTAAATTTAAAGATCTTGGTGATTAATATAATTGAAGTATGTCCTGTATCACTTTTATTACACGTTCCATTGGCTATATGATTTAATTCCGATTCCACATAACATTTTTGTAATGTAAAACAAACAGTGATTTACAAATTCGCTCTAATTGAAAAGTTTCTAAAGTCAAAACAGTGGTACGTGTTACTGTGAGAAATCCTTCCCACTCCTATCTTATTATTTAATTTTTTAACTATAAATTCCTTAAAAATAAGTATAAACTTCTATGAAAAATTATATAAATAATTGCAACTTTTTTGTGCAAGTGTGAGGGATACTTCCCTTATTTAAAATTATCTTTTAAAGTATGTCGTCAGTTATTATTAATTATAATAATAACTTTACGAAGGAATTAAATGTATTGTATTTCAAAATAATTGAAAACATGTAATGAAAAACTTGATTGCGTTTGGTGCGTGAACTTTTTTAACAACAGCGAAAAAATGATACCTTAATTTTTCATATTTTTTAATGCTCTATTCCACTATGCTATGTCAATTTGCATATTTGCAAATATTGTATATTTGTAGATTTATTTTCATTCTTTAAAACTGTGAAAGGCAGATTATGATTTATTACGAATCCCACTTTTTAAATTCTCCAAACAATTGGTGCAAAAACTAATTTTATTGTTTTTCTTATTTGAATTAATGCAAACATAAACGTTTATTGATGTTAATTTAGATTATCCGCACGATTTTAAATTTGTCGAAGGGATTTATTATACATACATCTACAATGTTATTTGTTTCATAATCCAGTTATAATTGAAAGCAACACTAGTAAAAATATCAGGTAGGAAACTTCCACATTCACCCACTACTGAAGCCGCAATTCCAATTAATTGATTTTGGTAAACTGCTGGACTACCGAAGTCACCCTGGCATATTCCATTTTTACGTGCATGTCCCAAACATATTACTTCATTGTTCGTACGACCTAATGTTCTGAAACATTCAGAGGTCGGAATTACAGTTGCATCATTAATTTGAAGAGTACGATACATGTTACTTTCGTTTTGTTTAGTTCGACCCCAACCCGAAATTTCAATTTCAGAATCGGCAGGAGGGTTCGTTTTAGATAAAGCAATCGGTTGTATATAATCGCTGAAAATTAGAGGCTGCGAAAGTTTTAGTAGAGCAATACCGGTTGTAAGATCATTGTAGTTCGGGTTGATTATAATTGATTCCAAAGTAATACGTGAACCTCCTGTGTAAAGATCAGTAGTTCCAGCAGCAATTGTAAACATTTGAGGTGGCCATCTAAAATGTATAATATAATCATAAACAATTAGTAACAATATGTATACAAATATGTACATTAGAGCCATAACCAAATTTTGGCCCTAGCACCATGCGATGGCAAATGTTGTGTTATTTACGATATCATTTTTTTCCGGTAATTTTGGAATAAAAACCTCTTATCAAAATCGATTTTTTAAAATAATAATTTTCTAAAAATGTTAATACTTCTTTTTTTATTTTTTTATAGTAAAAAAAGCGGATTTTCCCGTTACCGCTAATTTTAAATATAGATTCGAACCATGTTGATTAAGGTGGAGCGATAATGTATGAAATTTTTTTTCCAATGGAATAGCAATATAAAGTTGCCCTTTAATGAGTAAGTTAAACGTACGAAATATTACTGACCTATTTTGATGTTTTGAGGTGCCCCAACACAATTGAAAATCCAAAAATTGTCTACTTTTCATATGGTCATTAAACAACCTTATACTTTATAAACTTTTGTTTTTATTGAATATAAATATTTTTATGTATTGTTAGGCCAATATAATTATATCCAATAATTAAAAAAAAACAAATATTTACTTGAAAAACTAAATTCACATTTCATACGTTTTACAGCCCACATATGCCGAAGTGGGTATTTTTATACCCAATCCACAAAATCGTACTTGTAGCTTAGGAAAGTGGGCCTAATCACTTGGTTATTTTTTTTACTGACAGAGGACATCTAAGGCTACTAGACATAAGGAGGGCATTGGGGACTTCCACTCCCCCCGCTTTATAGAGACATTTATTTCTTTTATATACACATTTATATACACGATCCACCAAATGAAATTCTTTGTGTATATTTAGGAGTTAAAAAGGCAACTTTTAACAGGTATTCCTAAGCGATTACGAAAAAAATCAAAATCGCTCCACCCTAATGCTGATATACATATTATTAAAAAAAACTTTTTTAATTTTTTCGATAAAAAAAAATAAAAAAATATCTCCAAATTTTAGCGCGTTTTATGGGTGAACTTTTTTGACAACCGCGAAAAGGTAATATAATTTTGTAAATACTTGCAAAAAATGCCAAAAAGTTATAGCCCTAATGTACATACATACATATTATGTATGTATGTTCATTAGATGGGTCATATTTTGATCATTAGATTATCGTGTTCGATTTTAACCGAAACCACGGTTTAACATGGTTCAAAACCGAAAATCGCAAGCAAAATGCTTCGCAGTTTGAGTTTGTGTTTGTTTTTAAAATAAAATGAAAAATATGAGCATCGTACCTTACACAAAAACAATTCCGTAGGTAATAATTCCTAAAAAAAATATATGTAGTTTAAATTTAAGTGGCATTTACAAAGATTCTGAGTTAATATAATTAAAATGTTAGATAATTTCATTGTTCGAAAAATCATCTAAAAAATGGGTCAAAATTTCCCTATAAATGTAATTCAAATTTATTGGCAAATTCTACAATTGAATTAAAAACTACAAAATATTAGTTGTGTTCGCGTACTTGATAATTTGTACAAATTATCACTGGAAGTTACGGGATTCCGTTCGTTTACTTTTAAAAACTTGTAACGAGAAAGCAAGAGAGTATTAAAAGTGACAGTTCGTAGATAGAGAACATGATAATAAGAAAATAAGTAAAATAACACAAAACGAAAGTTTTAAATTGACTTAAATAAAAAAAACTTATTTTTACTAATTGTTGTTCGCGAATTTTTTTGTTATTTTTCAGATTGAGAGTAATTTATTTTTACTCTCTAAAATAAAGTTACTGGATATTTTTTACTGGAAAGTACGCAAACACACCTATTGTTATACGAGGCTTTTTGAATGAAACACAGGTTTTTGGATAAAAAATCATTTTATTTTGCAACATAGTCTCCTATACACTTTGTCCAACGTTTCTCAAATTTTTTTATACCTTCCAAAAAATAAGATTTGTCGAGGTCATCAAAATATGTATTTTGTGGGATGATTTCATCGTTGGATTGAAATCTCTTTCCGCCGAACCATTTCTTCAAGTTTGAAAACAAGAAATAGTCACTCTATAGCCTAAATCCGGAGAATAGGGCGTGATGGAACAATTCGTTCACATGTGTGCACCCGATTGTGAGCAAATGCAGCATTCATCTTGCGGAAAGCTTTCTCATACCGAAGTGACCATTAAAAATTTAAAATTCACCATTATTGCGGGTGTATAGACCACAACTGGGCGTCTAGAATGTTCGGCATCTTCCTTGCTTGTACGACCACAACGAAATTCAGTAAACCACCTTTTATACCCTACACCACCATTTTGGCCCAAAAATATTAGTCTAAGACCCATCTTAAAATATACCGATAGACCCAGAATCATTTTCTGAGTCGATTTTGTTCCAAATAAGTTTTATATACGGAATGCATGTCACCAACTTTTGTTATGATCGGTCCATAATAGACCCGCTTTCAAAAATCACTTTAACGTGAATAAATCTCCTAGAAATGTTGGTATAAGCGTATAAGAGAAGGATTCAAATGAATTAACATGACTTTAATCGTATTAGAATAACATATTTATTCTATTTAGAGATGCAGAATACATGTTGTAATTGTTTTAAGTTTTATATAAAATTATATAAAGCATCACCCAACCACTTTAGGGGAAATATAAAAAAAATATCTAAAATTTAACACAAATAAATTTGATAAATACATGAAACATACTAAACAATTAATTGCATGACCATAGCATCCATATGTATAAGGACCACTTCCAAATATTTTAATAATTTTAGTAATGACCACGGTAGTCCCATGAAGCCATGCAGAACATTTTAAGAAATTTTGCATATATTTTTGCATTTGTTACTGTTTACAGCATATTTGGTACATATTTTAATAGAATACTAGTATCGCCTGGTGGCCGAAATTCGACCACTTTTTGTGCATATCTAGAGAAAAAAGCCTTTTAAACCATATATGTTTCATCAATATTGGTGGACAATAACATACTTAAAAGTGTACCACGAAAAAACGAGTGGCCTATTTATATATAAGATTTTCCCTTTTGGGAAAATGTGTTATATGGGCAAATCCAAGAAACAGTCTACCAACAAAAAAATTTTGAAATGAATCAAACTTCAAATTGTTTAATTGTAATATTAAACTAAATACAAAATGTATTTCGATGGTCAATCATACAAAAATGATTACCAAATCCAACTCTAGCTCAGATATCTTAATATTATACAAAAAAACTGAATTTTTTAAACTTAAGTGTTAACAAGATGGTTCGATTGATAGTTATATTTTTGACCATTCAATTTAAATACAAACCTATTTTGTGTAGTTTCACTTTGAATGTAATTTTTCACAACTTCTCACGGAAAAGGAGATAATTTTCAAGCATCTGGAAAATTTGTAACGAGCGTCACGTAACGTGCGTAACAAAATGTTCTCGGCTTTTTATGAAAACGGCAAATGTTTGTTCATGCAAATAAGTTATATTAGAATTCCCTTTCATTCATCTTTCTTTTATGAATAAGATTTTGCGAGTTCGAATCCTGCCAGAAACTCTGGGTGTATCAGCAGATAAGCAAAACGCTTCACATTGTTTCCTCTATCGATATCCATGTATAGTGTTTTTAAGGGCTTAATATCTTCGTTAGAATTTGTGTAAATCTATCAACGAATAATGAATGCGATGTTTTCGATGGATCTTAATATTCTGAACATTTGTTGAACAGTTGTTTAATTGTATATTAATGGTAAACTGTCAATGCCCAACCATAAGTGTCTAAAGAAACTTAAGTTTTTTTTTGGTATTTTGAAAATGTACCCAAAATTTTGTTAAGAAATTGCCCATAATACATAAAATTTTTAAATTTTTTACGAATTTTTTATTATTTGTTAAATGTTGATATTTGTGTTTGTATTTTTTTAATTTAATTCAAATATGCGGAAATTAAGCTCCCTTAAATCAACGAATATTCAATGAAAATAAGGCGATTATGGGTATTCAAATTTTTTCTTTAAGTAACTTAAGCGAATTATCATTGGACCTTTAAAAATAGTAAAATATAGAAATGAAAAATTACAATGCAAACAATAAAATTATATTAAGAAAACAAAATAATTAAAAAAAAAGAAAATATGCAACAAAAATATACAGTTATGAGCTAAATATGCCAAAATATGCTATAAAAAGCTAAATATGATAAAATATGCTGTAAAGAGCAAAATATGCAAAAATATGCACTAACAAATCGATGGTAAAATTCTTAAAATTGTCTGAAACGGATAAATAACTAACTCATATCTTTATACGATGCACAGCAAAAAATATGTTATCCCATACTTTTGGTTGTCCTGGTTATGAGGTTTCAAAGTTATTTATTTAACAAGAAAATAATAATTGTTAAAAAAAAGTTTAGAAATTTATAGAAATTAATAACTTTTTAACGGGTTGTGATAGAAATGAAATATTGGTCCGTTTTGATGATTTTTCATCGTGCATATTTAAAAAATCTAAAATCCTTTTTTTTTTATTTTTTAGCGGCCCCTGATTAGAGATTTTGGAACTATTTGTAATGATTCAAAAAACATCAATTAAATTAATTTTTGATGCAGAATCGATTGGTGAAATCAGTTATTTTTATTTACGCAAAAACCGTCAGAAAAATTATGATACCCGAAAAACAAATGAAGTGGCCTGGTCACTAACGAACTCTAATGTACATATACTACATACATATATTTTTTTAATTTCCAAAGGAAAATAACAAACACGTAGCAAAATATTTCACTTTTCTAGATAACTTAACTCTAGATAACTATACAAAATAATACGTTATTGCAAGTAATAAACAATAGGTTATGAAATTATGAAAAAATGCTTCTAGGGCGATCCTGCGTGTAATTTAAAAGGCTAGTTCACAAGACTTTCTCAGTTATTAAAACCAATGGTGATATTAACTCGAAATTTGGGTTTTTTGAATTATGACGTTGTTGCAGTAAATGAGAGATATGCATTTGCTGTTTTTTTTAATTGTTTTTTTTTTGTAGTAGGTATGTCCCGAAACAAGTGTATTCGTAAATAAAACAATCTTGATTACCGCTGTGCTATGGCCAACATTTGGTTACAGCAATAACGTATGTACTTATGTACATAGTGTAAGTAGTAAGTGGATTAATTAACTTACGGTTTATCACTTCCAGCAGAACAGACACATTGTAACGATGTCAATGCATAACGTTCACTAAGTATTACCGCGCCACAGGTGGGCAAACCAGCAATGGAAAGTGCAGCTTGATATGGTATTTGTCCCAAAACAGCATCATCTCCACCCACAATTCGACCCTGTGGAGCACACAAACTAACAGCTATTGTTGTAAGTAAATAAGAAATCAATACAATTGCTTTCATTTTTCAATTGAAACTATTGACATTTTGAAAATAAAATTTGGTTTTTATAACCAATCTTCACAAAACAAAACACAAATCAAATACCACTTGTCTTATCTCATTGCGATATTGGGCAAAAAATACAAAGAGATACCACATATTGTGTGATAACTTAAAAATATACATCCATACATACTTATATGTACATACATATGTAAGTATTACGTACATATGTACATTAATTTCTCTGAAGTACACGTACTTCCTCCATACACTCGCTAAAAATTCTACAATCTAAATGTTCGATCTAGATCGAACAAATAAATCATACCATCCATATACGTACATTAGAGTGTACCACCTTACAAGCAAAAAAATAAGATGGTGCCGTACACCCCCTAATATAATGTACATATTTCTGCAGGCAGTCACGAAAATTTTTTTTTTTTGCCGAATGTAGGCGTCGCCTTTTTAAATGTTTCCTTCTATCTTTGGCATTTACAGTCGGATCTTACAGTATGATATATCAATGGTTTTATCTCGAGCAGACCAATGTTTTGCTCTAAGGGCCATTGACCTCAAGTATCCCGCTCTAGTATTTATCCACCATATCTTTGTACTTACCACCCTAATGTTAGACAATAGAAGCTCGCAAGAAATCATTAAACTTTTACTGACGAAGTAATTCGATAACTCCAGCAGAAACACTTTAAACTTAAATTATACCAAAAAAATAACAACAAGTAAGAAAGTATAGTCGGTCAAGCTCAACCATATGAGACCCTACACCTAGAAGATGATTATTAACAGTTATCTTTTAAAATGTATTTTTAAGAAATCTCGTTAAAATGATTTTCGAAAGAGGGCCTTATATGGGAGCTATGTCTAATTATGTATCTATCATCACAAAATTTGTTATTGTGCTGAATTTGGTTTGAATATCTGTATAACTAAGGTTTTTATGAGAGTTTAACTATTTTCAGATAGGACAATTATATGGGGGCTATGAGAAATAATGGACCGATTCTAACCAAATAAATGCAAACAGTTCTGCAGGTATTATCGAATTACTTCGTTAGCAAAAGTTTAATGATTTCTTGCGAGTTTCAATTTTCTGACATTAGGGTGGGATATTAATGTTGTAGAAACAAAGACTAGAACGGGATACTTGAGGTCAATGGCCTTTAGAGCAAAACATTGCAGAAATACATTATATTAGGGGGTGTACGGCGCACTTTTTTTTGAGGTACGGTCTAACGTACATACATACATATTAAAAATATATTTTAGATCTGGGCAATTCCGTCGTACACATTTAAAGTGAAAAAAAGTCAAATTAATCGAATTTTTAGTTTGACAAAAGGCTTAGTTTATATCTCTCAATTAGCCTTATAATTGGTGCCAAGTTTGATTTTGGGCAAGTTTTCATTTTCAAGATAATTGCAATAAACCGAGGCATTCGCACGGGACAAAAACAGAAGTCAATTTCGCGGCCAACCATTCGAAGGGAAATTTCAGCAAAACCAGAGGCAATATTTAAATGTGATTAATTTTAGAATGTTGTCCATTGATGTCTCTTAAAAATGGTTTTGATTTTACGCAAAAATTAGTTGTACTTTTTCTTTAAATTAATTTTAATCACAGTCGCAAGTAGTTCCTGCTGCTTCTTTAAACATATATGGTTTGAAAGGTTATTTTCTCTAGACGTGCACAATATAATTTTTCTTTTTAAAATTCTTTCCATAAAAGTGGTAAAAAGCGTTTAAAATTTGATTGATAAACAACAACGACATGTTTATGCACACCTAAATACACGAGTATTTGTATACAAACGTGAAAAATATTTTTGCGTGTACTCAAAATTAACTGTATTATTGTCCACCAGTATTGATGAAACATATATCGTTTAAAAGGTTCTTGTCTGTAGATATGGTAGAATTTCGGCCACCGGACGATCCTAGTAATATATAAAAAAGCTTAGTTTTTAAATTAACAGAGGTATTCTATGTGTTTATTTCAATATAATATCAACAAACTAAAAACTTAAGAAAAATATTTAGTACGACTTGACACTTGGCAATAGTAGTCCAACTGGGCTATACCTGGAATGCTTCTCACTTCTCTCCATTTTTTGGGACCAACTTTATATAAGTACCAAGATCATAAATGTTCTTATTTTTCAGTAAAATTTCTTTTATTTTAATTGTATACAAAATCTCTGTTTGGAATCAATATTTGATGATCTTTCTGAGCATACTTTCGACGCACAGTGTAACGAACCTAACCGCAAGGGTCTACCTCTCAAGGGGCCATGCTACCTATTAATACCGGCTGTACTCATGGAAAATTGGGGTGGTTCTTGCCCCCATCGATATAGTTTACGATTCACTACATAATTCAAAATTTAGGTAGCTTAATAATCAAATCGACCAAGAAATAAAGAGTTCAAAACAAAAGAAAAAGAGATATAGGAATGGAGGAGCCTAGTGAAAGAGGTAAAGGTGACAAGTCCTCTTCCGATGTCTCTACCCACCCAACCATGCTATCTTTGTCCTAAATTCTCAGATAGCCCAAATGCGATCTACCTACTATGCCTTAACCTTTCATGAAATATGAAGTAAACAGTTTAGCAATTCATTTTGCAAATAAACATTTTATTTCATTAGAAGAAAACATAAATAACTAGCTGTCCCGGCAGACGTTGTTCTGCCATTGTTCCTATATAGGTCAATTGTGAATCTAAAGCATCCAGGGACCCATTCCAACATACACAACAAATTTCATCGAAATCGGCCCAGCCGTTAAGGAGGAGTTTAGTTACTAACACACGTACAGAAGAATTATATATATAAAGATAAAGATAATAATAATAATAATAATAATAATAATAATAATAATAATAATAATAATAATAATAATAATAATAATAATAATAATAATAATAATAATAATAATAATAATAATAATAATAATAATAATAATAATAATAATAATAATAATAATAATAATAATAATAATAATAATAATAATAATAATAATAATAATAATAATAATAATAATAATAATAATAATAATAATAATAATAATAATAATAATAATAATAATAATAATAATAATAATAATAATAATAATAATAATAATAATAATAATAATAATAATAATAATAATAATAATAATAATAATAATAATAATAATAATAATAATAATAATAATAATAATAATAATAATAATAATAATAATAATAATAATAATAATAATAATAATAATAATAATAATAATAATAATAATAATAATAATAATAATAATAATAATAATAATAATAATAATAATAATAATAATAATAATAATAATAATAATAATAATAATAATAATAATAATAATAATAATAATAATAATAATAATAATAATAATAATAATAATAATAATAATAATAATAATAATAATAATAATAATAATAATAATAATAATAATAATAATAATAATAATAATAATAATAATAATAATAATAATAATAATAATAATAATAATAATAATAATAATAATAATAATAATAATAATAATAATAATAATAATAATAATAATAATAATAATAATAATAATAATAATAATAATAATAATAATAATAATAATAATAATAATAATAATAATAATAATAATATTAATAATAATAATAATAATAATAATAATAATAATAATAATAATAATAATAATAATAATAATAATAATAATAATAATAATAATAATAATAATAATAATAATAATAATAATAATAATAATAATAATAATAATAATAATAATAATAATAATAATAATAATAATAATAATAATAATAATAATAATAATAATAATAATAATAATAATAATAATAATAATAATAATAATAATAATAATAATAATAATAATAATAATAATAATAATAATAATAATAATAATAATAATAATAATAATAATAATAATAATAATAATAATAATAATAATAATAATAATAATAATAATAATAATAATAATAATAATAATAATAATAATAATAATAATAATAATAATAATAATAATAATAATAATAATAATAATAATAATAATAAACAAAATATTGACTAATAATAAAATTACGTATTTAAATGTGTGTTGTTAAATAAAAATTAGAAAAAAAATCAATATTAGCGATAAACTTTGCTTCAATCAATGTTATTAATATAAAATGAAGCAGGTATGTTATTTACATAACGAAATTTAAATGTAAACGAATTAAAACTTTTTATAATTATTTTTAACATGAAATTGTGTTAAGTAAACTAAGAAATTAAATTATTAACATAAAACGAATATGTTGTTAACATAAATTTATTGTACTGTACATATGTATTTATATTAGTATAAATTTAATTTAAAATACAATTTTTGTTTTACACAATATTGTATAAATTTACAAATTTTTTCAAAAAAGTCACAAAAGAAAATATTATAATTTTTTAGTAATGAATAATCATACATCCATAAAAACATTGCATTTTAGAAAAAAAAAATTTAACCCGTTAAGGCATTATTGTTTTATTGAAAAAAGACTTTAGTTCACAATATATGCTGTAACTTCGGAATGGAAAGCGATAAATTAATGAATAGAATTGGAAAAAAAAGCATACTTAATGTGCTATTAAAAATTCAAATAATAAATTTATTATATGTATTTATATTAATATAAATTTAATTTAAAATCCAATTTTTGTTTTGCACAACATTTTATAAAAATACAATTTTTTTTCAAAAAAGTCACAAAAGAGAATATTATATTTTTTTAGTAATGAATAAAAATAAATCCATAAAAATACAGTACTTTAGAAAAAAAAAAGTTTAAACAATTTTTTTTAACCCGTTAAGTGCATTATTGTTTTTTGGAAAAAAAGACCTTAGCTCACAATTTATGCTATAACTTTGGAATGGAAAGCGATAAATTAATGAGTAAAATTGGAAATTAAAGCATACTTAATGTGCTATTTAAAAATTCAAATAATAAATTTATTATATGTATGTATTTATATTAGTATAAATTTAATTTAAACTTTAATTTTTGTTTTTCACAAAATTTTATAATTTAAAATTATATTTATATATAATATTATAATTTTTTGTAATGAATAATCATAAATACATTAAAACACAGCTTTAAAAAAAATTGTTTTTCAGAAAAAATATAATTTTCGCTGTAACTTTGAATTCCTATACTATTCTAAAATCTATAAAACTAATTTCAACTATTACTAACTTAATACTTGTGACCCATTAAATGAGGAAATTATCCCTATTTTGGACCTTTTTTAAAAAAATGATTAAAAATATATACACATAATTTTTATTAAAAAAAAAATTACTATATACTTTAATACCTGATGTTGAAGGTTCCATTATAAAAGATTTACTTTTAATAGATTTAATACTAACAATAATCGCTGGAATTGTTAAAAAAAACAGCAATAATTTGCTAACTTTGACCGCTCATTGAAAAGAAAGTAAACATCTTAGTTGATTGATTTTTACAGCTAGTGATGTAGAATTTTATCTACTTTTACCCTATACCAAAATTTATTATAAAAACTTTATTTCTAAAGTTAAATTAATCGCCACTTTTATACCATTTGAACCCAACGTGCGACGCACTGACAACAAATGTTGTTTTTCAATGTCGCATGGAACATCGTGCGATAGGGGTAGTGCACTAATTTTGCAGTTTGCACTAATACTTAGTGATAGTGCAAAATTAGTGCAATCATTTTGTTCATATTTAGTGCTGAGTTGAAAATTAGCAGCCTCACTAAACATTAGTGATAGTGAGTTAAAAAATGTTGCACTCAAAATTAAATTAGTTGATTTAAAAAAATGCAATCATCAGTTTATTGCAACTTTTTTGTATGCACTAATTTGAGTGCAACTTCAAATTGTGCACTAAATTTTTAAGTTCAAAATGGTTTATTTATTTTATTTATTTATTATAAAGTAAATTTACAAGAAATACAATTTTTTAAAATTAAGACTGGCTGCTAAGGCCTTCATCTTCAAAATGGTTTAAGTTTATTTCTGTACACTAATTTAAAACTTAAGACTAATATTTCATTAAAAATCACAAAAATATTTAAAATTTTTATTTTTCGAATTTGGATTCAACAATTTCATGACTACTCATTTTTGAAAATTTTGTGATAGTATGTTTAATGCAGCCTTTTTTGTGTGCTAGTTAAGAATTATGCATTATCACTAAAGCTGATAAAACATAGTGCAAACTAAATTTTTTGCAATTTTAGTGAGTGATAGTGCAATGCTGATTTCAATCAACATTTAGTGCACTACCCCCAACTATGATTCTAATGAATCCAAAAAACGACTCTTTTTTATATAAAATTCGAATTTAGTGCACAAATTTTCAAATCGCATAGTCGATATCAAAATATAGTAACCCATTTTAGATGGTCAACTATGTTCTTATTTATTTTGTAAAAGGTTACGATAACCCCGATCCTGGTATGGATATTATAGCCAAACAACTAAAAACTCCCATTTTTCAATTTTTTGGGAATTGCGGGATACCTGATTTATAAATTTAAAAATTTGTTTTTTTGCTATTTTCAATTTCAACTATGTTCTTAATTATTTTGTAAAAGGTTACGATAACCCCGATCCTGGTATGGATATTATAGCCAAACAACTAAAAACTCCCATTTTTCAATTTTTTTGGGAATTGCGGGATACCTGATTTATAAATTTAAAAATTTGTTTTTTTGCTATTTTCAATAGAAAAATCTATACAAATGCAAAATTTCATTAAAAACTATGCATAAATAAAAATATAATTTAAATTTGAAAAAATTGTATCTTTGCAAAAACTCAATAAAAAATATTTTTGGTCATATTTTTCAAAAAAGTATTCCATGAATTTTTTAATTGTCATAAGTTATATACATATATATATTTTTTAAAAATATGCAAAATCCTCTATCCATTGAAATATAACATGTCTACCTTCTGTTTTTTAGGTGACAAATTAATTATGGAAAACTTACCAACTCGCATAAATTCCTCTCTTTTTTCTATATTTTATTTCTATAATAAAATTTAAGTTAAAAAATCATCGTCGAACCACATAGAGAATCATATTAATATAGAATTTGTCTATATTATCAACTGATGTTGTTTCTATAATATCTTAATATTTAATATATTATCTCAAAACCGAAAGGTTTTCAATTTTTTAAAACCGAAACCGCGTTTTTGAAATTATTAGGTTATTTGAAAACTCTAATTAAATCGATAGATTTACTTTGTAGAGTAGTTAGAATTTTATCGCGATAAAATCGCGATTATTTAAAAATTCTAAATACAGATGATCAATTTTTAGCCTATATTTTATGGAATTACATAAATACGAGTACATGTAAAAATATATCATTTAAAATAACTTTTTTATATAATTTTTTAGTTCAATATTGATCTAGTACGAGGACGCTAGCAAAGAAAAATGGTATGGCGGACGACAATCACATGTTTCCTGGTGCTATATACTTGTTATAAATCGGTTGCCCAGAGCGAAACAAATAATCCGATAAATACTTTGGAATTAAAGGCAACACTACCTGAACCTCGAGCTTATATACCTGATTCACAATACTTGGATTTCGTTTATCACAATCATGAAGAATTAACTAAATTTTTAAGGTAAATGCTAAAAATGAACATGTCAAAGATAATCAATGTTATTATTTGTCTCACTTTGTACTTACAGATCAACTAGCGCTCGGTACCCTAATTTAACAGCTTTATATTCAATTGGAAAATCGATACAAGGCAAAGATCTTTGGGTATTAGTTGTGTCATCGTCTCCTTACGAGCATATGGTTGGTAAGCCCGATGTCAAATACGTAGGAAATATACATGGTAACGAGCCCGTCGGACGTGAGTTACTTTTGCACTTAATTCAATATTTGGTAACAAGTTATGAAAGTGATCAATACGTTAAATGGTTGCTCGACAATACACGCATTCACATATTTCCTTCAATGAATCCAGATGGTTTTGCTGTCTCAAAAGAAGGTACATGTGATGGAGGCCAAGGAAGGTACGATACCATTTCAACTAATATTTTGTTTAAGATTTAAAATTTAACTCTTCCGCACTTCTGATTGATCAGGTCCGGCATTTTCTTTAATTTCCAATTAATTTGGCTTAAACAGAACTTAAAGCAATATACATTTGTACATATCGCTCATTTGATCATAACTAAATAAACATAGTTGTTTCGAGTATCATTTATTAAATAACTCTAATCGAAATCGATCAGTTTTTATTGTAATGCCCATTCAGACCAAAACAAATTACATATGTATGTATGTACATAATTTTGTGATTTTGGCCGAAATCAACTTGAAATTAAATAATTTCCCATACATTTTGGTTACTTCCAATTTAATTGAAAATGCAATGAACATCTCTGCCTTAGTCTGCTTTTACACAGGGCAAGTTTTCTTGCCACAAGTCTGAGTTTATAGGAGAGAGTGGCAAGAAGAAAGAAGATGGGTACACACTTGCTTGTACTGGCAAGCAGTGTATGCAGACGTGGGGATTTCTCCACAAAATTGGGGATTTCATTAAAAATTTGGGGACAAAATTTCGTGGGGAGGGATTTGGGGATTTTAAATGTTTAAACAGTTTTGATTTTATACTATTTATTCATATTTCGTGTAAACAAATTTTATTTTTTAAAAAATTGTTTTTAAATTTCGTGAAAAACACAAAAATGTTTGACATGCATTTCGGGACTTTTTTGTTTGTAGGACACTTTCTAATTTAATATCATAAAATTAATAAGAATAAAATATTGAAACATAAGTCATTTCGAAAGGTACATATCTGTCATTTATTATTATAGTGTAAACAACAAAGTTTTTTTTTGCTTCTATAATTTCGAATTTTCTGCCAATAAAGCGTCATACGCAGGAAGTTTTGCTTTACTTCTTTAATTTGAAAAGAAGCACACCGATTGCTCACCAAAGCTTATGGTAAATTTGATCCATCGGTTTTAACGTACGAAAGATGTTTTGTGTGGTTCAGAAGTGGTGATTTCGACACGGGAAACAAAGATCGCCCAGGCTAGCCAAAAAAATTTGAAGACCGAGAATTGGAGGCAAAAGTTTGTAAAATCACTGGGAGGAGAGACCTTGAAAGACGATTTTGCATGTCCGAAATGATGCATGAACGCTATAAAGGAAATTATTTTTGCACCGAATCATTACTTGCGATGAACAAATTAATCCATTACTATACCCCGAAGCGTAAGAGATCGTATGTGAAGGTGGGTGGGTAAGAGCTGCCAAAATTTGACCAGACCATCACAGGGAACCTGTACCGAACGCAACATATTCGTATTCAGAATATGCGGCCAGACATGAAACCGTAATATTGCATCATGACAACGCTCGGCAGCATGTGACAATACCTGATAAAAACTATTTAGAATAAAGTGGTTGGGATGTTTTGCCGTCCGACCAATATTTGATTTGAGCGATGCAGAACTGTCTCTGCACGCAGAGAAAAAATATAATTGGGCATGGTTACTGTAACCATTTAAATAGTGTTACAAGATTTTTAACAATATTATAGTCACAGTAACTATTTACATGATTGTGGTAACCATAATATGGTTAATTTATGATTCACATGATTGTATCAACCATATATATGGTTACGGTAAACAAATATATGAAGCTGTTGTTAAACGAGTTAATAACAGCTTCAGCTAGTTTAATATTTAGAGTCGACTTCTTTAATCATGATAGACCTAAAGTCCCCTCTTAAGTAAAGTCGAGTTTAATTCTCTTAAAGTATTCTTTATTTCTGACTATGATTATGGGCCATAGAATTTCAAGCAAAATTCTGCAATAAGTGAATAAATTAATAATTGAAATATGTATCTTTTTGAGTTAAAAAGCTTTGTGGAATTATTAAAAAATCTATTACTAAAGAGTATAAGCTGTGACTGAAATTAATTCAAGTGTCAAAAACACCAGTATAAACTGGTTAGATTTCGGTTATACTCCTAATTTCGGTACAATCTTTTTGGCTCATTTCTCCTTGAAACACTTTTATTATATTTTTTTTAACACTCGTGCAATATTTTGTTTAAGCGACCAAAAGGTCTTCAATGAAAAGACCTAAGCTTTCTTTTGATAAAAGAAAATTAAAAAAGTGTAAATGTTGAAAAAAAAAGTTAAAAAAGTTTTTGATTTTTCAAAAAAAGTAAAAAATTTGATGTTTTGAGTTACAAAACATTTATTTTGATAGATATCGAACTTGCTCCCACTGAGCGCCCAAATAGGTCTTCAAGGAAAATATCTAAGAAAAAAAATAAAAAAAGGCCCATTTTAAAAAAAGTCAAAAACGTTTTTTTTAATATTTTTTGCTTAAGCTATGCACAAAACACTTGTTTATCTATAAAAAAATCAGTGTATATTAATGTTGTTAATTGTTGCTAAAAAAATAGTTATGTCTTTTTTTATGTTTCAATTGGTATTAGGGTTGCCAAATGTCCCGATTTTCGCGGGATTGTCCCTTTTTTTGATTTTCCATATCTAATAACTACTTCATATCTTCTGGCTGGTTGTCCGTGAATAAAATACGTCGAAAATTTTTAAATAGATAATTTAATAATTTGGCGCATGTCATTATATAGCAGAGGGATGAAACCTATGGTTATGATCGGTTCATTATTTCATCTATCCCCATATAAGTATCCTCTTGATGTAGGTTTTGAACTATTATAAATTGGGTACCATACGAATTGATGCTGAGAGACCTTGAAAAACGATTTTTTATGTTTGAATTGCTGCTTCAACGCTATATAAGAAAATTTATTGCGATAACCCGAAGTGTAAGGGATCGTATGTGAAGCCCGGCCAATCATCCGAATCGACACAAAATATCCATGGCGTTAATGTAATGCTCTGTATTTTGCCATATGTTGCCAGAAATATGGGAAAATGTCATAGCTAACAATGACCAATACTTTGAATTAATTTATATTGTATAAATGTTTCAAAATAAAGGCTAAAAATTTAAAAAAAAATACTGAATTTTTTAGTCATAAACCCACTATATTTTTTTTTTCATTTTTGGTATGGAAAATTTCCAAATCTAGTTAAAGTAGCAAACAAAACATGTTACGTATTTTTTATACATGACGAAATTTTCTTTAATTTAACACTATTATAAGATTTGGACATTTATTGCATAAATTTACAATTTGGGAAAAAACGTATTTGATAGTTGATATATTTTGTCCCGCGTATGTTTGGAAAATCCCGCCATTTTTCACCTATTTTGAAAATTGGCCCGTTTTTTGCAAAAATAAAACTAGCAACCCTAATTGGTATATAATTTTTGGCGATTTCTGAAAAATTAAAATTTTGAGTTGTGTCACTTTTGATGTTTGGCCAAAATGTCAAATTTTGACCCCTCTCTTGACCGATCTTGTTGAGAAATCGTGTCTGAATTACTATCCAATAGGTCTAACCTTGGTGTAAACTTCATCCCGATCGGAAAACATCGATTCACGGAAGTTGGTTCACTTGACATGAAATCCCCCATTACATGTCATCTAAAATGCAAAATAATGTAAAATCATTTCAAAAATTTAAACCATTGAAGAATTAGAAGTAGCTATGATATAAACTTAATTTCTTCCACTTGATCATTAAATAGAATGTTGAGGCTCGCGATGATGTGCAGGAGGACGACGATTTCCTCGATATTGAAATGGAGCCTCTGCTTTAAATGTAACTAGTGTTTATAAACCGGTTAACCGAAAAACCGGTTTTCTTCCAAATCTCGGTTTTTTGCGAACCGGTTAATTTAAAATGTTGATTTTCGGTTAACCGGTTTATCCGGTTTTTATCACTCGGTTAACCGGTTTTTAAAATTTGGGACTAAAATTGATAAATCTCACGTTTTTGTGCATTTTTAATATTCATTGTATACACAGTATTGGTCTGATTTGAAACCTAAACTGCTGATTTACAATACAAACCTATTTAGATTAATATTTTTAAGAATTACAATGATTCTAAATAATAGAGGACGATGAGTTTACTTAAAAACTTTTCTGCACATAATGAAACTACATATTAAAAATTAAAATTACATTCCGCATAATTCTATAAGTTTAGGCTAAATCTTACTAATGATTCATTAAAAACTTAGTGATGATCTTACCAAACGTTAAATTGAATTCGATGTACATACCTTCCTTCAATAAATTCGACTTCATTAGTGTATTTAGCTTTTCAGAAATATTACAGGAGAGACAAAAAACGTTCTAAAATTCATTATTTGAAATATTTATGAAATCTGATAATGGAGTTTTTTATAATAACAAATAATCACAGCTAAGTGGAAGTGTGTTTACATCTTATAGGTCCTTAAAAATTAAAAAATTTAAAGCTGTATATATTTTATTGTACATTTTATGTTTTCTACACATATATGACGGTTAACCGGTTTAACCGGTTTTTTCGATGTCGGTTAACCGAAAAACTGGTTTTTTAAAAAAGGCCATTTTTCGGTTAACCGACAAACCGGTTTTTTAAAAAGTCGGTTTTTTATAAACACTAAATGTGACCCCCGCTAACTATGCCTGTGGTCTTTGTGGCATTTTGTTTTTATTTCTTAACTTATTCTCATTATCTATCAAACATTCGATTTTCATATTTTTGTTGTTACGCTATTTTTCATTTTAGGTGACGATATGTATTATTTAAAATACACTTACATATGGGCAATTCCATATCATAGTACGTGACATTTGTACGCCTATAGAGTGGAATAGATTTTGCAAAAATAAGAGCATCTGAAAAATAATTTGGTCTTTATGTTCCATTTAAAAAAAACAATAAGTTCATTCGAAAAATATCAAGGAAAATAAGACTATATCGTACGTGACATAAAACGGAAATAATTTTGAGGTACATGTAGAAATATGCAAACATTTGCGAATCGTGAGAGGCGTTACTTTTTCTTTTAATTTCTTACACTAAACCAAATATTTAGCTTTTACAATCCGTCAAATTTAAATAAAAACAATCTTTGGATGATTTTATAATAAATAAAATTTAATATCTCACGTGACATAACGTACGTGACAGATTTTTCCATTATACTAAAAAAGTATATATTCTGTAAATATATGTATGTATACAAAAACTAAAAAAATAAATAGAAAATATAGAGTAACTTCGGGTAATGTGGACTACCGTTTTGTTTTTTCTAAATTTTGGCCACAATATATATGGATATTAAAAGAGTTGTGAAGCAATAAATTAGCTAATGTATTCTCTAATGGTTTTTGCAGTTGAAAATTTTTTCCGTTAAAGGATAAAAAATTTATGTGAAAATATTTTAAGGAACCCAAAAATCAGCATTAAAAAAATTGGAGGGTAATATGGACCACTATATGAGGGTAATGTGGACTAGTATTTAATACATAAAATTCATGAACCAGCTAATCATGAATGATTAAAAAATTTAATTTCAATATATTTTTATTAATACAAACTAAAAAGTCGCGTTCTTGGCTTAGATAGATTGCTTACAAAGTACATAGTTATTGTCGGGTAATATGGACCAGTAGTACATAATCAAGTAATTTAAGTGGTCCACATTACACGAACTTGGGTTACAGTGGTAAAAAGTTATTTTTACCTAATAATCTAAATGTGCTTAAATTCTTACCAAATATATGCAAAACTACGTGTCCACTTTAACTATATAAAACAACCAAACATTAAATTCTACCAAGTAACTGTACCAAATTTTGTTTCTTACTTGCGCCGAAAAAAATGTTGAGCAGGCGCATTAATTTCAATACAAGAATAAAAAGTCAACATATCAATAACTCATGAAAGCAAATGTGCAATTGTCGTTTCAAACAAATTGTAAAATGTACGACAAATCAGTTTTATCATACCTTCAATAGTTTCTGAAAAAAGACACTGGTCCACATTAGACGCATAGTCCACAATACCCGAAGTTACTCTATATTCGGTTTCAATAAACAATTTGATAATAGCCAAAAAACAATCAGAGTCATATTCATTTCATACTACATGCTAAATGGGAGCTTAGTTTTCGCCGCAATTTTAGCCTAAAACATACTCAAAATTAAATATAGTCAGTTTAAACTATTATTTTTGCCCTTAAAGTGTTGTAATAAACTCTAAATACTTTCACATAGTAACATTTTAGTGTTTTCTCCTATTCAAATCATCTTGAATAAAAGTTTCAAGGGTTTTTGTTTTTTCAGTCGTGGTTGTCATTCTCGTGGAATTGCCCATAGTTATAAAAAAATATTAAATATATCAATGATTTAAAGAACGAAAAATTTTAATTGATTTTTTTTTAATTTTACTTATTACAGATATAATGCCCGTGGTTTTGATTTGAATCGAAATTTTCCAGATTATTTTAAACAAAACAATAAGAGGGGACAGCCAGAAACAGATGCAGTAAAGGATTGGATTTCTAAAATTCAATTTGTTTTAAGTGGTAGTTTACATGGTGGTGCTTTAGTTGCAAGTTATCCATATGATAACACGCCGAATGCTAGTAAGTATATTGATAGTTTATAAGAAAAATCATTGCATCATACTATCAATCATCTTTAAAATCTATCCCCCCATTTATTTGCAAATCACTGTTTCATTGTGGTGGAATTTTTAATAAATCGAATAGTTTATTATCTAGCATATATTTTTAGAAATATAAATAATTACGATTACGTTACAATCAAAGAAGAGAAGCAATTTTCAATAACACTTGTTATCGATATCCAAAAAAAATACAATTATTTTCCCTTTCTGAGCCGATACTAGGGATGCCAATCTAGAAATCCCGATCCCGGAATTCGTGTAAAATATTACCGAGATTTTACGGGATTAAAAATAAAATCAAAATAAAGAGTGTGGCCAAACGGTAGCAAAGTATGTCGAAAAGTAAATTGTATTTATACAGACTGTAAATAGTATAATTGGCTCAAAATTATAAAAATGTACAACAATATGTACTATAATTAGCAATATATATAAAAAAAAACTTTTTTCCATCTTAAAGATGAACAGTAGAAGACAAAAGTGTTCACGAATAGATGAAATTTTAGTTTACACATTATTTCTTGCACATAACAATTGTTCTGATTATATTTTCTTTTTGTTAATTCTTAAGCACTCTATTTACTATTATCTGGTAACTCACTCTGAAACTAACGGAACTTGTATACGTTTTATGAATCACATCTGAACGAAGTCACATGTGAACAGTATTGTCCCCCAATAGATTTTGTGAAAAATTAAATTAAATTTTCATATTATTATATGGGGGATTTCATGTGAAGTGATCAAATTGTTAAAACCGATGTCTCCCGATCGAGATGAATTTTGCAGAAAGGTTATTCCAATTGGATAGTAATTCATAGTTAGAGGGGGTCAACATTTTACATTTGGCAACATGTGTTTTTTCTCATCCATGCAACTTATTACCTATTGCTCTTAGCAAAATTTGTTCTTTTTGATTTTTTTTTCTAATGATTGATGAAAAATAACTATCTACACTATTTGTGACAAATTTTGCTATATATAAAATTGTATAACATCGAATAAACTCATTTGATATTAATAAACTTAATTATAAAAAAAACAGATTCGCTGTACTATTTATTACTTTTACGTCTAAATTTATTATTTTTTGTCAGAATTTCATCACAAATACCTCTTTTGAAAGTTTTGAAATTATATATTTTTATTTTTCACCAATTCTTGGAAAAAATTAGGTGGTGGTAATGACATTTTTCTTTTAAATTTAAGGAAATAAATCTTATTAGGATTTTTTTCGAAGTTGGTTCATTCAGAAAAAATGTAGACCTAACACTCCTGGATAAATTTGCGGAACATTCTCAAGCCTAATTTTCTGGCGTAAATAAAAATAATGGCGTCATTTTTTTTGGAAATTTTTCACTCATTGTGGTGGTTCAACGCACCTAAAGACGCGGATTTTAAGCACATTTTTCTTTGAGCACATAAAACGGTTTAATATATTGCAAATCTGATTTCACCAGTCGATTCTGCATTAAAAATTACTACAATTTTTATTAAAAAATAAAAACAAAAATTTTAGATTTTTAAAACGTGCGCGATGAAATGGCATTTTAAGCTTATGGAAACGGTACCAATATTTCCTTTCTATCACAACTCGTTAAAAAGTTATGTGGCTTTAAAAACGTTTTGTTAAGGCAAACTAATACAAAAATTTCTAAACTTTTTTTTACCAATTATTATTTTCTTGTTAAATAAATAACTTTGAAGCCTCATAACTTTTTAATGGTTAGTAATAGAAAGAATACCTTTTCTCGAGCATGTTTAAAAAAACAAAATTTTTTTTTTATTTTTTTTTGAGATTTGCTCTCCCTGTTGTGGTTTTTGGAACAATTTTTAAGGATTCAAAAAACATCAATTGTATTATTTTTTAATGCAGAATCGACTGGTGAAATCAAATTTGCCATATATTCAACAGTTTTAGCTCTACAGAAAAATGTGCTGAAAATACGCGTCTTTAGGTGCGTTGAACCACCACCAGGAGTGAAAATTTTCCAAAAAAAACGCCATTATTTTTTATTACTTAAAAACCTTCAGAAAAATGATGATACCAGCAAATCAAATTTTTGAAATTAACTATAATCTATGTATATATATGTACATATAAAAGAAAGTGATGGTAATTACTACGCATATAACTCAAGAATGCCTGGACCGATTTCGATTATTCGCAACTATTCGGACTGGTTTTCGGCCCGACAAGAAGAATACACAAGAAAATTCCAGAAATATCCACGAAAAAACAAATTATGAAGAAAATTTATTTTCCCATACATTTTGTATGGAGGGATTTTTCGACGCCATCTTCATGATAGATGACATTTATGTTTACGTTACTTTGTGGTCATTTTTTGCGACAATTGTTTTCCCACCAAATTTGTGTGACAATTGTTTTTGTAATCGCGGCGATTTGGCCTATATTCTCATTTCCCATTCACGAACGCTATCCGACTGTTACACATTTGGCAGTGCATCTGGAGAACGGCCAACGTGCTCAAAACCCACCAGCGACAGCATTGACCAGTTCCTTCTCGATTTGTCAAAGTGATCCGTTTGCATGTACATTACTTTACTCAGAGATGCCGCGTTATTACACTTCGAATTAGAGTTGAGCGATATTTCCATACCCGTGATTTAATCACTGTGATTGAAAATCACTGGTAACAACAGTTACTGAATATAGCAAGTAACAGGTACATTTATGTTGTTCTTTTATATTTTTCAACATACTGTTAAATGTCGTTCCTTTATATTTTTCAACATTCACTGGTAACGTTTTTGTAAAATCACAGGAACAACTGTAGTAACATGTACTTTTAATATTGTACTTTCACATTTTTCAACATACTGTTAAATGTCGTTCCTTTATATTTTCCAACATTCACTGGTAACGTAAATATTTCTCAGAGAATCGTTTTATTTCATCTTTTATTTTCGGTACTTTGAGATGATTGTCTATTATGTCATTTCTGATATACCATTGTGAATCTAGTATCATGCGTAATGTTTTTGATTGAAATCTTTGCAGTATTTCGATGTTAGAGTTTCTTGCAGTTCCCCATAGGTGAATATCATATAGCCATATAGGCTTTAAAATTGATTTGTATGTTAGTAATTTATTTTCTATACTAAGTTGTGATTTAGGACGCAGAAGCCAATAAATTTTTTTAAATTTATAATTGAGCTGAAGTCTTTTGTTTTTAATATGACTATTCCAAGTGAGTCTTCTGTCCAGATGTAATCCCAGATATTTAACACAATTTGTGTGGGGAATATTTTCGTTACCAATTTTTACCGGTGAACTGTCTCCTTTTCTTAGCGTAAACGTAATGTGTTGGGATTTACTACAATTTATTTTAATGTTAAATTTAATAGACCAATCATAAAAGGTGTTAATGTACTTTTGTACTACATATGATGCATGAGTAAGTAGTTGAATCACTTGCAGCTAAGATAGCTGTGGCATCAGCATATGTTGCTACTAAAACTTCATTGTTTGTAGAAAGGTCTGATGTGTATAATTTATACAATTTAAAATAAAAAATTGTTAAAACTTTTGTTGAATTTATTTTTATTTGACATTTTTATCAAATATACATTTTCTGTATAAACTTGAAACACGTCGCGCAAATTTTGCACAAATGGGAAACTAATGGTGTTTTCTTATCTGGCATAAATGCAGCATTTATTCTGTCTTTTACCATTCTTTGTGTTCTTTTCTGAAAAAAATGTAGTTTGGTCGTGTTCTTTTCTAATAATGTTACCCTAAAACCCTGAATATCTGCTACATGTTTCACCCTCAATTTTATCAAAGGGTTAGAAATGCAGCACTTTTTTGTAAGCAAAAAGTATAGTTTTTTAATAGTTGGCGGCACGGCTTAACCGACTCTTATGCGTTCGGGGCAGGTCTCTGCTGGTTGGTTACGATAACACAATAAACTTAGCATACAAAGTAGTATTATTTTAGGGAATTTTTTTGCTTGAAAAACTTTTCAAACAATTGTGAAATATTAGGACATTATGGCAATATGACATGGTAGGATACCTTGTGAATTGAGCAATAATGTGTTCTTCTTAACATAATTGTTATTTTGCTTAACATAGACAAAACGTGATCACGGTCAATGTTTTAAAGGACAGTGATTTATAAATTACGTTCACTGAGAACGACGTTCTTCAAAAATCACGGGATCGCTCATCTCTACTTCGAATGCTTCATCGAAGAAATTACAACATCGAAAGCAAGACGCTGAAGATCCTGGTCATCCGGATGTGCGTTCTTCTGAAGCTCTTGGCCGTATTTGTACAGTTCATCCGAAGAATGATGAATGCTTTTACTTGCGACTATTGCAGGCGTATGTTAGTGGGTCGACATCATGCTGGAAGGTTGTCGAACCGCTCATTCGGCGTTTAAATTACCATTAAACCTGCAAGCGGTTGAATAACCAAGATGTAACATAGCGAAACATTTAGCAATGGCCAATGTTTTGGTAGCAAGAAAAATCTTTATCTGGGACGAATGCACAATGTCGCTTAATGACGTAATGACGCAAGACGTTTTGGCGGTGCATTGATTTACTCTCAGGCGATTTCCGGCAAACACTACCAGTATTACCTAGATCGACCGCTGCCGATGAGAATAATTGACATTGTGGCGTTATGTGAAGAAACTTCAGCTGACAACAAACATGCGAGTTGCATTGCAAAACGATCCATCTGCCGAACTGTTCTCCAATCAACTGCTTACTATTGGTAATGGCCGTGTTGCTTTCGACGCATCGAATGGATTGATTTCGTTCCCGACCGCAACCCATCCAGCAAATAGAATCAATTGGACCATTGACCACAAATTTTCTGCAATTTGAAGGCAAAACAACGTTTGCCGGGTTAGCAAGTATATAAATAAAAGAAAATGATGTTAGTTACTACGCTTATAACTCAAGAACGTCTGGTCTCCGGCCAAACAAGAAGAATACCCAAGAAAATTCCCGAAAAAAAAATTATGAAAACAATTATTTTGCACATACATTTTGTATGCAGTGATTTTACGTTTATGTTTTTATGTTTAATGTTTATGATTTTATGTTTAACCCACAATCAGCGTGAATGGTCAACGGTAATTGTTCCAAGCGTTATCCACGAAGTTTGAGTGGTGATCTTGGGTTGTTCCGCATTCGCCACTTCTTTCCTAAACATTGAAGGCGCCTTGTAACGTGGAGTATTGTAATTCAGTGAAGTCCATCTGCAAATATGTCACCAAATGCAGTGACATTGCGGTTTTGGTCTTCAAAACCGCAATGAGGCGATATGGCATATATTCTCATTTCGCATTCACGAACGGTCAACGAGATTATTTCCCTGCAGCAAATGCTGATCAACGTGCTCAAAACCCACCAGCGACATCATTGACCAGTTTCAAAGTGACGCGTTTGCACGTACGTTACTTTACTCAGAGATCGCAATCGTTCGAACGAGTATTGCAGCGTGAACGAGAATACGACACAAATGCATTAAGCCAATTTGTTCGAACGATTGTACCTTTATTGAATCCTCAACAAAAAAAAGTGTACGATACGGTGATGAACACAATTGATGATGGAAATGTTGGCATGTTTTTCCTTGATGTGTCTGGTGGCACTGACAGACATTCCTCATATCATTGATTCCAGTGTTTAAAAAACTAGACTACAAGTAGCAACGAAAAAACACAAGTAGTCTAGTAAAAAAATTAATAAAAACTCGGAGTCAATAATTACTACTACTACCTTCACATTTTGGTAGCAGTAGTTGTACACCATTTCCAATTGTATTTCAGAAGTTTCTAATTGTATTTCAGAAAATTCCAATTCAATTTCAGAAATTTCCATTTATATTTCAGAAATTTCCATTTATATTTCAGAAATTTCCAATTATATTTCAGAAATTTCTAATTATATTTCAGAATTTTCTAATTATATTTCAGAATATTCCAATTATATTTCAGAACTTTCTAATTGTATTTCAGAATTTTCTAATTGTATTTCAGAATTTTCCAATTGTATTTCAGAAATTTCCATTTGTATTTCAGAATTTTTAATTTATATTTAAAATTTTTCTAATTGTATTTCAGAATTTTCCAATTGTATTTCAGAATTTTCTATTTGTATTTCAGAAATATCCATTGGTATTGCTATTAGAATTTTCTGAAATACAAATGGATATTTCTGAAATACAATTGGAAAATTCTGAAATACAATTGGAAACTTTTTAAGTATAAAATAAAAATTCTGAAACACAAATGGAAATTTCTGAAATACAATTGGAAAATTCTGAAATATAATTGGAAATTTCTGAAATACAATTAGAAATTTCTGAAATATAAATGGATAATTCTGAAATATAATTAGAAAATTCTGAAATATAATTAGAAATTTCTGAAATATAATTGGAAATTTCTGAAATATAAATGGAAATTTCTGAAATATAAATGGAAATTTCTGAAATTGAATTGGAATTTTCTGAAATATAATTAGAAATTTCTGAAATTCAATTGGAAATTTCTGAAATACAATTAGAAACTTCTGAAATACAATTGGAAATGGTGTAGTAGTACTAATAAAATAAAAATTTAAAAGTAGCAGAGTAATTTATTTTCTATTGCTACCTTAAAAAAGAAAAAGTTTTGATGTAGCAGTCATTAGTTTTTTATTAATTCTGCTACTTTTAAAATTTAGTAGTAATAGAAGTAGCAGTTGAGGTAGTAGAAGAAGTAGCAATTAAGTAGCAGTTGAAGTAGCACCTAAGTAGCAGTTGAGGTAGCAATAAAATAAGTCAAAAATAAAAATCTTCAGCCAAAAAATTATATTATGTGTTGTTGTTGTGAATGTATATTTGTGGGTGTTGGTCGTGTTGTAAACAAAAGTTCGGCTTTTTTTGTTATACACACAGTCAGTGTAGCCAGATGTGGGGATTTGTCCCCAAACTGGGGATTTCAAGATTTTTTTGGGGACAGAATTTCGTGGGGAGGGATTTGGGGATTTTAACAAAATTTGGGGATTTACATGCATTTTTGGGGATTTTACATTTTTAGACATTCTTTATTTAAATTTTATAGTGCTTGTATCGGTAATTAAAAATGTTAATTACATTTCTTCAGAATTTGACGAAAATGACAAAAATTTTAGATATGCATTTCGAGACTTTTTTTGCTCCCAGGCCACAATTTACTTTGATAATCTAAAAATTAAAAAAAGGTTTCAAAAAATGTTCACAGATGTTAAATTGTTTTAAATTCTTGCTAAAAATACAAAGCTGAATCATTCTCTAAGAGCTATTTTTTGAATTCGTATTTAAATATTAATTATCTTTATGTTCTATTTCAATGAGTTTTTCAGTGCTCTTTTAAATGGTACTTAAATGGCCAACGTTAGTTATTTAAAATTTATTTAAGTTTCATAAACTCCAAAGCAAAAACTCCACTTCCGATGCGGTGTCTTCTTTGTCCATTTTCTTACCAATAATTTTATTTTTTAATAAACTTTAATTTTTTTATTGGGTAAAACGTACAAATTTTTGTTTTGGTTGAACACCTGTTTTATGCAAAATTATCGATAATTGTTTGACATTTAGTATTGCTACCATAATTCTATCATCATTTAAATAAGAAAAATTATATAGCACTGAAAAACTCGGCTGTGCCGAATCTTATATACCCTTCACCAAATTATACTTCAAAATAAAAATTTTAAATATTTTTAAGTAAACAAAATTAATTTTTATTTTTAAAAGTAGTTTTTTTAATTTTTTTTAAGGGTTTTTTTCTTTATTCATTACAAAAAATTCAAATTATAAATTATGCCTCAGCGCCTTAAAGGCTTTTTAGAGGCAACATTTTTTAAATTTTTTTTTTCAAATTGTTTTTTAAATTTAAATTTTTTTTTAAAATTTTTTTTTAATATTTAGTAAAAAAAAATTTGGTGAAAAAAATTTGGTGAAAAAAAATCGGGTTAAAAAATATTTTTTCCGTTTTTGACCCTACAATGGGTCCAACATACTATGGTCATAGTAATCTAGATATAGGTCAAAAATAGAGGTTGTCCTGGTTTTTTCCTTATATCTGGACCGATTTTCTAGATTTTAAACAGCAACCGAGCCGGAAGAATTCCGGAGATATTGATGTATGAATCGGGTATGTAAGTTATTTGGGGGCTTCGGAAAGTTGATTTCTACAGATAGACAGTCAGACGGACATGGCTATAATCGAATACAGTATCCATCTTATATATCAATTGTATTGCAAATTAAGTTAAAGTTCTAAATTCGAATCTTAATTATGTACTAAAAGGTGAACTGAATTTACATTTTTTAAAAAAACATAATTTTTTGGGATAAAAAATTCAAACCCCTACATTTTAAAAATCGAATATTAAAAACTCTTGATTTCTCAAGGAGTCCTAAAAAATAATATCTTCTAAACAAGTTGTTCCAAAATCGATGAATCAACTTTTTGTAAAACGGACAATAGTAAAATTTTGTATTAACAATATAATATAAGTTTTTTTTTTAATTTTGTTTTTTTAAAAATACATATAAACTTACGGGTACAAACTTGGGGATTTAAATTTTGAAATGGGGATTTTTTGGGGACATCGACTTCCAAATTGGGGACATGAGGTAAACTTTGTCTGGCAACACTGCACACAGTAAACACGATCTTTCTGAGACGAATAAAATCGAATAATTCTTTCAAACTCTCTCAAAACAAAAACAACACACACTGTTTAATTCTGTCAATTTTGGTGTTATGACTGAAGATTTTATTTTTTGACTACTTTTATAGCTACCTTAACTGCTGCATCAACTGCTACTTTACTGCTACCAAAGTAAATTAATAAAGTAGACTCAGTAGAACAGCTGACTATTTTTTTTACTTTGGTCTGAACTGTCAATTCACTTGTGGTTGTTGTGGCGGAAAATACAACAAGCCCAAAAGCAAAAACAACAACAGGCAACTTTGACAGCTCAGACCTTAAACCAAAAACAAAATTGCTTGTGGTTTTTGTAAATGTTGTATTTGTTGTAGTACTGTCGCTACTTTATTAATTTATTTTGACTGCTACCTTAAAAATTAAAACTCGATATAGAGCAGTATTAATGATTTGTATTTTTATGCTACTACTCCATTTACAATTCATGTTTTATTACTACTGCTCTGTTACGAGTTTTATATTTTGAAGGTAGCAGTAGTTTTAAAAAAACAAGAAAACGAAAAAAGACAAATGCTACTGCTACCGCTATATAACTTTTTTGAAGCAGTAGTTGTAGCAACAGTTAAAAATTTGTTAGTTATCGCAGCTTTTTAAACACTGATTGATTCTGGCTTCAGTTCGTGCAAGATCAGAAATTGCTGTAGCAGTTGCTTTTTCTGGAATAGCGGCGACGCTGCTGGATGGTTGCCGAACCGCTCATTCGGCATTGAAATTGCCATTATACCTTCAAGCGGTTGAAGATCCAACATGTAACATAGCGAAACATTCAGCAATGGCCATATTTTTGGTAGCAAGCAAAATGTCGGAAAAAGAAAGAGCAATTTTAGCGGCAAAGGACAATGATGTGGATCACTTAAACTACACAATTCAAAGTCAAATGATTGGTTCACTACATTCCTTCAAATCCATCGTCTGAAGCTACCAACTATCCAATTGAGTTTTTGAATTCATTGGATGTGTCTGGCTTGCCACCGCATAATTTACAATTGAAGGTTGGTTCAGTTTTCATCATGCTTCGCAATCTAAATCGATCAAAGGTTTATAAAACTAATTTTGTATGGAAATTTTATTTGATAAACCTTTGATAAATTTATAAACTGTTTATGCATATGGGAGTAAGTATCTAAATCAATAATTTTCTAAGCAGAACGAAGTCTGATATTAACATATAAATAAAATTTGAAATTTTGTATGTACATTTGGTAGATATGAGAATAGGTCGTAAAGTATATTTCATATCGCTAGGTCGCTATCCAGAAAATTTGTTTAAATTGTTTGCCAAAAACTTTTATCACATTTTTTATTTGGCATCAAAAATATCTATAACCCCACCTACCCTCACCATCCATTTTTATACCGCGATTTTATTATTTTTAGATGAGCAATATCCAAAACTTTCAACTGGAACAAAACGGCTCTACTGATTTTTATGAAATATTTTATAAGGCTAGGTCATTAGGATGCCCTTATCCAGAAAAATGTTTCCTATTTTGTTCTCTAAATTGTTTTGTTAGTATGTATTTGGTATTAAGAAAATAACTAACACTAATGTACAAATTTTCTCCCTACCCATCCAATTTCAGTAATCATAATTTCAGTATTTTTGTATGAACAATTTGTATGGAAAAACAACGTTTGCCGGGTCAGCTAGTATATGTATATAATACAAATAAATAATACATATCGGAAGACATCAATTTAAAAAGTTGGTTCACTTGACATGAAATCCCCCATATATACATATATTTTGCGTTTCATTACATTACGTTTTCGTTATCATTACACTACTGTCTACCACGTAGTGGTTATACGTGGTGTAATGTACATACACATGCCCTTAGAATGGATTTACTTTGCGTGGGTTTAATTTTGTTCATCAGTATCTAAAACTAACTGATTAGTTACAATATAAAACTAGGGACAATCGGATAACCAGAACCCGTGAATCGAAAATCGATATGCATATAGGCAGAGAAAAAACATGGTTGTGGTAAACATAATCTAAGAGCAACATATTATGCTAAGATTTATTATTGTTGTCCAAAACATATTATTATCATTATTATTATCATAAAATATTATAATATGTTCGTAAATAATCATATTATGATATAAAATAAAATATAATATGACCCAAAGTAATCATATTTATGACCCAATTAAATCATATTATGATCCAATGAAATCATATTAAGATCCAAAGTAATCATATTATTATTAACATTTGTTTTTGAAAATACAATATTTATTTTAATAGATTTTAGTTTTAAGTACTAAATTCCCAATTAAAATATTATTAATAAATTCACTGAAATTTATTTTTATTCGCTCTAGGGAATTTAAAGATAATATACAAATAAAACTATAGAGCGAATGAGAATTGCAGACACTCAAAATTTACTTGTAAAAATATTTTAGCTTAGAAAAAGACCAACACTCACAAATGGTGGGGAAAAAGACTATTAAAAGTAAACATATTTTGTTTGCGTCTTAAACAAATTATGACTACGCGTGTAGAAACTTAACATTTAATGGTTGTACATAATAATAATATGTTTACCTATTTATAATTATTTAGTTGTCCGAATCATTCGGTGAACCATATTCATATTTATAACATTTAATGGTTGTACATGAATATATAAACGTTTACAGTAACTAAAATATTGTTTAAATTAAAATAAAACAACAATTATATATTTACTACAACAATATATTGTTACAACGAACATACTATAGTTGTCGTAAACATGTCGAACCATATTTTTTCTCTGCGTGTACATATACATACTAAAGAACATCAAAAAATATTAGACCCATACAAAGTAAATCTAGTTTCTTAACCCAGGTCTGATTGATGTTCATGTTTCATACTATTTGTTACTGTTATCAGTTTTATAAAGTTATGTTACAATTTTCTTACTTACGTAAATCCAATATGGCGATTAAAAGGAATCTGTAGATCATCGGCTTTATGTGCGAGTGAGTAATTGAAATTTATTTAGATAATCTAGAGTAAGACTAGAGTAATAATGGTGCATTTTGTCATCGTTATTATTAATTTTCTATTGTAATTTATGTTTAATGTTCTTTATACAAAAGCAATAATTATAAACGTTTTCATTATTTTAATTTCACATGTCCTTTGGGTGCAGTGTTTCAAACGTACTCCGCAGCCCCTTCTCTAACACCTGACGATGATATTTTTAAACATCTTTCGCTGGTGTACGCTAAAAATCACGCCAAAATGTCAAGAGGAGTAGCTTGTAAATCAGCAACGCCTGCCTTTGAAAATGGCATTACGAATGGAGCTGCATGGTATCCTTTAACTGGCGGTATGCAAGATTATCAATATGTTTGGTATGGATGTATGGAGGTAACACTGGAAATATCATGCTGTAAATATCCACCGTCATACGAATTAAAAAAATACTGGGAAGACAATCAATTGGTAAGTAAAATCAATCAAACAAATCATTTTAAATTAAGTTTTAACGAACTTTTCCTTTAGTCCTTAATAAAATTTTTGGCTGAGGCACATAGAGGAGTACAAGGTTTTGTACTTGATTCAAACAATGCACCAGTAGAGAGAGCATCATTAAAAATAAAAGGTAGAGACGTAGGATTTCAAACAACCAAACATGGAGAATTCTGGAGAATTTTGCTGCCTGGCTACTACAAATTGGAGGTATGTACTAAATGTCATAATTTAAAAACATACATTCTAGATCACAAAATCACAGTTTTTTGTGTGTCAGTCTAATAGTTAATACACACCATTAAGCAAAATAATGATAAACTAATTACGCAATAGGTTTTTGCTGAAGGATTTAGTCCGCGTGAAGTCGAATTTGTGGTGGTAGAACAACATCCAACGCTGTTAAATGTCACTTTACAGCCATCCACGGTAAGAATATTTAGTGTATACTAATTACTACTAAACATTTCAATAAATAACAAATATTTGCTCTATTAAAAAGAAGCATGCTCCACTAAATCTCATATATATGTATATGTAATTAGAATTTCTGTAACTAAAGTACTCTCTTTTTTTTAAGTCTTGCATTATTATTATTTCTGATTATGTTTTATAAACATTTTTCCACAGACTTCTACATCTTCTGTTGGAACTACAATAAGGACTAATCGCAAAAATATTCACACAATTATATTCCAAAATGATTAGATTATTTCTCTCTAAAACAACGATTTTAAAATGGAGTAGATATACAGTGTGGGAAAAATAATATGGGACACGAAGAGTTGCGTATTTTCATATTGTTTTCTTAATTAAATTTTCAATAAATAACATTGAAGTTTATCTTATTATTAATACTAGCATAACCCGGTGCACTTCGCTACCCCTACCCTAGTAAAATTAGAAAAATATGAATGGAAATACGAAAATAACACATACAAAATTTGAGAATCTCTCAATTACAGTTCACTTGAAATAATATAACTAATTGAAAATAACTAACTAATTTTGTATGGGAGATACCACTCCACTGCTCTGATCCCACCCATTTTTAAACCTTTTATGTAAATATCAAGCTTTACTTTAACTTTTCTTTATAAGGGAGGGGTCAATCCTAATAAGCCGATCATGCTTAGCTAAACTTCGAACAGGGATCAGGAATAAATTCGTTTTTAGCTAACCTCCTTAGAATGGTAATAAATTGATTGATACAGAGTTAAAATTCTTTTAGAATTATAGTTCTCCAGATATTAAAAATTATTTACTTTGCGCCATAACCACTAATGCAATCCCGACTATTTTCAGCCAATCTGTGTAAAATGGTAAGAGATCTATGCGGACAATGTTTGAAGAACCTTGCAATTATTACTTTGTATGGGAGGTGACTCACATCCTTTTCCGACCTCTCCCATTTTGGGTGCTATGCCCTCTAATCTAATTCCGTCTATATTCTGCTAAACTCCGCACAGTAATAAGAAATTAATTCGCTAAAAGTTTAAACACTTTTACAATTATAGTTCTACAGATATTCGAAATTAATTACATACTTTGTACAGGGTGTGCCACGCCCACTATTCCAATCCCGAAAAATTTCAGCGAAACTATGAAAATTTATAAAAGAGCCATTTAGACTAAGTTTGAAGAATCTTGCAATTATATTTCACAAAATATTTAGAAATAACTATTTACTTTGTATGGGAGGCGACTCACCATTTATTCCGACCCGTCCCATTTTTCATTAAACTTCATGCAGTGATAAACCGTTGAAAATCGTCACAATTATAAAATAAATATTTACTTATCTACAATTACATATTTACCCCCATATGCATAAACAGTTTTTTAAATTTGTCAAAGGTTTATAAAACAAATTTTGTTTTATAAACCTTTGATAAATTTAAAAATTGTTTATGCATATGGGAGTTAGAAAATAAAAAAACACCTTCAAAATATATTTATTAAAGCGAATTTAAATTACTAAAGTCTTCTTCTTTGTTTTCTATAACAACTCTCACTTAAAACAGAGCGAAATCAATACTGTTTAATTGTTTCTCTTATTTATTTACAACAACATATTGCACAAACACGCATTGCTTTGTTTACTTTTTTGCTTAAGGTTCACATGTACACGTTTTTGCATATGTGTTGGTAACATCTTTAAACGCTTATAACTCCTAAAAAAACTGAACCGATTTCAATAAAATATATATTCTGCACTTCTGTGAATAAATCCCTTTAAAATGGTATATTTTTTGCCCAAATTGAATGTATAATGTGAGCGTAAAGGGTCTAAAGAAATCGACTTGCCTATTAATATTATGATGATGATATTAATTAATATTAATGTACAGAAATAAATTAGAATTTTACATCTTTCTTCTTTACATACAGTGGTGGCCACCAATTTAAGACAAATACTTGAATTTTTTTCATCAACTGAATTTTAAGTGCGATAGAGCCAAAATAAAAGTACCTCTAAGGGTATGAAATTTATTATTAATGTTTCTAGTTTCTGAAAAATGTTTGGAAAAATCGGTAAAACATATATGGACAAAGATATGTGGAACATATATATACTTATATATTACACTGCGGAACAGAGATTTTGGTGCCCGAGATTTGAACTACCTTTTGTACACGTTGATGAACCCTCATTACTATGTTATACTTGTTTTTTTCCAGTCAGCTCGAGTTTTCGAAATATCGCGGTTTTTATATTTTCATTGAATACCCTATTTTTTTGTGTTTTTCTTCAAAATTTTGGGTAATGCAATTAAGAATGTGCAATTTTTTTAGCATGAGACTGGTCTACATAAACATATGCTTCTTTTTAGTATAATAATTCTAATGGATATTTTGGCATATTTGTCTGATCTTTCGGGAAAGTTGAAATTTGACTTTTTTAGCTTTATCCTTAATAAAATTGTGCATTATGAAAATTTTAAATAAAAATTTATCACTGCACATTCAAGGCATTATAGCGAATATAGTTTTTAATTAAAATGAAAAATTAGTTAAAAATTTAATGAAATATTTAGATAATATCCCGAAATTTTACATCCTAAAAAACAATTTTTTTTATAAATAAATTTTTAGGTAGTCATTAGTCTTATTTTTTAATACACATTTAAATCTAAATGTAAATACTTCATTTGACGTTCTTAAAATATTTCGAATTTTGTATTTACGTGATTTACAGCGTTTTTGGTGAAAATATCTTAAATTTTTTTTTAAAAAAACTAGTTTTACAGAAAAAAATAAATTTTTACAAATGTATAGATTTATTTCTACATTATATATCCAGGAATTGTCTATGTTGCGAATTTGAATACCAAAGTAAACAAAATACAATTGGAGAACAGTATTGTAATTGATTTTCGCTGATCTTTTAACATATATTCGTCACAAATGTAACAAAACATATTAGGATTTTTAACACAGCATCTCATCTTACTAGCCATAATGAAATAATATAACAAGAGAAATTATATTTATAAAAAAAACAGGTGTTAAGCATTCAAGTTACGAACATTTATATAGTTTTTTTTAATATGAAATACATATGATAAATACTGTAAAACTTTGAGATATTTGCCAAATAGTTTAGTATATTTTCAGCGAATTTTTAATATTTTTATATAAATTAGTTTATTGATAAGTTTTTATTGTATATAGTGAAAAAATTTTGAACCCTTTTACCATAGGTCAAACTTATAAGGATGAAACTGAAAAAAGTTAATTTTCAACATCCTTGCGATATCACCAATATATCCTGAAACTTAGATAAACAAAATTGATGTCAAAGAAAAGATAATTTTGTGTAGAATACCAATACAAAGATGCGTTTTTAATTTTAGTCTCCATTTATGAAATAACCCAACAAAAAGGGAAAAAATACAGAATAACCAAAAAAAATAAAACCGCGATATCTTAAAAACAAGAGCTGCTCAAAAAAAAACTAAAGATAGTTTTGACTATGAAATGTCCCATACACATTTTATCAAAAACATTTTCCGCGGCACCAAACCAAAATGTCAATTTTGTTCCTGTGTTATTAACAGCGAACATCCGCTGTTAATAACTTGATATGACCGAAACTAATGGAACTAAAAATACGAAATTTGGTCCAAATATTTTATAATAATAAAATTATAATGATATAAATGTGAGAAAATATGTTTATTTAAAAAAAAATTTTTGATCAAGTTGTAGAAAAATTGTATGTGTTCATGGTGAATATGTATGAATTGACACAGTCGAATAAAACACACTTGTGTGTTAAAACAGTCCTCATGCATACATATTTGTGGAAATATTTGAAAAAATAATTGACAATTACATGGAATTTAGCAAACAATTTTTGTCTTAAATTCCTGGCCACCACTGTATATAATTCTTTTGTACGTGTGTATAACCTAAACTCCTCCTTAACGCTGGGCCGATTTCGATGAAATTTTTTGTGTGTGTTTGAGTGGGTCCGTGGAAGGTTTAGATTCATAATTGACTTATATACATAGGTACAATGAATGTGGCACCTCCCATACGAAGTAAAATTCTATTAATAGCTACCGTGCGAAACCGGGACGGTCAGCAAGTATTTAATAAAAATTCTGTAAACGAAACGAAAACAATTATTGTCGGATAAAAACGCAGGGAAACCTTTATTTTATAAAAACATTTTATTTTCTTACTAGAGGGAATCTAATTTTATTGTAAGATGCTGACTAACATCTCCGATTCATGTGCACAAATTTCCGGTGATGTGGAGTACTAATTGTCTTAAAGTTTATGTTATTTTCTCGGATTTTGGAATTCCATAATATATATACATAACAGCACGACGACTTTCATATTGTTAAACAATAAATTGGACGTGTTGTTGAACTGAATAAATACGACAGATGTAGCTTCAACAATATGGCCGCTATTAACTGTCAAAGTTCAGAAGTCCCTATTGGAAGATCCTCTACAAATGTTACCGAATCAAAAAAGGGATATATAATATGTATTGTTACGAAATGGCATTATCAATTTGAATAAAAGCTCTAGGTGATCATTGCGGAAATAGAATTCCTTTGTTCGTTAAATAACACAGGTCAACAGCAAAAAAAGACTTGACTAACCACTATATATAATTAGTGCATCATAGCTACCTAAGTACAAGATCGGTAGATTTAAAAAAAAAAAATTGTAAGTAAAATTATAAATTTTGTTAGACGTTTCTCCATTTTTTTGTTTTAAAAAACTCATGAAAAATCGAAAAGGGCAGAAATTTTTCTGGTTTATTACTTTATCGCAAAGCCACATACAATATCAACAAAATGAGATATCGATCATAAAAATCGATTGATTCTATTCGAATTTATACACAATTAAGAGAATTCGCTCATTTTTCACGAGTTTTTTAAAACAAAAAAATTGCTATTTGTAAAAAATATATTTTTTGCTTCAGTTTGTTATTATAACTCCGAAACCACTGAGCCGATTGAAACGGAATATATATATGAAAATTTGTACAAGTTTACTTTAATAATATCGGACTAACCATTTTTGAGTAATCATTTATTATGTGGAGAAACGTCGAAAAAAATTCAAAATTTTACTTAAAAATTAAAAAAAAACTCTCAATAGAATTTAAAATGTGGTTCATATTTGTACTACTGGAATTTGTTGCCCTGTGTAATTCATGAAACTAGAAGATGACACTGAGTAGAAAAATAGTTGCAGCGAGTTGCAGAGCAGTTAGGATATCATTGGTTTTTAAAGTGTATGTTAAAAGATAGTGACTAAATATTTAACTTGTTGTGTAAATATAAAGAAATAAAGAATTGTTACAAGAGAACAAAGAAATAAAGAATTGTTACTGGTTCAAATTATACTGGACTATAATGGACCAGAATATAAGGGTTTCGGTTCAATATGATTTGTATATGGTATAATGCGAATAGGAAGGCCAAAATTATTTTATACTTTCCGCTACAATTTGGAAGATAAACAGCTTACCTTGGTTCTGATACCTTAGGATCGTTATTTACATGATGTTTATACAGTACTAGCTAAATCCGGTCCGCGTTGCCGGCCCTTTGAAAACATTTTATATTGCACATCGAATTTAATATACAGTGTCGGACAAAGTCGTTGATACAACATTCAACGTTAATACATGTGGTGGCATTCGGGCTGGTACCAATGAATTCAAAAATTCAGTAGGATAATCGAAGGCTTGTTCTTCGTTCATTTTACTGTGCCAATCTATTTGTATTGTATTGTTTCGCCAGGCAGTTTCAAATGTATTTGCTTATTGAGCTTGCTAGCATCATAATTTGTTGGTGCCAAAATTGCATGTTCCCACAGCCAATCCGAATTGTTGTAGTTGGTTGTAGGACTTGGGAATATTTTGTCGACAACGTCTTGAATATTCATTTGCATTTGGCAGAAGTCCGGGAATGAAATCTCATTTGTGGAGAGATCAATTGGAATTTTTCCATTTCCGATGTCCGACAATTGTTTTGAGAAAGTTTCTGCAGAAGGGTATTGCAGCGCATGTTTGTTGATAGCGTTCGGCTTCTGTAGCTGTGGTACATTTGGCCTTGAACTTTAAAGGTGGGCATGAAACCGACGTCATTTGAAAGCATGAGTTGTTCTTTTGGATAATTTGAAAGAAATGTAACTTAGAAACAGCGCATACGGCTCAATAACTGGTGGCAGAATAACTTTACCGTTCGAACAGCACATTCCCGGGGATTCCTTAGGGAACTTCAAAATGCTGCAATGTAAGTAATATTTGTTCATTGCGCCAATCAGTACATCCTTGTGATTTCTGTAGTCATCATAGTTATTGTAATAAAAGTATGATTTACAGTCTTACCCGCTATGCTTTTCTGAAGATTCCGTAAAATTTTATCAAAATCAGTCCAGCCGCTTTGAATCCATATGGAACATATATACACACATCTGTTTTTATACATAGATGGCATTAGCGGTATAATGTAAAAATTTGATTTTTACACACCTCTCCGCCCACAGACCGAATATCAAAAATCTGACTATATGGTGTTACCACCTGGGCTATTCTGAAGATTCCCTGAAAATTTCATCAAAATCGGTCCAGAAGTTTTTTATATATATAGATGGTATTAGCGGTATAATGTAAAAATTTGATTTTGGCACGCCCATCCGCCCACATACCGAAAATCAAAAATCTGACTTTACAGTGTTACCCGCCCGGCTATTCTGAAGATTCTCTGAAAATGTCATTAAAATCGGTCCAGTCGTTTTTGAGTACATTCGGAACATACATACATACCCACATACAATCATCCATTTTTATATATGTAGATATAGATAGATATATTCTGATTCAAAAAAATATATGTATATATACAGTATCGAACAAAACTAATGGTGTTTTCTTTGTTGACACAAAATGTTGCCTATATATTTTGTACCATTATGTACCCATAACCTCACAATGTGTTGCATTTCTAACCCTTTCATTAAATTGAGGGTGAAACATGTGGCATATATTCAGGGTTTTAGAGTAACATTATTTGAAAAGAACACGTTATACGCTTACCAAACTACATTTTTTTTCAGAAAAGAACACAAAGAAGGGTAAAAGGCAGACTAAAGGCATCATTTATGACAGATAAGAAAACACCATAATTGAGAAATGAGAAACTCTATTCAATTGCCATTATTTTTTTACCACGTTTATTACAACAAAACAAAAAATAACATAATATTTCCAGCAAACGTTTTTGTACGCGACAAAACTAAAGCACATTTTCAAATTATTAATTGAGAATATAAATTTCGACCGTTTCTTCACAATTATCGTGCAGCGCACAATTTGGAGATCTACAATTTCCCATAGATTTTGTATGAGATTGAGATCAGGCGATTGTGATGGATGGCCACTTTAAAACATTAGTCTTATTGTTCATTAACCACTCTTTCACACATTTAGCTGTGTGTTTGGGTTCGTTGTCTTGTTGAAATCTCCATTTAAGTGACATTTCCTCCTTAGCAGGATGTCTTTGTATATAAAACTATCCATTATACCATTTATTTTATGAATTGGTCCGATACCATGGCCGGAAAAACATTCCAAACCTCCTCCGTGTTTCACGGTGGATTAAGGCGTTGTCCTGTTGGTCTACGTACTAACTTTAATCCATAAGCACATTTTAAATTAAACTATGATTCGTCAGAGAAAAGTACGGTTTTCCATTGAATTAAACCATTATTAAATGTACAAATTTTAAAGTTCGCTCGGCGCTACTTTACACCTACTTTGAAACGACATTGATTTGGTGGATTTTTATTCCTGTATTGAAAAAACAAAATTTGTTACATAGCAGAATTTAATGTTTGGTTGTTTTATATAGTTAAAGTGGACACGTAGTTTTGCATATATGTATTTGGTAAGTATTTAAGCATATTTAGATTAGTAGGTAATACTATTTGTTTAAACAAAAAAAATTATATAAATAATTTCAACTTTTGTTTTGCAAGTGTGAGGGATACTAAAATTATTTTTTGAACTATGTACACATACCCCGTATGTGTACAAATGGTACACGAACGATCTCAATTTGACAACGAAAAAATTACACCATTCCGTTGCAGAATTGACACCAACCGTTGTCGATTTGACACCGTTCGTGTACTATTTTATAACAGACAGTTGACAATTTGTCACCGTTCGTGTACGAGTTGAATCCAGACCGTTGTCAATTTGACACCATAAGTTGTCGATTTGATACCGTTCGTGTACGATTTGGTACCTCACCGTTGTCAATTTTTCCTTTCTGAATAAGCCCTCAATTGTTTATGGTAATTAAAATAAATAATAATTTCTTTATTTTTTACATTTATTTTTAAATATTTACAATACTTATCGTCACTGGATTCGGTGATCTTCTCATTTATTGCACTGCCTGGGTCTTCACCTTCATCTGCATCAACATAAATTTGATATCAAACTCAATTTGCTTTCTTTTATATTTTGGTTTTTAAACCATTTATTTACTTCACTTTCGTTATATTTACTTAAATTTTTTAATGTAAATAAAATTAAAACACACTTATAAAAAGCAACTCACGTTAAGATGCGTTGGCGAATTATTTAACATCACACAGTGGTATGAGAATAAAAAAAGAGGGAAATAAATCTGTAACTTCTAAACCCTTACGCCGAATTAAATTTCACATGCGCAAAGAGGAAGTGTAGTCGAGTTTAAGTTTTGAATTTGGACCTCATGACCCCACCAGGAGCGGCACCAGGGGTTCCCAAAATAGGACACCTCGGGTATATTCAATTTTTAAAAAGATCCTATTTCTTCGTTTGTGTTCCGATTTAAAAAAAATTACACATACAGAATCTCCTTGTCTTGCAGCTATCAATTATCTCTTATAGCTTAGGAGATATTCGCATTTGAAAATTTAATTTTCAACATTTTTACCCACCCTACATCAGTTTTTTGGTGACCGCGGTTCCAAATATTCTCCGATTTTATTCATTTTTCTTTTATAGGATTAACAATAGATCTATATATCAAATAAAGTAAGAAGTGTTTAAAAATCAAATAAAGAAAGAAGTGTTTAAAAATCATGACTGAGTCCAAAGTTACATTCATTTGAATTAAAAAAAAATTAAAAAATGCGATTTTTCACAATTTTTTTGGGAAAAAAGAACTTTTATTCTTTTTAAGTTATCTAAAAATTTTCTAAGAGGATGTATAATGAATTTGTACTTTTTGAAAAGCTAACTTTACGCCAAATATTTTAAATGAATATTCGAATATACTCGATATCAAAATATAGTAACCTATTTTAGATGGCCCAATAAGTTCTTAATTATCTTGTAAAGGGTTCTGATAACCCCGCAGCTATTATGGATATTATAGCCAAAAATCCCATTTTTGGGATTTTTCAAGATTTTTTTGGGAATTGCGGGATACTGGATAACAAATTTCAAAATTTTGTTTTTATTTCTCCATTTTAAATAGAAAAATCTACATAACTGTGAAATTTCATTGAAAAATATTCATAAATAAAAAATTTATTTCAATTTGAAAAATTTGTATCTATGCAAAATTCAATAAAAAACATTTTTTGTCATATTTTTCAAAAAAGTATTCCAAGAATTTTTTAATTGTCAAAAGTTTTATACATTTTTGAAAAGTAGACAAAATCCTCTATCCATTGATGTATAACATGTCTACCTTATGTTTTTTACGTGTCAAATAAATTAGGGAAAACTAAACAACTCGCAGGTACAAAAAACATCTTTCTATATTAAGGTAACGATATATTGCGGCCAAAATTTAGAAAATACAAAACCGAAGTTTGTATTTTCATTAGCCGAAGTTACCCTATAATAAAATACTTTTATTAATGGTTTTTAAAGCAAATCACTTTATGTTAATAAATTTGTGCTTTAAATCTACAATAAGTTTTTTAGTCTATATTCTTCCTATAATAATAATAATAATAATAATAATAATAATAATAAAAATAATAATAATAATAATAATAATAATAATAATAATAATAATAATAATAATAATAATAATAATAATAATAATAATAATAATAATAATAATAATAATAATAATAATAATAATAATAATAATAATAATAATAATAATAATAATAATAATAATAATAATAATAATAATAATAATAATAATAATAATAATAATAATAATAATAATAATAATAATAATAATAATAATAATAATAATAATAATAATAATAATAATAATAATAATAATAATAATAATAATAATAATAATAATAATAATAATAATAATAATAATAATAATAATAATAATAATAATAATAATAATAATAATAATAATAATAATAATAATAATAATAATAATAATAATAATAATAATAATAATAATATGAAATAAGCCATTATTTAAATGTTACTGTGTATTTTGTAATAAGCATCAGTCCGTGCTTTAGTTTTGTGGGACACTTTATATAGTCGAATTCTAATGAAATTTTCAATGTAACCAACATGGAATAACATTATTAACTAGTGGTATTGTTTCATTGAGATAGTTCAGTCAAAATTGTTTTTATTTTAACATGAAAATAAATTTATTCGACTATTCGATTAATCGACAATCATTGATCGAATAATTTTTTATTCTAAATTTAAAAATATTATTCATTCTAATAAAAAAATATATTATATTTTGGATTATTCGAAACTGAATATTTCAATATATGTATTTGGGGTATTCACACGGTCTACTATTTGGTCGTATTGTCATAATGTCCTAATATATTATTATAGTTTAATTAAATTTTTGTTGTGTTTTAAACAAAAAAGTTCTAAACTAATAAGACTATTTGAACTATGTTTATTGTTTTGTCATAAAAGAATACTTTTTTTGTTTAAAACACAACAACAACTATTATAATATATTAGGACTTTATGACAATATGACTAATAGGAGACCGTGTGAATACCCCAATTGTATAATTCACAAAATCCAAACTACAAAAAAAATACAAATATGTTTCCCGGAAGAGGAACAAAAGTTCTAATAAAATATTTTTTGAACTTTTCCCATATTCAGCTCATCAGTATGCATCGTTTGATTGTAATTCCTACAAAAGCATTTCCTACGGGACACTCTAATGTATAGTACATACTAAGGTGAGGGTTTTTGTATGATTCGGCACAACCGAATATATCACTCTAACTTTTTTTATCATATATTTTACACAACATCTTGCAACTATATTCAGCAATTGTTTTTTAATTTATCATTTAATGCTTACAAAAATAAATATTTCTAACAAAAATCGTACTTTATTATATGATTATTAACTTGTTCGTATTATTTCCAGCGTACCGGTACTATTCCTGTATCTCAGTTATATCGGCCACTTCCAGGACCATCTCCAAGTCATAACTATCGACCTTCACAAACTTATAGCGACTCTGGAATTTTCTCTTCTATTACCAATGGCCTAAACAATTTATATTCTAATATATTTGGCTGATCGTTTATGTTTTCCAACGAGGGGTTTCTCGATAATCGGATCTTATTTACATTAATATTATTTTTATCATCATATTATTTATTGTTAAACAGAATGGATGCTGAAGTTAAATTATTATAATTATGTATATCTATAAGAGTATTAATAAGACAAAAGTAGATAAATGACAAAATAAAATATTTATTTACATAAAAACATCTGTTTAACATATTTTGTAATTATATTCTAGTCGGTAATTATTTAATATATCGGTTATATTCCAACTTAGATTGCTATTTAAAATCGGCCCACAATTGTCGGAGATAAAAGCTATATCGTTTTTTTTTCACCAAAACATTTCGTTTGGGATATTTTAAAATATTTCGGGGATTTTATGGGGATAAAGTAATAAGCATAGAGAATTATACATAGAGACGAGACACTCTGATTTGTCAAACAAAAATACAACAAATAATATTTCTGATACAACAACAAAATACATTGACTAGCATGTATTTTGTTGTTGCAAGAGATAGGTTTTTGACAACAGACTTAGGTTTTTGACAATTCCGTCTCGTCTCGTCTCTATGTTACCCTATGGTAATAAGGTTAACCTTCTAATGCCCAAGCATACCCAAAGCACTCATCGCAAAAATGCCAATAATTGCAAATATAACTAATTTTGCATTTCAAAAAGTCATATAACAGTTGCTAAAAAACGCACTTAAAAATTATTTATTTAAAAGAAAATAAAAACCCAAAAAGTCCAATTAAATAATTAATATTAGCCGATTTATACAAGGGTAAGTAAGTTTCATAATTATTTTAACTACTAGCTGGATACAAAATATACACATACACATTTTGTAGAAGAATCTTTTTTATGGTTTCATTAAAGACATTTTATTTTAATATTGTTTTAGGTTTAAAGGAATCAAACATGAATGGTAATTTCTCAATATGCATTCAATCAATCAAGATCATTACGAAGAATAACTCAAACCCTAATCACCCGGACATTATTTAACAAATTCAGTTTTCAGATGTGGTTGCCCAACATTATTTGTCTTGGTCTATTGTTCACTTCATCGAGTACGTATGGAATCCAGGAACGTGATGTCAAGTTATAATGTACCTATCATATTTTGTGTTTCTTTATATTTAAAACTAGCTGAACGCCCCCCGACTTCGCTCGGTAGCGGTTCTTCAAGTTTCAACAAAAAATGTCCCTTATTAAGAAAAATGAGAAGTGAAAAGGAGACAATTAGAGCTTTTCTTTTCCCGCACTTTTTCATTTCCCGGAAAATCGGGATTCATTTTGAAATTTCCCGGGATCCCGGGAATTCCCGCCTAGAACAAATTATTCAATTTTAAGATGTAGACTTCGTTGAAAATCTAAAAAATAACTTTGAAATGTAATTGGATACAAATAAAAAAATCCAGTAAAAATTTCATATAAAGAAATAAACTGACACGATTTCTAATTTTGGTTATATACAAACCTGTCACCATTTGTCATTTGTATCGGAATGGCCTCAATTTCCATTAGATTTTGTTCTACCTTAATTAGATTCCAATTATTTCTGTTAATTCGTAAAAAATATAAATTTTTTAATTTTTTTTTTAATTTTTAAATGAATTGTTTTTCTTATTAAATCAAAAATTAAGTAAAGATGTTAATTAAAACTTGAAGAAACCCCAATAATATTAAACAAAATTGGCTTTATTCCAAAACTTTTAGTTTTACTCTTGTGAAAAAGCAAATAGAATTCTATGACAGCCGTGAACATTCACTAGTTTTTGGAATAATGGACTTGTTATTGGTCTATTTGGGTTTAATATTTTTTCTTTTTGAGAAAATTAAGTTAAAAAAATCACATAAAACTAAGGAAAATAATTCCCGGGAATTCTCGCACAATTTCCCGGGAATTCGGGATTGAAAATTTTGCGCAATTCCCGGGATTTCTCGTCCCGGGAATTCCCGTGAAAAACTCTAGAGACAATATATTAAAAACTTAAAATTTCCGAATTTTTTAGTTTTTTTCTTTACAAACCATATCCTAAAAATTTCGAATCGAATGAAAAAAATCAGCCAAATCGCTCCAGCCGGTTTTGTTTTTTTTAACTTTTCGGTTTTTTGTCAAACCGGTATTTGTAAGACGGTTAACCGGTTTTAATGATATATATTTTACTTTGATATTATTTTTAAAAATATTGATTTATTTTATAGAAAATTTAGCATTATAGCAATTATAAAATAATTGCATACATTTCAAAAATGCTAAATTTCCGAAGATTTAGAACACAATTCTTAACACATTTCCTATTTGCTTCCACAAATAATAATAATAAATTTTCATATTAAATAAAAATTTAATATAAACCGGTTAACCGGTTTTTTTTTGAAGACAAAAACCGAAACCGTTTAACCGTTTTTTTTTAAAGACAATAATCAAAACCGGTTTTTTAAAAAACACACTCTTTTCCACATACCGGTTTTCCAATTTTGCCGGTTTTTTGGACACTCTATTTTTATATAGAAGAGGACTAGCTGACAGACGTTGTCCTGTCCAAATTAGAAAAAAATGTTCGATTTGTGAATTTGTTCTTAAAATATGTAAAAATAGTTAAAAAGAGAAAAATAAAGGTATTTTTTAATGATAATTTTTTTTCATATAGGTTATGGGTATGTTTGATTTACATTTGATTTGAAAATATGTGCAATGAATCTGCTTCGTGTTCTATATATATTTTGATTGAAAGATCGATGTCCAGGTAACCAATTAAAATAATGAAATACATTTTTCGATTGCTTTGCTTTGATATCATAACATCCTTCATTGCAATGCTCTATGATACACGACATTTGTATGTTGTTGTCTGGCGCATAAACAAATAATGCTGATGGTGTTCCGACCGGGAACAGGCGACATCTACCTCTTTGTACTTTCCGTTATGTATTGTTGCTTCGATGACGTTATGCATCAGTTTTTTTACCGCAAGTCGGGTGACATTACAAAGACGTGGTTGGTTTATGTTTCATAACATTATGATTACCGATCCGACTTTCAGTTGGAGATTTTGAGGCGGTAATCCGGGTAATTCCAGCGAATTTAAAAACTCGGTTGGATAGTTGACGAATCTTAAAATTCAATTCAATGAATCTTAAAATTCAATTCGTTGTGGGAGCATGTTAAGATAATTATCGAAAACAATGTTCGTATTTGATGAGCATTTGACGAAAGCACAGCATATTCAAAGGTGTATTCCCATTTTCTAACAATCGCAAGTGTTGACACTCTTCTCTATACGTGTCACACAATTCACGATTTATAGTTCGCAATTCTTGGAATAATATTAGGCCATGAACGTTGACTAATAGAAAACGCAAATAGAAACATTCATCGTTTCTTGGATGGATTGTGTAATTTCGACCTAATGACTTCGTGACTTCATCGTCGGAATTCTCACTAACTCAGCCATGTCACAGCCTTTGGTTACATATTTGCTGATGTATTTGATAAGTTTGTGTATTAATTTTTCTTTCTGTAAAATACTTTTGTGTACTATTCCAAATATTTAAACAAAAAATTACTCAAATTGGTCCAGGCGTTCTGCGATTTTAGATATTTCGAAACAAAGTAGGCGTAAAATTGGGCTCGGTCAATTTTTCTTTCAGTAAAAACTGAAATCGGATTACAACGAAAATTAAAAGTGTTCGTTGTCAATTTTTCTTTCAGTAAAAACTTAAATTGGATTACTATTTTGCATTTCCATCTGCAAAATATAAATAAAAAAGGAAAAGAACCATCAACAATGGATTCACAAACAAAAATTTGGAAAATTTTGACAGAACATTTAGGAAACATACTTCTAGTCAATCTACTGACTTATCACATAACGGAAGCAAGCAAAGTTTTATTACTGGTCTAGTAACGGTACCAGATGCTGTTCGAATGTCAGCAACGCGGACGCGCTTATCCTTTCCTCAATTCTTCCCATTTTCCATTCACATGGTGGGAGGAGCTCTTTGATAATGACGAAATCACCTTTCTGCAGATTTGGTTGTGGATGTTTCCATTTATAACGCTTGTGAAGCTCATGGAGGTTTTCAGCTTTCCATCGTTGACTGAAACGATGGTGCAAATCCTCGAGCCGCTCCCATCTGTTAATAGTCGAAATGTTATATGCAGGTAGTTCTGGAGATAATAACAATGGAACTCGTCTTAGAAAGTGCCCTGGAGTTAGGGCTTGAAGATCTTCGGGGACTTCAGACATTGGAGAAATGGGCCTGGAGTTGAGCACACTCTCGATTCGAGCCAGAAGAGTCGAAAACTCTTCAAAATTAAACGTTTGAGCTTCGGTTACCTTTTTGAAGTGTAACTTAAAACTCTTTACTCCGGCCTCCCAAAGACCTCCCATGTGCGGAGCGCTGGGAGGAATGAACTTCCACTCGAATCCCAAAATTGCATATTTCTCGGTTATAGATTTAGATGATCTTTTAAGAAATAAAGAATACTCCTTGCGTAAAGATCGACTTGCACCGGTATGTTAATATGTAAATTGTATATATATGTATATGAACGTGCAGCAACGTTTTTTCCGATTTGAATGAAATTTCACATGCGCAAAGAGGAAGAGTTGTCGAGTTTAAGTTTTGAATTTGGACCTCATGAGCCCACCAGGGGTCCCCAAAGTAGGACACCTCGGGTATGTTCAATTTTAAAAATGATACTATTTCCTCGTTTGTGCTCCGATCTTCTCGTCGAATATTTAAGAACACAACTGCATTGTAAAATGCATATTTAAGAAAATTCAATTCCACATGTAGGCAAAAGTTTGCCTACATAAAAAAAAAATTAAATATTACTGATTTTTATAAATTAAACTGTGTTTTAATAATTATTTGGATAACCCCGACGACCTAGAACATTATGAAGGCGTTTTGTCATTGATGAAAAAAGTTTTTAGGTGCATTTGGAACTTATATTTCTCCATTCCTCAGTTCATACTGTTTGAAGCATTTCCTTTAATGGTGTTACATGGTTTCGTATTTTTCACTCCAGCAAATCCCATAAATGTTCTGGTGACTGCGGAGGAGTTTTCAATTGTTTTTGTTTTATTAAACAACTACCAAAGCCTTGTGTTGTGTGTAGTATGCTTTGGGTCGTTGTCTTGCAGGAATATATAATCATCTTCAATGACCAATTTGCTAACACTTTAGGTAAGATTTTTCATTAGAATGTCTAAGTAGACCTTATGATCCATTGTCGATGGAATAAATTCTAAATTTCCCACGCCTTCACTTGTCATGTACCCCCGAACCATCACTGCACCACCACCATGCTTAACTGTTGGTTTTAAATTTTTGGGACTAAGGACTGTACAAGGCTTTCTCCAAACAAACTGACGGTCTTTTATGCCAAAGATGTACTACTTGCATTCATCCGTGAACAGAACATTTTTCCAGAACTCTGGAGGCATATTTATGTGTTCTTTAGTGAAAGCAATTCGTTTTTGTCTATTAACTATAAAAACTGGCGGCTTTTTCCTTGCTACATGGCTTCTATAGTTTGCCTTTTTCAAAATTCTGAGCACAGTGTCTTTGGACACATGTTTATTAAATTGTGAATTTAAGTTTTCTGCCATTTTCGATACAGTAAATCTGGGGTTTTCCTTCACAGATTGCATTATAACCCTCTTTTTCGCGTTCAGTTAATTTTGGTGGACGACCAGAACGAGGCTTTAAGACAAAAATGCCAGTCTTTTTAAAATTGTTTATCACTCTCTGGATGGAGGAGTGAGTATGTTCAACTACTTGATCGATTTCGCGCAAAGTTTTCCCTTGTTTTCGTAAATATATAACAATTTTACGTTCAGCTACATTAATTAATTTTCTGTTTGGCATTTCTTGAAATTATTCCAATTTGAAATTTTTTTTTTTCAAAAATCACTTTTATGATGAGTTTGAAACAAGAACTGCAGTATTGTAGTATCACACAATAACAAAAACAGTTACAAATTACATTTAATTTTTATGTACGCATACTTTTGCATACACGAAAAGTTATCATACCATTGTTTTTAAGCTGTCAATTATTACCAAACTTTGCAAATGCAAAAAGAAAATACTTATCGTAATTTTCAAATGTTTATCTATATATAAAAACAAATTTCAAATGATTACCGTTGTTACTTCCGACTAAAATAGCATGTTAAAATATATAAAGTAGTTTGTACGCAAACTTATGCGGCCAAGTGTATAAAGAATTTGTACTTTTTGAAAAGCTAACTTTACATTAAATATTGTAAATGGAAAAAAATTTGAAAACTTTTAATACCGAGGTGACCAGGTCCATTCAAAAAACGCCTATTTTTTATGTAAAATTCAACTTTGGGGCAAAAATTCTCAAATCGCATACTCGATATCAAAATATAGTAACCCTCTTTAGATGGCCCAATATGTTCTTAATTATTATGTGAACGGTTCCGATAACCCCGCCCCTGGTATGGATATTATAGCCAAAAAACGAAAAAAATCCCATTTTTGGGATTTTTCAACACTCTTTTGGGAATTGCGGCATTCCTGATTACAAATTTCAAAAAAAAATGTATTTTTCTATTTTAAATAAAAAATCTATATAAGTGTAAAAGTTCATTAAAAAATGTTTATAAATAAAAATTTTATTTCAAATTGAAATATTTGTATCTTCGCAAAAGCTCAATGAAAAGCATTTTCTGTAAAATTTTTCAAAAAAGTATTCCATGATTTTTTTAGTTGTCAAAAGTTATATATATTTTTGAAAAATAGACAAAATCCCCTATCCATTGATATATAACATGTCTACCTTATGTTTTTACGTGGCAAATTAATAAAGGAAAACTTAACAACTCGCCGAGAATATTTGGAACCGCGGTCATCAAAAAACTGGAGTAGGGTGGGTAAAAATGTTGAAAATTTAATTTTCAAATGCGAAATATTTGAAACCGTGGTCATCAAAAAACTGGAGTAGGGTGGGTAAAAATGTTGAAAATTTAATTTTCAAATGCGAATATCTCCTAAGCTATAACATATAATTGATAGCTACGACGAGGTTTTATGTAGTGCTATATATGTAATGTTTTTAATGAGTTTTTGCGAAGATACAAATTTTGCAAATTGCAATTAAATTTTTATTTATGAATATTTTTTAATGAAATATTACAGTTATATAGATTTTTCTATTGAAAATACAAAAAAAACCCAATTTTAAAATTTGTTGTCAGGAATCCCGTTTCCAAAAAAGTGATGAAAAATCCCAAAAATGGGATTTTTATTTTTTTGGCTATAATATCCATACCAGGGCAGGGTTATCGGAACCTTTTACAAAATAATTAAGAACATATTTAACCATCTAAAAGGGCTTACTATATTTTGATATCAACATGAGATTTGAGAATTTTTGCCCTAAATTAGAATTTTTTGGATGGACCTGGATGGATTTCTAATTTTTTTTTCATTTAAAATATTTGATGAAAAGTTAGCTTTTCAAAAAGTATAAATTCCATATACATCGTCTTAGAAATTGTTTGCGATAACATAAAAAGAAAAAACGTACTTTTTTCCCAAAAAATTTTGCGAAAAATCGGCTTTTAAAATTTGTTTAAATTCAAATGCTTATAACTTTGGACTTAGTCATTATTTTTGAACCATTCTTTTTCTATTTGACACATACATGTTAGTCCAATAAAGGAAAATTAGAGAAAATCGGGAAATACTTGGAACCGCTGTTATCAAAAAACTGGAGTAGGGTGTGAAAATTTAATTTTCAAATGCGAATATCTCCAAAGCTGTAAGAGATAATTGATAGCTACGAGTAGGTTTTGTGTAGTGCTCGATGAGAAGATTCTTTATATATAATTAGCTTGAAGTTGGAACACAAAGGAAGAAATAGGATCGTTTTAAAAATGTAACATACCCGAGGTGTCCCACTTTGGGGACTAAATTCAAAACTTAAACTCGAGAACACTTCCTCTTTGCGAATGTGAAATTTCATTCAAACCGGGCTAACCGTTTAGAAGTCACAGCTTTATATTCCTCTTTTTTCTATTCTACTGTGTTACGTTTTCTATTGTAAACAATTTTCCAACAGCTGATTGATTGTCGATTCAGTATAAATTCAGTTTAATTTTGTGTATTTATGTCAAAGCTAATGCGCATTAGGATAGGGATAATTCACAAGTTAATTTGAATTAAGACTGCTAATGGAAATTAACGATGTCGTCTGTCTACGCCTAAATACATATGTATATTTTTTCTAACGATAAAAAGTAATTTTGATTTGAAAATTAAATTTACTGAGTATTAACACTTATCAAATTTAAAATATTATTGAAATTATTGGGTATTTCAAAAAATCGTTTCGAAAAATCATTTATTGTTTACACGATAGTATTACAAATGTTTTATTTCTTTGATGATTGATATTTTTCTGAAAACTTTATTTTTATTTTATATTTTCTTTATATTTTTATTTGCCTTATTTGTATTTAAAAATACTTACCCGGTACATATGAAAATAAAAAACAAATTTTGTTTAGACGATGAAATTGTATTATGATACTTAAATTTTTGACAAATATTTGGGTTGGGCAAAGTTGGTTATATTTTTCAATGAATTTTTTTGTTGTTGAAATAACTAAATAAACACATAACCCGATAACCAGGCAACCGTGGACAACCTTTTTAGTACTCAGTATTGCCGTCTATAAATAACTTTACTTGTGATTGAAATAGTTTCAAACTTCTAGAGTATGTATGAAAGGAACTCCAAATATATTTATACCCTACACCACCATAGTGGGGAGGGTATTATGCGTTTGTGCAGATGTTTGTAACGCCCAAAAATATTAGTCTAACACCCACCTCAAAGTATACCGATCGACTTAGAATCACTTTCTGAGTCGATTAAGCGATGTCCGGCCGTCCGTCTGGTCGGCTGGCTGGTTGTCCATGTAAACCTTGTGCGCAGAGTACAGGTCGCAATTTTGAAGATATTTCGATCAACTTTGGTACATATTATTTTTTCGGCTCAAGGACCAAGCCTATTGAAACTGGCTGAAATCGGTACACTATTTCACCTAGCCCCCATACAAATGTCCTCCCGAAATTGGACTTTATCGGTCATAAATGTTTAATTTATATATGTATCACCACAAATTCCGCTCCAAATAAGTTTTATATACACAAAATTCGGGCTTGACCGACCATACTTTCTTACTTGTTTTGTTATGCCGATGTTTAAACCATAAGAAACAACAAGAGCGGAAACTAGAAAAAAACTCAAACAAAAATTTTACTCAAAATAATCTCACATACGAGTGTTTTTGTTTTCACATCGATTTTTTTACTAATACATTCTCACCGCTTAGGTTTTTGACAACTGAGTTAGGTCTTTGACAAGAGAGTTTGTGTTTCAGAAATTTAGATAACCACTTCCAGCTTCGCATTTCCAAAGTCTGTCTCAAAAGGATTTATGATTTTCAAGGTGGTAATAAATTATACGTACATATGTACATTAGAGTGGCCCTGTTTGTATGGAGAAAAAATAAGGTATCGATGTTCCCGCCTAAAATGAAAATTTGATTCATTCTATGACTACGTTAAAAAAAACTAAATTTTGTCGAAAATTTTTAAATTACAATTTTTTTTAAATTTCTAATAACCAATTGAATGCGTCTCTCAAAGACTTTTCATATGATACCAAATTTACATATACTTCCTTTGGAAGAAATATGTAACAAATTGAAAAAACCTCAAAAAGGACCTTTGATCCAGCTCGCCAAATATTGACCCCAGGACGAAAAAAATTCAAAACGTAGTATTAGAATGAATCAAATTTTCATTTTAGTCGGGAACATCCGCAACTTTAATTTTGGGGCCACCCTAATGTACATACATATGAAAGAATATAAGTTAACACCCGATACGTTTAAAGCTCCAGACATTTGCAACATTTAAAATGCTGACCTAGTGTCTGCAGCTAACATCCGTTCCCACAGTCAAAATTGCAGTGTAGGCAGTAAGCTGATTCCTGGAAGAACATCAGGTGATTGGTGTGCATGGTTAATTATAATATTCATTTAGTTTTTAAGCTCAGATCAGTTTTGGAAATCATACAATATTCGCTCCTAAGAAAAACAACTAAAAATAGTTTTTTCTTTTTTTAAAAATTCTAACCAACAGGTTTGGAATTAATTTATACATATTTTGGAATGTTAAATTATTTAAATTATTTATTATTATTCTAATTCATCATTAAGTTTTAAATACAAGAGTATAAAGCAAATGAGCATTAAATGTGTTACGATTTAAGCATATCCAATTCTACGTAATTTGTTTAATGTACATATCGCACTCGTTCAACAATACTGTTTTAACTCAAAATTTTTGAAATTTCACTTTTTGCAAGAAATCAACTAACAACATCAATATCTATCAACGTATTCCGATTACTCTTACATCTCGAAAACCACATTTGAGACCATTTTCGTGATAATTAGTGACTACCTTTGTATCAACAAAAAGGTATTATTTTTAAATTAAATAGAAATACATCGTATATTTTCATAAAAAAACATTATTTTGAATTGAGCCTTCATTCAAGTTAAAAATAATTGTTTTATTTAAATTTGGTTGTATTTTGAGTTAATACTGTTTTGTTGATAAAATAATACAAACAAATATCGAGAAGTTTCAGAAAAATGGTATTAACTCAAAAAATAGATTTATTTTGCAATAATTGCAAAATTTTTAAAGAAAAACAATGTAAATATATTTTCAAATGGAATTTACTTACTATGATGTATTCGGATTTTCATATTCTCTTAAAATGTAACCACAAACAGTTTTTTCCCTCTACAGAAAATTTTAAAATTTTGAGTTAATACAGTATTGTTGAAAGAGTGCGATATGTACATACATACATACTGATATGTACTTAAAAGATTTGTTTGAAAATTTGGTGGTATGATAGATAAAGTCATTAATGTGAAGTAATAAAATGTTCTACATAGATATGTGTATGTACTTCAAAATCTGTGCAATTTTATGAGTAGTATAAGTGTTAACACTCATATTTATAAAGTTTTTAAATTTTTCAAAGGTTTATAAACCTAATTTTGTATGAAAATTTTGATTTATAAAACTTTATACATTTAAAAAATGTGTATGAATATGGGTGTAAATGTTACAATTTCTGTTAATTTCTCTTCATGTGAACATTTTTATATGCATAGGTACGTACAATTCAAATATTTACGAGAAATCATGTTTTTACTAAATTATTAAATTAAAAATTATTTTAGCAGCAGCAGTTTCAGGTTCTCTAGGCAGAACATTCTGTGCACACTGGTTTATTTTCTTCGACGGCAAATGTTGATGCTGTTATAGGGTTTGCACATTTCTGTTTAAATAAAAAAATATTGTACATATTAGGGATTTAAGTTCATTTACATAAATATTTCAATTAGTATAATATGTACACACCTTGCATTTAAAACAATCTCTGTGCCATTTGGCGTCTAAAGCAACAATTGCATTTTCGGTAATGGGCTTTGCGCAACCTGCACATCTGGCGGCAAACAATTCTTCAAAGTCATTTTTACAGTATGCCTTTCCATCTCGTTCATAGAAAGAAGAGCCTACCAAAGGCTTGTTGCAAGCTCCTCCACAGCTGAAACAATCTTCGTGCCACGTTAGTCCCAGAGCCTTAATTGTTCGCTTTTAATTCAATTAAAAAAATTATTAAAAATTATTATATTTATGTATTTAAGGATAATAATAAAAAAAGAAATATGTATAAGTATAAGGTAAGGGTATATGTAAGTATATGAGTTTGTCATTCCGTTTGTAATTTCCACAATATAATTTTCCGACCCTATAAAGTATATATATTCTGGATCCTTATAGATAGCGGAGCCATGTCCGTCTGTCTGTCTGTCCGTCTGTCCGTTGAAATCAATTTTCTGAAGACCCCAGATATCTTCAATAATTCTGTCAGACATGCTTTCGAGAAGTTTCCTATTTAAAATCAGCAAAATCGGTCCAAAAATGGCTGAGATATGAGGAAAAAACCAGGACAACCTCGATTTTTGACCTATATCTGGATTACTAGTCATTAATATAGACAATATGTATATCTAATGATAGATATTTGAAAGACGTATATAAAACCATAGTAAGTTGGACCTACAATGGGTCAAAATCGCAAAAAATAGGTTTGTACCCGAATTTTTTTTTTCACGAAAAAATTTTTTTTACTAAATATTAAAAAAAAAAATTGTTTTAAAAATTAAAAAACAATTTTGAAAAAAACAACTGGAAAAAAAATTAAATTTTGTTTACCTAAAAATATTTAAAATTTTTATTTTAAAGTATAATTTGGTGAAGGGTATATAAGATTCGGCACAGCCGAATATAGCTCTCTTACTTGTTTAATATATCTTTATTAATATTCATTAAACTGTTTAAATTATGTGTGATTATTATTCCACTTTAAATCTCCTATCGATTGATATAATTTTGTTTATCAAAGGGCTATGTTTCATATTTATATAGTCACTTTGCAATAAAATGGTAAATCTTTAAATTAAATCAAATAAATAAAACTGGGTTGATATTTAACTTTTATTGTTTAATAAGTTGAGGCTGGGGTGTGCTCGCCCACCCCAGATAAAAATTTGGAAAGTCGCAGAAAGATTTTTTTTGGATTTTTTAGAACATGAATCATGGATTTTTTGGAACCCATAAAGTTAAAAAATATTCCAATGGCAATCGTACAACGGAACACATGTAATGTTTGGTTTAAAAAACGGTTTACAAGCTAAAATAAAGGAGTCAAATTCTCAAGCCATTTTGGTTCATTGTTTATCCCACAGGCTAAACTTAGTTATTGTGGATTCATGTTCATACATATCATCAGCGAAACATTCCTAGCATAGAGAGCCTAAGCCAAGCTCTTCAAATTAGACAGTATAAAATAAACAGCCTTTGCACAACTAGATGGAGTTGTAGATACGAAAATTGTAAGTCAGTGATTAAAAATTACGCTGTAATTAAAAGTGATCTTGAAGATTTTTATTTAGAATCAACATTAGGTAAAAGCTAAAATCTGGATTTGCCGGATTATATTCCTTCAGTTGATTATTGGAAGTTAAATACATATATATAATCCAGAAATAGATAACATAATTTTAATATCGAATACCGATTCCAAAACGTTCCATTAACTAAAGGTGTTAACAATTTCCTTAAATTAGAGCTATGCGTAGAATAATACACTGATTTCGTAATGAAATGCTTCACGAACGATTTTCTATGTTAGCAAACTGAATTTTTGTGATATTTTAGTTTTGTTTTAATAAAAAAATACTATTTTTTATAAAAAAAATTATTTATTTTTACTATTTGGGAAGGGCACTTGCATACCCCAGAATAATAGTCTAGCTACGCTTATGATCCACCATCAATATGTGACAATTAAATATTTTTCTGATATAGGGGTTAATATGGGTAGTAGGGTCAATTATAGATCGATCCTCACAAAAGTGGGTAGAAAGATTTAGGTTCATATAAAACTTGTTTATGTCCAATTTCATGATATTAACCCTCTAATGCTTAAGCATGCCTAAGGCACTAATCGCAAAAAGGCCAATAAATGCAAACATAACTGATTTTTCATTTCAAAAACTCATGTAACAGTTGCTAAAAAACGTACTTAAATTATTTTAAAAAGCTCTCAAAGTTTTTGAAATGAACTATCAGTTATATTTGCATTTATTGGTGCCTTGAGACATGCTTAAGCATTAGGGGGTTAATTATTATAAGACAATAATGAATGTTCAAGTCATTTTCTAAAGGGGACCGACCTTGTTTGGGGACAAATGTTGCCCGATTTTTGCAATACTTTTCAAAATATGTTCAGAGTACTTAGAACTAATTTGTGCAAAATTGTATCAGGATTGCCGCCTAATCAACATATTTGAGACTGCGCATGTTCTTGCATTTCGAGGGGAAAAATATATGGAGACTTAGTAAAATCATGGACCGATATTGCCCATTTTCAATACCAAACGTACCTTATCAACATAGAGTATTTGTGAAAATGTTAGCCAGCTAGCTGTGTGTATAAATAAGTATTCTTCTTATTATTACAAATTTTGTTATTGGTTTTTGTGCCGCCCATTTCTAAATAATGGGGAGTAAATGTAAAATTAAAATGTAATTTCTTGATAAAACTACAACAACAACAACGTCGCTAGTGACACTAGTTGATAATAAAGCCATAGGGAACAATTCTCCTAAATAATGGGAACTCATAAAATTCATGCTTTTAAATTTTTTGCTTATGTTTTTTTAATTATCAATTATCTCTAATAACTTAGGAGATATTCGCACTTGAAAATTAAATTTTCAACATATTTTTCAAATGCCCTAAAGTTGCATTTTACATAATAAGTATGCGTCTTTTGGATGGACCTCGTCCTCTCGGTATCAATAATTTTCAAATTTGTTTTCATTTAAAATATTAAATGTAATGTTTGCTTTTTAAAAAGTATAAATTCCTAATACATCTTCTTAGAAATTGTTTAGATACCTTAAAAAGAAAAAAAAGTATTTTTTTTCCCAAAAACTACCGAAAAATTGCCTTTTTCATATGTTTAAATTCAAATGCATATTACTTTGGAGTCAGTCACGATTTTAAAACTATTCTTTTTTCGTTTGACATACATATACATTTGTTGTTAGTAAAATAAAAGAAAAATAGAGAAAATCTGGAAATATTTGGACCCGCCCACCTGATGAACATTTAATTTTCAAATGCGAATATCTCCTAAGTTATAAGAGATAATTGATAGCTGCGTGTATTGTAGTGTTCGATGAGGAGATTCTACATATCGCACTCGTTCAACAATACTGTATTAACTCAAAATTTTAAAATGTTCAGTAGAGGGCAAAAACTGTTTGTGATTACATTTTAAGAGAATACATCATTTAAGCAAACTCCATTTGAAAATATATTTACAATGTTTTTCTTTAAAATTTTTGCAATTATTGCAAAATAAATCTATTTTTTGAGTTAATACCATTTTTCTGAAACATATCGATATTTTTTTATATTATTTTATCAACAAAACAGTATCAACTCAAAATACAACCAAATTTAAATAAAACAATTTGATTATTTTTAACAAAGTATAACAAGTAGTCCAACTCTTTGACAACAGTACCTAACTCTATACATGTGTTAGTAAAAAAAGTACCTAACTCTAAACATGTGTGAGTAACAAAATTACACATGTGTTGGTAACTTTTAAATTTTCTCCAGGCAACAGAGTTCTATAAAAATGTATTAAATTTTAATTTGTATGAATTTTCAATACCAAAAATTGGAACTCTGTCCTATAATTTAAATTCTACAATAACAAAAAAATACATGTCAGAATTTCCAAAAATATTTTTTTCTTGATTTGTGCAAAATATAAACTTTTTAACAATGAAAATGTGCTAAAAGTGTTTAAAAAAATATAAAATTGTATGTGTTAAAGTAATAATGTGTAATAGAACGTTATTTTATCAAAAAATAAAAGTTAAAATTTCAAGACATTTCATTTGTTTACATTTCTCTGAGCTCACACGTTACCCGTATATGTGAGAGAGTAATTTGAAAAAAATGAGAGTTGGACTACTTGGTATATTTTGATTTTTAACATGAATAAAGGCTCAAATCAAAATAATAATTTTTTTTATGAAAATATACGACGTATTTCTATTTAAATTTGTGTATTAACTCAAAATAATACCTTTTTGTTGATACAAGGTAGTCACTAATTATCACGAAAATGGTCTCAAATGTGGTTTTCGAGATGAAAGAGTAATCGGAATACGTTGAAATGTTTACAGTAGATAGATATTGATGTTGTTAGTTGATTTCAAAAAGTGAATTTTTACAAATTTTGAGTTAATACAGTATTGTTGAACGAGTGCGATATGTATTTTTTTGAAACAGCCGAAGAAATAGGATCGTTTTAAAAATTGAATATAGCCAAGGAGTCCTACTGTGGGGACCCCTGGTAGACCAAACTTAAACTCGGCAACACTTCTTCTTTCTGCTTGTAAAATTTCATTCAATTCGGACAAAGGGTTTAGAAGTTTTATTTGCGTCATCATAACTCAAAAAATTTAGGCCCTAATTTTGTAAATCACGTCACAAAGTGATATTTATATGGAAAGCAAAAACAAAACTTCAAAAATTTTAAAAATTTGTTTTTGTTTTATATACAAATTCTTAACAGAACAAACGCACCAAAATTCAAGCGTTGGTTTGCCTTTCATAATTTGAAAATTTTGTATATAAAACAAAAACAAATTTTTAAAATTTTTGAAATTTTGTTTTTGTTTTCCATATAAATATCACTTTGGTGACGTGATTTACAAAATTAGGGCCTTAATTTTTAAGGTGACACATTTTTATACCCTACACCACCATAGTGGGGAGGGTATATTGGATGTAACGCTCGAAAGTATTAGTCTAACACCCATCTTAAAGTATACCGATCGACTAAGAATCACTTTCTGAGTCGATTAAACGATGTCCGTCCGTCTGTCCATGTAAACCTTGTGCGCATAGTACAGGTCGCAATTTTGAAGATATGTCGATAAAATTTGGTACTTATAATTTTTTCTACCCAAGGACCAAACCTATTGAAGCTGACTGAAATCGGTCCATTATTTCACCTAGCCCCCGAAGTGTATATTCGTTATAAAATCACTAATTCTCAACCACTTCTGTCTATTTAACCACTTTTACCACCTATAATATGGAACCGGATATGTTTTTATATTAGTGCTCCAAAACTAATTGTGCACTTTATCTAAACTACTTCTATGAACCGTATATTAGTTAAGTTCTGGTTTCGGCTTCAATTCTACAACTTTTATGGCCCATTAAAAAATTTAATTTTAAATGCCTATTTAGTATCATTTAAAATCGAAAACAATTTTATTATTTTTTTTTAAATTTCGTTGAACAATTTTTAAAATGTAAAATTTTTAATTTTTTTATACAAAGAAGAAGAACATTTTTAGGTGTTTCGGATAGAAACAAACTTTTATAAATATAATACATACCTCTAAAATCGGTTTTTTACAGGCATGACATGTTCCGGAATAGTTATGCATAAAACACTTTGAGCATACAGGTTCACCATCTTGTATATTAAATGTAGCCTCCTCAATAGGTAACTGACAATCTTTGCAGGAAAAATGTTGTGGGTGCCATGTTTTACCCAATGCAGTTATAATGCGATGTGTAATCACTTCCTTACATTTGTAACAAATTGATTCCGACTAAATAGTTAAACAACATTAAAATATAATATAATTTATAAATATTTTCACTTTAATATAATATATTATTATACATATTATGTATGTATGTATGTATGTATGTACATTTGGTCATAATCACATAATCTTACAATATTTATAGTCTTTTTATATGAATTCGAAATTTAAACAGTATTTTTGACTTTTGGTTAATATTGGTTAAAGATGTCGAAATTAAAAACTATAGCAAATCAAGATCCCAGTAACAGTTTATATCGTCCCCTCTATAAAACAATAGTGTATAAGCAATTTTGTGAAATTCTACTTCCACAAAATGGGTCAATTGAAATATTACTTTTGTTCTATATTGTCTACTAACACAAAAATTTTAAACTCAATTATTTCGAAATGGCAAACAAATTATACACTATTGTTTTACTAGCTGACCCGACGTTGTCCTGTCCAAATAAAAAAATCTTTGTCTTCGATTTGTGAATTTGTGAGAAGATGTGATGTTTGAAATGTGAAAAAAATACTTAACCCTCCGATAGTAGCAACTGATTTGGTTGATACAGGCAAATATTTTTTTATTGTAAATTTTTTTAAACATCCTAAATTTTAAGCTATTTTTTGATAAAAATATATTTTTACTGCAATTTTATTTGTATTACTCTTTTAAATACTTTGAATTTAATATTGTTTTTATGTTTTAGAAATAAAAAGTGAAGAGATTATTTTCAAACACGCCGTTTTTTTATTGATATCAATTTCATACATTGCGACTAGTCTCCTTAAAAAATGATTGCGACTAACGGAGGGTTAAAAACAGAAAAAACTTATTTTTGAATAATAAACCTAAGTCTTGCATACTTTCGTGGATGTCGTCCACAAAACGGACGACATCAAACATGCATTAAGTTCACCGGCTGGCGTTGACCGTGAAATCACGGGCAATTTTTGCGAAAATCACATGTCAACAAAATCATCGCACCACCAAACCGCTTTGATTGTTTCGTAAATCTTGCAACATATTGTCTAATGCTTCCAAAGGCATTTTATGCGCCATTATACACTCATCCCAAACGATCAGTTTGCTTTGCTGCAAAACTTTGGCCATCGCACTGTTCTTGGAAATTTTGTATTTTGGATTTTCATTGATTTGTATATTCAATGGCAACTTGAGTGAGGAATGAGCAGTTCGACCGCCTTCCAACAACATAGCTACAGTGCAAGTGTAATATCATTCTGCGAGCATATCGTTGCCAAAATCAACGCGATCAAAAAGTTTTTCCAGTTCCACCGGGAACGTAAAAAAAACATACAGTTCCAGTAGGTTTGGATGGGAAGCATGTTGAGATAATTATAGAAAGCAATGTTCGTATTTGACGAAAGCACAGCATATCGAGGGTGTATTCCCAATTCTCTAACAATCGCAAGCGTTCACACGCTTCGCTATACGAGTCACACAATTCGCCATTAACCTTCGCTTTACCAAAGGTTTTTTATGTACATGGTTTACCAATACCCACCCGGGTGACACTACACTTCTATAAATATATGCGACGAACGAAATTTTAAAAAATTGAAAAAACCGTATAAAAAGTTTAAAATGGTTCTATTAAATTCTATAGAACTCTAGAATTTGTTCAGTGAGTACAAATTTCCAATAATTTCGATGTGGTCACCCGGGTGGGTATTAGTAAAGCGAAGGTTAATAGTTCGCAAATCTTGGAATGATGTTGGGCCACGAACGTTGACTAATAGCAAACGCAAATTGAAACACTTGCGTTTCATAGATGGACTGTGTAAATGCGACCTAATGCGTCGGTGAAAAAAAGGGGGAAACCTAAAACTGGATTTCCTTGTTTCCGCCGCTGAAATGTCTTTGACGATTGATTCCGGGCAAAGTCATCATTACGGCTCATTTCAAAAAGTCTGGTCAATGCTGTAGATGGCGGTCGATCAACTCGTTGTTATACATTCTCCTCAGTAGTATAATTAGTGGAAGGTTTCCAATTGACACTTTTCAAACTGCTGGGTAATAATAGAACACAAACACGCACACGCACACACAAACTCACTAGCTGATACGCACAAACTGGTTTTATACTGATTGTGCGTTATAATTCTTATACAATTTATTTTATTTTTACTTATGTAGTTACAGTTTGTGTGTTGATATAATTCCCAAGTAGTTTATTTTTATTTTTAGATAAGTAGTCAGAGTTGTATGGTAAACGAGAGGGCTGCACTTCCGAAGTACAACCCGAATCTAACCCGATACCTGCTCTTGTAGTTTGCCGAATGTAAGAACTCCCGAATTTTTCATACATTCTTACTAACTTCTTACAATCGTATTTTTGCATCCGTAGCAGAATTAGTTGTAGTTAGCCGATCGTAAGAACTCCCGAATATTTCTTACAATCGTATTTTTGCATTCGTAGCCGAATTCAAGAACTCCCGAATTCTTCTTGACTTCGTTGTAGTTAGCCGATCGTAAGAACTCCCGAATATGTCTTACAATCGTATTTTTGCATCCGTAGCCGAATTCTTCTTGATTTCGTTGTAGTTTAGCCGACTGTAGATTCTAGGCTGCTAAACAACCCGAACTATTCGTAATCATCGCTTCACCACTCACCTTGTGTACCGACTTTGCCGTTTCATCATCGTGTAAGTTTCTACCGTCCCGCCGCTACTACGTTTCATCGTTTCAACGAATTTGATTTGCTGAATAACTTCGTAGATTTAAGTATTTAATAAGTAGATTAAGGTTTCGTTATAAAAACTTTGTTTTGAATATTTTTATATAACACCCAAAAATATTCGTGTTTTATTTCAATGGAAGCAGACCTCTGAATCGAACCTGGACAGACTGAGTCATACCTCAGCTCGAAAAATAAACTGCATTACACGGCTAACTGAACAACAGTTGGATGTCTTTCGTGAATGGCAAATGATCAAAGTGACCTATTTGAAATTAAGTGACTTCATCGTTGGAATTCTCCGCACTAACTCAGCCATGTCACTAGCTTTGATTTTTATTTATATAGATAGATTAAGGGGACGATATTTTATAATTTTTTTCTTCTCTCCTTCGTTCTATGCGTTTATTCTATGGCGTCAATTACCTTACTGAGATTGTCAGATAGATGATCGAAAGTAGTCATCGCTTCTGGTGGGTAAAATAAAGTGCAGTACAAAAAAAGTTTGAAGTGACTTCACCATAGGTTACTAAGAGACACTAAAGTGATTATTGACTTCATGCTATGTTACATGGGATATCAGTATACTTAAGCAGAAATAAAAACAAGTAAGACAGCTATATTCGGCTGTGCCGAATCTCATATACCCTTCACCAATTATACTTCAAAATAATAATATTAAATATTTTTAGGTAAACAAAATTATTTTTTTTTCCAAAGTTGTTTTTTCCCTTTTTTGGAAAAAAAAATTTCGAATTGTTCTTTTTTATTAAAAAATTTCAAATTGTTCTTTTTTATTAAATTTGAAAAATAGGTCAAAAAATAGCAACCGAGCCGGAAAAAATCCGGAGATATTGATGTATGAATCTTGTATGTAAGTTATTTGGGGACTTCTGAGCGTTGATTTCAACAGACATACAGACGGACTTGGCTTAATCGACTCCGCTCTTTATAAGGATCCAGAATATATATACTTTATAGGGTCGGAAAATTTTATTGTGGAAATAACAAACGGAATGATAAACTTATATATACCCTTCTCACGAAGGTGAAGGGTATAATAAATTGTATGAGAATTATATCAACACAATTTGTATAAAACCAGTTTGTACGAATTACTCACAAAACGTTTAAAGTGACTACACGCTAGATTACGTAGAGACACTTAAGTGGCAATTGTCTTCATGATAGATTACTTGGGATGTATAAAGTAACCAATTGTCTTCTATATGCACTATAAAGAGCACATACGTGTCAAATGACCAAAATATATAAATTGGAGTCAGCCAAGTTATAAGAAATTTGTGACAATTACTGTATTTAAGGGATACATTGACTACTTGCTTAACTGCTGGGTAATATTCATATTTTCTGTATATGTATGTATATGAGAAATTTACTAATATATATACATACATATGGGGCATTTCATGTCAAGTGAACCAACTTTTGAAATCGATGTCTTCCGATAGGGATGAAATTTGCACCAAGGTAGTACTATTGGATAGTAACTCAGACACAATTTTTCAACTCTCTGAGTTATAGGGGGTCAAAGTTTGACATTTTGGTTAAACAGGTGTTTTTTCTTATCCATGTAACTTATTACCTAAAAATAAAAATATTCAAAATTTTTTTCACTTTGATCTTAGTATAAGATCTTTAGCTGTACGTTCAGATCAAATACATATTAGGGTTTTAAAATTGTTTGTACTACCGATTTTGGCAACATATATCATTGATCATTAAGAAAGTATTTATAACATCTGTTATTCCTAAGATTTGTATCATTTAAATTTCAATAATAATGTTATTCATATTTCAGAATAAATTATGTTTCTATTTTTACAATAATCAAAACAATCTTTACTTGTTTAAATATTACAGTAATTTTGACTTACCTGCACAACCAACTTTTGCACTATATTTTGTGCAGGTAAGTCAAAAATGCAGTTAACCTTAACACACTTGCCTGCTCATTGATGCTGATATGTGCATTTAAGTTTACTGGCCAAAAAAGCAGCTAACAGCAAATATTTTACATGAAGCTTTGTGATTTTTTCGTCTAAAAATAACACATAATTTTTTATTCAAAATCGTATTTTTTATTTTATTTTGATTTCATTTTGTATTAGACAGCTAAATGATTTTTTTTTTCGTCTAAAAATAACACATCATTTTTTATTCAAAATCGTATTTTTTATTTTATTTTGATTTCATTTTGTATTAGACAGATAAATGATTTTTTTTTCATGAAAACCAGTTGTAGCATCCAAAAGTTTGCACTTAAATTAACGAATGGTGTTTGGTAAAATAAATATACAAAATACAAATTTTGTTCACTTATAACTATGCAAAATGCTATTAAGTGAAAGGCAGGTAAGTCAAAACTACTGTATTCATTTTTGAGTAAAATCCAAAAAAATGCAAAAAAGGTACAATAATTTCATTGTAGTAAATAAGAAATATAATGAAAGGCAAGTTCTAAGAGATAATAATTAAGACACAATTTTTCAACAAGATCGTTGGAGAATTCTCTGAGTTAGAGGCGGTCAAAATTTTGACATTTTGGCCAAACAGGTGTTTTTTCTCATCTATGTAACTTATTACCTATTGTTCTTAGCAAAATGTGTTCCAAATAAAAAATGTTTGACATTTTTTTTTCGAAATCAAAAACTTTTTTGACTTTTTTTCAAAATGGGACCTTTTTTCTTAAAAGAAAGCTTAGATATATTCCTTGAAGAACTATTTGGTCACTTAGTAGGATGCGAGTTGAATAGCTATCAAAATAAAGGTTTTCTAACTTAAAACATAAAATGCTTAACTTTTTTGCCAAAATCATTTTTGAGTTTTTTTCAAAATGGACCCTTTTTTTGCTCCAAAGAAGGTTTTTCAAGAGGTTTTTGGTCGCTTAGTGGGATGCGAGTGGGATATATATCAAAATAAATGTTTTTTAACTCAAGATAGACAAGATAGACATTTTTTGGGCAAGATCATAAACTTTTTGACTTTTTTTTAAATGGGGCCTTTTTAATCCTTTAACAGGATTTTGACCCTTAGTGGGATGAGAGTGGGATATATATCAAAGTAAATGTTTTGTAACTCAAGACATACAATTTTTCTGTTAAAACAAAAATATCCCACTTGCATCCCACTAAGAGACCAAAAAGCTCTTAAAATTCTAGATTTTAAGTTAAAAAACATTTATTTTGATAGATATCCAACTCTTATCCCACTAAGCAACAAAAGACCTATTTGGCAAATTTTTTTTTCGAAATGATGAAATAGCTATCTAAACTATATGGGACACATTTTTCTAAGAACAATAGGAAATAAGTTACATAGATGAGAAAAAAACAGCCGCTTGGCCAAAATAGTAATTTCGACCGATCTGAATTACTATTCAATAGATTTAACATTGGTGAAAATTTCATCCCGATCGGAAGACATCGATTTCTAAAGTTGGTTCACTTGACATGAATCCCCCTTATTTAATTAAACAAAGCATAGAACCTTTTTTGAATTTAATATATGAATAAAATATAAAGTTTTACACCAAATACAATTAAAAGCGAAATCTAGCATCGAGTAGGCTAAACTGACAACACTGGTACAAACATGAAAGCATTTTTATCTTTGTATACGAATCTAATGAACATCACTTTTTAAACAAAAAATCAAAGTGTTAAAAACAGCAAAAAAGCAAATAAATAAATAAAAATCTGCTAAGACTGGCGATGATCTCAGAACTTTATATGAAATGGCATGTACACACTCACGCATACACACACACATACATACATATTGTGCACATGTATTTATGTGTGTATGCAAATTATTTGGTAATAAATAGACAAAATGTTTATGATGAACAATATAATACATTAGAAGAAAGGAATCTCCAATAATTCTATAGAATTTGCAATTAGTACCCAGCAGTTCTAGGAGACAGTCCCGAACTAGTGATTTTATCCATAATTTACGGTGGGAGCTAGTTACGTCAATAGCCACGTGACTAGTCATTTTAACACTAGTTATGTCCTTGATTACAATGAGACTGTCTGATAGCTGATCGAAAGTAGTCAACGCTTCTGGTGGGTAAAATAAAGTACAGTGCAAAAAAAGTTTAAAGTGACTTCACCATAGGTTACTAAGACACAAAAATTACTATTGACTTCATGCCATGTTACATGGGATATCAGTATACTTAAGCAAAAATAAAAATAAACTGTATGAGAATTATATCAACATAATTTGTATAAATCCAGTTTGTACGAATTACTCACAAAACGTTTGAAGTGACTACACTCCAGATTACTTAGTGACACTTAAGTGGAAATTGTCTCCACGCTAGATTACCTGGGATATATAAAGTAACCAATTGTCTTATCTATGCACTACAAAGAGCACATACGTGTCAAATGACCAAAGAAGGTCTCTCTCGCGCAGTGTTGCCACTTCATGTGTAATTACACATATTGTGTGTAATTTTAACTGGGATGTGTAGCCCATGTGTAATTGATCGCATGTGCAATTCATGTGTAATTTTAAATTCCAATTATATCCAAAATATATTGTCAATATATATCTTTTATCTATATTTTGGATTTTTATTGAATGAATCATGGATTATTCAGATTTCAAATCCGACTGAAAATAATATGGTTTATTTTAGTTGATAAATAACAAATCCAGTATCTCTTAATGTATTCATATATGTATGTATATTATATTGTACTCGTTTGTTACTCAGTATAATGGAATTATGCATATGTATGAAGATATGAATTAAGTTTGAACTAAATTAACATTAAGGTTTGTAGAAAAATACGATAAGTAATTTGGAGATTGCTATGTTTGGTTTACCGAGCGGACATTTCGCCGTTTGTGATAGTTTGGTTTGTGATATTGGTAATGAAACCAAATTTTAGTTTATATTACAAACTTTTAATTCCAACATGAAAAAAATATAAAACAACAAATAGTATTCAATAATTATAAATTTTTATGAATTATTACAAATTGTTATTGGAAAAACGTTAATTTTCAAGATATCCCAAGGTTGACTATCGATTCAGAACTGTAAAAAGTTAACGATAACGCTAATTTTGATTATTTCGATAAAGGTGATTTAGCGGTAAAGGTTTGTTTGGCTTAATTTTAAAGGTAATTGCAGTTATTTCGGGTTAACGTTAGCCAATCTTAAGAAGAAAAAAAACAAGAACGTAGGAATTTGTGTGAGAAAAATTTATTTACAAATTGTTACTAGTTATTTGTGTTTATGCTATTGTCTGTCTGGTTTCTGGTGTGTGTTTTATATATTAAATGGAATTACTATTTACAATTAAATTTTCAAAATTTAAACGTTACAAAAATTATACATTTATTTACTTACACGATTTTACTCGTAAAGGGTTCATTTACTTTTTCCTAATTTTCTCTCTCGTTACAAGAATTTACTGGGAAGGTAAATGATCAGAGCAATAATTTTTAAACAATAGTAAAAAATATTTAACTTTGTCTAAATTAAGACTATTTGAAACAGAAAACAAAACTGATTTCAAAGCATTTAATATAAATTAGGAAAAAATTCGAAAATTTAAATTTTTAATAGAAATGTAACAATTTGCAATGGAACAATCCCAAATGAACATTGATTAATATTTGTTAAAAGTATATTTGGGATTGACATATTTGACTGATCTCAAGAATTCATTAAATTAGAAAAGTTCACTAAAACAATAGAGATTTTTAAGGGGTATTAACCTCATATATCCAATTCCTGGATAAACTAAAGTGATCGTATTTGGTCCAAACATCCCAGAGTCCACTGTGACAAACCTTTTATATCCATGTACGTTTTAATAATCTTGTACCACGAAAATTTATTTACATGTGTAATTTTTTCTCGTATGTGTAATTTAGGTATGAGGCATGTGTAGTTTATAATTTATTTGGTGGCAACACTGCTCTCGCGGCAATCGTAATTCCCGCTTTTTTAGATTTTCCACATTTCATACTTCCTTTAATCAAGTTATTAAATAACAGTATGTACGGAATATAACATAGTACCAATGTCGAATTTTCCATGACTTTGGCGCATAAATCAAGATGGGTGGCTTATTCGCATATAGTGAGGGAAAAACGACGTTGCAAAATCGACAACGGTTGATGTCATAATTTAAAAAAATATAATGAATAAAAGTCAAGTAAATAAATGGTTTAAAACCCAAAATATATAAGAAAGCGTAATTGTGTTTAATAGCGAATTTGTGTTGATGCAGATTAAGATCCACTGAATCCAGTTTGTCTTCAGACAAACTTTAGAGTAAAACTCGATTTTCAATTTTTCCAATTTTCCGACTTTTCTGGAGGCTTTTTCCAAAATTCTTCCGTAAAAACCTTCTCCTAAACCTATACGAACTGACAAAAATTATACAGAAATCGGCCCAGCCGTTCTCATTTTATGATTAATATAGATTAACAGTAATGTAGAATACAATAAGTATGTATTTGTTTTATTTTTTAGATAGAGGACCTAAGGGACCATTAGGGATTTGAAATTTCACATGCAGGAACTCCGACAATTGACACCAATGTTTTGCCACTTTTAAACATGGAATATTTTATGTATATGGGCATTTCCAGCGAAAAGTCCACCCAGACCGAAAAATTAAAAGTTAACCAACACTATTTCCTTTCCAGTATTATTTAAGATAAATATTCAAAATTAACTAAATAAAAGAGTTCAAGGCTTTCCTGAGTTGAATGGCGAGATACCGGTCCACAAAGTTCAAGTCTTAGTTTTGGTCAGTTGTGTTTTATTTCTAAGGGCATATTCTCTTTACAATTTATATTTCTAGGAGTAATTGTTCTAAAGCACTCTTACCGAAAAACCTTTGCTATAACAACAGCTACCGTTATATAAATCCAAAAAAGCAAACAAATAAAAATTAACGGTAAAATTTTGATTTGCTTTTAATGAAACTTTAAGATATCGTCAGGCCAGACAAACAAAGGTTTATTCTATTTATCTCTACGCTGACGATCGCAAGTTCGTGAAATTTTGTATTTTAACAAAGGTTTATAAAATAAACTAAAAAGGTTTATAAAATAATCTAAAAAAATCGGTTATCAAACAAATAGTTACTTTAATATTCATTTTCAAAAGTGTGTAACGTCACGCCAGATTATGTGTAAAATACCGTAAAAGGCAAGAAAAATTTTGTTTGAAAAAGAATAATGAAGGCAATCAGCAATACAGATGCAAACAAAACTTGGGAATTTAAGGACGAGGCCTAGCCCAAATTCAAATGTCCTCCCGAAATATGACTTTATCGGTAATAAATATTTAATTTATATAGGTATCTTAACATATTTCGCTCCAAATAAGTTTTATATATAGTGAAGTCATGTCACACAATTTCATGATGATAGGTCCATAATTAGTCATAATTAATCATAGTCCATATAAAGACACCATCCAAAAATCACTTTTACAAACATAAATCTCTTAAAAAAATAGGTATGTCTGCTTTTACACAGGGCAATTTTTCTTGCGCAAGTCTAGAGTTTATAGGAGAGAGAGGCAAGAAGAAAGAAGAGGGGTACACACTTGCTTGTACTGGCAAGTCTCTTCAAATTTCTTTTGTTTTCTCATTTTCAATATGGCGTCTATTAGGTTTTGCCATACAAAATTGCTCACAGACTTGCTGTGTGTAAACAGACGAGCAAGTTTAAAAGGGAATCGACGAGACTTGCTTCAAGTAAACTTGCCCTGTGTAAAAGCAGACTATCCACATAGAATTCAACATAAATAAGTTTAATGTAAACATAAATCACTCGACCTAATTTCATGACGATCGGTTTATATTTGGTCATAGCTCCCATATAAGGCTCACTTAATAATATCAGTTTAACGAGCATCTATGTATATTAGAGTGCTCGAAGATTGTATGGACGAACAAAATTTTCTAGGTACAGGCCGTCCCCCCTCTAGAATGGTTCTATGTATTGTAGAAACTCGTTGTGTAAAATATTAGGATGATAGGATAACGCTAACTGGTGCCGCAACGACGCTGAAGTTTTGAGGTGCATTTTCAAGGGGAAAAAATGCAAAAATTTTTTCAGATTTTGTAAAAATTTTGGCATTAAATAATTACTTTTGCAATTTAATTTAAAAGAATCGAAATGCAAGTAAATATGGATATATTTGAAGTAAAAATGTACTTTTATTATAATATTTATCAAAATATGTTAATTTTCTTTCTGCATTTCTTGTTCAAGTGGCCTGAGACACGTTAATGGCCTGGCGATTTTTTAATAACTTTAAAATTTTTTAACCAATTTTTGTCTTTTATATCTTATTAGAACGACAACTACGTGTACATTTCGATTATATTAAATAAAATTGCAAAAGTAATTATTTAATACCAAAAATTTTACAAAAACTGAAAAAATTGCATTCGTTGCGGCACCAGTTAACGTTATCATATCATCCTAATATTTTTCACAACCAGTTTTTACAATACATAGAACAATTCTAGAGGGGGGACGGTCAAAATTCGCAATTTTATTTTTTTGGAGCACTCTAATGTATATATTAAAAATGTTGAAATCCAAATATAATTTAACTAAAATAAAACATAAAACTATTATATATATATATTATAATAAATATATTTTTATAATTTTCTTATATTTATTTTTTTCTTATTTATTAACCAAAAAATATATCACATGAAAAATTAAGTAACGTAACGCCATGTAACGTCACGCCATATACTAAAGCTAATAAATATAAAAAACGAGGAACGGTTTTTAAATTTTATAATTTGGAAAATAAATTTATATCATTCTAAATCCTACTACAAAAGGTTTTATACAAAAAGTATTGCCCAATTCGCAGAGTTATGCAATTTTGTAATGCAACTCAAACCGCACTTCTGTTTTTGGTAACGTAACACCATCGCATATTTTTACTAATATCTTCAAATCCCTAGGGTCAGTTCTAATATTTTTACTGAATATAGTGGTACTTAATTACTTCGCAAAAATAAAAAAATCATTAATTTTTTTTAAATTTTGTCGTACAAATGTAACGTCACGCCATATTGGAAATGTCCATATGTATTTTATATTTGAGTATTTTTTCGTATTGTATTTAAAAATAAATGTAAATATAAAAAATTACCAAATCGTATCAAATCGACAACATATGGTGTCAACGGTTGTGTGTGCGGTGTCAAATTGGCAACGGTCTGGTGTCAAATTTACAACGGTCTGGTGTCAAATAATACACGAAGGGTGAAAAATTGTCAACGGTCTGTTATAAAATCGTACACGAACGGTGTCAAATCTACAACGGATGGTGTAATTTTTTCGTTGTCAAATTGACACCGTCCCAAATTCGACAATTTTGTTTGGTGACTAAGTGCGCTGAACGTTGCCCGAAAGACACCCATTTTGATAAAAAACAATTGTTGTTGAACGCTATATCTGTCCATGCTGCTTTGGCAAAACAAACTGAATAAATGACGAAATATGTAGCATCAACAATATAGCCGCTATCTTCTGTCACAATCTCGAAATTATTTAAAATTAATGATTTAAAATTTTTGTCAATTCGATTGAGACAACAACCCGAATAAAGCCCTTAACTAGTTATGTTTAATTTCACAACTTTCAATAGTAAAATTACATCAGTTAATTTTAGATATGTACTATTTTATTGGCGAGAAGTCAATCGTCACTTAAGTATCGCTAAGTAATATAGGGTGTAGTCACTTAAAACTTTTTTATACTGCACTTTAGAAACATTTAAAACTGTGAATTTATCATTAAAAGTGAAATGTGAAAGTGAAATGTACATTAATTGTGAAGAATTTTATTAATTCTGTAGTTTATTTAAAAACTAATCCCATACATGAATTATATATATGTATATATATATTTTGTTCAGTAAATAGTATTTTTTACAATAAATTATAGAAATATAAATTTCGCTTAATTTAGGCGAAAATCCCAAAACTAAAGTGTCTAAGGATTGATCCGAAATACTTGAGAAATATCAAAGATACATATTATTTTCTTATAAAAGTTTAGTTGACCAATGTAATAATACAAAAACATCGTGCTTTGTTGAAATAAACATGTTACAATTGATTTAAATACAAGCTAAATATTTAAAAAAAAAGTCATAATAACTGCATCGTATAACTATGTACATACATATGTATATTGATCGGCGGATTAACTGCGTTATGTCGGATCCAAAACTTTAATTATTGTGTATCGCTGCATTAGTTTTAAGAAAGTAAAATTGTGATTTTGGAATACAAAATTCAATGAATGATGATAATTAAAATGGAATTCGTTAGTAAACATGCTGACCATCATGTTAATATGTTTATGTATTAAGACAATTATTTAACGATTATGTGTTAGACAATAGATATCAATTAGATACATATTATTACTCAAGAATAAAGAACTATCAATGTTAGATGGATCTGATCTCAAATAACAAAAGATGTTGTTGTTGGTTACTTACCATGTTCAGTGTTGTGTTTTGGTAAGTTGTAATATTTATTACTTTTGGGTTTTCTTTATTTTTATTGAAAATACAACAAATTTGTATGTTTTTATATTGTTACGCGTAAACTCAAAATTAAATTTAAATGTTTTTTCGATACTTGAATTTTAAAAATATATTTTTAGACATATAAATTATGAAGTAATTGAAATAATTTTCAATGATGTTAAACGAATTACTACTGTCAAAGTCAAAAATCAACATTCATACATACATATGGCCAATTAACAAAGTGTGAACCAGGGCACACTTAGAAAGGTGACTGCGATGAAACAGCTGATTATTCTAGGTCTGTTCATTTACTTTCCCAGTAAATACTTGCAACGAGAGAATAAAATCAAAATTTACAACGAGAGAACACTCTCTATAATTTATACGCTCTTGATTTTTTCTCTACTTGCAAGTTTTTTGAGTTAATGAACGCTTTTCCAGTAACAATTGTTACTAACTAGTAACAACTTTTAGTTATTGAACAAAGCTTCTTTTTATTCTAATTGAACTGTCGTCAATTCACTTGTGGTTGTTGTGGCAAAAAATACAACAAACCCAAAAGCAAAAACAACAACAGGCAACTTTGACAGTTCACATATCTTTTTGTATTGTTGTATTTGTTGTAGTGATGCAGTCACCTTTCTAAATGTGCCCTGGTGTGAACTATGCTGGGTATTTGGGTACTCAGTACTCAATTTCGCCTATTGTTTTTGTTTACAAATATACTATTTCAAATAAGCACAGCAAATTAAAGTTAATTTTATATAAAACTATAAACCTACCGCCCCCGGCTTCGCTCGGTAGCTATTTACTAATGTTAGTTCTCAAATTTCTACAAAGAATATCTCTTATTAAAATATGGATTTTTTTTTACAAACTACTGAAAATTTCAAATCGCTCCAGCCGTTGTCACGATGCCATTACATACATGGACCATTTCATTTGTATTTACTTATATATAATAAAAATCAACCCTGTTAGCAGATGTCAAGTAAAAACGTAATGAAATTCGGTTTTTAACAGGTTCAGTCACTACAGTTACGCTGCATTTTATCACTATAACTGCACTAACTACTTCACACACAACAAAAACGATCAGCTGTTTACACGCTTTGGCATTTTTTCTACCAATTTTATATTGACTTCATTTGGAATATTTTCTCTCTCGTGCTCAATCCGCTGCTAAAGCTAGTACAAATTGGTGCAATTCGGTATTGTTCCAACCGCCACTTCACGAGTCACCACAAGGATTGAGCTCGGGACATTGAGATGGACACTACATTAATAAGAAATTATGAGATATAGGGTTAATTTCCAAAATTTTTTAATGTAATATTCATTAATATAAATAAATCTACATATTGCTACAAAACAATGCAGAAAGTTAACGAGTTTCACCTATTTATTTCAAATAAATATGTATTAAAATTTTGCATATATGTATGTATGTATCTGAACTTTGACCTAGATGCTCGTCCAGAAATCGTTGTCCGATTTGGCTCAAATTTTCCGCACTTAACTTTTAGGCCTAATATCACAATATTCCACTCTTCACAATTTTAACAATTTGTTTCATACAACTGATTGTCACTCTAATGTATGTACATTAGGGTGCCCGTTTGTATGGAGAAAAAAATAATTTGATTCATTCTAAGACAACGTTTTGAAATTTTTTCGTCCTGGGGTCAATATTTGGCGAGCTGGATCAATGGATAAAAAGATCCTTTTTTGAGGTCCTTTAAAAAAAAAAAATTTCGTCGAAAATTTTTAAATTAAATTTTTTTTTTTAAATTTCTAATGCGTCTCTCAAAGATTTAGAATGAATCAAATTTTCATTTTAGTCGGAAACATCCGCAACTTTAATTTTGAGGCCACCCTAATGTACATATATGTATAGAAATATCAAATAATTCGCCGTTTGTACTCATTGTTCAAAAAAAATTGAGAATAGTTTGCAATATTAAACTAACGCAAACTGTTTGTTTCTTTAATTTAACATTCGCATTCGATAAAAAATATTTAATATTCGTTTTTTTAACGAAATATGTTTAATTTACTGGATCCACATAAAAATAAGAAAGAAAATGTTATAAGGACGTTTCCATAAATGCTATACATTTAGACATAAAGCAAATATCCATGCCGTCAGGCTGTACTGCCAAAGGAGTTGAGCTGTCAAAATCCGAACAGATAAATAAATCAATAACTTTCCATATCCAATAGAGTTGTGTAGCTCATGAATGACCTAGTTCAATTGAACTATTCACTCAACTGAGCGAAGTTAATCATTCATCATACTGAGTGTTTTCAGCTCAGCACTGAGCGTTTTCAACTGAGCTGTTTTGTAGTATCAGGCTTCCCAGATTTTCTTCGAGACTTTAATATATATTTCTTGAAACAGTGTGATTCACTACAAAAATCAAAGGTTGATTTTTAATTTCTTCTTCAAAATCGTATCCCAAATCCATTGAATCTAAACTTAGGTATGATGAATCGAACTCCATTGTTTCAGTTATTTTCGCTTCATCTTTTAAACCCGCAATTATTGATAGCTTTTAAATTCTTGCTGCTAGCGAAACGAGGCATGGCTGTCGTAAATGCTATGAGGCATAGATGTCATAAATGCTACCAGCATCAATTTTGTCGCTTTGAAAATCTAAGTTAAGCCTATTTATTTCATTTAATATTGGAGATATAAATTTAAGTATAGTCTTAGGGGGCATTTACATTATGACTTTAAGTCATGACTTCATGTTTTATTTTTTGTACTAACAAATTGTGACGTCTAAACAAATGGCAAGTTTTCTGTTTTTCAAGACTTTTTTTGATATTCAGCTTTGAGCTGTTTTCTGATTGGCTGTTGATACGATTAGATGCCAAAAATTGGCAAACATGGTTAACAAAAAAGGCATCGTTAAGGGGATTTTCGTAGGGGTTTTAAAAGAAAAACAAAAAAAGACATGACTTTAAATCAAAGTGTAAATGTCACCTTAGTTCTTCATTGCACATTAAATCGTGTATACATAAATAGAACAATTCCGTAAATACGAAAAGTAAAACGTCAAAATAAAAATAAAAATCCCCAAAAAGATTCCAAAATTCCCCAAAACATACAATATTGCCCAACTGTTCCCCATCTCCCCAAACCCAAATATATGAAAAAAACGTAAAAATTTTTCAAATGGGGCAAGGTTTGTGGAACTTCTGAGGAGTAAATAAAGGCCTTTTATATAAGTATTTGATATTATTGAAAACGTTAGGACTTGAAGATTGATATTTTAGTAAAGTTAAAAAATTTTATAAATTTTTGGGACGTCATTTACCTTTAAAACTTAAAAAATAATAATATGGTGATTTTCCATAAAAAATATATAAAATTTGAATTAATGTAAAATTTAATATAGACTCAAATGTCTTTAAATCAACGACATTACAAATTTTGACATTTTTTATTTTCAAATACCGAAATTCCTAAACCGGCGAAAATGTGTTCCAAAAACTGAGTTTTTTTTTAGAAAAGTGCCTACTGTGACATTATTTACCGTGTGATAGTAAAAAAATGTGTAGATATTTAAGAAGCATATAGTTTTATACAAATATGAAGCTTTTTTGGGGATCGGTGCTTTGTCTTTTTAGAATTTTTTACTCAAATCTAATTTTTTTTTTAAAAATTGGTCAAGTTTGGATAGGTTTGTGGTGTGTTGTGTCGGCCAAATTTACTTTACATTAAATTCTCTTTATGGATCATATAAAAATTGCATATAGTCCCGAAGAAAATTTTTTTACAAAAAAATATATAGACCTTTTTGGGAAAAAACCTAAAAAAACGCACTTTTTACATGTTCCAACTTTCCAAGTTTTTTTATTTTATTTACAATTATATCGCCATGACGTCTGCAATAAACTTTTTTTTGGTTACTTTTTTAGCATTTTGGTTATTTTTTTAATCAAACTTGGTTACAAATATTTTGAGGTTGTGGCAACACTGCTCGTCAATGCTCTAACATTATTTCGCTCACTAATGCATTAAACACATTCAAGACAGCAGGCTACCAACTTCAATCTGTCAAAAATAAAATGCACACGTTTATATGAAGACGATTATTTTGACGACAGCACAGCTACACGGCCACACGACTACTCATGCCGATGTAGCCGAATTAAGCTAATTTCTATTTTTGTCAACTGCAAAATAGAAATAGTGTTGCTAATATAATAAAAAATGTAAATCAAATTAAGCTAGGTTCTCTGTTCAAAATTTCGTGCGAAATGCTGTCAAACTACATATAAAATATTTGGAATGAAATATATGCGAAATAATTTCGCAAAAGCAGTACTCTGTTTTTATTGTGGAAAACATGTGAAATACATCTGGCAACCTTATTTTTCCACAAGAAATAACATATGCAGCACTTCTTTCGCACGAAATTAAAACTAACAGCAAATACAATGTTTCGCATGAAAAAACCATAATTTTTCGCAAATATGAACAGAGTACTAGGCTTTAGTGCTTAAAAAAAATGTTTTTTTTTTTACTTAATTAAGAGAAGTTTCTAATAACCATATTGAAATAAATTAATAACAGGTACATAATTAATTATAACCATATATATATTTTTACTCAAAATAATTGTTTCAATCTTAATTACTTTGGAATTTTGTACGGTTGTATTTTATTAAAGTGGCACCACTGAATTATAAATCAGCTGTTTACTTTGTAGCTGTTGTCTTTAAAACAATTCCGTAGCCACACGACTACAACTGCAGCCAGCAGAATTTGTGTTCGTGTAGTCGTGTAGCCTATTGTCTTGAATGTGTTTAATGCATAACATCCCAGCGGGAAAAATATGCAGTAAAGATGCCTTCCTAAATGCCTCATTTTGCAGACACAAGGACTTCTAGCCGCATGGTAAAATCATTTCAATTTTACACGGCGTGTTATTGCGTGCCAAGGCCTTGCATACTCGCTTCTATTAGAGGGCTGAGAGAAGGGCTACTTATGATGGACTGCTGGTAGCCAACAAGCAATTTATTGTTGTAAATTTGTAAAGAGAGTTAATCAAAGAGATGCAGAGTATTTTATTTCATTCACTCACTTGTTATTAGAAGGGGATACATAGGGCTTCTTGAACCCCTTCTAAGAGCAGGCAGTATGGAATGAGTATCGGATCTTCTAGAATGAGTAAGCATGCCTTTTAGAAGGCCTACAAACTGAAGCCCTATCATTTTTTCCCGTTGGGATTGAAAAGTGAGTGAGTATTGTGTCCAACAAAAACAAAACAATCATTTGAATGGATGTTTGTTATGTATGTATATGATCGTATACTCCCATGCTCTGCCGGGTATACATATATTTCAGCATTGATATGATACAACGCACAGTGGTTTAGAAACTTTTTTTGGAAATAATTCGGTATCTCGGGAACTATTACATATATTATAACGAAATTTCACAGGGTTGGAGCCGAGGTGTTTTCGAGTTGATCTACATTTGTTCAGCTTTCTAGCGCTAATGGGGGCCAATGCGTGGCCCCTCAAAGTTGGTCACCTCGGTACCCCAATTTTTTAAAAACATCGCCAAAAATCCATTTATGAACTGAATGAGCTGAAACTTAAAATATAAATAGTCCTTGCGAAGATCTACAAAAAATAATCTTACATGTGTAGGTTATCTCTATTAGTTGAAGAGATATTTAGGTTTATTGATTTATTTTTTTTAATTTTGCTCGATCTTTTTTGGTTTTTTAGAAATGGCGGGCACACGGAGGGTCTAAATTTATTTTTAAAATATCAGCTATATTGGTGATAAAATTCTAAATGTAATAAATAAAACTTTGCTAACAGTTATCTGGTCCCTATTAAAAGTTACACGCATCCAAAGTTGGAACATGTAAAATGGGCCGTATTTTTTAAATTTTTTACCAAAAAAGACCAAAAATTATTTCTTCTGTAAAAAAAAAATTTCTTCGGGACTATATACAATTTTTATCTGATCCGTAAAGAAAACTTAATGCAAAAGCGTGTAAAGTTAAATTTGGCTCCCTTAAGGGGAGCTAGCCCACACCAGGCCTATCCAAACTTGGCCAATTTAAATTAAAAATTTTAGGTTTGAACCGTTAAAATTTTACATTAATTCAAATTTCATATTTTTCTTCGTGGAAAATAACCATATTACAATTTTTTTAGTTTTTAAGGAGCATGACGTCCGAAAAATTCATAAAATTATTTAATTTTACAAAAATATCAATATTTAAGTCCTAATGATTTCAACAATATCAAATACTTAATAAAAAGTCTTTATTTATTCCTCAGAAGTTCCACAAACCTTGTCCCCTTTGACAAATTTGTACGCTTTTTCATATACATACATATTTCATGCAAAATGAGTTTACACCAAACGTATGTGTTTGAATTCAAAATTTACATTTGATATGTTAGTATCATTTTGCATGAAATATATGAAAAAAGGAAAAAACTTTTCACTGAAGAGTGAGTATAAGCTTATTATATAAGTATTTGGTATTGGTGAAAAACTCAGGTGTTGGAGATTAACTAATTAAAAAATTAAATAATTTTATGAATTTTTCGGACGTCATGCACCTTAAAAACTAAAAAATTGTAATATGGTTATTTTCCACGAAGAAAAATTTGAATTAATGTTAAATTTTAGCGGTTAAATTAGTGTTTATAAACCGGTTAACCGAAAAACCGGTTTTTCTTCGAAATCTCGGTTTTTTGCGAACCGGTTAATTTAAAATGTTGATTTTCGGTTAACCGGTTTATCCGGTTTTTATCACTCGGTTAACCGGTTTTTAGAATTTGGGACTAAAATTGATAAATTTCATGTTTTGGTGCAATTTTTATATTCATTGTACACACATTATTGGTCTAATTTGAAATCTAAACTGCTGATTTACAATACAAACCTATTTAGACTGATATTTTTAAGAATTGCAATAATTCTAAATAGTAGAAGACGACGAGTTTACTTAAAAACTTTTTCACAATAAATTGCACATGAAACTATTAAAAATTAAATTCCGCATAATTCTTGAAGTTAAGCTAAATCGTAATAATGATTCATTATAAACTTAGTGATGATTTTACCTAACGTTAACTTGAATTTGATGTGCATACCTTCTTTCAATGAATTTGACTTCATTAGTGCGTTTTGTTCTTAAAATTTTATTTTATTAATCATTTCGTTAGCTTAGTGTTCCTTTTAAGAAATAAACGGTCTAAAATCCATGATTTGAAATCTGATAATGGAGTTTTATTAATTATTTAGTATGATTTATAATGACAAATAATCACAGCTAAGAAGAAGTGCATTTGCATATTATAGGTCCTTTTTTGGACTTGCAACATTTTCTGTTTCATATCTGAAAGTCGAGGTGATAATAAATTTTTAAAATTATCAAATATTTAATTAAAAAACGGATTTACATTTTTTGGTTGAAATTCAATGAATAAACAAAAAACTAAAACATATACTCAATTCCATTTGAGTGAGATAACAATTTTGAAATTTTTACAAAATAAAATGGACTCAGCACTTTTGAATATTCATAGTTATTTAATATTAGCCATTACTGATTACTAAAAACTACAAATTTTAAAGCTGTATATACTTTATTGGTCTTTTTATGTTTTCTACACATATATGACGGTTAACCGGTTTTTTCATGTCGGTTAACCAAAAAACCGGTTTTCTAAAAAAGGCCAATTTTCGGTTAACCGACTAAACGGTTTTTTAAAAAGTCGGTTTTTTATAAACACTAGGTTAAATATATCATAACAAAATTTAGAAATAATGTAGATCCAAGTGTTCTTAAGTCAATAGCATTTTAATTTTTGATATTTTTCATTTCCCGAAGAAATTTTTTTTTTACGAAAGAAAAAATATATATTGTCTTTTTTGGGAAAAAACGTAAAAAAATACGGCCCTTTTAGATGTTCCAACTTTGGATGCGTGTAACTTTTTATAGGGACCAGATAACTGTTAGCAGGTTTTATACATTATATTTAGAATTTTATCACCAATATAGCTGTTATTTTGAAAATAAATTTGGACCCTCCGTGGGCCCGCCATATCTGAAAAACCAAAAAAAGATCGAGCAAAATTAAAAAAAATAAATCAATAAACCTAAATATCTCTTCAACTAATACACATGTAAGAGTATTTTTTGTAGATCTTCTCAAGGACTATTTATATTTTATGTTTCAGCTCATTCAGTTCATAAATGGATTTTTGGCGATTTTTTTTAAAAAATTGGGGTCCCAAGGTGACCAACTTTGAGGGGCCACGCACTGGCCCCATTAGCGCTAGAAAGCTGAACAAATGTAGATCAACTCGAAAACACCATGTGAAATTTCATAATAATATAATGCATCTAATAGTTCCCGAGATACCGAATTATTTCCAAAAAAAAAAGTTTGCAAAGTTTTTGGAAATAATTCGATATCACGCGAACTATTAGATGCATTATTACGAAATTTCACATGGTTGGAGCTGAGGGGTTTTCGAATTATTTCCAGTTTTTCAGCTTTCTAAGGGTAATGGGGGCCAGCGCGTGGCCCCTTAAAAAAATATTTATTTACTTAACTTATTGAAATATATGGAAAAACTAAACATTTCAGAAAAAAAATTAACTAATGTTTCGAAGTTCGATTTTAAGGGGACAAACGTATTCACATAGTTTCTAATTTTTAATAGGAAAATAGTTTTTTTTAATAGTTTAATATTTTGTGGAGTAGCCTATCTTTTGATATGACTTCTTTTAATCGTCTTGGCATTGAATCGACCAATTTTTGGTGACGTCAGCTCCAATATTTTGCTATTCTTGTAACAGGACTTCTTTAAGTTGAGTCTTACTAATAATATGGTGCTTTCTTACACGTTCGGCAAATTTATCCCACAGATGTTCTATGGAATTCATGTCAGGTGATTGCGGAGGAGTCGGAAGAATGTGGTTAACATGATGCACTATTCATATTCGGACGTCATGGGCTGTGTGTTTGGGGTCATTGTACTGTTGAAAATAGAAACGTTCCCAAGCTTTAACCTTAGTGCGCATTGTAGTAGGTTTTCTTTTCAAATATTCAGGTACACTGTTTTGTCCATTGAACCGTCGATGAAAACTAAGTTTCCTACACCAGATGCAGACATACAACCCCGGTCTATTTTTGTAGCGTCCCTGTTGAAAACACCTTTATTTATCTATTTTTCTAATAAAACATCGAAATCAAACCAAAAACCAACTATTTTTAAGTACATATTTTTTATATTTTAAGAGCGCATAAAACTGTTTTTGTGGTTGCCCTGGTAATAACAAAGAAAGCATGATAAATACATGACATATTTTGCGTTAAACTATTTAATATAGGAAGAGTTATATACCAATGGAAATCTTGTTCGAACTAGATGAAATTTTTAAAAACTGAAAGAAATTTACAGAAACGAAATTTATATGACGTTAAATTCATTTAAATTATTTTCTATGTTATAATTGGAAAATATAAACATTTTTGCAGAAAATTGCAAAAGTTTGAATACTTTTGGTCTTACAAGATAATTTCTGATGCATCATTGAAAGTGCATTGCAAAGACCTTTCAGAAAATTACAAAATTGTATATGTTTGCTATGCTATAAATATAGAAAAAATCGGTAAACACCCCCAAAATAAAAAAAAATTATCCTTTGATCCAGCTTAAAAAATATTTACGCAGGACAAATAATTTGAGGAAATTGCATTCTCAAATAAAATAAGCTTTTATTTTAGTTGGGAATATCAACATCTTATATTTCCTCCACACAATCGGAACCACCCTTGTGTACATGTATTAATATTTACAGTGCACTCGCGGTAACGTGAACACCGTCTAACGTGAACACCGCCTAACGTGAACAAGTTTTTGTTTACATTGACTACTCTGTAACGTGAACAAACTCAGAAAGCTCTATTACGTGAAAAATTTTTGTTCACTGCATTTGTTTTCTATGCTGACTGAAACACTGAAAAACATACATTAAATTCGATTTTTAAAGTTTTGGGAATTCTCTTATTTAAAAAATATGTTTGTATTCTCCAAATTAATATTTTTTGTATGCAGCGAATGAGTAATTTTATTTGCTATGTAATTTTATTTCAATGTATGTATGTATATTTTCTCGTTTTGTTTTGTAATGCATTTTAATCAATAATTTTTGTTTTATATTTTAATAATGAAAATAATAATGAAAGAATTTCACGTTCAAGCGTGTAAATTTTATATTATTTCCATGAAATTCGACAATCGCTAACGTGAATAATTTCACTAACATGAACTGCCTTGGTTTTAATTAGTTCACGTTACCGCGAGTGCACTGTACATACATACGTATGTACATTACCCCCTAGTTATACCTGATAAATTTTTATCACGATAAACTTCAAAATGGTTGTCTAAATAAAAAATTATCAGGTATAGTCTCCATTTATATGAATTTTTGCTACGTTATGATAAAATTGTTAGTGCTTTTGCTTAGACAACTTTGTCATGACAACAAATTTCATTTATTGTTATGATGAATATTGGTAAAGTATAGACAGGGTATAGACAGGGACAGGATGATAGAATAACGTAAACTGGTGCCGCAACGACGCACAGTGGCGCCATTTCAGTTTTTTCGTTGCAAATTATTAATTTTGAACCAAATGTACCAAAATAATTTTAAATTTTTTATGTTTCTTTTTAAAGGCTTTTATGATTTAAAATTATTCCAGAAAAGATAAAAAAAAATATTTTGTTTTGAAAAAAACATTTTTTGGTTTGTTTTTTCACGGTCATATGTCATTTTTGGAACGATGTCTTTTTTCAAAATTTTACCTCTAGTAAAAAATGCGGCAAGAACGGGCAGCTGGAAATTTTTGCATTAGGTAAAGGAATAATCAAAGAACTTATTTTGAAAATATGGCAAATATAGAAATTGATAGTTTTTTTTTATTTTCCTTAAAATTTGAGAAATATTGAAAAGATGGATAGTTGGTAAATATCGATTTACCTGGACAAATACAAAGTAAACAGTACAATTTTTGTTTATTCTTTTCTTAATAAATATATCTATCAAAAGAATCAAAAATAATGACGATCAGTTACATAGTTTTCGACATATTGTATCTGAAAGCGGACCAAATTAGCTAAAAATTGTCTGTTTTTTGAAAACTGAAACTTTGAAGGGCTATATCTTCTGAACCAAAAATCAATATTTTTTAGGGGCACATGAAATTTTGATTTTTGCAACCTCACTTGTTCTACGGTCGCCAAGGGAAAACATTAAATTTTTTCAGTTTTTGTAATAATGTTGCATTTAAATAATTACTTTTGCAATTTAATTTCAGAAATTTCCAATTATATTTCAGAATTTTCTAATAGAATTTCAGATATTTCCAATTTTATTTCAGAATTTTCTAATTCAATTTCAGAAATTTCCAATTATATTTCAGAAGTTACCATTTATATTTCAGAAATTTCCAATTATATTTCAGAAGTTTCCATTTATATTTCAGAACTTTCTAATTGAATTTCAGAAATTTCCAATTATATTTCAGAATTTTCCATTTGTATTTCAGAAATTTCTAATTGTATTTCAGAATTTTCCATTTGTATTTCAGAATTTTCTATTTGTATTTCAGAATTTTCTAATTGTATTTCAGAATTTTCTAATTGTATTTAAGAAATTTCCATTTGTATTTCAGAAAATTCTAATAGCAATACCAATGGAAATTTCTGAAATACAAATAGAAAATTCTGAAATACAGATAGGAATTTCTGAAATACAATTGGAAAATTCTGAAATACAATTAGAAACTTTTTAAGTATAAATTAAAACTTCTGAAATACAAATGGAAATTTCTGAAATACATTTGGAAAATTCTGAAATACAATTAGAAAATTCTGAAATACAATTAGAAATTTCTGAAATATAAATGGAAACTTCTGAAATATAATTAGAAAGTTCTGAAATATAAATGGTAACTTCTGAAATATAATTGGAAATTTCTGAAATTGAATTAGAAAATTCTGAAATAAAATTGGAAATATCTAAAATTCAATTAGAAAATTCTGGAATATAATTGGAAATTTCTGAAATTCAATTATAATTTTCTGAAATACAATTAGAAACTTCTGAAATACAATTAGAAATGGTGTAGAACAATGATGTTCATTTCATTGTGCTTTCGCGCTGAGTAACAACACACATATTCTTATTCTCTTTAAAGAGCATAACAAATGTCTTATTTTTTTAAGAAATTCATTAAGCATTTTTGTTGGTTGGTTTTTGGACGAAGCATAGCAAACACACGCGTTTCAATTACAATTGAACACAAAACAACAAAGTCAGAAATAAATAAAAAAAATTGAGAGAATTTCGGCCGTATAATGTATATTCTTTTATATCCTTAAAATTTAAATTACATTCATTTAATAAATTGTTTATATCTGGCAAAAATTCTAAATCTAAACATTCTTTATTTTGTTCTTATTTTAAGTGTTTGACATTATGTTTGCTGGGTAGCTCTCTCACCAATACATCTTCATTTTGCTTTTTGAACATCACTGGTGTAGAACAAGAAATGTAGGAACAAAATTAACATATTTTGAGAAATATTAAAATAGAGGCTTATTTTTACTTAAAATATATCCATATTTACTTGTATTTATGTATATGAGTTTTTGCCTTTGTGGGACATCGTTAACCTATTCGCAGGTATAACCAAAAAAATGAATTTATTTTAACGGCAGATTCAAAACTCCAATTTCAAAGTTTTAAAAATTTTGTTAAACAAATTTCAGAATTTTTTGATCATCACATTGGGATTTATTGAGAACATAATTGGGAATAAAAATATGAAAAAAGTATGTCAAAACCTCCTACAGTTTTTCAGTACCAGCGATTTAAATTTTGCGATTTTCGAGAAAAACTAATTTTTTGGCCATATTTTGGCGAATGAGCCTAATTTCCTTACTGTTATGATTTTTAAGTAAAAGCTATTCAGAATATTATAGTCCTAGTAATTTTAAATATAGTCTGAAAGTTTTACTAAAAACGGAAAACGTTATCCCTTAAATCGTGAAGGTCATATGTCAATTTTTTCAATATTTGGAATTTCTCTTGGAAAGATAACGAAATTTTATATGTATATTTTTGGGCCGATTTTGATGAAACTTAATAAAAATATAACACAAAGCCTAGTATTTACAGAAACAGAAGAAAAATTAAAATTAACTGTTTATAGCACTTGGGGTTAAAATGACCCCATACTTCTAAACCCATAAACAAATTGTAAATTTCAATAGTGCTCATCAAAATTTGATTTTTATAGGAAACAAACTTTAAAATATTGTATTGTGTATTAGAAAATAGTATTACTAAGCCACTTTGAAAAATGTTCACAATTTTGACCACACATTTTTCAAACGGCAAAATATTATTTATACCTGATTTTAGCTTTAATAGCGTAATTATTATTTTTTGGGTATTTTTGAACAATAAAATTGATTTTAAAAATATATAACATTTCGCTATCTTTCCATGAGAAATTCCAAATATTGAAAAAAATAAAGGTTAACGTTTTCCGATTTTAGTAAAACTTTCAGACCATATTTAACATTACCATTACTATAAGATTATGAATAGGTTTTACTTAAAATTAGTGTTTATAAACCGGATAACCGGTTAACCGAAAACCCGGTTTTTCTTCAAAATCTCCATTTTTTGCGAGCCGGTTAATTTAAAATGTTGATTTCGGTTAACCGGTTTTGGAACATTTTCTGTTTCATATCAGAAAGTCGAGGTGATAATTAATTATTAAATAAACCAGTAATCAATTCCATTTGATTGAGATAATTTTGAAATGTTAACATAATAAAATGGACTTAGCACTTTTGCATATTTATAGTTATTTAATATTAACCATTCCTGACTAATAAAAACAAAAAATTTTAAATTTTATGTTTTCTTCACATATACAGTGGTGGCCACCAATTTAAGACAAATACTTGAATTTTTTTCATCAACTGAATTTTAAGTGCGATAGAGCCAAAATAAAAGGACCTCTAAGGGTATGGAATTTATTATTAATGTTTCTAGTTTCTGAAAAATGTTTTGAAAAATCAGTATAACATATATGGACAAAGATATGTCGAAATAGGTTGACCCACCTCAGCGAACATCCGCTGTTAATAACATGATATGACCGAAATTAATGGAACTAAAAATACGAAATTTGGTCCGAATATGTTATAACAATAAAATTATAATGATATAAATGTGAGAAAATATGTTTATTTAAAAAAAATTTGTTTGGTCAATTTGTAGAAAAATTGACACAGTCGAATAAAACACACTTGTGTGTTAAAACCGTCCTCATGCATACATATGTGTGGAAATATTTGAAAAAATAATTGACAATTACATGGAATTTAGCAAACAATTTTTGTCTTAAATTTCTGGTCACCACTGTATGTCACCGGTTAACCGGTTTAACAGGTATTTTCGAAGTCGGTTAACCGTAAAACCGGTTTTCTAAAAAAGGCCAATTTTCGGTTAAACGATAAACCGGTTTTTTATAAACACTACTTAAAATTTATAACAGTAAGGAAATTGGGCTCATTCGCCAAAATATGGACAAAAAATTAGTTTTTCTTGAAAATAGCAAAATTTAAAACTGTAAGAAGTATTGACATCATTTTTTTATATTTTTATTCTCTATTATGATCTTAATAAATCCCAATGTGATGATCAACAAATTCAGAAATTTGTTTAACAAAATTTTTAAAAATTTGAAAATGGAGATTTGAAACTGCCGTTAAAAAAATAAATTTTTTGGTCACACCTGCGAATAGGTTAGCGGTATCCTACGAAGACAAAAAGTTATACACAAGTAAATACGGATATATTTTAAATAAAAATTTGCTTTTATTTGATTTTTCTCGAAATATGTTAATTTTTTCTCCAAAATTTCTTGTTCAAGTGGCCTGGGACACGTTAATGGTCTGGCGAATTTGTAATAACTTTAACATTTTTGAACCAAATTTTGTCATTTATATCTCATTACAACGATAATTACGTACACATTTCGATTATTTTGCATTCAAATAGCAAAATTTTGACAAAAACAAAAAAAATGCATTTTTTCCGTATTTTGGCGATAATACAGTTTTTGGTTAATTTTCACCCAAAATTAACCCTGTAATTTTCCAAAAAAAAAATTTTTAATGTATTATTCATTAATATAAATAAATCTATGGAAAGCAAATATATAGTAAAATTTTGCATATATCTAAACTTTGACCTCGTTGCGCGTCCAGAAATCTAAAATTTTCAGCACTTAACTTTTAGGCCTAGTGTCAAAATATTCCACCCGGCACTCTTAAAAATGTTAACAACATTTACAACTGATTGTCACTCTAATGTACATATACAAATAAAATCAAAATATTATTGAAATCATTCGAAGTTTACACGAAATTAAATTTATTTTTTATTATTTTATACCTATGTTTGTTCTAGAGTTCTATAAGTAGATTGATTGTTCGAACAATCAGTATTTCCGTCTGGAAATATGTACCTTAATCGAAACTGAACAGATGGTTGGTTGACTAACTTTAAATTGGTCAACCCGCTAACTATCAAAGACAATTAAATAGGTATACCTATGTACATAATATGTAAGTTTTCTTCCACTTAATATTTCTAAGAAATTGCATAAATGCTATACATATTTATAAACTATTTTTTTTTATTTTATTTTTTATTTTTTTGTATTCATAATTTTCTAAATAAGTTTTTAACAATTACTTTTCGATTTGTTTGTTTTTTTGTTTTGTTTTTTTCTTTATGTAGATATGTATGTATGTATGGTTGTTTAGTATCTAAATTGCTTGAGAAATACGTTTAAATCGTTGAAAGTCGCGAAGCAAACTAAAGCGCTGCGCAAGCAAAACAGTCATGAAACACCAAAAAAAGTTCATCGACGAACACAAATGGAAATGGCATTACTGATGATGACGACAACGGCTATAAAATACAAAAAATACAACAAAAAAAAACAAAACAAAAACAAACAAACGAAATAGTAACAGTAACAGCAGCGCACAGTGTGCGCATTTTAAAGATTAAAGGTGAAAATTGAGTTAACAATATTCTAAAGATTTCCAGAAAGCGTTTTATAGATTTGATCAGATTTTTCAAAAATTTCTGTAAAATTATGAAATAGGAAAAAACATTAGTTCAAACTTTGATTACTTTTCATATGTATGTATGTATTAGGGTATTCAATTAATCGGGTTTCTGGTTTAATCGGTTAATCGAGCAAATAATTAATCGAGGTTTAGGTTTATTCGGTTAATAATCGGTTAATTTAAAATTATTCGATTAACCGAATAATTTCTATTTTCATTTTAAATTGAAAATACAACAATGAATTTTGTGTACAAAAAAAAACGGCAAATAAGGTATTTGAGATCATTTTTGTAAACATATCGCCTATTTGCTGCAACAATGTCATAACTCAAAATCCGTGTTTTATGAACTGAGTAATACAAAATATGCACTGTTCTATAATCTTTCATATAGTTTTATCAGTTTTCAAAAAAGTCAATTATTTTTTTTCGTGAGAGTGTTTTTTGTTGTAAACATCAAAATTAAAATTCATGTTTTCTCGTATATTTGATAAGTAAAAATTTGGGTTAAATATAGATTAGAAAGATATTAACATCTACTATTTATATTTCTGAAATCGCATGATTTGTTGAAAATTTATTTAAGAAATAGTAAAATGTCATAAAATATTCAAAGACGTTTTTCCCGAAACGACTTTTTTGAATTATGACGTTGTTGCAGCAAATGAGCGATGCAAAGTGGTTTTGAATTTGGACCTCATGACCCCACCAGGAGCGGTACCAGGGGTTCCCAAAATAGGACACCTCGGGTATGTTCAATTATTAAAATGATCCTATTTCTTCGTTTGTATTCCGATTTCAATTATCTCTTATAGCTTAGGATTTTATACATTTTTCTTTTATAGGATTAATAAGAGATATATATATCAAATGAAGAAGGAAGTGTTTAAAAATCATCACTGAGTCCAAAGTTACATGCATTTGAATATAATAAAATTAAAAAAGGCGATTTTTCGCAATTTTTTTGAAAAAAACGTACTTTTATTCTTTTTCAGTTATCTAAAATATTTCTAAGAGGATGTATAATGAATTTATACTTTTTGAAAAGCTAAATTAACGTCAAATTTTTTAAATGAAAAAAAAATTATAATTATATATTATATTAACCTCGCCCCTACTATGGATATTATAGCCAAAAAACGAAAAAATCCCATTTTTGGGATTTTTCAAGATTTTTTTGGGAATTGCGGGATACTTGATTACAAATTTCAAAATTTGTTTTTATTTTTCCATTTTAAATAGAAAAATCTACATAACTGTGAAATTTCATTAAAAAATATTCATAAATATTTCAATTTGAAAAATTTGTATCTATGCAAAATTCAATAAAAAGCATTTTTGTCATATTTTTCAAAAAAGTATTCCATGAATTTTTTAATTGTCAAAAGTTATATACATTTTTGAAAAGTATCCATTGATATATAACATGTCTACCTTGTGTGAGAATATTTGGAACCGCGGTCACCAAAAAACTGGTGTAGGGTGGGTAAAAATGTTGAAAATTAAATTTTCAAATGCGAATATCTCATAAGCTATAAGAGATAATTGATAGGTTTTATGTAGTGCTCGACGAGGAGATTCTGTATGTGTAATTTTTTTTAAATCGGAACACAAACGAAGAAATAGGATCATTTTAAAAATTGAACATACGAGAGGTGTCCTACTTTGGGAACCCCTGGTCCCGCTCATGGTAGGATCATGAGGTCCAAATTCAAAACTTAAACTCGAATACACTTCCTCTTTGCGCATGTGAAATTTCATTCAAATCGGCGTAAGGGTTTAGAAGTTACAGATTTATTTCCCTCTTTTTTTATTCTCATACCACTGTGCGATGTGTGAGTTTTTTAGGGTTTTAGTGAGATCTTCTGAAATAATCTTTTATAAAAAAATATAATTTAAACGATTTTTTTCTTTAGATTTAATAAAACTTTTCTTGGAAAAAAAACTCACTCGCTGATTGTATATGTTGGAGACATCAAAAGCATGATAAGGAATATTCATTTTTGGATTGTTTTAGATTTTGAATAATTTAATAGTTTCGTTTATTTATGACAAAAAGAGTCATTTAAAAAAAAATTTCATCTGTACATGTAGTTACAAACAATTTTTCAAATACATGTAAATTAAATATATATGTAAGTTGTTATACATACTCACTAATCATGTTTATTGGATGTTCAAAAAATATCTAATTTTAAATTTGTATTTAAATTTGAATTGAAACGGAAAAATAAATACAAAAGAAATGTTTAAAGTGCAAAAAAAGGAATTTCGGTTAATCGGTTAATCGACACAAATTAATCGGTTTATTTGTTATTTGAAAATCGGCAATTTCAAATTTTTCGAACAGTTAACCGTCCAAAATTAATCGGTTAACCGATGAACAGTTAATCGATTGAATACCCTAGTATGTATGTTTTAGAATTGCCAACCGTCCAGTTTTCGCCATTTGTCCCGTTTTGAAAAAACATAACTTTTTCATTAATTACCACAAAAAATATAAAAAAAATAAAAAATTGGATATACCGATAAGGATACTTTATTTTCTGAAATATGTTTCCTAAATAGTATTTTCTCAAAACACAATATATCTATTTAAAAAAACTCATTAAATTATATATCAAAAAAATGTTTACAGTTTTAACATTCATGAAAAATAAATGGCACGATACTCGCTCTAGGATGTACCTTTAGTTAAAGCTAAGTTGTATAAATTATTTTTTAATGAGGTTACACTAATATTAACCCGCCCATTTTGAAACAAATTACTTAAAATTATAAAAGAATAAATTTTCAGACAAAGTTTGAAGAATCTCGCAATTTTAATTATCCATATATTCAAAATTGACAATGTACTTTGTATGGAAAGTGCCACACCCACTGTTCCGATCCAGACCATTTTTAGCTAAACTCCGTAAAGTGATGAGAATTTGATTCATACAAAGTTTAAATACATTACAATTATATTACTCCAGATATAAGAAATAACTATTTAATTTTTATGGGAGGTGCCACGCCCACTAATCACATCCCGACCATTTTCAGCCATGTAAAATGATAGGAGAGCTATTCAGACAAAGTTTAAAGAATCTCGCAATTAATGTTCTGAAGATATTTATTTTCATTTGTGTGGAAGGTGACTCACCCCCAAAGTTTAAAGAATCTCGCAATTATAGTTCTGAAGATATTTATTTTCCTTTGTGTGGAAGGTGACTCACCCCCTGTTCCGATCCTTCCAATTTTTGGTTAAACTTCATGCCGAGCTATGAAATTGATTCATATAAAGTTTGAAGAATTTCACAATTATATAACTATTTACTTTCAAAAAATCCAATCCCGCCCATTTTTATTCAAACACTTATACGATTATAGTTCTTTAGATATTCGAAATTAAAAGTTTACAATGTATGAGAGGTGCCATGCGCACTAACACAATATTATTTTCACCCAAACTATGTAGAATAGTAAGGGTGGTATTGGGGCAAAATATTAAGACTGCCACAATTATAGTTCTCCAGATATTCGAAAATAACTATTTACTCTATATGGAAGGTGCCACACCCCCTATTCCCATCAGTCCCATTTTTGATAAAACTCCATACACAGATAAGAAATTGGGTCGTATAAAGTTCGAAGACTTTCACAGTGATAGTTCTCCAGATATTCGAAAATAACTATTTACTTTGTATATCACGACATTTACATTTACATTTTTACATAGTAAAATATACCGATATTCTCTATATTTATGGAAATATTACTAAGTTAATTTTATCGTATGTGAAATTTAATTTAAATCGCATTTAAATTTTGGTATTGTGATACCAGCCAAAGCAAAGATATTTAATAATAATAACGCTCTCCTGTAAAATTTGGTTTTTGTAACATACGATATGTCACTCCCATTTTTAGCCAAGATGCTCAGAATTATACCGAAAAGGTGGCAAGTCTAGTATGTATGTATTAGGGTATTCAATTAATCGGTTTTCTGCTTTAATCGGTTAACCGAGCAAATAATTAATCGGTGTTTAGATATATTCGGTTAATAATCGGTTAATTTAAAATTATTCGATTAACAATTATGTGGAAATACGTGTTTGTTGCCAGCTGGAAGTAACTTGAACGACTTGCTGTGAACTGCAAGTCCGAGCAAATAATTAATCGGGGTTTAGATATATTCGGTTAATAATCGGTTAATTTAAAATTATTCGATTAACAATTATGTGGAAATACGTGTTTGTTGCCAGCTGGAAGTAACTTGAACGACTTGCTGTGAACTGTTTTGAAGACTTGCAGAAGATGTCGGGGAAACGGTTTGTGGTATTCTCTTCTGTTTTCAGTATTTTTTTTAGAAGAGTAACTAAAAGCCGGCCTTTGGAGGTATAGCCAATCTCATTTTAGTATCATGCTACTGAATTCTTCTTTGAATTAAATATAAAATGTATTCAAAATCGTCATTAGACATTCTCAGAAAATCTTCGGTCCGCAATTCTTCAAATAATGTATTTTGGAAACCCAAAAACTTCTTTTTGATTATTTTTTCTTAATTTGTTGTTTATTTTTAATTAAATATGCTGCGATACTGCTGCCAATCATATTTATCTACAAGACATTTTTATACTGTCATTCGAAAAAAGGCAAACTCTACTGCAAGCTGTACTCACATTGTGTGGGAACACGTCTCCAATTTCTTGCAGCAAGTTCGTCGTAATAACTTATACAAACTACTTCCGGAAACAGACTTCCGCAAGTTTTTTTGGAATTTAGTGGAAACACTACATCAAATACTTACAGAAGTTCTTCCGCAAGTGACTTGCTAGTGGACACACGGCTTTACACACAGCAAGTTTACTTGAAGCGAGTCTTTTCGATTATCTTTTAAACTTGATCATCTGTTTACATACAGCAAGTCTGTGTTCAATTTTGTATGTCAAAACCTATTACTAGAGATGCTAATCGGGACTGATTTTTAAAAATCCCGGGGTTCTGGATTTGGTAAAAAATCCCGAAATCCCGACCCGGGGTTTCGGTATTTTCGGGAAATCTAAAATCCCGAAAATTATAAGGAAGAAACGTACATAATTATGTCTTTACAATTGAAAGTAAATTTTTTAGTTAGCAATTCATTTTTATTAGACACTAAAAAGCATAAAATACTTGCATGAGTCATTATATAAGAAGAAATAACAATAAAGTATGTACATTAGGCCGGGTCGATTTGTTTGGACGATCAAAACGTAAAAAATCGTATAGCAGAAACGCAATCTACGCAAAATTCTATGAAATTATCCCCAAGAAACCATAGGTCTAAAATCAAATCCTATCTTGCGCATTTCGTCTTTTATCCAATAAAAAAACTATTAAAAAAATATATATACTGAAATATCATTGGATAAAAGACGAAATGCGATTTGATTTTAGACCTCTGGTTTCTTCTTAGAATTTTCCGTAGAATGCGTTTCTGCTATACGATTTTTCGTGAAAAAAATCGACATACTGGTGAAAAACCGTACTTTAGTATAAAAAGTGTTTATATTAAATAGGTTCTTAAGAATATATTGCATCTATGGTTTCATCTGCCATTCTGGAACGAATTTTGTTTTCGACATATGCTGCTGCCGAAAAACATCTTTCACATTGGCAAACCCGTTTGCAAATACTTATAACAAATCTGCAAGTATTTTCCTCTTGTTCCTTCAGAAATAAAATGATGTATTTCTTTTGCAAGTTGAAAATCTACATTATAATTTGGTTTCGTTATTGTTATTTGGGGTTTTTACATTTATTAATAATATCTTTTGCCTTTTAGCAATCGAAATATTTTCATTTTGTTCGAGCTCCTCATCTGAGATAAAATTAATTTCATTTGAAGAGGATTTAAATTGAGTTTTGTTAGATAACTTACAAAAAAACTTGAAGAATTGATTTTCTAGAGCCCCACTCAAGGAAAACCAAAAATACCGTTTTCCTTTATTAACTATATTGTAGCAGGAGTTGAGCTTAACAACTTTGCTGAACATCACTTTGCGATATTCGGGTATGTAGAATGTCAAAATGAATGAAAAAGTCACACAAAAATTACAATTTCCCCTATTTATTTATGAAAAACGGGATTTGGAAAATCCCGAAAACCCCGGGATTTAAAATTAAAAAATCCCGGGCTTCGGGATTTAGAAAATCCCGAAAACCCCGGGATTTTCGGGAACGGGATTCCCCGTTTAGCATCTCTACCTATTACACGCCATATTTAAAATGAGAAAACAAAAGAGAATTGAAGAGACTTGCCAGTACAAGCAAGTGTGTACCCAAGGCGAATTTATACAAGGTGGTGGTAGTTCTACAAAAACAACAAATGGTCTTAACAAATGTCAAAAAACAGAAATTAAAAATTAAACAAATATGTATTAAAACTAAATATAGTGTAGATAATTGAATAGTGAGGGCTTTACTTATTTATGCAAAATATAAATATTTTGTTAATTAGCTTAGAATATGTAGATATTGAAGTATAAAAACAAGCTTTGACAGGTGTTAGAACCAAACAAGCGAAAAAAGAGTAATCAGCTGATTGACTGACTCCACCTTGTATAAATTCGCCTTGTGTGTACCCCACTTCTTTCTTCTTGCCTCTCTCTCTCCTATAAACTCAGACTTGCGGCAAGAATACTTGTCCTGTGGAAAAGCAGACGATGATGTAGTGTTTATAAAAAACTGGTTTGTCGAGTAACCGAAAATTGGCACTTTTTAGAAACCCGTTTTTTCGGTTAACCAAGTTCAATAAAACCAGTTAACAGACATTGAATGGAATTATTTTAAATGTTTTGAAACTTTTGTCGTTTTTAGTAGCCATGAATGATTAAACATATTTAACAAATATAATAATTTAATCACAAATGATTAATAATGGAAAGAAGATAATAACACAGTGCAACAGTGCAAAAAACACACGAGCATGATAGTATAGGTTCGACTCTACTACCAAAGGGTAGTAAAACCCTATACTCAGTTTGTCCATTTTGGTGACCAATTTTTTTTTATGGGCCCCAAAGATTGATAATCATTGGGCCCTCAAAAAATGGTGTCATCAGGTTTTGGCCAACTGATAATTCAGACTTGGTGATACCGCTTAACTTTATACAGAAATAATATAGCTAAGTCCACCAAACAAATTTTGTTAACATTTTTTTCCCAAAAAATAGCTTTTTCGTCCACTTTTTTTGAAAAAATATAGCACGAAATATTTTTTTTTTTCACTTTTTTAGAATAACTTCCAGGGACTCCTAATTTTTCACTAACTATATTTAGCAAAGTTGTAGCTACGGTAAAGCTGAACAACTCTTGTGAATTTATCAATGCATTCTGAACTTGTCTAGGCACTCTAAATAGCTCACAAAAATCAGTTTGTAAGTTAAAAATGTTCGTTATTACTATTTTTACGCTAAAACAAAGATTTTTTCTTAAATTAGTATGATCAAGTTCACACTTATATGCTGTGCTGTGTTATTTACTCGGCTGAGGTGTTTTCGAGTTATTCTGAAAATTTTTGTAAGTAAACTCATCGTTATATACTATTTAGAATCATTATTATGCTTGGAAATTTGAATCGAAAACTTTTATATAAATGACAGGTGAACTCACTATTTCGGTACAGTCACCCAGAACTGCTGGATAGTTACGGCGACCATCCGTTTTAATATGTATGTATTTTTTTTAGTAAAAACTAAGGTATTTTTATTGATGGATTAATAAAATAACTGGACAATCTGCTCTTTGATAGCCAACCTTGCCTACTCGACTTTTCTCCTTATATATCCTAAAATTTTGGATACTTTGTATTTTGATTTCGAAAATTTGGTCACCGTAAGTGAAACTAAAGCTTGAAGAGTACTGACCAAAAAATAACTGAGATACATTTATATAAAATTGGGGCGAAAACTAAGCTCCCGAATTTGACTCTGATTGTTTTTTTTTTGCTGTTATCGAATTTTTTTTTTTATACAGTGACGGACAATACAATAGAATCACTACATATGAATTCGATTAAAGCGGTAAAACTACAAAATTTGATTTCAAAATTTAAAATTTGTTCATTATATATTAATGCTCATAACGTAAACAATAAATAGAAAAAAATAAAATAAAAAAATAACACATTCTTATGTTAAAAACGATGTCAAATCTAAAAGACTAAATAAAATATGCGACATTCAAATAGAACCAATCAGTCTTAAAATGATTAAAAATTAAAAATCATCATAAGAATTCGTTGTTTTCTTAATATTTTGTTGCATATCAATTATTTCTAATAACAGCATCAAATCTTTTGGGGATTGAATTTAACAAACTTTCGCATGTAGATCGGGAAATTGCATACCATATTTCCTGAATTTTCTGGCAAAGTTCTTCCTTGTTTTTCAATTTTTCAGGTCCGAGTTTGTCTTTTACTATTTTCCATAGGATTTAAGTCTGGTTATTGAGACGGCCATTCCATAACATGAATTTTGTTATATAAATTCATGTGCTTTGGGTCATTATCTAGCTGGAAGAGCCATTTTAAGGGCATATTCCATTCTGCATGTGGCTTTATAACATTCTCTAAAATATTTACATACAAGTTCTTATCCATATTTTCTTTAATCCAATAAATTGGACCAACGCAATACCAAGAAAAGCATCCCCATATAATAATATTTCCCCAACCATGTTTAAACGTTTTTGATTTTTGCCATTTTTTGGACGTCTAACCCATGTCTTATCATCACTACCAATTAAATTAATGGTCGTTTCGTCCGTCCACAACGCATTTTGCCACTTCTTTATATTTTCTGGCCCACACCAATCCTTATGATTGCTCCTAGTTTTAAATGAAATATTGATAGTGATTCCATTGTAATGTCCGTCACTGTATTTACAGAATATATGTATATTGTTTTGCTATAAGAGAAAAATCTGTCACGTACGATATTAAATTGTATTTATTATAAAACCATCCAAAGATTGTTTTTATTTAAATATGACGGATTGTAAAGGAAAAATATTTGGTTTAGTGTAAGAAACTAAAAGAAAACATAACGCCTCTCACGATTCGCAAATTTTCGCATATTTCTACATGTACCGCAAAATTACTTCCGTTTTATGTCTCGTACGATATACCCGTATTTCGCTCGATATTTTGGACAACAATGTTTCGAAAGAACTTATTATTTTTTTAAATATAGTACCCTCTGAATGGAACATACAGAACAAATTATTTTTTAGATGCTCTTAGTGTTGCAAAATGTATTCCACTCTATAGGCGTACAAATGTCACGTACGATGACATGGAATTGCCCATATGTATATATAGTATGTACCATAGACAATAGAGTTGGGTTGTTCATGAACGAACAAGTTCAATTGAACAATTCAGTCAAATGAACAATGTGAAGTTGTTCAATCATCTTGTTCTTTATTGTTCTTTTTATTCACTTTATTCCTTTTCGTCATCTGTCATTATATGAAACTTATATTTTGAATACACTTTTAAATGGGATTTATGTTGTTTGAATTTTATATAATTCCTTCTTCTTTTCTTTATTATTAATATCAAATTCGTTTTCCAAAAGCAGAAGTGACCTGTTCGTTTTGTTCACTGCAAAAACATTAAGACAGGAATTGTTCATTCACTTAGTTCAGTTAAACACCACAGAATAGAAGTGACCAACTGAACAAAAAGAACGAACTTGTTCATTTATTTGTTTTGAACAAAAACGACCAATCAGTAAAAAGAACGATTATGCCCAACTCTAATAGACAACAACTAGATAGGTAACTGAGAGCCTAAAACCTAAGTCTGTTGTCAAAAACCTAATTCATGAGAATGTATTGCATGTATTTTGTTATTGTATCACCCGTATGTGTGAAAAGAGAGTAATTTTTCCATATATACTACTCTCTCCTTCCGTTCTATGTGTTTATTCTATGGTATGTACATTGTACATATAAGAAAAATTAAATAAATTAATTTATGAATGAATGATGATCAAATGATAAATAACATTTATACAATTGAAAGAACCCATTAAAAAAAACTAATTTTTCGAATAACTTACATTAGGGTGGGCCAATTTGTAAGGACAAATATTTTTCGATATTGTGCCATTGATTGGCATGAGGAAAAACATTTTCCACTGCGTATTACACAGTACAGCAAAAAAGGTGAAAAATGGGTAAAAAATTTAAAAAAAATGTGCATTTTTGTGATTTTTAAGGTAATGGATGCACATTTTTCGGGTAGGTATGTTCCGGTAGGTATTTTCTTCAGACACAAAAGATATATGTATTCCGTACGGTCAGAATTGAGTCCCAAAATCATGTGTTGTACAGTGTATTAAAGCCAGTTTTTGATACACTCCAGAGGAGAAAACCTTAGCGCCCGGCCAAAGACCGGCAATGCAAGACAAATTTTCTGAGCGAAGCCAGGTTTTGATATTTATGGGTTCTGCTTTTGCAAAGTAGAACCCAACAAAAATGAAATAAAACCCAACATAAATTTAATTGGGAGTTGTTTCATTGGGAGTTATTGCATTATGAAATAACTCCTTATGTGTTTGGAGTTGTTTCATAATGAAATAAGTCCAAAGTTGTATGAAAAATTTGTTGGGTGTTATTTCATTTGGGGGTTCTTTCACGGTACCAGTAAGTTGGACCTACAATGGGTCAAAATCGGGAAAAATATTTTTTAACTAGAATTTTTTTTCACCAAAAGATTCGCTAAACATTAAAAAAATTTAAAATTTTAACAATTCGAAAATTTTTATTTTCCAAAAATTTAAAAAAAAACAACTTTGGAAAACAAATATAAATTTTGTTTACCACAAATATTTAACATTTTTATTTTGAAGCATAATTTGGTGAAGGGTATATAAGAAGGGTATTGCTCTCTTATTTGTTTTTTATTCGGCTGATTTATTTTAAATATTTAAGGTAATATTTCTGAAATTGTTTTTTTACTTTTTCTGAATTTTGGTCGGCTCGAAAATTATTTTATTGATATGTCGTAGTGTAAATTATTTTACCTCATGCCAAAAGCTGTCGAAAAATCAATTGCTAAATCGAGCCACCCTACCATACATAGGTACTTACAGTTGAAAAATAAAACATGTAACAAAGCGCCCAACAATGCGCTTCGACATAAGCCTTACTGACAAACGTTACCCTACCGCACAAAAACTTAAAAAATGGAATTTAAAAGCCTTAACTCTGTACGAAGCAGATTTGTAAGGGAGAAATTAAAGAAATTTAGATGTGATTATAACAGAGAAAATATTGTACAAATGGATAGTTGCCGCTTATGATCGTTGTAAAATATGGGTAATTTCTACTAGAATTTAGAATTTATATAAGAATAAGGACGCATATTCAGAATATTAGTAATATTAGTAATATGAATGGTCAATGTAGGTATCTAATATTTTAAAGTTTAAAAGGTTCAACGGGAGACTAGTTGGTAATGTGGTAGTATATCATTCTAGGGGTTCTGGTTTATTTCACTACAACGCACAGTGGTTCCAATCCTAGATCTAGCTGGATTTTGGTCATCTGAATAAAGCGGAAATATGTATGTTTTTTTTTTTATAATAGCTATCAACTTGCTCTCACACATTGTAAAATGGTTTATTAATTGGTCGTTTGGTTCTGAGAGAGAAATGGTGAAATTTAAAAAATTTTGGCTCATGATTTCCCTATAATTTTAATCTTGTGTTACAAAAATTTCGCAGTAAAACGATAGTTTTTCAATTTAGAAGTTTTTAATATCTACAGAGCTTTCTAAACTTAATTTTTCGATTCAAAGATAAATATTTTCAAATATATCGAGCCATAACCGCCAAAAAGTCGTAAGCACCATGATTATCAATTTTCGTTTTTTGATAAACATCGATAGCTCTCGATCATTCGCAACATCTCACAAAATACCATACATACTCAATTTCACGATAATACTTCGACTTGGACCAAAGATATTTAAAAAAAACTTCCCCTGTAAAATATATACTGGCATATTTAAATGTCGAAATTAGTTTTTTTTCAATACACTACACCAGGGGATTTTCCTTTAGTATACATATTGTTACCTTAATATAGAAACGCCCTAACTCGTTTTTTTCCGAAATTTAGTTTATTGCATACTTCGATATATGTATAATCCCGTAATACACCATTAATAAAATAAAATGTCACAATATTAAATTGGTTGAAGACCTTCATAAAAATCTGTGTTAATATTGAGTTTTTTATTTCCTCCTCCTGTAAAGTAAGGAAAATGTTAGTTAGGGTCTTTCTATATTAAGGTAGCGATATTTACTTTATCTTATTTCATAATCATATTTTCGAATCTGTTTTTATAAGATGATCGAAAACTTTTTCTGGAATATTGCTATTGAAAACACTAGTCAAAGAGAATTATACATAGAGACGAGACACTCCGATTGGTCAAACAAAAATACAACAAAGAGTTAGGTTTTTGACAACAGACTTAGGTTTTTGACAATTCCGTCTCGTTTCTATGTTACCCTATGACACTAGTTTTCAAATGTTTTTGAGTATTTTACAATTTAAAAATTTTGTAGACAAATTTTCGTCGTTCGTTTTATTATAACAAGTAGTCAGTCATTGTACATATTATATAAACCCGGCAGTTTCGTGTGACTGTCCCGACCTAATGATTGCACCTATCATTGAGGGTGAACACTAGTTGCATGAATAGCTACGTGACTAGTTATTTTAAAATGTACGTGGCCCAACAAAGATTACAAATAGACTGTCCAATAGCTGATCCGTAGTAGTCAACACATTGGATTCACATAACGGTTACGTTAATAGCTACCTAACTTATTTTAACACGTTGGTATTCTAAGTGGAAGCCAATAGACCTCAAATTGTCAGTTAAATAACATTTCCTAGATAGTTCAATAACCAATTGCCCCGACTACTCTCCAGTATATTAGTTCTGGTGGGTAAAATAACTACTTTCTAATGTACATATGTACTAGATTACTAAAGTGACTGGGATGTAAGTACATATAATTAAGCAAAAAGAAAATAATCTGTAAACAGTTTGTACATATCAGTTTGTACACTCTAGATTACTATGAGACCCTTAAGTTACAATTGACTTCTCTCTATATTACCTGTGATGTATAAAGTAACTAATTGACTGCACTACAAAGAGCACATACGATTCAAATGACCTAAAATATGTATATAAATTGGAGTCAGCCAAGTGATCAGACATTAGTTAAAATTACTGACTCTGAGGGATACATTGACTACTTGTAGAACTGCTGGGTACATACAGTCATACATACATATATGTATGTATGTTTGTATGTATGCATTACTTTAATAAAATTAATTCTCGTATTTGTTCTTAAAAAGCAAAAAACACACAACAACAACAACACATCTACTATGTATTACCTTTAACAAAACCCCACTCACAACTAACCGTCAACTGGCCAAATTAAAATAAAATTCAAATGATGTCATCATCGACACATCACCACCATACAGGGATGGCAAAGTTTGTAGATATGTGTTTTTTTTTTGGTACAATATTCATTTCGTTCGTAACACATCGAAATATTGGTTGTAGTCCTACAAAATTATAAATTTTACAATGTTACCAAACCATAAATACTGAACTCAGTCCGCCTTGTTGCCTTGTTCTATGTGAATTCACATACTTGTGAGCAAGGATGGCAAAGTTGGTATAATTGTACTTTGTATACCCTTCACCATGAGTGCCAAAGGTACATATTAGGGATGCCAATACCGAAATTCCGGGATTTTTCGGGATCGGGATTAATAAATCCCGGAAATTACGAGATTTTTGATATTTTAGGAAGATTTTTGAAGCTCCCAAAATACACAGAATGCTGAATTTCAGCATACTTATAGTAATAGTAATATCGCTTCAATGAACGATACATTAAATAAAATGAATATAAAAGAAGAGTGTTATATTCAGCTATGCAGCCATCAATATGTAGTTTTGGCCTTCTATGAGGACTTGAATCAGCATTTATGAATGAATGACTTATATATGTTAACATCATTATATCGATGGTATAATATAGAAAGGTCGTATCTCAACTTTTAGTTATTTTAGAGGAGAAGGAAAAAACTCAATATAATCTGAAAGTGAAAAAAAAACAACTAAAAATTTGTAATATATCAAAAAATACTTTTAGACAAGTGGTTTGTTTTAATATAAACCAGAAAATATGCATTCAACATTAAATGAGTTAGGTGTTTTTCTTTCAAACAATTTTTGAAATGAGTTAGGGTTTTTTTATATTACTGTAAATCTGTTATTCGTTAACGTTTGAGTTTTATCTACCAGAATATGTAAAAAACCCGATTTTGAAAAACGACCTTTCGATATTAAGCCATCGATATACAAATTATTTATTGACAATGAAATATTTTTCTGATATAGGGGTTATATTATTATGGTCTGGTCCTCACAAAATTGGTAGAAGGATTTATTTTCATTTAGAACTTGTTTATTAAATTTTATCACGAGACAATTATGAATCTTCAAGTCATTTTCTGAAAGGGGCCATGTGTGAGGACTAGGTAAAAATGTAGCCCGGTTTCCGCAATACTTTACATTATAATTTTAGAGTACTTAGAACTTATTTTGTGCAAAATTTTATAAGTATTGCCACATATTCAATATATTATGACAGTATTGCGGGGCACACTAGTATGGGGATAGGGGTAATCATGGACCATTTTCAATACCAAACTAACTTTATCAACAGAGAGTATTTGTGGATAATTTCCTAATAATCCTTTCATTTGTGACCTATCGCGTTTTAAACAGACAGACGGAAATTTTTTGTTATAAAATAAAACAATACTTTCAAATTTTATTTTAAATATTTAAAAATGGGAGAAAAGAAATATTTTCGACAAAAATTGTGCAGTTTCAATTATAAATAACTTTTAAACTGCCTTGCCAATTTTTACACGATTGGTCTCATAGTATGTACGCATTCTTCAAAATCATTTTACTATGAACATAGCATTTGTTATACAAAAGTTATAAAAATTTCAGTTGTTTCAGATTTCTCACTGTTAAATTTATTTTAACTCAATACATTAGTTTTTGCTTTGTTATATTTTTACTTAAATATATTAATATAGTTTTTAAAATAGTTTTTATTATTGAATTTGGTGTTTTTTAACGTTTAACTAAAATCCCGAAAAATCCGGGGATTTACATTTCTAAAATCCCGAATCCCGGGATTTGTAAAGCCCAGTCTCGTTTGGCATCGCTAGTACATATATATTAGAGTGACAGCCGATTTTTTTTTTAGATTTCAAAGAGTGCCGGGTGGAATATTGTGACACTAGGCCTAAACGTTAAGTGCTGAAAATTTGGGCCAAATCGGACAACGATATCTGGACGCGCATCGAGGTCAAAGTTCAGATATATGCTACATTTTACTATTTATATGGAATAAATAGGTGAAACTCGTTAATTTTCTGCATTGTTTTCTTGAAATATGTAGATTTATTTATATTTTTGAATATTACATGAAAAAAAAAATTTTGGAAATTGACCCTGTATCTCCTTTGGGTCAAAATGACCCATAAACTGTATTATCGCCAAAATTCAAGAAAAATGCAAATTTTTCAGTTTTTGTAAAAATTTTGCTACTAAATAAATACTTTTGCAATTGAATGCAAAATAATCTAAATGTGTACGTAATTATTGTTGTAATGAGATATAAATGACAAAATTTGGTTGAAAAATGGTATAGTTATTACAAATTCGCCAGACCATTAACGTGTCTCAGGCCACTTGAACAAGAAATTTAGGAAAAAAAATTAACATATTTCGAGAAAAATTAAAATGAAAGTTATTTTTTATTTAAAATATATCCGTATTCACTTGTGTATGAGTTTTTGTCTTCGTCGGATACCGTTAACCTATTCGCAGGTACGGCCAAAAAAAATATTTTATTTAACGGCTGTTTCGAATCTCCATTTTTGAATTTTTAAAAATTTTGTTAAACAATATAATATAAATAATATATATAGTAGAGTGAAAATCAGTTGTATGGAAAAAAATTTTGGTTGAAATATTGAAAGGTGCCGGGCGGAATATTATGACACTAGGTCTAAAAGTTAAGTGCTCAATATTTCAGCCAAATCGGACAATTTATATGAAATAAATTTGTGAAACTCCTTAACTTTCTGCAATATGTTGCAGAAATATGTAGATTTACATATACAAGAAATGTATTTTGGGAAATATTAAAATAAAAGCTAATTTTTACTTAAAATACATCCATATTTACACGTCTATGAGTTTTAGTTTTCGTAGGATAACGTTAACCTATTCGAAAGTATGACAAAAAAAAATTTTTTTAAGGGCAGTTTCAAAACTGCATTTTCAAATTTTCAAACAGACTAATATTTTTGGACGTTAGAAACATCTGCACAAACGCATTGTACCCTCCCCACTATGGTGGTGTAGGGTATACAAATGTATGGTTTGCGTTATATGCTTCTCCACTTCATCTGAATATATGTTAACTTAAATTTTTCAACTACATGTTTAAAAACAGCATCAAATTTTCCTTTTTCTTCTGCATTCTTTTCACCATATTTCAATTATACAGAGGCTACCTAAAGAAAGAGTCATTACTCCTAAAACACAATAAATCGCAGATTGAGATAAATTGCTAATAACTCATTAATTATTATTTAATCTATTACAAATTTTGAAAGATCACAAATGGGGTCAAAATTGTTTATGGCTTACGAAAATTCAAAGTTGTGAATAAATTGTACCGTTTTGAGGTTATGTAGGAAAATGGGTTATTTTCAGGTATAGCGACATTACTATAAAGCAGCTTTAATTAAACACATTTAGGGTCATTATTACAAATTGCCTTTATAGTTAAAGTTAACTTTAAGGGTACCTTTTCCTATTACTTAAAGTTACCTTTTACTATAAAGGCAAGTTGTAATAATGGCCCTTATACTTACTTGTCTCTTTATTTTCCATTTTATACTAATGAATTATTATGAACATAAACACGCACTTAAAGTTGAGCAAGCACTACTGAAATTGCAAGCACATTTATAGAAAAAATTACATCTATTGACTTTGACGCATAAATGTGTAACGGTGCTTGACATTTAACTCAAACAAAAAACAGACGTCTTTTATTTGAAGTTTTTCCAATTAAAAACCAACAACAACATATTTACTTTGTATGTTAGGAAAAAAAGATAGACTATTGACGCTTCAAAGTAAGGATCCATCTACGTTCCAAAAGTCAATAAAATCGATTTTGCCGTGATGCTCAAACAAAACAATATTTACATACATATCGTCGCCCCATAAGTTATCTTCACGTAAGTCCAAACATTTTTTTTTGTGAAATTGAATTTAAAGTTTCAACGATTTATATAAAAAAATTAAGTCGAAAAAAGTGGTTCGATATTTCTGTATGATTAGTGTAGAAATTTCCAAAGTCATGGAGGAAATTTTTCATGTTATAACCATTTTTAGCTCCAGAAAAAATTTACCATTTTGTTGTATAAGCCACATTTTACGAAATATTTATTAATTAATGGAACATACGTACTGATAAAAACTGCGCTAATTTTTTTCTCCAAAATTATCTTGACGTATATGAGTTATATAACATATATATGTTTGTGACAACCATTTATATGATGAAGGACTTATCATATTATGGTGCTCTCGGCTTAAGGCTTATCATAATCTGAGAACAACATATTATGATAAAATTATTCATCATAAATATGGTTGCCACAAACATATATATGTTTACTGTAACCATATATATGGTTGAGACAATCATGTGAATCGTAAGTTAACCATATTATGGTTACCACAATCATGTAAATGGTTACTGTGACTATAATATAGTTAAAAAACTTGTAACACTATATAAATGGTTACAGTAACCATGCCCAATTATATTTTTTCTCTGCGTGTAGCAAACCCTTTAGTTTCCATTTTCGAGCTATGCTTTAAAAAATTTGAGCTAGTTGGACATGATCCTGAATTCAAATACAATATAAACGTATTAAGAACTTTTTTAAGTCGTTCATTAATTCGGGGTTTAAATTGAGTAACTAATTCTTTAGTAAATTAATTATTCATTATTTCTAAATTATTTATAACAAATTGTATTATACATCAAGCTCTAACAACGTTGCCGAATTTTTGCTTAATAAAGTGGTTTTGGGGAATTACACAATAAAGGGAATCTTTCCAAAGTTTGATATCATTGTCAGTGAACGTGGCTAATTTGAAGTCAGTCAAAGATGTTCAAAATCATGTATATGACGAACTCTTGCAACAAAACGTTAGTTTGCAATATTTGTGTTTATCATTCGATTAAATATTTTGCAACACTTACGTACGCGGTTAATAACATCACTTATATACATATATTTTAAGATCATGACCTTCATCTATTTCAATGTAATCATTATAAATGTCACCCTTAATATAACTTTCGACGACCGTTTCAAAATCACATTCTCCATCACATTCAACTCCACTTTAATCTAAGTTAATATTTTGATTATTAATTGCGATTCTTCTAATATTTCGCCAGCTAAATAACACATATATTTTATTCCGTACCATTTATTTTCATTGGTTCAAGTCCTAAGTTAAAAATTTTGAAAGATTTATTTTTAGAATTGTAACTTATTGCAGTAATATTTATACATTTATAGAAGGAGCTGTCGGAACATTCACCTACAGTGATCAAAAGTCCCTTTGTCTTTAGTTATTTGTCGAATTTCAGAAACAATACAATTGTTGTGAGTCATTATTACTTATTTAAATTTGAAATTATGAACAATTTTAAGCAATTTAATAAATTTAAATACATATGAACATTTATTCGTTTTATTCGATTATTCTACATAAAATTGTTCGGATTATTCGTTATTCGAAAATGGGCATTTTTAAATTGTTCGAATAATTATTCGTAAGAAATTATTCGATTAATCGAACGATCATTGGTCGAATGAATACCCAAGTATATACATATTAAGTAATTAGTAAGCAATTAATTAAACCACCAATCTTTGTTTTTGTGGTCGCTCTGGAAGAGTTATGGCTAGTTCTAAGCCAGATAGAACTTGAAATTGTAAAAAATTGCACAAAAAAGTAAATTTGAGTAAAATAAAAATTTATTCAAAAGAATACATGGCATTAACATTGGAAAATGATTTTGGGCATATGGTCACCACGGCTGTTTTTGACGAAGCGCATTATGGACAATGTTGGTCCCAATGCGTCAATTGTTGCAGGTCTATCAGTATAAACCATTGACTTGGCGTGGCCCTAGAGGAAATGATCGAAGATGACAAATCGCTTGACCTTGGAGACCAAATTTTGATTTCAATAAATCGAACCACGTCTCGCTAAATGTAATTTATATTTTTAAACAAAAACTCATTGAACATGGTTCAGTAACGATCTCCATTGACCGCAACGCGAGCTCCAGCTTAATTTTTGAAGAAATAAGGTCCGATGATTCCACCAGAATGTAGGGTTTGTTGTGGATTGGTCTTACTCCATATGCGGCAATTTTGTTTATTAACAAACCAGTTAATCAAAAACTGTCGTCAATAAGTTGCGCGAATCAATAACTGATTTTCGAAGTACATTATTTATATTAATTTGCCAGAGTATACTGATCCTAAATGTCAAAAAGTGAGCACAGTAGGACAGTTAACCCTTTCGCAAGTTATGCTAGTCCTTTAGATTCGATAACAAAATAAATTCAAAAAGTTAATTTTAAAAATTATGGAAATTCCGACCGATTTGAAAGATTATTCGTTACTAGCAAGCCAATATTAATAACAAAATTAAAGTAATAAAATATAATAACTTCAATTTGTTTCCTCTACTCTATAAAATATCTATAAGTGAAGACGAATTTCAATCATCAAGTTTTAAAATAAAGGGAGTTTTGGCAAATTCAGAAACAATTTTTGAAAAAGAACCAAGTACATGCACAAGAATAAATATTTCTCAAGACAAAAAGAAAGATATTCAAAGTCTATACCTTGTTATCAGTCCGTGGGGCCAATTTGACAGATGTTTTATTCCATAGTTAATCAGAACACATATTCTTTATAATCCAATAAAAAAATAACATCTATATCAAAAAATACATATTTTCATTTTATAAAATCAAAAATTGCATTCTTACTGAGACATCCTATATATAAAAATAACCGTTATAGATTGTATACTGTAAAATACTTGAATATAGAATGAATTCGAAATGCCTATTATAATAAAAATAAAATATTTTTTCTTTTTCTTAAATATTTGTATTTTCACTACCATCGGAATGGGTACTTTCTTAAGATTACAAAAATAACAAAAACAAGATTAAAGTTTAAAGGAACAGTAGTTTAAAAGTGTTTTTCCAAAAAAAGATAAAATAAAATGAAAAATTTTCCGTTCATATGATTAGAACCATTAAACTAATTTTAATTAAAAATGCACTATTTTATAATTTAATAATAAGAACCATTAATATTAAGTTTATTGGTAATATTTTAGACATTTTAATAGTTTTTGCTACCTCCCTTGTTTAAAATTACTTCAAATACACGGTTTTTTATTGAATCATAGAGTGACTTCAAAAACTCTAAAGAAATTTGATTCCAGGAGTCCTTTATGGCTTGAATTAATGAGTCCTTATCGTCGAATTGTCTTCCTCCTTCATAAACCTTGCGCGAAAGCCAAGGTTTATAAATTTTTTTACAACTCTGGCATTATGAATTGGAGCATTATCTTGTTATAGAATCCATGGAATCGGTCCAAAAAGATCATTTAATTTAGGGAAAGCTGTAGCAACAATATCATAAAGTTTTCTTTGCATTAGAAATGCAGTAATATGAAGGGACAAACATTTATGAACAGAATTTACAACAGACCTCATCATATTATATTTTCGACATGAAAGGTTCATATCTATGTATAAAGCCAAAGGTTTTTGTACATAAATTGTTTTTACTCTACAGTGATCAAACTTAATTAATTAAAAAATACAAAAATCACTCAAATTTGTTCAATATATTGCCAAATCTGTATTTAGCCAGTCGCAAAACTTGAATTAAAAAAATCGCGCATTTTGATTTGGCCTGACACTAAAAAATTATCAATTATTAAAAATGGCGCATGTAAGCGCAGCTAAATTTTTATTTTCATAAATTTACATAATTTTTTCTATAAAATAAGAGAAAAAAATATACCGGTAATTATTGAAATTTTTTTTGTATCACTATTAAATTTCAACATATCACAACAAATCTTGTTTTATTTTGTACATCTCATTCTTATAATGATACATACAGTGTTGTTAACATATGTAATTAAAAATAGCATTAATATACTTAAAACATAGTGCAATAACTAATCTACTACAAGTTTTGTTTATTTGTCAACTAAATTCAATTATTTAACCCTATGAAGTACATGCTAATTTGTAATCAGCGTTGCCGCTTTGGTCCAATTGGACCAAAATTGGTAGTTTTAAGTTAATAAATTGACTTTTGATAGTTTGGTTGGTTTGTTCCGATTTTTGTCGTATTTTGGTAGGTTTTTGAATAAGAATTTTTAAGAACAAAATAATAAAAAAAATCTTCCAAATTATAACAAATATTATTTAAATTGTGCGTAGTCATGTTAAAAGAAGTAATAAGTGATAGCCTGTGCTAGCAAATACATTTTTCTTTTAAAATTTCAATAATTTATTTTCGTGAGTGATTTTGAGATCGCCATGAAATTAATGCCATGTTTCCACGGCAGTCTGAATTACTTAATTCGCGTTTTGAATTACGATTGCGAATCAACCTGTTTACACGACAACATTCGTAATTCAGTTTGACATTTATTTATTTCTTCTTCTTGTTTTTTTTTTCTTCTGTTTACATGTTTTGGTTTTTTGTTTATTTTGTTTGTTTGGTGCGAATTTTAAATTTGTAATTTGGCATTTGTAATTTGACATAAAATTGTAGCATTATTAATTAAACAAATATAATTTAATTATTATTTTCATTATTAGAAAAAAGAAAAAGTGCAAGTGTAGCCAATAATCTTCGAGACATTATATTTTTTTTTATAATTTTCTTGTTTTCCTCCATTATATGTTTAAGTTTTTAAAATACTTCTACAAATGAATTTAACTTTAATCAGACTTTTTATTTCTTTTAATTTATTTATTTAATACAAAAATCTTTTTCTTTATTTTGTTTTGACATTTTTGTTTAGACAGCTGATTTTGATACATAAATAATCGATAATAAGGTAATTCAAACTGAATTACGTACGAACAAGGTAATTCGCACTTGAAATTTTGTATGGCGAATCATGTAATTCAGTTCGTAATTGGGGGTTGAATGACGAACGAGAGCGTGAATGACGAATAATGGCGTCGTGTGAACATGGTATAAGACGCGTAATTTATTTCTGTATGAAACTAATTTGTGTTGAATTCTGTCGGGATACCAACACTTTTAGAAGTTAAAGTAATTTTTAGGTGTGGGCCCTATATGGGAGCTATGGTGAATAATGAAACGATTCACACTCAATTTTTAGGTGTGACATATTTATGATTGTAGTGTAATTAAATAATATTCATCCTATAACAGCATTAATATTATTTTAATTTAACTATTAATTTTGAAACGAATCCAAATATAATTTCTTAAATATTTAAAATTTGGTAGGTTGTGGTAGTTTTTAATCAGAAATTTGGTAGGAAAAATATTTTATGAGTGGCAACGCTGTTTGTAATGCTTTTTTATATAAAAATTTCAAACCACAACTTTGAAGAGCCATATCTTTGGAAAAAATTATTATTTTAATTTAATTTTTTTTTCACTTATTAACAGAAGTGTATTTTATTAAATACCATTAGCCGTTTTTCTGATTTCCAAAATTTGATTTATCTATTTATGGCCACGCTCACAACACTGTGCAGCGTGGGTTATAGATCTTGCTAAGTACATTATAAATTGTGTCTAAAAATTTCAGATACACTCTCAAATTCAGAAGTTATTCTAAAAAACCGTTTTCAGTGATGTTCGTCGACTTATCGACCTATAACTCAGTCAGTTTTTGTACGACTTTAAATTTTTTTACCAGGTTTTGAAAGAAAACTGATTACGTTTTAAAATGCCGTTTGTAAGTTATAAGTATTGATTTTGTTAAGTATATCAAAAAGAAAAACAAAATTTATCAACTTTTTTGAAAGCTTATACAAATTTATATCAGTGTATAAAGGAATTTTAGTTCTTAATAAAACATTGTTTTAACTATTCAAATCGTATGGAAATTGTAAAAGTTATTATTCAACTTTTTATTAACACCTTTTTTAGTATTTGTTCCCCAGCGCAACAAAAAACTATATAAAAAAAAAATATTTGTAAAATTTTGAATTTACAAGGTAAATTTTTTCGAACTTTTTTTCGAAAAATTTTAATAACTTTTGCAAATATAAACGGATTTTAACAAGTAATATTTTTGTATATATAAAATTGTATTTAAAACACTGTGCAAAAAAATAGGTTTTCATAGAAAAAAATTTAAATAATAAATAACTATTTTTGAATTTGAAAAATTACGAACAAATTATAAAATAAAGCAATTTTTTGGAATATAAATTTTATGTATACATTTTTTGAAATCTTAATTCATTGCCTATCCATAATTGTTTAAAATTTTATAAAAATTTTATAAAATCAGTATAAAAATGTGTGAGTTAGAAGTACTAAAGTACTATAAACTATCCTAAAACAGTTATTTCGAAGTTATAACTCAAAATTTTGAGGGTGTTTCAAAGATTTTGAGTTAAAAAATATTTATTTTGATAGATATCCCACTCGCATCCCACTAAGCGACCAAAAGGGTCTTCAAGGAAAATATCTAAGCTTTATTTTAAGAAAAAAAAAGGCCCATTTTAAAAAATAAGTCAAAAAGTAGAAATGTAGAAATTACAAACGGAATGACATACTTATATAGTATACCATTGCCACTCATGGTGAAGGGTATAATAAGTAAAAAATGTAATACAAATTTTAGAAAATTTTGGTTTTAAAAAGCGATTTTGTGGAAGAGGTTTTTATTCCAAAATGGGCCAAATTTTGGTTATAGTCTAATGTGCATTCTCAGATTGCATTTCAAATTTACTAGATTGAAGAAATGTAAAGCTCTCATCTTTGATTTTGATTAAAATTTTTAGGTTTATTATTATAAAATATTCAAAAAGTACCATTGCAATAAGGAAATAGTACCATTAATTATCACTTTTAAATTCGCATTCACTAAACCATAACCCGTCAAGTTTGAATTTTAGATTTGTACATCATTTCCTATATTATCAACTAACGGCCAATTTCACAATGTACGATTATTTCATTTAACCGGAAAATTAACTAACTGTCGGTTTGTTTAACGGGGACCATTTAGCATTCAGTAGAAAGTATGGCAATAATGCATACATTTGTTTACGAAAAATAGTGTAATGAAAGATTGAAATATAAAAAATTGTCTAAAAGACGGCATAAAAAATAATAATTTATGTTTTCTTAGTGGTATATTAAAAAAACGTATAAAACTCAAAAATATTAAGGTACCTAACTGTAAAATTTACAAAACAAACTGAACAACAATTACTGAAAACCAACAAGGAAAAGTGCACATTTGTTGTTTGGTTTGAAAGTGAAATATCCGGGTGGTATATGGATCACCCCGTGCAAAATTTACTTTTCTTCGCTTTACACTTTTAAAAATTATAAATATTACAAAAATATAAATATTTTTCCATGTTCTTTTATTATATTTCTTACAATTAAGATGCTAACCGGCGAAATTTATTCGGTTATATTTAACAGCAACTTTGTTGTTAAATAGTGTCAGTTAAGAATTAATCGTACATTGTGAAATTCAATTAGCCTAACTTGCGGTTAAAGTTCACGTTAACTTTTAATCGTACATTGTGAAAATGGCCGTAATTTTGTTTCTATAATACATAATATTTAATAAATTATCACAAAACCGATACCGCGGTTTTGAAATTCTTCGATTTTTTGGAAACTCTTGGTCCATTATTATAGGAAATTCAAAAAAGTACCCAAGAGAATAAAGAAAAAGTACCACAAAGTATGCCCTTGAATTTTCACTCACTTGGGACCATATACGCCTAATTTCATATTTCTATGTCCATTATTACAAAAAAATTAATAAAGTACCATTAGAATATATAAAAAGTACCAAAAATCCCCCACTTGTGGTTTCCCACTCACTCGGGTCCATATAAGCTTAATTTCATGGCTTTAGGTTCATTGGTGAAGAAATTACAAAAAGTACCATTCGAATAAAGAAAAAGTACCAAAAAGTCTCCCCTTAGAATTCTCACTCACTTAGGACCATATATGTTTAATTTCATGTTTATAAGTCCATTGTTATAGAAAATTCAAAGAAGTATCATTAGAATATAGAAAAAGTACCAAAAAGCAGCCACTTGTGGATTCCCACTCACTCTGGTCCATATAACCTTTATTTCATGTTTCTAGGTTCATTGGTGAAGAAATTACAAAAAGTACCATTCGATTAAAGAAAAAGTACCAAAAAGTCTCCCCCTAGAATTCTAACTCACTTAGGACCATGTATGCTTAATTTCATGTTTTTAAGTCCATTGTTATAGAAAATTAAAAAAAGTACCATTAGAAGAACAAAAAAGTACCATTTTGGTACCTAAATATTAGTTATAACACTAACTTCACTAAGATGCATATCAGCTAACTTTAATGTCTATAAGTGTAATAATTAAAATATTAAAAAAGTACCATTAGGAAGAAAGTATCAATTTCCCTTTTCCTCCTTGAACACCCCTAAAGCTTGAAAATTTAAAAATACTCCATTTTGCCAAAATTGTTTATGCTACAGACATGTCTCAAACGATTGAAATCTGTGTTAATGTGCCCAAGAAAAAATATGTTTTAAAAAAAGTACCAAAATGTTTACCCGGATTTGGCCCAATATACACCTATTCACTCGAGTTCCAAATAACATCCTGTTAGTTAATTTTTTGTATAAATCCAGGAGCCAATGTTAAAACAATTATCAAAATTGGCTTAATAATTTCAAATAAAATGTATTTTCCCGATTTTATCCCCTTTTTGGTACCTTTTTTATCCCCATTGCGGTGGTAAAATTTTATTCAAATAAAAATCTGCATCGTGGTGGGAGTTCATAATATAATATTCGTATGTCTATGTCAAATTATAGAAAAACATATTTTATGAAAAGGTACCAAAAATAAACACAATTTTTATCCCTTATATTTTTAATTTTTTGATAGGTAAAGAATGCGATTTAAAATTTGTTTATATGTTTATTGGTTTAAAAGATACATAGGTCCATAATTAATCATAGCTCCCATATGAGGCCCACTTCTGAAAATCATTTTAACTAGATTTCTTAAAAATTTTGGTATTCAAATCCAGCTCACATATATATTTTAAAAGAGAACTGTTTGTAATCATCTTCTATCACCACGTGCTTGCCCGTGGTTAGCTGAAATTCTTTTTTTTTATCATTGTTTTATCTTATTTTTATACCCTTCACCTTCGTGAGAAGGGTATATATAAGTTTGTCATTCCGTTTGTAATTTCTACATTTTTCATTTCCGACCCTATAAAGTATATATATTCTGGATCCTTATAGATAGCGGAGTCGATTAAGTCATGTCCGTCTGTCTGTTGAAATCAATTTTCTGAAGACCCCAGATATCTTCTGGATCCAAATCTTCAATAATTCTGTCAGACATGCTTTCGAGAATTTTTCTATTTAAAATCAGCAAAATCGGTCCACAAATGGCTGAGATATGAGGAAAAAATCAAGACAACCTCGATTTTTGACCTACATATATCTGGATTACTAAGACATTAATATAAACAATATGGATATCTAATGATAGATATTTCAAAGACATTTGCAACGACGTATATAAGACCATAGTAAGTTGGACCTACAATGGGTCAAAATCGGAAAAAAAACCCGAATTTTTTAAAAAAAAAAAAATTGAAAAAAAACAAAAAAAAAATTTTAATTTTAAAAAAAAAATGAAAAAAACAACTGGAAAGCTGCAAGCGTGCTCGTGGTGGCCATGCAAAAGAAATGGAGTTCCATACATAATGGCATCGAACGTACTTTCACATGAATAAAGAATTTCATAGATATCCAAAACCGTTTTGGTTTTATTTAAAAAACTTTTGTAGCCCTCTTATTGAAAAACCCTTTATTTACTCTCTTTAATGTTTTTTTATTTCTGCATCAGCTTTGAGCAGTGATGTTAACTTTTTAATTTCGATTACCGTACAGCCCTAAAAAAATTACCGTTTTATAGGTAAAATTACCGTATCCAAAGTTTAGTACAAAAATAATAATATTTTCTTATTGAAACAGGTTTATTTTTATAATTCAATATATCGAGGGCCTATATTCAAAACTCTCTATCTTAAAAAACAACTTTTCAGGAAGTTATTAAAGTTATTTTCTTGAGTTATTAAAATTCGGTATGCTAGAGGGTTTTTCTTCTCAAAATATTCAATGTGTATATAAAAATGAAAAGATAGAGGATTTTGCATTTTAATAGAATTAAATTATTTTGATTTCATTTATGCCATCTGTCAGTTTTTAACGTGATTTATTTAAGATAACGACTAATAATACAACATAAGATAAAAAAAAACTTTAAAAGTAGACACTTTTTAAGCAAACTCCAACTTTAACCATTTATTTTTATGCCATGGAAATTATATTTTCCAAAAACAAAATGGTAAAATATTTTCATGGTAATTAATTTTTTTAAATGATTGAAAAATGTAAAATTCATGTTCATCATTCAAAAGTTAGTAGGAAAACATGAATTGCAAGAAGAAATTATTCCAAAAAAATATTTGAAAATTATTTGAAAAGATAAACTTTTGCATTAGAAAAAAAATACTTGTATAACATAGAGAAATAACAAAAATGCAAATAAAACAGCAAAAGACAATAGGTTGTAAGAAATTCACACCATAGATGAGGGCTGTTTTACTGAACATTTTACTATCAAAAAGTAATTTTCGTGAATATCAAAGATAGTGGGTTTTGAATATAGGACCATGTTTGTAAAACAGCAGAATGCCATTTTTATCAACATCATTTATTTGCCTTATAATATAAATTCCGTATCTATTTATTTAAATTCATCCATTTCAACAGCTTCTGGGAAATGCAAAACTAAAGGAATTATAGAAATATTGGTATCGAACAATTGGGGATTTATTACGATCAGTTTTTAATACTAATTTGTATGTTGAAATATTCCTACTTGAAAGACTTGCGATTACTTTACCGCGTAGATATATTTTGTCTAGTGGTAGTTGGTTATCATCATCCTCAAAGTTTTATGATTATTTTAATGAGAAATATGTACATTATATGTACATATTATATCCTAAACCTTATGGAAATATAAGGTTTAGGATATAATTTTTAAAAATTTAAACTTTTTAAAATTACCGTACAAATGTAGAAATTACCTGCCCGCCGTACGGAGGTCTAAATTACCGTACTTTGAGTGAGTCAAAAGTTAGTTTAATTAAATTAAACTTTAATTATTAAAGTTTAATACTTATCGAGATGAAGTCAGTTGTTATAATAAAATAGCTCATCTATGCAGTGTAGCCAGATGTGGGGATTTGTCCCCAATTTGGGGATTTCAAGATTTTTTGGGGACATAATTTTGTGGGGAGGAATTTGGGGATTTTAACAACATTTGGGGATTTACATCCATTTTTGGTGATTTTACATTCTTAGATATTAGCGGTATTCACAATGTAGAGTACTTGGCCTAGTAATAAAGCAGAAGAGCTATTTATTGACAAGCATTTCAATTTTTAATGTATTTTGTTTAGTTTTTTGATATTGTGCTCATTTACTACATTGCAAGGCCAAGTACTCTACATTGTGAATACCTCTATTGTGTATTTTAATTTTATAGAGCTTATTCTCATTATAAATAATCATATTTTATTTCTTTCATTTCTTCAGAATTTGATGAAAAAATTTTAGATTTTTCGTTGCCAGGACACTATTTTGATAATAAAAAAATTAAAAAAGGATTTCATCAAAAGTTGACAGATATTAAATTGTTTTAAATTCTTGCTAAACACAGAAAGCTGAATCATTCTATTTTGATAATAAAAAAATTAAAAAAGGATTTCATCAAAAGTTGACATACATATATTAAATTGTTTTAAATTCTTGCTTAACACAGAAAGCTGAATCATTCTCTAAGAGCCAATTTTTGACTTCGTATTTAAATATTAATTACACTGTGCGGAAGTGAAAAAAATGTAAAAAAAAATCAGGAACACCCTCAAATTCAGAAGTTATTCTAAAAAAAAAGTTTTCAGTGATGTTCATCCACTTATCGTCGACCTGTAACTTAAGCTGGTCACACACGGTTGATTTGTGAGTATAATTTGTTCGTGTTCGCATCTTGTTACTTGTTAATGGGGCTGTGCGAGAACAAAATCACAAGTAATTGAAAATTTTCAATCACAAATCAAGCGAACAAATCATTCCGTGTGTGGCCAGCTTTAGTCAGTTTTTGTCCGTCTTTATATTTTTCAACGGGTTTGGAAAGAAAACTGATTACGTTTTAAAACATCGTGTATCTTTTGATACATTTGTAAGTTATAAGAATTGTTTTTGTTAAGAATATCTAAAAAAAGCTAAATTTGATTTTAGTAGCTTTTCAATACTTATTTTGATATGAAAGCTTATACCAATGCATTGATATACATTTTTATAAGCTATCATTGCAATGTATAAAGAAAATTTAGTTCTTAACATGTCTTCTGTATATGTATATGAAAACTATTTGTGTTGAATTTTATTTGAATTTAAAACATTTTTAAGAAATCTATGCTCATTAAAATGATTTTCGGAAGTGGGCATTATATGGGAAATTTGGTGAGGCGAGTTCGGCATATATAAAACTTATTTTTGCTGAATTTGGTTTTTATATTTATATAACTAAGATATTTATGAGAGCTTAACTATTATCAGATATGGCAATCGTATGGGGGCTATGAGAAATGATGTACCCATTCTAATCAAATTCAATAGGCTTCGTCCTTGCGGCAATACAAGAGCTTGTACCAAATTATCTTTGAAATTGCGACCTGTAGTTTGATTACAAGGTTTACATGGACGGACGGACATCGCAAAATCGACTCAGAAAGTGATCCACAACAGATTGGTATACTTTAAGGTGGGTGTTGGGACAATATTTTTGCACTTTGCAAACATCAGCTCTAACTCAATATACACTTTTTTCGAAAAAGTTTAATAACTTTTGCAAATATAAACCGATTTCGACAAGTTATGTTTATTTCTATATATTCTATTGTCTTTAAAACACTGTGTAAAAAAATAGGTTTTCATAGAAAAAAATTAAAATAACTTTGTTGAATTTGAAAAACGACGAAAAAAATATGCAAACTTTTTATAAAAACATACATCATTTCATTTTATGAAAGCTTAATTCTTTGAAAAATTTTGAAAATTTTTAAATCGGTCTACAAATGTGTGAGTTAGAGGTACTAAAGTACTACATAAAACAGTTTTTTCAAAATAACTCAAAATTTTGAGGGTGTTTCAAAAACTTTGAAAACGGTTTTAGTATTCCCTCACCTAGGCCTACAACTCCCATTAGGTCGCTTTTCAAGTTCCGACAAAAAGTTTTATTTTGTAGCAGAGTGTTTTCTTTAAGTTCTATTTTAATACGACAATGAGTTTTTAAATTATACTTAAATGGATTCCACTTCCGATGCGGTGAAATTAGGGCTTATTTTGTCAATTTTTTACAAAATATACTTTCTTTTCCTGGAATAAAAAATCGAATATTATAAAGCTCTTGATTTCTCAAGGAGTTATAAAAACTAATTCATACAAAAATCGGATAAACATCAAGAATTCTTTGGAAGGTTTCAAAGTCGATGAATCAACTTTTTGAAAACTGACAATGAGGTAAATAGATGTAAAAATGCTTGTCGTATGTAATTATGCCATATTGCAACTTTTGTTTGTTAAACTCAACATAGTAAAATTTAGTATTAAAAATATAATTTAATTTTTTTATGGGGACAAAATTGGGGATTTCAATTTTGAAATGGGGATTTTTTTGGGGACATCGACTTTCAGATTGGGGACATGAGGTAAACTTTGCCTGGCAACACTGCATCTATGCACAATTTTGCAGTTATGTTGCTCTTTACTCTCGCTACTCTCTTTAATGTTTGTTTATTTCTGCATCAGCAATGTGACCATTTTAGCATTTTTGCAGCTAATTTAGAATTTTTTATTTTGATTTAGCTGCAAATTTTCGATTTGGCATTTTTTTTAGCATTTTTTAATAATTTGTTTAGCATTTTCTAGCTTCAATTTATTTTTAATTTTTACCCCAGTTCCAATTAAAATTTGATTGATTGTACAATGTACAAGTTACAAAATATTTATTTTGATAGATATCCCACTCGCATCCCACTAAGCGACTAAAACCCTCTTAATGGAACGGATCTAAGCTTTCTTTTGAGCAAAAACAAATTTTAAAAAAGGGACCATTTTGGAAAAAAGTTTGATTTTCCAAAAAAAAAATCAAAAATTGTATGTCTTGAGTTACAAAATATTTATTTTGATAGATATCCCACTCGCATCCCACTAAGCGACCAAAAAAGACTTCAAGGAAAAGGCCTAAGCTTTCTCTGGAGCAAAAATAAATAAATAAAAAAGGGCCCATTTGCAAAAAAAAGTCAACAAAGATTTTGATTTTGCAAAAAAGTCAAAAATAGCTTGTTTTGAGTTACAAAATATTTATTTTGACAGATATCGAATTCGCATCCTACTAAGCAACCAAATAGGTCTGCAAGGAAAATATCTAACAATTCTTTTAAAGAAAGGGCCCATTTTGAAAAAAAAAAATCAAAAAAGTTTTTGATTTCGGAAAAAAATATTAAAATCTTTTATATTTTTTTTTAAATATTTTTTTTTTCGAAAGATTGAATAGCTATCTAAACTATTTGGGACACATTTTGCTAAGAACAATAGGTAATAAGTTACATGGATGAGAAAAAACACATGCTTGGCCAAAAATGTCAAATTTTGACCACCTCTAACTCAGAGAGTTCTGGACCGATCTTTTTGAAAAATTGTGTCTGAATTACTATTCAATAGGTCTAACCTTGGTGCAAACATCCCGATCGGAAGACATCGATTTTAAAGGTTGGTTCACTTGACGTGAAATCCCCCATATGTATAAAGACTGAAAAATATATATTTTTAATTTTTGTTTTATAATTTTAATTTACGATTCTTGAAGAGAAGAAATAATTTGTCTTGTTTTTGAGTTCGATGTGGATAAAACCACATCAAACATAATTTGTAGAAAATGCGATACAAATAATGAAGAATTTCTTCATAATATTATTAAAAAAATTTTAGCATTTTTTTGGGCATTTAAAAATCCATTTAACATTTTTTTTAGCATTATTTTGGATAGGATTTAGCTGTGCATCAGCTTAGAGGGAGCCAAAAGTTAGTTTAATACTTATCGCGAAGAAGTCAGATGTTTTAAAAAACAAATGGCTCATCTCTGCATCAATCTTGACTTACTTCAGAAGTCAGTTGTAAATGAGTTAGCAATAAGTCAACTTAATTTTGAGTCAGCTCATAAAAGTCCGACAGGGGAATACTCTTCACAATATTAATACTTAGTACATATTATTTGTCTATATACATACATATATTATATGAGGGGCTTAGAGCACAAGGGGTTCAAGTGCCTTTTTTTCTCAAATTGAGTTAACATATGGAGTTAGTAGGTGAATTTCATAGAAGTTCATAGCACAAGAGTTGAACGTGGGATTCTCATCCGTTGGCGAGATATGGCGAACAATTCTAGCACTTGTCATTAAAATACCTGTTTCGGTTGGAGCACAAGGGGTACATGAGCACTTAAACCCCTTGTGCTCTAAGCAAATATTAAAATTAATTTTTCACATGGACTGATTTAGTGAATTCAGATAAGTGATCAGCTAAAATCTAGCGATTAATACCATCACTTGTTATCAAAACACCTGTTTCAAATACCTGGATTATTTTCCAAAAAAGAAAAAGTAACATAAAATAATGGAATCGAGTATATTAATAATTGTTGATTTTTTATTATTTATTAAAAATAAGTGAATCTGAAAATAATATTGACGAATTTTCTGAATCTGATCATCTCATACAAAGATGATCTTATGAATGTGCAAGAAAACTTCACCAAACTAAATCTGAAAGCTCGAAATGTTGACCGAGTCGTGTAGTTACTACCACAACTTCCTCCAAAAAACAGCGTCAAAACAATAATATTCCAGAAATTCAAGAACCTACAGGATCTTCTTTGCTATATACCACCAATTTACCATGAATGGTTTAAAGCACTTCCTCACGATAGAATGGAATAAATTCCGGAAAGAATCGAAAATCAAAGTGAGGATGACCCCGATGATGTCATGGAATCTGATTATGACGACTAAAAAATGTAACAAAGAACCATAAAAGCTTTTCTTAATAAAATGTTAATAAAAAAATTGAGTCTATGTGGTTTTCTTATCAGGTAATTCAGAACTTTGAAAAAAATTAAAGCACAAGGGGTATAAGTGCGACTTTCCACACTTCAAATGTAATTTTTGGGTATTTGTATATGTAAAATATGGTATTTTTTTATCGTGTTAGATTAAAATATATCTCAGGATCTCTATTAATTAAAAAGCAATATTCCAGATAGCATCTAACATTTTTTATTGTAAATTAACTTTAACCTCATTTTTCTCATTAGTCACTTGAATCCCTTGTGCTCTAAGCCCCTCATATGTATATGCTATCAATATTTATCAACCCATATAAAATTCATTCTTTATAAAACATTATTTAAAAACAAGCAAGTTTGATCGATAATTTCGTTTAGTCAATTAATTCTAGTTTTACTTAGTTCGTTGATTTGTATGTATGTAAGATAGTTATTTTCTGTAGGTTACAGTTTATTTAACTTTCTATAAACGTCTACAAATATTATTCTCAGAAGCACTACCTTTTATGGTGGTATTTTAATTTTTAATACCATCTTCAAGATATTTTCATCCTTAACGGAAAGGTATTTTTGAAGGGAACACTTTTTCAGGATGGGTTTTATTCGGTATTTTATCAGTGCAAAGATACTTATGGGGTAAAAATATTTGGTAATTTTCACCCGAAGATATTGATTTGAAATTAATGTCAAGTTACCGTATAGGTAAATTTATCTGCTGGGTATTTTACACCGTAGATACATATATATCTATTTGTTGAAGTTACAGGCATAACAATAACTTATAAGCAGGGCAAGGATTTCTATGCAAATGCATGTTTGTAGTCAGTAACTCAAAATCACTTTTGACAATTAATCTTTCCGAATCGAAGAATTTGCAACAAAATGGCATGGATTAGTTGTTGCATATTTTGCATATTTTTCTTTTAAATGCATTTATTCAGCATATTTTTCCATTTTATTGCATTTATAATTTTCTTTTGGATTTTTATAGCAGCAAATAGTCTAAATGTATTTTATTCAAATCTTATCCATCTTATCTAGATGGATTACCAATCTGAGGTATCGGAAACTGGACTGACTGAGTGGCCTTATAAAAGGTTTTCTAATAGTGAGAAATGGTGAGGAGATAGTTCTTCATCTCCTCTTGCTCAAAACATAACCTATAAAAGCCGTATAGGTAAATTTATCTGCTGGGTATTTTACACCGTAGATACATACATATCTATTTGTTGAAGTTACAGGCATAACAATAACTTATAACTTGCCCAAACATGTGTTTAGCACATGGTTTGGACAAAACATCTTAAGTCGAGATAAGAAAATATCTTCGTTTTTATACCCTCCACCACCATAAGTGGTGAATGAGGGTATATATAAGTTTGTCATTCCGTGTGTAACATTGAGAAATATTCATCTGAGACCCAACAAAGTACATATATTATTGATCCTTATGAAATTCTAAGACGATTGAGCCATGTCCGTCTGTCTGTCCGTCTGTCTGTCTGTCTGTGTAAAACACTCTCACGTCCAAAATAGGCAAACAAAGTTGGTAGACTTGCAAACAAAATGTTTATTGTTCTCCTAAGCAGTTTGGTATTGAAAATCAGCAAAATCGGTTCAGTGGAACCAGAGTTATGAACCAAAATGTGAGACAACCTAAAAAAAACTTTATAATTTTAACATAGTTTTCGTTATTTGTGCAAATATATTGCAGATAATACCATAAAATTGTACACACGTTATTTTTATGTTAAAGGGACTAACTCTGGCGAAAATTACAAGAATCGGTCCATGGTTTCTCCTAGCCCCCATACAAATTTCTTCCCGAAATATGGTTATATGGTCTGTAAATGCCTACAAAATTGCAGTATCTACACAAAATTCAGGAACAATAAGTTTCCTGCTTAAAAAAATTACAACCCTATGAAGATCGGCCGATAATTGGTTATAGCTCCCATATAAGGACCACTTCCAAAAAACACATTAACCTACATAAATATCTAAAAAATATCAATATCAAAACAAAATTTTACATAGATCCATAATTTATACTTAGAAATCATACTACAGGATTTTGTGAATATCGGTCCATATTTGACCTTAGCTCCCATATAAGGTCCACTTCCGAAAATCAGTTAAGTACTCATAAATCTCTTATAAATATCTTTATCATGCTAAAATTCGACAAAAATAATACTCATATACATATAAATCACTGTACTAAATTGTATGCAGATTGGCCGATAATTGGTCATAGCTCCCCTATAAGGGCCATTTCCGAAAAAGATATTAACCTTAAAAAATATTTAAAACATATCGATATCCAATTTAAATAACGCACAGATCAGTAATTTGTATCCAGTAATCATACTTCTGAATTTTTGGAATATCGGTCCATATTTAACCATAGCTCCCACATAAGGTCCACTCCCGAAAATCACTAAAATCCCCATAAATTTGTTACAAATATAGTTATCAGTTTGAAATTCGAAAATTTTTTAAATATTGGTCCATAATTCGGCATAGCTCCCATATAAGGTCCACTTTTGTTAATAGCGTTGTTTATATGAAATTCTATAAAAATAGCCCTCAAATACTTAGGAACATAATAGTTCATAGCTTCCATATATTGAACCAAAATAGTACACAGATCATAATACTGAATTTTGTGAATATCGGTACATAATTGGCCACAGCACCCATATAAGTCCATAAAAATCACGTTAAAATATTTTATGACAATCAAATCATAATAGGTCATAGCTCCCATATAAGTCCCACAACCAAATATTTTGAAATTTGACTAAATATATTCGTATACCCTTTTTTATACTCAGTTTCTTCACTTGAGGTTAAAAGGGAAAAATGTTGATCCAAACGTATTAACTAATTATTATGTATATAAATTGTTAAATTTCATACGTTCTAATAGGAATTTAAATTATAAATTTCTGAATTAAATACAATTTTTTGTACATTTGAAATAAAATATCTTCTGCGTAAACTAGTCTTTCTAACAATTGGTATATTATTTCAGTTGTTATGCCATCATATTTAGGTGGAGGGTATTTAAGATTCGGCACGGCCGAATATAGTACTCTTACTTGTTTTATAATAAAACTAACTTTTTATAACGCTCCGTTTACACTAATCTGCTTCTTCTTACGAATATTAGTTTCTGAGATATCATAAAAAAACTAATCAAGTTATTTGGAGTTGTTGTTGATTTGTTTTTGACAAAAAACTTAATTCGCAAACTGTTGAATTTATCGATAATTATTTTATTATTTATCCTTTGTATAATTCTTTGAGACAAATAATAAAGTTCTTCAATGACAAATAATAAAATATTGATCGATAAATTCAACAGTTTTGCGCTCTCCTGAAAAATTTCACAGATATATGTATATTGAAACTGTGACCTCAAGTGTATATTTTTCTTGTATTAATAAATATATTTCAAATAAAAAACTTGTTTTTATTGCATATTTTTGTAATTTTTTGTGCATATTTTCTCTCTTTATAGTGCATATTATAAGCGCATATTTTAAATTTTCTAGTGCATGCAAATCCTTGCCTTGCTTATGAGTGTTCGGCTTTAACTCTTTGACGACGAAAGGGACACATATGTCCCATTTGCTTTTTTCGTCACTACAGCCACAATTTCCATTGGATTTTGATCTAAGCGGTGTTGTTCGATAAAAAAAACAATTGGTACATCAGTTGGGCTTAAGGGCCCAACTGATGTACCAATGCCTTATGTAAATTGACCAACACATTTTGAATTGATTCTATATTTTCCCGGGGGGACTGAAAATATGATGGGACATATGTGTCCCATTCGTCGTCAAAGGTAAAAATAAAGGTGATTTTTCTTTTAAATTTTTTTATTGTATTTAATATTTTATAATTGAAAAACAATGAAAACACAAACAATTCAGTAAAAAACATTAAAAAAGCACAAAATATTCATTTAAAATTGAGGAGCCGCAGAACAAAAGGAACTTTTTCGCATATTTTCAAAAATTGGTTTTTTGGTATTTTTATAATATTTGGGTTGAAATCTTCTAGAAACAATCAAGTCAGCAAATTTTTTTTCTAAGTAAATGGGTTCTAAAAAAATGTGTGCTTAACTAGTATAAAACGAAAACGAAAAAATTTATTTAATTTCAATATTTAATTTGTTTATATATTAGATCAGGATCAAAAACATTCATTTAAAATATGGTTAAAAAAAAACGCATAAAAAACATACTTTTTAATTTAGTTTTTAACAAAACGTACTTTTTTTATTTTTTAACAAAAGGTTATTTTTCCGAAATTAAAATGGTTTTATATCAAACATCCTTAACATTTAATGTGGTGACTTATGGCAGTTATATGTATCTATTGATAAGTAAGAAACTTGTTACCATTTCCAGCTTCATGCAGTTTCTAAGGGGGCGAACTAAATAAAACTCATTTTCACAAAAATTTTAAATGTGTGAAAAAGTAGCTTTTGTTCTGCGGCTCTTCAATTATGAGATTCTGTAAATGGTTCATAAAATCTAAATTAAAATTGAACTTAATTGTGATAAAATTCAAAACAATTTCTGTTCCAGTAATGCACATTGGTTTTTTACATGCGAAACAAATTGTGTTTGTTCGACTATCGACGCACAGTGGTTTGAATCGCATCCAAAGTGACGCTTAACTCATGCAATAATGTTAGATTTTGTTTATATAGTAATTTTGACTTACCTGCACAACCAACTTTGCACGATATTTTGTGCTAAATGAAATTTTTTTCATGAAAACCAGTTATAGCTTCCCGAAGTATTATGCACTTATCTTAAATGTGCAGGAATGAACAATGCACTTAAATTAACGAATTTGTATGGAGTTTGATAAATAAATATACAAAACACAAGTTTTGTGCACTTACATATATGCAAAATGCTCTTAAGTGAAAGGCAGGTAAGTCAAAACTACTGTATAATTTTTTTTTAGTTTATGCTTTACTAAGTAAAAAAATTGGAACAAATTTTAAATAAAAAATTTTATATTGAAAACAATAAAAAAAATCATTTTTATTTGTTGTTTTCAATATAAAATAAAATTATGAAAATGTTCGTTCGCATTTAGTGAGCCAGGCCCTTAATATTCATTGTATACACATTATATCAAACATCTGGTCTGAAAACAAAACTGCTGATTTACAATACAAATCTCTTTAGATTAATATTTTTAAGAATTACAATGATTCTAAATAGTAGAGGACGATGAGTGTACTAAGAATAAATTGCACATAAATAAACAACCCAGAACTTGAGCAAGAGCTTGTAGACTTCCCGGATTTATAGCAACTTTTTGGGGAATGTACAAAAGGACTCTAAATGCATGTAACTTAGAACACTTTGGTTTCTGGCTTTTTCAGTTCGCCCAGGGTGTAAATAGTGTGTTGATGAAAGATCATAGTTTTGGGGGAAGACATCTAAGCGAGGAAATGTCAACACTCACTCTGAACTAAATCGTTACGATTGTATAGCTTTTGGGTCAAAATGCGAACAACTTTCGGTATGCGAAGTTTTTAAACAATTTCATCGGTCGAAAAAATGGGAGTTAATGCGAACACACGGTTGTGTCGAAAGTGTGTAGCATATAACCTAAAGATTTGCAGTCTTTTCAAATATGTTTTGTTAAGTTCTCGCATGCTCTAGTTCTCCGGCTCTGACTCGTCGGCAATCGGTATGGGTTCTTGAACTTAACATAAGATGTAAAGAATAAACTACATAGCAATACATATTTTATGCATGCGTATTAAAAAAAAACAAACTAAACTTTAACTAATGGAGCAACGAAAAGCTAAAACATAAACAAAGAAAAATTTAAAGTATACTTGAGATTCATTGCATCAGAGAACTGTCTGTTGCATTTAGATGGAAACTGCAACATTATGCCCATCCCTACCATGATCATCTACGAATATTTCCGAAAACTAATTTTCCCGATGATCCCTATCAAAAATGTTTCGCTACCTAGCTAGGTTTTGCCTTTAGAATCAAAAAACGAAAGAATTTAGCAATTCATAGTATCTATTTTATTCAATGAATAGATCAAAATAATTTTATAAGAAAACATGCTAATTTTATAAATTCATTTAATAGGTATAATAATATTGAAATATTTTTCATCTAATATATTCATTAGTTTCAAATTTAAATATATAAAAATAGTAAAATTAAACAACTTTTTTTGTAATAAAACTAATAAGAAAATATAAAAAAAAATAACAAAATTTATAGAAAAATTTATAACAAAATGTATAGAAAAATTTATAATAAAATATTTATATTTAGGCAAATTTTTAACAAAAAAAATGTATTTACAAAATTTACAGAATCAAATTGAGCTATATACCTTAGAAATTTTTTAGATAACTTAAAAAGAATAAAAGTACTTTTTATCCAAAAAAAAAATAGCGAAAAATCGGCTTTTTTTAATTTTTATACCCTTCACCTTCATGAGAAGGGTATATATAAGTTTGTCATTCCGTTTGTAATTTCCACAATATAATTTTCCGACTCTAAAAAGTATATATATTCTGGATCCTTATAGATAGCGGAGTCGATTAAGCCATGTCCGTCTGTCTGTCTCTTGAAATCAATTTTCTGAAGGCCCCAGATATCTCCGAGATCCAAATCTTCAGCAATTCTGTCAGACATACTTTCGAGAATTTTGCTATTTAAAATCAGCAAAATCCGTTCATATATAACGGAGATATGAGCAAAAATCCGAGACAACCTCTGAAAATTTCATCAAAAATCACACTGTATTTCATGCTTTGACAAAAAAGCAACAAAACGTATGTTTGGATGTGCATGCTTTGCGCATTTTTTTGTTTTTTCTGTTTTGTTTCCTTGGGCGTTGTTGTTGTTTTTTTATACAACTAAACGTATGTTTGGTTGTGTGTTGGTTTTTTTGCTTTGTGTATGTGGTTTTGTTTTTTCTTTTGGTGTTTTGTTTCGTTTGGCGTTGTTGTTGTTTTTTGTGTTCTTGATAAATTTAGGATGCTGTACGCTGAAAGTGGGCAATGTACAAAAATACACTGAATCAATTAAGTATCCGTACAGACATACTCATAATATAAACTAGCAATTTATGGTCACTTTCCAATACATATTTAAACCTTTTTTTAATTCATTTTATAAAAAATCTTATAAACTAGAAATCAACATAAAAAACTACACACATTTTCATTAAAAACATAAAAATTTACATAAATTCAATAATGGTACGAAAAGTATCACTAAAAAGTCTTCGTACAGTTAACCGTTTTAAGGCAAGGAATCCCAATATTAATCTTTATTGAATTTAATATGTGATAGGTCCTCCTTTCTGAGCAATTGCAGCATTTTAATGTCTGTGCATGGAATGGACCAGATTTGTTGTTGTCAGGGAATTTATTTTATACCACTCTTCCATTATAACTGCTTTTAGCTGATCTTTCCTCGTTATATTGTGCTGCCGAATCTTTCTTTCCAAGTGATCTCATAGATGCTCAATCTGGTTGAGATCAGGTGACTGAGCTGAGCGATTAAGTGCTTAGGAACATTATAAATAAGACATTCCTTTACTAATCTAGAGGTGTGTTTGGGATCGTTGTCTTATTGGAAGCAATACAAACGTCCGAAGCCTAATTTTTCAGAACTTTGTTTTAAGTTTTCTTTTAATATATTAAGGTATGTATATTTATCCATAGTGTTTTCAACAAAAATAAGATTTACCACCTCAGATGAAGCCATGCAACCCCAAACAATAACGTTACCTCCTCCATGCTTTACGGTTAGCGTCAAATGCTTCGGATTCATTTCAGTATTTGGATTTCTCCATAACATTTCTCTTCCATCAGAACCAAAAACATTCAATTTACTTTCATCGCTAAAAATAACTCGATCCCAAAATAAAAAATCTTTATCAATATGCTCGATAGCGTAATCCAATCTCTTTTTCATGTTCACTTATCGAACAACGGCTTCTTACGGCTTACTCCACCATTGTTTCTTACAGTTTGGGGGTTTACCGTTAATTCATCACTAGTTTTCAAGTTTCCCGCAATTACACATGCGTTAATTTTTGGATTACCTTCTACAAATCGTACAATTCTTCTCTCTAAGTGGTGGTCTATTTTTCTTGGATGGTCAGTTCTTTGTTTATTTGCCATTGTTCCGGTTTTTTTGAACTGTTGAATAACGTACTGAATGGAAGAGCGTGTTTTTTTTTACAATATCCTTGATTTCGGTTAGATTTTTTCCTTCATTTTGCAAGTTAATAATAATTTTCTTTCTATCCATTAAAATTTGCTTATTTTTGGATTCCATGACAACAACAAAGCTGGTCCATTCCATGCACAGCCATTAAAATGAAGCAATTGCTCAGAAAGGATGACCTACCACATATTAAATGCAATTAAGTTTAATATTGGGATTCCTTGTCTCAAAATAGTTAACTGTACGGAGACTTTTTTGATGATACTTTTCGCACAATTATTGAATTTATGTAAATTTATATGATTTTAAGGAAAATGTTTGTATTTTTTTTATGTTGATTTCTAGTTTATAAGATTTTTTATAAAATGAATTAAAAAAAGGTTTAAATATGTATTGGAAAGTGACCATAAATTGCTAGTTTATATTATGAGTATGTCTGTACGAATACTTAATTGATTCAGTGTATTTATGTACATTGCCCACTTTCAGCGTACAACATCCTAAATTTATCAAGAACACAAAAAACAACAACAACGCCAAACGAAACAAAACACCAAAAGAAAAAACATAACCACATACACAAAGCAAAAAAACCAACACACAACCAAGGTTAGGTTAGTTGTATAAAAAACAACAACGCCAAAAGAAACAAAACACAAAAAAAAAAATACGCAAGCATGCACATCCAAACATACGTTTTGTTGCTTTTTTGTCAAAGTATGCAATACAGTGTGATTTTTGATGAAATTTTCAGAGGTTGTCTCGGATTTTTGCTCATATCTCCGTTATTTATGAACGGATTTTGCTGATTTTAAATAGCAAAATTCTCGAAAGTATGTATGACAGAATTGTTGAAGATTTGGATCCCGGAGATATCTGGGGCCTTCAGAAAATTGATTTCAACAGACAGACGCACATGGCTTAATCGACTCCGCTATCTATAAGGATCCAGAATATATGTACTTTATAGGGTCGGAAAATTATATTGTGGAAATTACAAACGGAATGACAAACTTATATATACCCTTCTCATGAAGGTGAATTGATTCAGTGTATATACTAATTATAAAAAATAATAATGCATCCACAACAAAGGTGAATGGTATATAAGATTCGGCATAGCCGAATATAGCACTCTTACTTGTTTTAAATTCAAATGGATGTAACTTTGGACTTAGTCATGATTTTTAAACAATTCTTTCTTTATTTGATATATACATCCGTTGTTAATCCTATAATAATCCGTTAATCCGCGGTCATAAAAAAACTGGAGTAGGGTGGGTAAAAATTTTGAAAATTTAATTTTCAAATGCGAATATCTCCTAAGCTATAAGAGATAATTGATAAGGTTTTATGTAGTGCTCGACGAGAAGATTCTATACATGTAATTTTTTTGAAATCAAAACATAAATGAATAAATAGTATCATTTTTAAAATTGAACATACCCGAGGTGTCCTATTTTGGGGTGCCCTGGTCCCGCTCCTGGTGGGCTCATGAGATCCAAATTCAAAACTTAAACTCGACAACTCTTCCTCTTTGTGCGTGTGAAATTTCATTCAAATCGGACTAAGGGTTTAGAAGTTACAGATTTATTTCCCTCTTTTTTTATCTCATACCACTGTGCGTCGTTAAAAAATGGAAAATTAAGTACTATTTCGCATCCTAGTTGTCTTATATGGCAACGGAACACAAATAAAAACGTATGCATTTTTTGACGATGGATCTTCACTTACGTTGATGGAAGGCAATCTGCTTCGAGACCTGCGTTTAGAAGGTACGCCTAGTCCTTTATGTTTAAAATGGACTGCCGACACTCATCGTTACGAAGACGACTCTGTGGTACTTAACCTCCAAATATCAGGTGATCTAAATGTTTCGATTTAAATAATGTACATACTGTTAAAAGTTTAAATCTTCACAAGCAAAGCTTAGGCGTCCATCTTCTGAAATCGAAATACAACTACTTGAAAGAAATTCCTATATCATCGTATACTGGCGGCCAACCGAAATTTCTGATTGGCCTAAACAATGGTTAGCTTGGCACAAGCCTAAAATCAAGAGAGCGTACAATGTCAGATCCGGTGGCTGAAAAAACAAGGCTTGGCCGGACTGTAAAAGGTCAGTTTATGTAATCAGACAGTTTTGGCCTAAATGCCTTTCATATGTGTGGGGGAGCGAGCGAATGTGATTTAGTGAAAACATTAAAGCGTTATATTTTACTCGACAATTTAGAGGTCAGTCAAGATCACTCGAAACTATCATCCATAGAAGACATGGACGGTCTAACCCAGCTTAAAGAGAACACGCGTAAGCAAGGTCACCAATATGAGACCCGGTTGTTGTGGAAGTTGCCTAAAATACATCATACCCTGGGTTGTATGCATCGATGAATGCCAAAATTAGAGACTATATAACCAAGGGCTACGCCATTCGTTTATCTGAAAGTGAGAATGGGTCGGCTCATTGTTGGTATCACCCTATTTTCCCAGTCATCAATCCCAATAAACCAATATTGAAAGGACCTGATCTAACAGATCCCTTGGTCAATGTTTTAAGGCGGTTTCGTCAAAGACGTTACGCTATTAGTGGCAATATTAAAGAGGATGACCAAAATTATCAGCGTTTTCTGTGGTATGAAGAGGGGAATAGTGAACCAACGATTTAGGCGCTGACCGTTATGACATTTGGAGCCACGTGTTCGCCTTGCGCCGCTCAATATGTAAAGAATCTCAAAGCATAAGATTTTCGTCACACGCATCCTAGAGCCGTAGAAGCTATCGTCAATAACCATTATGTCGATAACCTGCTGGATAGTATGGACACAGAAGCTGAAATCTTACAACTGTAGAATGATGTTCGCCTCATACATTCTAGTGGTGGGTTTACCATCAGAAACTGGAGATCAAATTCGAAAAACACCTTATGTGCCTTGTCAGTTTTTATGTAATGTACGCGAAAATAGTCCTGCAAGAAATCTGGCGCAGTGGTTGTGCTTGGGACGAATGTATAGATGAGGCAAATTACACAAGATGGCTGCGTTGTATTAAACATTTGCCCGATGTTGAAGAATTGAAAATACCGATGCATCACTTTTACGGATGCCACGATCTGATCAAGGATTTAGAGTTGCATACCTTTGTGGATGCCTCCGAATGCGGTTTTGCAGCAGCTGTGTACGTGCGTTGTAACATTGGTGACTCCATAAAGTGCAGCCTAATCGGAAGTAAAACAAAAGTAGCTCCTCTTAAGATGTTGTCGGTCCCTCGGCTAGAGCTACAGTCCGTTCTGTTAGGCACCCGTCGTGGACTCGGTCCGATCATCGCAAGTACTCACAATTTGTCGCATTTAGAGTTAGCGAAATATTAGAAACAACTGAAATTGATGAGTGGAAGAGTGCCAAGGACTCCAAATTTTTCACAAAACAGCCGTTGGTTCAAGGGTCCTGAGTTTATTTTAACCAATAACAAGGACTAGCCTACAGAAACAGAACAAGGTGGTACAGTCCAAGAGTTGAGACCCCAGTATGTGGGATATCACGAAGTCGTGCACTACAAGTTTTATGTACCTCCTGATTGTCGCGTTTCGTTGGAGCAACTTCAACATTTTTACAGGTGGTACGAATTTTAAAAGGTAAAATTAAGTGCGATAAGTCTATATGCTTCGCTAAAACCAAGGAAGACATCGAATGGGCTGAAACCATGATTTGGAGGAGTACTCAGAGCGAAGCCTTTAGTGATGAGCTAATATTGTTAAGCAAAAAACTAATAATACAGCCATCAAGTCCCCTACACAAACTTTCTGCTTACCTTGATGAAAATGGGGTGATAAAAATGGGTAGTAGAGTACAGATCAAAGGTCGATATGACCCGATAATTTTACCTAAGGACCACTGGGTCTCTTATCTTCTTGTGATGAATTATCATGCCAAATATTTACACGGTAACCACGAAACAATCGTCAACGAGCTAAGCCAGATCTTTTGGATACCTAAACTCAGGTGCGTATTAAATAAGATACGAAAATCATGTGAAACATGTCTTAATCAAAGTGCAAAGGCCATCCCTCCAATAATGTCTATATTACCGGCACCAAGGTTAGCCTCTTTCTGTCGGCAATTTACTCATGTTGGCGTCGATTACTTTGGCCCAATTTCAGTTGTAATTAGACGGAGTTCGGAGAATCGTTACGGGGTATTGTTTACCTGTCTAATGACCCGCGCAGTACATTTGGAGATAGCAAGTTCACTCTCCACAGCCTCGTGCATTGTAGCTATAAGATGTTTTATCGCCCGATGCGGGACGCCAAAGGAATGGTGGAGCGACAACGGCAGCCATTTTCACTATCGCCAATTCTACCCAGATATAGAGTTACAGATGAACTACTTCGCGGAGTCTTTGCTGAAGTGTAAAATATAATAAACTCTCGTCCTCTCACTTATATACCGCTTGAACATGACGAAGATGAGTCCTTAACACCTATCCATTTTATACATGGAATTTCCAATGGAATGAAGCCTTTAGCTCCACCCGATTGTGACGTTAGTATGTCTCTCCGACGGGGATGGAAAATTGCCTAGCAAATAGCTGACTCATTTTGGACCCGCTGGCTTCGAGAAAATTTCCCATTGTTACCCGGCGCTTAATAATAGCATAATAGTTAACGTAAAAAAGGGAGCAGATGGACAACTTTATTGAAAAACCACGTTGCTTAAAATCTTAAATTGTTAAAAAACATTAAATTATTATTGTGGAACTATACAGAAGTAAATAAAATGTAAATTTAATTGAAACTAAGTTTAAGTTAACATAAATTTATATTTTTAGGATTTTTAAAATTCCTTTTTTTGTAATAAAGTGAATTGAAATAAACTTCAGCGTTTCATTTAATTTCAACAAATCTGTTAATGTAGTTTTATTACTTATTTAGTATGATTTATAATGACAAATAATCACTGCAAAGACGAAGTGCGTTTGCATCTTATACGTCCTTCTTGTAGATTCTACGTATATAAAAATCTTTAAAATTTAGCATGATTTTTAATTTTTCATTTCCCGAATTACCTCACTTTGAGGCCTTGAGGCTCCGGCGCATCTTAGTGTTTTAACTCCAAATTCAAAACTTAAACGCAGCTACACCTCCTCTATAGCCATAGGGAATTTTATTAAAATCGGACTAACTATACATTTAAAAGTTACAGATTTATTTCCATTTTTATCATTTATTTCCATTTTTTTCATTTCCCCACAGTAATTTAAAGAAAGGCAATTTTAACCATAGGGTCTACATTTCCTACGGGGCTGGGAAACTACTCTGGCGATAAATAGGGAACAAATCAAGGTTTCCGAAACTGCTTTCCGTTTTTTGATCCAAGCTTTGGGATTTTAGAACATGTGGCCCAAAGTTGAAATTTTGATAAAAAATAGGTCAAAATCCGAAGTACGTAGGGGCAACATGTTCGAAAAATAGGACATGTTTTTTATACCGAAATGTTCTCTGTAAAGCTACCTTACAGAAAAACATAAAATTGGTATAAAAGTGTTAAGTCACCTTTTCGTCCAAAAAACAGCAAAAAATTGAAAATCGTTTATTTTTGGATCTATAATCGATATTACTCTGAAATCTTTTGTATATTACTGATAATTTAGTTGTGTAACTAAAAAACAAAATTCGAGCCCGTTCGGTACAAAAGTACGACATATATTTTTAAAAAAGCGGACCAAGGTATGGCAAAATTTTAAAATTTCAATTTTTAAATGCCTATAACTCGGAAATTATAAGAGATAAATAGCACACGCAAGCTCGAATACTCTATGGCTACGCCCGCGTCAAATTTTATCCTTATCGGATCTGCCATTTAGAAATACCAGATTTATTTCCAAAAAATTTTGATTCTGCCCAACTGTGCATTGGGTGTGTTTACTGATATGTTGTTATACACTTAGCAATAACAGCAACTAATAGCATCAATTGCAGAAACGTCAATTGTGCTATAGCACAACCAAATAAATATGTATTGTTGCTAGAAAAGTTTGCCAGCACAACAAAATAAAACGAATGATGTGCAATATTAGCACGACAAAAAACTGTGTGTGCTACTAAAGCACGAACATATATTTTTGTGGATATGCAATGGATTGTGTTTGCTACTAAAAATTGCAGACTAGCATTGCAATTTTAATAGTAATACGAACGAACAGTATGAATATTTATATTAGTTGATTGTGATGAAATGAGATAATTTCATATTTATTGCATAGTCAAATGTAAGAAATATGTTGCTAGAGCTGAATATCGAAACCCTGCTTGGAACATTTAGAAAAAAAAAATACTTTTACAAAAAAAATCTAAATAAAAGTATCTTATTCATATGCTCAAATACCTGAAGTTGATGGTTTCATCATAAAAAGTTAGCTTTTAAATGTTTTAAACAAAACAAAATTATTTTAATTGTGTTCAATTTAAATTTTTATCACTTTATCCAAAAATACGAAAAATTTATCCACTTTGACAGTATACTGCAGAAAAAGTATAACGATATTAGCTATTAGTGATGTAAAATTTTGTCTACTTTTACCCGGTACCAAATTTAATAAATAAATATGAATTCTAAAAAAATTATTAAGCGCCACTTTAAACATGATTCAACCCAACGTGCGACGGCTTAGCTGTTCAGCATTGTTAGCAAATGTAAACTTGAAAGAATATTTTCTAAACTGTCTCGAATCATAACCTTGGACATAAACGGTACTGAATATATTCCATCGAAGACCAGTATAATATTATTTCTGCCAATTTGTGGATACTCATTGCTTTCAATTCTTTTTCACTTATGGAAAATATTATACCTTTCTGCTCACAATAACATTTAGTTTGGGCAATTATGTACTCTGTTAGTGTGTCGATCTCTCAAACTGTATTAAAAGGCGGCATGAAATAACACCCCAAAAATTAGTACAGATAGCAACAACAACGAATTTTAAGGGGTTTTTTAATTTTTTGGGGTATTATTTAATTTTTTTAATTGGGGGATTATTTCATATGAAATAGTCCCCCATAAATCATTATGAAATAAATCCCCAATATATATTTTGGGGGATAATTTATTTTTTTAATTTATAAAGAAAACGTAAAATCTGTAAATTATGTCCCGATATACTAACAACTTGTATTTACCATTCACAAAAAATAATATGATATCAGTTGAAGTGATAATTTCGCATAGTTAAGATCGTGCTAATTTTGCAGTGCAAAGAAAGTTGTAAATAATAAAAATTAATTTTGAAATTAAAACTGGTTTCAGAATGACTTTTCTTGGTTCAGAATGTCAAAAAGACGGTATACAATAGTACAATTAAATATGAGTACAGGAATAAAACTTGTAAGGCAAGAGTAAGTGTGCTAACAGCTGGTAACTCTTCTTGCCAAGAATTATGTTGAGCACAACCACAAGAACGAAGAAGAATTAAGGACGAATGCGAAGATCTTGCAGGAATATTATGAGGCGATAAGAGTTTAATAAGATCTGCTTTCCGTAAAATTTGTGAAACTTAAGTTGTATGTTAGTAAGTTAAAAAATCTTGTTCTATTTTTCTCTATATTTCTAATGATGTTTGAAAATACTTTCAACTTTTTTAATTAGAGCTATAAGCTTTAACTTAAAACAAGTTTAGTTGAAATATTGATTTGTAAATTACAGTAATGTTTTGGAATCAAGTATTTCTCTTCATTTGGCATCAAAAATACCTACAATGCCAAATTCACTTATTTTAATTTTTATTTTATTTTGTCAAAAGTAAATACAAACATTTGGGGGATTCAAACGGTCTGCTATTAAGTTACATAGTATATTGTCATAATATCCTAATATATTATGATAGTTTCAACAAATTGTTGTTGTGCTTCAAGTAAAAAAAGTATTATTTTATGATAAAACAATAAACATAGTTCAGAAAGTTTAAAACTTTTTTGTTTGAAAAACCAAAAAAAATGTGTTTAAACTATCGTACATTATGACAATATGACCTAATAGCAGACCGTTTGAATCCACCAATTGTTTTTGATCACCTTCACTGTGTTTATTTCATTTTCAAAATTGGGGTTCTATTTTATATGAAATAAGTTTGGGGCATTATTTCATTTCGTTGGGGTCTTATTTCATTTTCAAACTTGGGATTTTATTGCATATGATTACTTCATTTTATTTTTGGGGTGTTATTTGTAAGGGATTATTTCATGCCGCCGTATCAAACACTTCTAAAATAGATGGGCTTACCTTTGGGTATAAAAGCAGCCCGTATAAGCAATCAGGGTCGGTATAAGCTTTCAAAACGTAATTTTGATCGGCATTTTTCCTCTGAAGTTTAACTAAAAATTCTTTGGCTGCTTTAGGTTTGGGAACACCTTTGTCCATTGTTCGATTTATTTGGTTTTGCAATGTAAATAAAGCAGTACTCTAGTTTTTGAAACGAAAAAAAGCTTTTAATTTTTTAATGCATTTCTTCCCAAATTTTTGCCTATGACGACGTATGGGACACATATGTCCCATGATTTTTCTCGTAAAAGGAGTAACAATTTTTAAATTTTGACAACACTTTAGTCGCCTGTTCGAGTAAGAATCCGCAATAAAATTTTAAAAATCTGCAGCGGAAAATTCTTCGTCGTCAAAGACACAGGTGCATCACAGTCTATTGTCAGGCCCGATTTAGTCAAAAATGCAATTGAACCATTATGCGGTGTAAGCACCGGAAAGGTTTGAAACATGGCAATGCGGACGCACTCTCAAGACGGCCCTGCAACGTGGGATGCAAACATTGTACAAAAGCCGAGGAAAAGGAATGTGTCATCGATGTTCGCCTAACGCATATAGAGTCCAGTGAAGATTGGTGTGTAGCACAAAAGAAATCACCCCATACTGGCGAAAATAATATCGGCAAAAGAAGGTAAAAGGCCAGTCCGCAATGAAATATCTGCCGAAAATCCACTAATAAAATCGTATAGGGCTCTATGGAATAGTCTGCAGTTGTTAAATGTTTGCTTATACCGAATATGGGAGAGTACAGACGGTAAAACGCTGACAAATCTAATTGTGGTGCCTGGCTCTAAAATAAATGAGGTAATGAAAGAGTTCCATGACGGTCGCAGTGGAGGTCATCTTGGTGTGACAAAAACCCTAGAAAAGGTAAAGCAGCGTTTTTATTATGTTGGTTGTCAGCATGCAGTGGCCGATTGGGTAGCCAATTGTCCACAATGCATAGCAGCGAAGGGTCCAGTAAGAAGAAGTCGTGGACAACTTCAGCAGTACAACTCCGGAGCCCCATTTGAACGGATTACAATGGATGTAGCAGGTCCTTTTCTTGTCAGTGATGGCGGAAACCGTTACGTTTTAGTGGTGATGGATTATTTTAGCAAGTGGCCAGAGGTGCCATACCCAAACATGAAGCTAAAACGGTTAGAAGTATATTTGTGAACAACTGGATGTGCCGCTATGGTGTTCCGTTGAAGTTACACTCTGACCAGGGTAGAAATTTTGAATCTGCCTGGCGATTTAGAATTTGGTATTACACCCAGCAGTAAATAAAGACAATGAAAACTATAGGCAGGAGCAAAGGGACCTTGACGAAATCCATGAGTTCGTTTAAATTAAATTAAAGCCAGAGAAGTAGGCAAGCTTGTACTGTTGTATAACCCAAAACGTAAGGGGCTGTCTCCCAAACTGCAAACCCATTGGGATGAACCGTACGTGGTGATTAAGAAATTGAACGATGTGGTTTATAGAATACAGAGACATAGGAGCCGCAAATCTAAAATGAAGGTCGTACATCTGGAACGATTGGCTGCTTACGGGAGGGGTGAATGTGTGCCTGTTCGGGACGAACAGACTTAAGTGTAACGAAATTGCACTTGAATTTCCACATCCAACATAAGTGAATACTTGGCAGCGCAGTTAATTAAGCCTTGATTTTTTTATTCTTTTGTAAATAATTAAATAAATGTTGGCACCACTGCTTTCATATTGTCTGTATATGATATCAGCTTTTTTGCTGTCACTTAACGTTGCGGACAAGATTCTGTTTTCAACAGATTCATCCGCAACAGAACGGCAACGTTACAGAAAAACTAACGATATATACAACTTCCCATAAGCTTTTTTTTAATTCTCAAAATTGATGGCAAGGGTACGTAGCCAAAACGGCAGGGTATCCCACACGATTTAAGTAAGTCCCTAGTCGACCTATATCTTCATATATGAAGCTGGAACGCATAAAAGACTTCACGATATGAGTTTTAATTGGTACGCCACCAGTAACGAAGAGTTTTAATGGTCTCCACCAGGGTTTATCAAATTAAAAGACACGCTGCAAACGACGTAAAACAGGAACCGTTATATGAAGCCTAACATCACACACGGGCCAGAGTGAGAAGCAAAATTGTCGAAGGCAAAAAAACTAAAACGGGCCTGATTGCACTTAAAAAATAATTGCAATGAAGCGCGAGTTGTTAATCAACCCAGACCTACTTTATGACTGTTCCCATAAGCTAAAAACAAAACAGCAGATTCGTTACGGAACGAAACGTACAAACCATGGCGTATTTAACAAGGTGACAGCAGTGGCGAATTGAAATAAATACAGGCGAATTCACTTATTTTTTATATATAGAGTTTGACATACGGACGTACGGGCGAATATTTTTTATATATGTAGTTTGACATTTGTGCGTGCTATTTATATAATCAGCTGTGCTGCCGATGGCACCTTATTAAATGCACCTTGGTACAAACTAATTTAGCCTTCTTCACCAACTGATTCAAGGCGAATTCATATAAGGTGTACTCATCCCTACAACAAATACAACAATACAAAAACAACATACCCAATCTGTCAAAAAACAAGTAAGGCGAATTCAATATTAAAGTGGAATTTAACAAAAAACTGGTGAAATATATATTTTTATTGCCTCTTTTCATGTGGAGGATGTTAAAATGTACGCATTAAAAACACACACATATATATGGCGCGCACCAACACAAACATAAATTTTGACAGTTTGGATAAAACAGCTGATGATCAGCTGGTCTAATGAGAACACCTTATATGAATTCGCCTTGAACTGATTTAAAGGAGTGTTGTAAATTAATAAAGTAGACTCAGTAGAACAGCTGACTATTTTTTTTACTTTGGTCTGAACTGTCAATTCACTTGTGGTTGTTGTGGCGAAAAATACAACAAGCCCAAAAGCAAAAACAACAACATGCAACTTTGACAGCTCAGACCTTAAACCAAAAACAAAATTGCTTGTGGTTTTTGTAAATGTTGTATTTGTTGTAGTACTGTAGCTACTTTATTAATTTACTTTGAGTGTTGGTGTTGTACTAAAATATTCGGCTGTGCCGAATCTTATATACCCTTCACCAAATTATACTTCAAAATTTTAAATATTTTTAGGTAAACAAAATTTAATTTTTTTTCCAGTTGCTTTTTGAATTTTTTGGAAAAAAAAAATTTTCGATTGTTATTTTAAATTTTTTTTTTTTAAATTTAAAAATATTTTTTTTTTTAAATTTTAAAATTTTTTTTTTAAATTTAAAAAAAAAATTTTTTGTTTTTTCAACTTTTTTTTTTTTAAAAATTCGGGTTCAAAATTTTTTTTCCCGATTTTGACCCATTGTAGGTCCAACTTACTATGGTCTTATATACGTCGTTGCAAATGTCTTTGAAATATCTATCATTAGATATCCATATTGTCTATATTAATGTCTTAGTAATCCAGATATAGGTAAAAAAAAATAGGTCAAAAATCGAGGTTGTCTTGGTTTTTTCCTCATATATCAGCCATTTGTGGACCGATTTTGCTGATTTTAAAAAGCAAAATTCTTGAAAGCATGTCTGACAGAATTATTGAAGATTTGGATCCCGAAGATATCTGGGGTCTTCAGAAAACTGATTTCAACAGACAGACAGACAGACAGACATGGCTTAATCGACTCCGCTATCTATAAGGATCCAGAATATATATACTTTATAGAGTCGGAAATGAAAAATGTAGAAATTACAAACGGAATGACAAACTTATATATACCCTTCTCACGAAGGTGAAGGGTATAAAAATAATCAGCTGTTTCATCGCAGTCACCTTTCTTAGTGTGCCCTGGTATAAACCATAGCAAGGCGAATTCATACAAGGTGCTATCAGTTCTACAAATACAACAATTGGTCTTAACAAACGTCAAAAAACAAAAATGAAAAATTAAACAAATAATTATTAAAACTTAATGTGGTGTAGATAATTGTATAGTGAGGGCTTTAATTATTTATGTAAACAATAAATTTTTTGTTAACAAGCTTAGTATATGTAGATATTTAAATATAAAAACAAGGTTTGACAGTTGTTAGAACCAAAAAGCGAAAAAAAATGATCAGCTGTTTGACTGACTCCACCTTGTATAAATTCGCCTTGCACAAAACCAAACCAGTTGAAATTGTTTCGAGCGAAAGAGACAAATATATTTTTGTGCGTGTCGCCTCTGTATACTTTGTACCACTTTATTACACTTCTATACAATTATTATCGGCGTGAACAAAACAACATGGAAGTAAAAGAAAACAAACCGGAAACAGCTGATTATACGTATGTTGTTGATGTTGTACACAACAACTTTATTTGTTGTGTGGTGAATATAACACTGTATATTTGTTATTGTAAAAGTTTGTTGGTTTTTAACAAACCGTAGTGGTGACAAAAATTCTGTATATTTGTTATTGTAAAATAACAAATATACATATACCAAGGCGTATTAACAAGGTGAGTGCGTCCCGGCAACAAATACAACAATGCAAAAACAACAGGCATTTTGTTTTTGTTAAAATGTACGGTAAATGTCAAAATCAAGGCGAATTAAAATATTACTATGTTATTTACAATAACAAATGTAAACATAAACAAAGTTTGACATATAGTGTAAATAAAACCACAGCGAATTAAGAAACAGCTGATTTTATGCACTCACCTTGTTAATACGCCTTGACATATACCTTAAAATAAACTAAAAAAAACAAACAATGACATAGACTGTCGTTGGAATCGAATTCCATATCAAACATTTTCATGAAAAATTTAAAATTAGAAAATATATTGCCACAATTATACTAGGCGTTGGGCATCATATATGGGAACGGGCACGATAAGTGGACACTCATAGGAATCGAATGGCATACAAAGAATGTTTGAAAAAACTTGAACGTGGGGGGTAGGTCCATTCAAACTTTGATGTCATAAACATATTTCATAAAAAGTTTTAAATTAGAAAAAAAAATTGCCACAATTATACAAGGCGTTGGGCATCATATCTGGGAACGGGAACGATAAGTGGACACCCGTAGGAATCTAATGGCATACAGAGAATGTTTGGAAAAACTTGAACAATGCACCTTGCCTTGTACCTTATAATTAATATACCTTGGTTCACGGGCGTAAATTAACTTTGGCGTATTAACAAGGTGAGTGCATAAAATCAGCTGTTTCTTAATTGACTGTGGTCAAGGTATATTACAAGGCGTATTTAACAAGGTGACAGCAGTGGCGAATTAAAATAAATACAGACGAATTCACTTATTTTTTATATACAGAGTTTGACATACGGGCGTACGGGCGAATATTTTTTATATATGTAGTTTGACATTTGTGCGTGCTATTTCTATAATCAGCTGTGCTGCCGATGGCACCTTATTAAATGCACCTTGTTATAAGGTGTGTTATCAGACCAGCTGATCGTTTTTTGCTAATATGTTCATTTTTCGCCGTAGTGCATTATAAATGTCATACTTTGTTTACATTTTGTAAATGTCAAACTTTGTTTTGCTGTTAAATTCGTTTATGTTTTAAAACCAATAATAATACTATACGAAATTAGTTTTATTTTTAAAAACATCAAATTAAATTACAAACAGATTCAAACAAGGCGTATTTAACAAGGTGACAGCAGTGGCGAATTGAAATAAATACAGGCGAATTCACTTATTTTTTATATATAGAGTTTGACATACGGACGTACGGGCGAATATTTTTTATATATGTAGTTTGACATTTGTGCGAGCTATTTCTATAATCAGCTGTGCTGCCGATGGCACCTTATTAAATGCACCTTGGATTCAAATTTATAAACATTTTTTGTTTAACAAAAATTCGCTTTGATTTATTTGTGAGCTGTTTTTGACATTTTTCCCTGCCAGCCAATTCGCCTTCAAATGCAGGCACAATGTCAAACTACATATAAAAAAAATATAACCAATTCGCTCGGTATTCTGAATTCGCCGATGACACTACCTTATAATCAGCGTTGCCACTCATAAAATATTTTTCCTACCAAATTTCTAATTAAAAACTACCAAAGCAAGGTGCATTTAATAAGGTGCCATCGGCAGCACAGCTGATTATAGAAATAGCTCGCACAAATGTCAAACTACATATATAAAAAACATTCGCCCGTACGTCCGTATGTCAAACTCTATATATAAAAAATAAGTGAATTCGCCTGTATTTATTTCAATTCGCCACTGCTGTCACCTTGTTAAATACGCCTTGTACCAAAGCCTATCAAAACCTACCAAATCTAAAATATTTGAGAAATGCTATATGAATTCGTTTCAAAATTAATAGTTAACTTAAAATTATATTATTGCTGCTATAAAATTATCCAGAGGAAGAATGATATTGAAGCAGAGTTTAACACATATTATTAGAAAATAAAAGTTTTGAGAGCCCTTTGGTATTTTTTGAACTCAACACTACTGAATAAATACACATTTACCTGACTAAACTAAATATTTTAGAAAATCTTCATATTTTGCAAATATGTAGTTTTATTATTTTGGCTTAACATAAGTAGTTTTTTCGTTAATTATTTTGTTCTTAAAAATACTTCTGTATTCAGAAATATCGTAGCCTACCAAAATACGACAAATATCGGAACAAACCAACCAAACTACCAAAAGTCAATTTGTTAACTTCAAACTACCAATTTTGGTTCAATTGGACCAAAGCGGCAACGCTGCTTATAATTAATATACCAAGGTGCATTTAATAAGGTGCCATCGGCAGCACAGCTGATTATAGAAATAGCACGCACAAATGTCAAACTACATATATAAAAAATATTCGCCCGTACGTCCGTATGTCAAACTCTATATCAAGGTGCATTTAATAAGGTGCCATCGGCAGCACAGCTGATTATAGAAATAGCACGCACAAATGTCAAACTACATATATAAAAAATATTCGCCCGTACGTCCGTATGTCAAACTCTATATATAAAAAATAAGTGAATTCGCCTGTATTTATTTCAATTCGCCACTGCTGTCACCTTGTTAAATACGCCATGCTCTATATATAAAAAATAAGTGAATTCGCCTGTATTTATTTCGATTCGCCACTGCTGTCACCTTGTTAAATACGCCTTGTAACAAGGTGCATTTAATAAGGTGCCATCGGCAGCACAGCTGATTATAGAAATAGCTCGCACAAATGTCAAACTACATATATAAAAAATATTCGCCCGTACGTCCGTATGTCAAACTCTATATATAAAAAATAAGTGAATTCGCCTGTATTTATTTCAATTCGCCACTGCTGTCACCTTGTTAAATACGCCTTGCCTTGTAATATACCAAGGCGTATTTAACAAGGTGACAGCAGTGGCGAATTGAAATAAATACAGGCGAATTCACTTATTTTTTATATATAGAGTTTGACATACGGACGTACGGGCGAATATTTTTTATATATGTAGTTTCTATAATCAGCTGTGCTGCCGATGGCACCTTATTAAATGCACCTTGTAATATACCTTGCAAGGTGCATTTAATAAGGTGCCATCGGCAGCACAGCTGATTATAGAAATAGCTCACACAAATGTCAAACTACATATATAAAAAATATTCGCCCGTACGCCCGTATGTCAAACTCTAAATATAAAAAATAAGTGAATTCGCCTGTATTTATTTCAATTCGCCACTGCTGTCACCTTGTTAAATACGCCTTGATACCTTGTTTGGTATCAAGGTGCATTTAATAAGGTGCCATCGGCAGCACAGCTGATTATAGAAATAGCACGCACAAATGTGTATAGAGTTTGACATACGGGCGTACGGGCGGATATTTTTTATATATGTAGTTTGACATTTGTGCGTGCTATTTCTATAATCAGCTGTGCTGCCGATGGCACCTTATTTAATGCACCATGTTTGGTATCAAGGTGCATTTAATAAGGTGCCATCGGCAGCACAGCTGATTATAGAAATAGCTCGCACAAATGTCTACATATATAAAAAATATTCGCCCGTACGCCCATATGTCAAACTCTATATATAAAAAATAAGTGAATTCGCCTGTATTTATTTCAATTCGCCACTGCTGTCACCTTGTTAAATACGCCTTGGTTTGGTATGTTGTCTTATATGAATTCGCCTTGTGCAAGGTGCATTTAATAAGGTGCCATCGGCAGCACAGCTGATTATAGATATAGCACGCACAAATGTCAAACTACATATATAAAAAATATTCGCCCGTACGTCCGTATGTCAAACTCTATATATAAAAAATAAGTGAATTCGCCTGTATTTATTTCAATTCGCCACTGCTGTCACCTTGTTAAATACGCCTTGGCATTGTGCCCAAAGTAAATTAATAAAGTAGACTCAGTAGAACAGCTGACTATTTTTTTTACTTTGGTCTAATCTGTCAATTCACTTGTGGTTGTTGTGGCGAAAAATACAACAAGCTCAAAAGCAAAAACAACAACAGGCAACTTTGACAGCTCAGACCTTAAACCAAAAACAAAATTGCTTGTGGTTTTTGTAAATGTTGTATTTGTTGTAGTACTGTCGCTACCAAAGTAAATTAATAAAGTAGCGACAGTACTACAACAAATACAACATTTACAAAAACCACAAGCAATTTTGTTTTTGGTTTAAGGTCTGAGCTGTCAAAATTGCCTGTTGTTGTTTTTGCTTTTGGGCTTGTTGTATTTTTCGCCACAACAACCACAAGTGAATTGACAGTTCAGACCAAAGTAAAAAAAATAGTCAGCTGTTCTACTGAGTCTACTTTATTAATTTACTTTGGTCGCTACTTTATTAATTTACTTTGATTGTGCCTGTTGTTTTTTGCATTGTTGTATTTGTTGCCGGGACGCCCTCACCAAGGCGTATTTAACAAGGTGACAGCAGTGGCGAATTGAAATAAATACAGGCGAATTCACTTATTTTTTATATATAGAGTTTGACATACGGACGTACGGGCGAATATTTTTTATATATGTAGTTTGACATTTGTGCGAGCTATTTCTATAATCAGCTGTGCTGCCGATGGCACCTTATTAAATGCACCTTGGCCCTCACCTTGTTAATTCAAAGCGCATTTATAAATTCGCCTTGCACGTATTGTTATAAATGTAAAGAAATATAAATAATTTGTTATTAGTAAATTTTTTGTATACAAAGTATAATACAAATCATGTCTGAGGATGGAGAATATGAGACGACGGAAAAAAATATAAATTACAATGCCATAGCGTGCGTAAATGTTAAATTAAACAAAATTGTTTTTAATTGTTTTATTTTGTTATAGTTGTGCGCAGATTCCAGAATTATTTCTAGATAAAATTGTTGCAAAAATATACTTTAGTAAATTTGGAAAAATAAAAAGATTTATCTTGCGACCGAAACGTTTGATTTGCACCGTTGAATATGAAAGTAAGGAAGACGCAGAAAAGGCTTTCAAAAATGCGGGAAACTTTAATGGTATAGATTTCGTAGTGTGCTACGCAGAACATGAAGTGGCACATGTACAAAATACGGAAGAATGGGTTGATCCGGAAGTACAAGCCGAACTAGAGGCAATGTCTCCAGGACACAGACTGGGGACTAACTTGAGACAGTCGACAGGGTTGGCAGCTCAATTGCAAAAATCTAAACTAACCAATACTTTAGCTGCTCCAAATAAATCGCTTAAGGAATTTCCAAAGGGAAGGCAGTATTCACCTCAACCTGAAATGATAAAAGTTGATAGTGTAGTTCGCAACGAATTAGAATCTATATTAAAAGCACCCGCTTTCACATATGAAGAAAAATATAGGGTTTTAGAGGCAAGAGATAAATTAATACGTTTGACCACCGTTCGTCAAACCGATATAAAAAAGGCCGTGGCAGCAAAGGGAACATGTCCTGATATGTGTCCAGAGAAAGAAAGACTGATGAGAGAATTCCAGCGGCAGGTAATATCCATCAAGTTATTTCAACTTATTTGTGTAAATTAAATCATTCCGCTGTTACTTGCAGGTTTCCACTTTTGAGATGGCTGAAGAGGTAGGTAGTGAATCCACAATTTCACATAAAAAGGCTGTAAAGGAATATTCTCGCAGTAGCGCAGACCAAGAAGTACCGCTATCGCACGAATTAAGATCTGAGTCTGTTTTGCAAATGACAATGTTATATTTGGTGCACCGAATTATGGGATTATGTGAGGATCCTAAAACTTCATTGGGTGATTGGTTTCATTTTATGTGGGATCGAACACGTTCTATAAGAAAAGACATAACACAACAAGAACTATGTTCTTTGGGAGCAGTACAATTAGTTGAACAGTGTGCAAGATTTCATATACATTGTGCTGCACGTCTGGTAGCAGAAGACCCTTCAGTCTTTGATAAAAAAATTAACGCAGAGAATTTAACAAAGTGTCTGCAAACTTTAAAGTATATGTATCATGATTTAAGAATCAAAGGAATTCTATGTCCTTGTGAAGCCGAATTTCGTAGCTATGTAATACTTCTAAACTTAGGGGACTCAAATTTCTTATGGGAAGTTAAGCAACTACCGGAGTTCATTCAAAAAAGTGTTGAAATAAAGAGATCAATTTCCTTCTACAACGCTTTACAAAATAATAACTTTGTTCGATTTTTTTCAATGATTAAGTCGAATGAAACATCTTACTTGTCTGCCTGTATTTTGTTGGGATATTTTACTAAGCTTCGAGTACGTGCAATGGACGCAATAATTAAGTCCCACAACTGGCGTAAAAATGATGTATATTTGCCGTTGTCGTATTTAACTCGTGTCCTAGGATTTGAAGATGAGACATCAGCCGTAAGCTTTTTTAATCATTACGGTCTACACTGCGACGTTCTGGATAACAGAGTATTGTTAGATCGTTTAAGCAAGCCCGATGCCGAATACGCAATGGATAGAGCTTTGCAGGTAAGTGCAGACATACACTCTCGATCAGATGATTAGAACCACTGGAATTTCTCCTTTTAGTAGGCCATATCTTTTTAAATATTTTGTCGATAGCTAAAATTTCACTACCATCGGAATGGGCACTTTCTTAAGATTACAAAAATAACAAAAACAACATTAAAATTTAAAGGAACAGTAGTTTAAAAGTGTTTTTCCAAAAAAAGATAAAATAAAATGAAAAATTTTCCTTTCATATGATTAGAACCATTAAACTAATTTTAATTAAAAATTCTCTATTTAATAATTTAATAATAAGAACCAATAATATTAAGTTTATCGGTAATATGTTTAAAATTACTTCAATTACACGGCTTTTTATTGAATTATAGAGTGACTTCAAAAAATCTAAAGAAATTTTATTCCAGGAGTCCTTTATGGCTTGAATTAATGAGTCCTTATCGTCGAATTGTCTTCCTATTTCATAAACCTTGCGCGAACGCCAACCCCACACATTTTCAATTATGTTTAGGTCGGGAGAATATGGTGGCCAATTAAGGATATGAACATTTTGGTTTGAAATAAATTCTTTTACATCTCTGCCATTATGAATAGGAGCATTATCTTGTTGCAGAATCCATGGAATCGGTTCAAAAATATCGTTTAATTTAGGGAAAGATGATTGCAACAGAGTCTTGTAGCTTTCTCCAGTAATTTTTGCACTTTTAAATTCTAAATTAATTGTGCCGTAATACGTTATAGCACCCAGACCATAACCCCATCCTCTCTGCTGTGATGGCGATTTAAAAATAGTTCCTCTTTTCTCATATTGTGAAAATAATAATTTTAGCCATCTGGCCCATCCATATTAAATTTCATTTCGTCAGTGAAATCCACAATACGCCAATCATTAACATGACCTCTTGTTAGAATGTCCCATGTCATGTGCTCTCTAGCTAATTTTAGTCGATTTTCTTTGCCTACATTATTCAGCGGAGGTCCTTTCTTCAGTTTTTTTAATTTCAGGTGTTCGCAGCTTGCAATGGCTCTTTTCACGGTTGCGATACTTGCCTGGGTATCTGGGTCCTGATTTTTGGCGCTGAAAGAGACGAGTTTGATGTAATCCTCAAGATTTTTCTCTTTTCCGTTTGAGTTAAAGCGGTTGGAATCCTTTCTTTGTAATTTTTTCCATAGTTTTCAATATCTTTTAAGTATCCCATCACAGTTTTGTGACTTCTCCAAATTTCAAGCGCAAAAGGAATATCATTGCGAACGGTTAACATCGATTTTGTCTATTTCCGCTATGTTTAAAATACTTTTCTTGACCATTTTTCACTAATCTTTATTAGAAAGTAATGTTTTTCTTCTAGATATAATATAATGCATAAATTAAAGACGACTACTTGCAAAAAAATTTAAAAATGCAAAGTGGTTCTAATCATATGAACGGAACAAATTTTATTTTATTTTATCTTTTTTTGGAAAAGAAATTTGAAACTACTGTGTCATTAAATTTGAATGTTGTTTTTGTTATTTTTGTAATCCTAAGAAAGTGCTCGTTCCGATGGTAGTGAAATTTTAGCTATCGACAAAATATTTAAAAAGATATGGCCTACTAAAAACAGATATTCCAGTGGTTCTAATCATCTGATCGAGAGTGTACATGTGTATGATCTATATAATAAAGATAATCGAAGCGTGCATCAACATTTGTTGTATATTTTTAGCTTGTCGAGTCTAAACGATTTTCCTCGGTAGGTGAATGTGTCTTTGGTCAAACATTACCTCCGCCATCGATGTTTGAACATCATCAGCCGCACAATAGTTTTGATGTAAATGGTATGCTTAAAATGGAATCTTGGACTGCAGATGACCAATTGAGAGGAAAAGATGCTAAAGCGACAATTCAGAACAAGCAGGATCATGAATTTTCGACGAAAAATCTTGCCTCAAACACTGAGTCCAATTTGTTTAAAATTCCACAAACTTTGGTACATATATCTTCAAAACAACAATATCTTCAACGAGAAAATGAGGAAGAAACACAAAAAAATACATTGGACTCATTTAGTGTGAAGAAAGAAAAACTATTTTCTTCGCCGGGTGGTTTTAAATTTAGCGGCAATGTTTTTGGAAGAGCGAACCCGCCAACGACTGCAAGTGAATCTATTTTCAAGTCCGCGGGAGCCAGTGTAAGATCTGAACAAATACCAAATACTTATCTCAATCCAATATTTAAGACTAATTCAGATAAACCTTTAATGACAATGGGGAATATTTTTGGTGGCATTGCTGCAACAAATGATCTATCAAAAGGTACAAACATTTTTGGTGAAGCTGCAAGGGAAACAGTGAATATTTTTCAACACCAAACCGATATTCCTAAAGACTCATTTAAAATGGACAATGTATTTCAAAGCAATGCAACAAATATGTTTTCTCAAGATATTTTAAGTGACTCGAACAAAATGGATGAAAAAAATATTGTTTTAGAAAAAGAACTTAAAGAAAAACTAGCAAAAATTCAAGAAGAAAAAAGAAAAGTTATGGATCTCGAACTGAAAAATTTAAGGGAAAAACAAAAAAGGCAGGAAGATCATGAAAAACTTATAGAGAAGCAAAAACTGGATCAGCTTAAAATAATTTTACAAGAAAAAGCTGAGCGAGAAACGGAGCAAATCGTAGTTCAATTGATTGACGAAGAAGTATCCAGAATTGCGGAAGCTGAAATGTGTATTTCTCAGACGGTCAAGCAAGCTTCTGATCTCCAAAAAGAATTATTAATCTCTGAAGTTGTAAATGAATGTGTTGAAGATATAGCTCATGAAGAATACGCACTCATGTGTTACGATCAATTACTATTGAATCGTTACTTCAGCAGATGGTTACTTCACTTACGCAAGAAAAAGGAACAGAGGAAGCTAATAGAAAATACCCCATTATGGGTCACCACAGATACAAGAGCTCAGTATGTACAATCTATAGAACATCCTTGTCAGAAAAATAACTTACAAATGATTAAACGTTATCGTTTGGGACAGCCTTGTGATTTTAATAAAATTCTAAGACTAGAACGAGATATTTTGCAGGAGGAAAACCAAAATCCTCTCAATTTATTCGCATTAGTTGGTCAGCATTTGCTATGCAAACGAAACTTCACATCTTGTGGCCTATTACAACAAAGAAAATATTTCAAGTTTCTTATAACTCTTCCTGCAAATGAAGAGGAGTTACTTGGATTTGAAAGTTTCTCCAACAAATGGCTAATGAGATTTATAGAAAAGTCTCAAATTAAAACCGGCCCTTTTGTTCACGGTATTGAACATAATGTTGCTTTGTGTGTGCGAAAACTCAACGGCATAATTCCCAAAAATGAACAGGGGGATTTAATGACAACTGAAGGAGACCACAACGATGGTGTAATCTGTTTTATATCTGGGATCGATATTGAAAGGCACAGCCGAAAGCGTATTTATAACTTATTAAAATTAACAAAAAATCTGAAGCGTGTTCCGTTAGCAATTATTGCATACAATTGCACCTGCAATAAAAACGAACTGGCACATATCCTAGGCTTAGATATCCTGCAGGAGGAAGGTTTAATACATTCGTTTTCAATTTTTGGATGCCAAATAAATAGAAAAGATTTCCGATTTCGCAAAGTATTTATAAACGCTGTCGATTTCATAACAAAAGAAAGCTATCTACTGAATAACAATGAAATAAATGCACTAGCTATGCAAAAAGTATTGCCTTTTCTAGAAAATTCATTAGGCGAGGAAATGTGGCAACGCTGGAGTGATTCAGCTAAAAGAAATCCAATTTTTAACAAAATTTGTGGCTTTCCTGAACATGCTGTGGGCATCTTTCATAAAGCGTTGGATCATTTATTGCATATTACACAAGAAGAACTTCAAGAGATGCCTGAATTTCCTGAAGAACTTAAGGAATTTGTTCCCGAAAATACATATTATAATATCCCATTGGGTTTGGAGTTTTTCCCGATCAAGTGGAAATTAGAAGCAAAAAAAAGTAATATAAAACATTTTCTAGAAAGTCTATATTTGCCCGCCATCAATGAAAAAACTCCTGTCGATATTGAAGATTTAAAACTTTGGATACTGAGTTATACATCAAAGTGCATCATAGATGACGATCTAGCCGCAACAAATGCTTCTTATGAAGCCATATCAAATCTGGTCAATCAAATGAAACTTCAATATTTACAGAATATAGAAATTACTTCAAGTAAGGTCATGATAAATTATTTGACCATTTTGAAACCCATTATATTTACACATATAAATAGAACCCTTAGACGTTTCCATAAAGAACTTATAAACTTGAACGTTATATACTTGAAAGATGACTTCAAAAACTACCAAGCACAACCCTGGTGGCTCAATTATGAACCTTTAAATTCAGTATCCGTTGATTACAGTGAAGAACCTACCTGTTTACCTAAGACTCTGCAGGAGAAGAATAAAGAAAATTGTATTTCAATGGAAGCTATTGATGAAATTATAGCTAAAGCAGAAGTAACCTGTCGTAAAGCTGAAGAAATTAAACGTAACAAGTTGACTAGACACAAAAATTCTTCCTTGAATTTGTCATCAAATTTACAGCTTAAGCGAACATTAGATGACTCACTTTATCAGTTTGAATTATCTAAGAAAATTGGTCAATATGATACTACATTTGTATTAGAATTAACTCATGACATTGACAAATCAATTAATGAAGTCATGAAAAACACATCGCCGACAACACATAAGAGAAAACGATCATGTTTAAAATCACCAAATCTATCTTCAGATGTGGATAATGTTATAGCCAAAGCAAGAAATTTAATTCACAAAATAGAATCTATGGAAGATCTAAAATGTAGAAAACGAAAAGAGCCATATGGTATACAAATGTAAAACATACATATGTATGTAGATAAGACCATGATACAACCATTATTGTTATATTATGGATAAGACTAAATTTGAAAAATAATTTTTTATACATTAAATAAATAAATGAGCTATTTCGGAAAGTGAAAATATATTTATTTTAATGTCAATACGCACCGTCGATGGAAAACCTAAATAAATTAATGGTAAGTAAATGGCGAGTGTGTTTTAAATTAACCATTTATAGTTTTGATGGGTGGTGTATTGATTTTGTCATTCCATCCATAACAAAAATTGGTATGGTAAATATGCAAAATCTGATAAAAATATAAGTTGATAATCACGGGTAGCGTCTAAACGTTTCACAGTGGTATAGAAAAAATAGAGGGAATTAAATCTGTCAATGAATTTTGACATGCGCAAAGAGGAAGTGTTGTCGAGTTTAATTCGAGTCACTACAGACACCTCATTAACGTATGCCCTTATCAACTCTGTGGCTTTCCAGATCGCGAAGATCTCTGCCTGGGAGACGCTACACTCGTTAGAGTGTCTATATGAACGTTTGATAGCTTATCGATCAAATAAGCCCCTGTACCAGAGTCCATCTTGGATCCGTCAGTGAAAACTGCACCCCCATCGAACAGTTGATCGGATTCTACCCAATTGTCCCTACTAGGGAACTCTACTGGGGGTGAGACACCGAAGTTGAAGGTCGCGACCCTATGATCAGAAATTCCAGAAGGAGTGACGTCCTGATCGATAAGACCTGCCTCATACAGTATCTGTTTTCGATGGGTTTACGAGATATCACCAAGCGCTTCCTGCATGGTGACACTGATAGTGGAGAAAAACTTTCCCTTAATCAGAATCACCACGTCATCTGCATAGGCGAATATCTTCCTACCTTTAGACTCAATGATAAAGATGTAACACATTTAAAATATCGATAATTACATCGAAACTGCAGGAATAAAATTTTACAACAAAATGATTCGATTATAACCGTAGATTTTTCTCGATTCTAGTAATAAAATGTCAGTTTACCCCAACTAAAATTTGTCATCCACAACATACAATTTCAGTCATTAAGATTGAATCATTCGATTAACAATAAATTCGGTTATCATAACCAAATTTTTTTTAAATGCTTTACTAGTCGACTAAATTGTGTGTTCCTAAAAGATTTATTAAGGTGCTTAACAAACATTACAACTTGTAAGGATATTAACCACCATGGTGGACCACCACCATACAAATCTCCGGGTCCTGATGGTTTCATACCTGCTGACCTGCAAAACAATGCAGAATTAGTTACACCATGGCTGATTACGATATTTCAAGCCTGTCTCTCATGGTCCTACATACCTAATCAATGGACCGAATGCAATGTGACTTTTATACCTAAGGGTGGAAAGGCTTCACATACCAAGGCAAAGGACTTTAGGCCAATAAGTCTATCATCCTTTTTGCTTAAAATCCTGGAAAGAATTATTGACATTCATATAAGAATGTCAGTTGGCCAGGGATTATTATCTCCCTCTCAACACGCCTATACAAAAGGGAAATCGGTTGAGACGGCACTTCACTCACTAGTAGGGTATATCGAGAAATCTATCGAATTCCGCAATTACACACTTGTCGCCTTTCTGGATATAGAAGGGCCATTCAACAATGTGAAATCTGCAACCATAATATCAGCCCTGGATTCACTAGGACTTGAACAATCAGTAGTTAGGTACGTTAGGTACCTTCTGAATTATAGGATCATCCGTTCTAAAATTGGAACGACCACGATCTCCAGATCTGCCAAAAGAGGCACTCCCCAAGGGGGTGTCCTATCTCCACTTCTGTGGAACTTGGCATTAAACTGTCTGCTCGGAAAACTAGATTCCCTGAACTACAAGACTGTTGCCTATGCGGATGATGTAGCGGTGGCGGTCTCAGGGTTTCATCTGGGCACGATATCACCAAGACTGGGGACAGCACTCGAAATTTTAAATCGATGGTGTATCGATAGTGGTTTGAGTGTAAATCCCAGTAAAACTGAACTTGTACTGTTCTCTTTACGGAATAAGATTCCTAACTTTACGCTACCCCGACTAAGCGGCACTGAACTGTCGCTCTCGGATAGTGCAAAATACCTGGGTATTATACTTGACAGGAAATTATCCTGGAAACTCAACGTAGAGGCAAGAGCAGCTAAGGCCATGACGGCTATGTATATCTGCAAAAAGGCCATAGGCACGAAATGGGGTATTAGATCCTGGAACATGAATTGGCTAGTCGATACGGTTACTAAACCAATACTATTTTATGGGGTCAATGGATAAGGCCTCCAATCGCATACTCTTTGAAAGGGTATTGAGACGTATGGCAATCCTGATAACAGGGGCATTGCGAACTACCGCGACAAAATCGCTTTTTACTCTACTCAATTGGATTCCAGTAGATCTAATGGCCAGGCAATTGGCATTAAACACGGCCTTTAGGCTCAAGGCCTGCAACGCATGGAAATTCAGGTCCTATGGACATGCTTGCATAATAGGAAACTTACGAAATCTTCCTGATCTTATTGATTACTGTACCCCCAAACCCTTCTTCCTGAGGAATTTCGGTTTCTCTATCCCATCCAGTATGGAGCTTGTTGATGGTCTCCCTGTCGATGAAATGAGGCTATCGATCTATACGGTTGGGTCCAAAAAGGGGGATAGAGTGGGCGGAGGCATATACATTCCTGAATTCGGAATAAGAATATCCTTTAGGCTCCCAAATGGATGCAGCATCCTTTAGGCTGAAATATCGGCCATTAGAAGAGCGGCAAACTGGCTCAGATATTACAGTGTATCTGGTCGAGATATCCGTATATATAATGACAATATATCCGCAATTAAATCCCTGGTAGGTGTTTACACAACATCGAATATGGTGCAGGAATGCCGGACATCCTTAAATTTGATGGCGAGACATTCGACAGTTGTACTCACATGGGTACGTGGACACAGGGACAATGAGGGCAATTGTATTGCCGATTACTTGGCGGGAAGAGGAGCCTTGATGTCAGACGACGAAATAGACTTCCTCTGTGGAATCCCGTTATCAACCTGCAAGGAATTGATACAAAACGCGTATTACGAACTTGCCCAAGCAAGGTGGGGTAATGAACCCACTTGTACCACTACGAGGATGATATGGCCTGCGTTGGACTGTAAACGCACGTCGTATCTACTTCGATTACAACGAATACGTCTGAGCAACTTGGTGGCGATGATCACCGGTCACTGCACTTTCGGGACTCATGCCGCAAGACTTGGGTTACCTCATCATGACTTCTGTAGAAGTTGTCAGAACGAGGAAGAGGAAGAAACCATCGTACACTTCTTTTGTTACTGCCCGGCACTGGGTGATCTACGTGCTAGGCTCTTAGGTGAGAGATTCGTCAGTACCCTTTCCGGGTTATCTGTAAAGGAACTAAGGTGTATAGACGCCTTTATCAGGGAAACCGGATGGTTGATAAGACCGGTCACGCAAACTTTACCTTCTATGGATCCAGCAACCATCCCATGATGGTCTGCGTTTTTCGAATTCTTTGAATTCCTAACTCCTCTCCTCCTCCTCTTTTTCTTTACACTCTACTCTTGTTAACTTCACTATGACTCAAACTATAGATTTCCCTTTTCTTTAACTTCTATTTTCCTTTTTCTTCCTTTCTGTTTTTATTCTCCTTTCAGGTATCACAAAGGGAACGTTTATTGGACCCAAGTGAGCTGAACAATACCTAAGGTTTTGGACGGCTGCCTGAATACCATACCATACCAAGGATATTAATATTTAGTGAAAAATCTTTTAAGAAAAATATGTATGTATGGACATTATTGAATTTTTTATAGATTAACTACGTGGTGACAAATACCAATAACATAATACAAATGTGAGAGGGCATTTTCAATAGCGGACAACATAAGATCTTGCCTACGTAATCCTTAAGGGCCTTATTCAAAATAATTTTTTAAATTTATCAAAGGTTTATAAAACAAATTTTGTATGACAATTTTGTTTTATAAACCTTTCATAAATTTAAAAATTGATTATGAAAATTGATTATTACTCAAAACTGTTAATTTATATTTTGGAATATAACTCACTATGGTATTATATACGTCGTTGCAAAGGTCTTTGAAATATCTATCATTAGATATCCATATTGTGTATATTAATGACTTAATAATCCAGATATAGGACAAAAATCGAGGTTGTCCTGCCACAAATGGCTGAGATTTTCTCGATTTGATATTGATGTATGAATCGTGTATGTAAGTTAGTTGGGGGCTTCGGAAAGTTGATTTCAACAGACAGAAATGGCTTAATCGGCTCCGCTATACATGGAACATTTTATTTTTATATATGCAGTAACGTAGCCTCTTCGGTAACGTAAGGTAGCGTTTCTACTAATAAAGGTATTTAATGATAGAAATATCAAAAACAGTTTCGTCAGGTGAATTTGTTGACTGCCTGGTCGCAAGTAAGTGATACAAATCTGTGGCCATATGGAAGAGTGGCTTAAATCGACATAAGGGCGAATTGATAATGAAAAAGATTTTAAGTAGAAAATGCCACAAATCTTCTATATTTACCAATACTTTTTTTAAAACTTGTACCTTTGATGTTTAATAAATTTAATATCAATATGTTATGTTACAGATTTTGTGTAAAAAACAGTAAAATTGGGAATACTTCCAATTTTTTTCGTTTCGACTTAAGCTGTTCTTCCATACGGACACAAAAATATACATACATTGTATATTTGGGTGGGCAAACTAAGCTGTTTGCCCAGGTATCATGCACAGAATTAATCTTTTATTCCGATCGAAAGTGAATTAATTCCGTATTTCACTTCTTTAGAAAAAGTAAAATTTCTTTCGGAATGAAACCACTTTCAGTTTTCAAAGTGAAATTGATATTTATTTTTAAATTATTTGGTATTGTTAAATGTTTATTGTTATTGAAAATTCAGGGACCGAATTACCGCATTCGATATCGAGTTAAATGGATCGTAATTTTCTTACTTGAGATTATGTCATTCGATATCGAGCAAGATATTTAGTACATTTTATCATAATTTCGATATCTAAATCATTTTTCTTTACGATAGCCCTTTCGATCACGAATGCGGTAATTTGACCAATTTGGTAATTTTGTACCAAAAACTTCACTTTCTGTACCAAAAACTTCACTTTTATTTTAATATAAAAATTACCAAAACGAAATCGATCGGAATAAAAACTACGCAATTGAAACAATTTCGAACAAAATGTGCGACAGGCCTGTATCAGTTTTTTTTAAATCACATGTATGTACTTTGTACAATTACACTGCAAAATATAAATAAAAATTCGTTGTTTTTATTATAGTGGTGATAACAACAGTAGTCTATATAATGAATATTTTAAAAAACCTTTCAACCAATTGTGAATATATTAAATGACTCATGCACAAAAAATGGATTTCCTTGTTCTTCCCAGGAATCAAACAAAATTTTAAAACATGGATAAGCTTTTTTAACATATTGCGATGTACATATTTGGTGACTGCTGTTGCTACCTGGTTTTTTATTATGGAAATATATTTTTTTTTACAAAAATTAAAATTAAATAATTATTTGCTATATTAAAATTCAAAATAAACTCAATGAATTAAAAAAAAAAATCAAATTCTAATTAAAAGTAAAATAGGATATTTTAATTTATGATGTTGGATTTGTTCTGCAAGTTCTAAGAACAATTCAAACCAATCCCATCCACGGTTAACATTCTATCTATTGTAAATGGTGTTGAACTTTACACTGTCTCAACGCCTCATTGAAACCTTCACAGAGTGTTAAATCGGATTGACCTTGAGCACATTGTAAGAATTGCTTAATTTCCCAGCTGCATGGTCCCTGTGGTTCATTAGGTTGTGCAGCACCGCCATATTGTTGGGCTTGAGCAGCGGGTGGGGCTGCAGTAGGTGCTGCTGCTTCTTTGTCAGAGCCACTGAAAAGACTGGTAAGACCATGACCAACAGTATGTCCAATAGCAGATCCAACGGCAACTCCTCCAGCTGTTGCAGCCATCTGTTGAAACATGGAAGGTTGCTGTGGGGCACCTACTGCTGTTGGAGCAGCTTGCATAGGAGCTGGCGGTGGAGGTGCTGGAGCAGCACGAGCTGGAACATTGGGTGTAGGAGCTGGAGATGGAGCAACTCTAGAAATAAAAAAATATTTAGTACAATTAATATTAACAAAGTACATGTAATTTGTTTAGCATTTCCCGATATAGCAAATGCACTTGTTTATATTTCAAACATATACAAAATACTTGTCATAATTTTCCAAACATAAAATTGCTACTTTTGTTTGCATCAAATATACAAATTGCGACCTTTCTGACTTACATAAAGCATTTATGTGTACATTTTATCTAATATAGCAAATTTTATAATCTTATGTGATACACTGTATGAATTTTTGCAATTTTATTCGCCAGATCTACCTTTTTAATTTTTTTCGACGAAAATTAATTCACACTGCTAAAAATTGAGGTTATGTAACCATTGGAAAACTTTGATATATTTTTTTTCGGAAGTAATTTCATCATGTTGAAAAATATTGATCGAATTTTACATATCACATGCAATTGTTCACATCAAAAGCAAAATTTCTTCATTTGTTCTTAATAAATATATTCATGCACTTAATATGTAGATACATATATATTTTTAAGATAAATCTAGCAAATTCTGATTTCATAACATTAATTAAATTTTCCAATTAGAAAATTGTCACACTTTTCTTTCCTACCTTCTTGAAGCTGGTGGGGGGCTTGCAGAACGACCACGTCTAACCATTTTAATTGATTTTTAATTAATTTTTTGCAAAAATTTCAATGTTAAATTTCTTATTTTTGATATTATTAAAGTGCACTTAAACGTTGTTTGTTATCCTCCGTTCGCTTTAATTTTTCTTTATTTTCTACTTGCAAATCGATGACTGTCAAAGTTTTATATTATTTCGAAAAAACCAGAAAATTCGAAGACGGTAAGGGTTGCCATTTCCCTGAAACTTTTAAAATAATAATGTTTATATAGCAGCAAAAATTAAAAAAATCTCACAACTTTAAAAAAAATTCATTCAAATATACCCAGTGTAAAGACAATAAAATCACAAAGAAATTTTTAAAATTTGCTTCGCTGACAATATGGTTATGTATACGTACATATGTAACAACCGGTTTTGACAAGACATTAATTTGTTCAGACAGCTAAAAATTGCTTGTCCGCACATGAATATGTATTGTGACTAGTCAAGACGTGGTGTTACCCCGATCATGACAAGATATCAATTTCTTGTTCGCACATGAATTTGTCTCGAGTGGACAACTCTTGTCGATGTTATGTTCTTGTTCGAACAACGTTGTCAGAACAATTGTTCGCACAAATATGTCTGACATCAAATGTCATTTTCATACAAAGACCAGAGCAAGAAGTCGATCAGCTAAAAGTCGGCTATTAGCCGCCGCCGATATTTATTGCTTCATTAAGCCGCCGCCGAAGTAGACGGCTAAAGTCGATTATCCAGCTAAGCTGATTTAAGCTAATTTATTTTATATTTGTATAAAAAACAACAAACTTTTTCCATATCTTGAAATTGCAAAAATGCCAAAAGAAGCCGTCTACACCCAGCAACAATAAATAGTTGCATTAGCCGATATTAATTGAATTTAATTTTTAATTTGATTATCTTTTTTGGTAAATTCAAATTCGGTAATTTTAATTTTGTTATTGTTGTTACCGACTTAGTCGACTTTGAGCAGTCGCTGAATTTTTTTTCTTAGCCGCCGCCGCCGATAATTACTCGACTTAGCCGCCGCCGTATAACTTTGAAGTAAGCCGCCGCCGGCATTAATTACGTATCGGCTTCGTTTTCTGACAAAGGCTGGAATTTTAAAAAAATTACAAAGAAAACTGAACTTGAACATTGACACCAACCGAATTCATAACAACGAATTTTGATTATATTACTTTGTCTACCATATTCGCGTTGTGTATAGCGTTTTGCTTTAACACACCACTGATATTGTAGTACAAAATATTTGTTATCCCTTTTTAAGAGAACTGCCCTATCATCTGATTTTGAATTTTTGAAACGTCAAATTTGACATCTCTGTATACTTTGTGGTTTGTTGTTACGAACACTACAACAAACATAATATCAACAAAAACAAAAGGTTGACTTTGAAAGCTCCAGCCAACAGAAACAAATTAATTGCAAGTAATTTTTGTAACTGTTGAACTTGTTGACCAATCAACACCACCTTTTAATAAATTCGTCTTTTTTTTTTGAAATTTAAATTTGGTTGGCGGAGTTGAAAACTCTCAAATTGCCAGGTTATCCCACGTTGATTTTAGTTCCCAGTCGACCTATATCTTCATCAAATCAAAAACGATTGCATGTGACCAATGCAAACTTCGAGAAACTCTAACGCGGTACAGTTATACGACGCCAAACATCCAATGCGAGAGTGAGCCGCAAAACTTTGCCCTTAACTCCCTGTCTATAAGTGATAAATTTTTATCATGATAAATGTCAAAATCGTTGTCAAGATAAAAAATTATCAGGTATAGTCTTCATTTATTAGTATTATTGCTTCGTTATGACAAAATTGTTAGTGCTTTTGCTCAGACAACTTTGTCTTGACAACAAACGTCATTAATTGTTATGATAAATATTTGTCAAGTATAGACAGGGAGTAAGCGATAATGACAATGACGCGCGAGCTCTTTCTCCACCCAGAGCTGAATCACAAAGTACACAGAGGCGACACGGCAAAAAAAATATATTTGTCTATTTCGCTCGAAACAATTACAACTGGTTTGGTTTTGTGCTTATTTATATAGTTGTTTGTTTTAACGCACTATCTGTATTAAACCGCAAATTTGTTTTCTCTTTCTATCGAAACAATTTCAAAAAAAGCTGATTTTAGTGTTTTTGAACTGTCAAATTTGACGCCTCTGTGTACTTTGTGGCTGAATTACGACTGATAAATTCGTCTTGATCGACACGTTTAACCCACACCGCACAGTGGTCCAATTGCTCAATCTAGCCGGGAAAAAGACTTTTGAAAATTTTGACTATTTCATCAGTTAAACAATCTGAGAAAAAAAAATTTTTTTGGGCATGAATGTGTGGTTTTGTATGTACATTTTTTCTTTGTGGGTTTGTTTGAAGCCTATAAACGGCGAAACGGCTGGACCGATTTTCCTGAAATTTTCACACCGTCTTTCTGTATGTGTGGAAGGAATTAAAGGATACCATTCATTAAAAAATTTGAAGTGGGCGGAATGCCACGCCAACCTTAAAAATAAAAATACAGCTCCTTCCTCGTAATTGACATGTTAAACTCTAAATGAAATAAAAATCGTTGAGGCAAAAAGTGGCAGCTGATTTTTTACACAATTTAAAATTTGCACCAAACAAACAAAATAAACAAAAAAACAAAACATGTAAACAGAAGAAGAAAAAAACAAGAAGAAGAAATAAATAAATGTCAAACTGAATTACGAATGTTGTCGTGTAAACAGGTTGATTCGCAATCTTAATTCAAAACGCGAATTAAGTAATTCAGACTGCCGTGGAAACATGGCATAAGACAGTCCTTTCTTACGTTGTGGGTTATACAGCAGCTGGCCTTCGCCTGCGTACGAATTCATGTAGTTTGTTAAGGTCATCTTGCTCTTGGGAAGTGTTTTCATTATTTGTTGATGAGGGCTTAATACCGAATTCTAAATCACCAGGCAACTTGAGTTTTGTCCCGAAGACAATTTTTGCACGATTCACAACTGTTAACCACTTATTTGTTTTTTTTTTATTCTTATTTGTTATTTTTTCCTATTTTGACATTTCGCATCCCAGAGTTGCCACGTAAAATATTTGAGATATATAAAACTGCGTTATACTGCTGAAGTTGTCCACGACTTCTTAGCTGCTATGCATTGTGGACAATTGGCTACCCAATCGGCTACTGCTTGCTGGCAACCCACCCAATAAAAACGTTGTTTTAACTTTTCTAAGGTTTTTGTCACACCACTGGGACCATCATGGAACTCTTTCATTACTTTGTTTATTCTAGAGGATGGTACCACTATAAGATTTGTCACCGTTTTACCGTCAGCTCTTTCCCATATGCGGTATAAGCAGCCATTTAACACTGCAGACTATTCCATAGGGCCCAATATGATTTCATCAGTGGACTTTCGGTGGATATTTCATTGCGGGTAAGCTTTCTGTCTTCTTCTTTAGCCGATATTATTTTAACCAATATGGGGTAATTTCTTTCCGCTACAGATCAATGTTCACTGGACTCTATATGCATTAGTCGAACGTCGATGACACATTAATTTTCCTAGGCTTTTGCGCAATGCTTTCATCCCACGTTGCAAGGCCGTCGGACGCGCTCTCAAGTCCGCATTGGTATGTGTATATTAAATTAACTTTAAAAATATAAAAACTTAAATAAATTATGTTTTAAGCAATATAATCAAACGCGTGGAGACGCGCGACATGTATGGATTAATGGGGTAGTGAATCAAGTAAAAGTGTTATTCACGTTGTTGATAGACCTTCAACTTCAGCAGTGGTCCAACAACAAGAACCTTCGAAACGATTGGTGAAAGAAGTCCGCAAAAGAAATCAAAATTCCACAACACCTCAACAGACATCGTCTTCGGACAATGAAAGCGATAATTTTCAAAACTCATAAAATCAAGCACCCCACAACAAGCTCAACTCCCGTCAAATCCACCTACATGCCAAGTTATTTCCCAGAAGTACCGATATTGAAATGTTTCAATATTTTATTTAATTGTCCTGTTAATGCTGTTTAGTTAATTATTTGGTATTATTAAGAATAATAAGAATGTGAATGTTAATATGTGGAATGTCCATCTCTATCTCAGATTGCAGGTTTCAATAAAAAAATATTGATACTATAAACAATTGGTAATTAAGTTTATTATTAATAAATCAAATCCTTTAAATCTATCTAATACTGAAACAGATCAAAAGATAGAGATGGACGGACATTCCACATAGTAACATTCACATTCATAGGGTTAGATATTAATTGTTTCCCAAATCAATTTTATTTGTAATGTTTTACTCTATTTTCTTTTTATAAATAAATATCATTGTTATTAGTATTATAGCATAGAAAAAATAGTTAATTTAATTAAACAGATATTTTATTACATAGATAATTTTCCAAAAATAAAAGTATAAATTAGTTTTGCTATCATTTGTAATTTTGAAAAGTTTATAAGAAAGTTTAACAAAAATGTTTGTTGATTTTTCGAACAAGGAAATCAACTAAAATTTTAGGCATATTTACTAAATAACTTTGTAAATGCCCTTGCGCTTATTTAAATTTATACTATATTTTTAGGCAATATTACCTATAGAATTTTTTGTATGTATGACCTTTTTCCATCCCGTTGATCACCTGCGAAAGCACACCGCCTATTCCGTATCCACTCGCATCGCTGTCTAGCTCATCGCCCCAGGGATGGGATATGTCAAAATTGGTGTTGTACACAATAATTCCTTTAACTGCAGGAATGCCTGTTCTTGAGAATCACTCCACAGGAACGGTCGCGACTTCTGGGTTAGCTCATGCAAGCTTGCGGCAACACTGGAAAAATTCGGAACAAATCGTCTGTAGTACGTGCAAAGGCTTAGAAAACTTCGCAATTCGTGAAGATTTTTCGGACGAGGCCAGTCTTTTATGGCTCGTATTTTATCTGCATCTGTTGTTATGCCGTCTGCTGTTACGTGATGCCCTAAAAACTTAACTTCTTTCTGGAACAATGCACATTTCTTTAAGCTAAGTTTTAGTCCAGCCGCAGATATTCGTTTAAGGACTTCTTCAAGGTTTTTCAGGTGTTCATCAAAAGACTTCCCCATGACAATTATGTCATCGAGGTACACCAAGCATGTCTTCCAGTGAAGACCTTTCAACACATATTCCATTAAACGCTCGAATGTGGCTGGAACATTGCAGAGTCCAAAGGGCATCATATTGAATTGCCAAAATCCGTCACTCGCGCTAAAGGCAGTTTTCTCCTTCACCTCTATCGCGAATCAATATTTCATATGAATGATGTTTCCCTTTCATCAACTTTATTCACGTGAAAAAATTCCCCATGTTGTGAAATTTTTAGATGAATTTTGTAAACAATAAACAGCTGTTACGAACAAAATTAACTATTGTGAATTACAAGTTCATGGGAATATCACGATATCAATTTTCCATCCGAGGGAATTGGATATTAAAGACCTGCACAAGCTGCATTGCAAGGCGAATTTATACAAGGTGGAGTCAGTCAAACAACTGATAATTTTTTTTTTCGCATTTTGGTTCTAACAATTGTCAAATCTTGTTTTTATATTTAAATACATACATACATATTCTAAGCTTATTAACAAAATATTTATTGTTTACATAAATAAGTAAAGCCCTCACTATTCAATTATCTACACTATATTAAGTTTAAATACTTATTTGTTAAATTTTTCATTTTGGTTTTTTGACATTTGTTAAGACCAATCGTTGTTTTTGTAGAACTAACACCACCTTGTATTAATTCGCCTTGCTGCATTGTTAAACATGAAGTCAATTGCCACATGATGCTTTTGTCATGTCATGTTATGTTCTTTTACCTACTTAACAGCAACACGCAAAGGCAATGTATATCAAAACAAAAAGTAAATACAGCATAATTTTAACAACATCATAACACACACAACACTAAAAAAATTAACAGATGACATGGAAAATAATTTCAAGTCATTTAAATCAATATAAAAATACAACTGAAATTTATGTTTATATTATATTATAGGTCAAAATAAAAATACAAAAGTACATCAATGGGTTTTCAATGTTGTTTTGGACAATTTTACAATATTTAGTAATATTACCTGTTATATTATTACTTAAAAAGGAATACGTATATAAGCCATAAAATGCCAATAATTTTCATGGAATTAAAAATGTAATGTTTTTCACATATTTATTACCGACTTAGGTACAACCGTTGGAATATTATTAAGTCCCATTTTACAATGCAGAAATTGAAAGGCAGACAGACGAAGGTTGTGGCCGAGGGGTTGAAGAGGTATAGTGTGTATTACAAAGGTTTAGGTTAGTTAAAAAGAGAATGCAAAATGTCTGCCTTTCAATTTCTGCATTGTAAAAGGGGACTAACGGGGCATTTAATAATTACACTGCTAAATAAAATAAAACTCCATGAACAAAGCCAATTGGCCTATTAGGCGGTGTGAAATTAAAGTATAAATCGTGTATTCACTACACTGAAGAGGCATTTATGGAGTGAAGTTTTTAACATATTTAATGATATTAAAGATATCAAAAAATTCGTTTATCATACTCGTTGTAAAAACGTGTTTAAATCTTTCGCGGCATAATTGCTACAAAAATTATAAATCTTCGAAAATGTTCCAATGGAACAAATTCAACTGCCTAACGATCTGAAGAAAAAGTGTAGGCCATTTATTACGTAGCTTCACAGAAAAAAAGTTTTATAGTTCTTTATGTTATTCAAAAATGTTTAAAATTTTTCTTGGAAAATATTTATGTAGGTACATAATTTTTTATTATTTTCAGCTAGACATTGAGAAAATATGACGAAATTTACTGCATTTTTTTGAAGAAGATAATGGTATTATGTTGCTCTAATGTTATTGGATTAATTGTAGTCTTTACGTTTCAGACTTTTCGATACATTTAGAAATATTGGCCAATATTGGGATATTATATACAAATATTTGAACTACATAAATCATTGGGTAATGAAATTTATTATAAAATAGCAACAAATTTGTGTAAAAATTTCCTTCATGTACAATTTTATAATATTTCTGAACATGTTCTTATTCTGAATGAAAAAAGTTTTCATGTTCATGTTCGATTAATAATATTTATTAAAAATTTCATTTTAATTATGAATTTCTTTTTTCTGTGTTACCCTTTATTATTTACATATATTTTTTAAAAATGCTTATATTATTTGTTCTAAATAATTCTAAAATATAATTCTAAATAATAATATTTCTCAGATTTTCACTGTTCAGCAGTTGTGTACAATTTCATTCTGCTTTGCAATTTTATTCTGCCTAACAATGCGACACTTGTTAACATCAATTCAACTCAAGCTACCACACATAATAACAGAAAAACCAATAGTTATAGGCATGACATGGTACAACACGGTTTTCGTGGCGCGATGACATGTCATGACATGTCGACACAACAAAACAAAGCATCAAATTTTGAAGTAAGACATTTTTCTACAAAATGTTGTCTTGTACAGGCCTTTATTGGATATTTCATGGGAACAAAATTTCACATGTTATTGCCGATAGGGGTGCTTGTCTTTGTCCATGCCAGGGGCATTATTTGTTTTCAGTTTTTTGATTGCTGATGTTAAGGTCGAGAATCGAATTTTCATTGGGGAAATAACAAGGTCTTCAATAGCTGGTAAAGTAATGTCTGCGCTAGAAATATTAGGCGTAAATACTCTTTCTAGGTGATCGGCAAAAACTTCGGCTTTATCTTTATGGGACCTAACCCAATTACCATCGCTATAACGAATAGCAGATTCGTATCTAGTTGGGTTTATAAGTTTATTGGCTTATAAACCCAACCAAAGACTATAATCCTTGGATTTTGTTGGATCTAGACCTTCCAAATATGCCTTTAGAGTTGACTGTTTGTTTTGTTGGATCTAGACCTTCCAAATATGCCTTTAGAGTTGACTGTTTGTCCTCCATAAGTGCAGTATGAAGGGTTCTTTGACAGTGGTTTAGTTGACTTTTCAAGGTAGGAGAACGGTGTAGTTGTCATTGTCTTCTAAAAGTTCTCTTTTCCTTTATAAGGTTTTGTATGGTTGTTGAAAATTTATTATTTTTGGTGCCGGTGTAGCGTTTAAAAGTCGATAAACTTTGCTGCAGTCGATAATGTTTCCGAAAACATGTTTATAGCATCTTGTATTTCATTGTCGGATGTCAGTGAAATATTTTGAGATACGTGGGAGCTTACATACTTTCTATATTTAAGCCAGTTAGTATGTCTATTAAGGAAACAAAAAGGTTTTTCGATGTTTTGCCAATTGAGCATTGATATAATAGTGGGAGAGTGGTCAGAAGACAAGTCGAACAAATAGACTGTAGAAAGCTGATCGCTGCTGATGTTCTTAATGACTGCAAAATCTATTAAATCAGGAGTCTTTTGTAGATCTAAAGGCCAATAAGTGGGCTGTCCACCAGATATAACGTCAAGTTTAAGAGATGAGATAGCTTTAAATAACTGCCTGCCCTTAGGAGTTGTGAGTCGTGAGCTTTGCGTTGTAATCTCCTGCCGCTATAAATTTGTTGCCTAGAGTTTTGTAAAACGTTATGAATTGATCATCTGTTATTTTGTGTCTTGGGGGACAGTATAGAGAAGATATTTAATAAATATGGAAAGTCATTTGACTGAAATCGCCGATAAGCGTGTTTATTAGAAGCGTTATCTGTATAAAGACTGGGCATCCCCTGTAATTTGCGGTGTGGTTACCACCACAGTTGCTACATTTTTGGGTCGTGTTTAGAATTCGTGCACTCGAAAGTTTTATGGAGATCACCACAGATTACACATACTGCTGGGAGCTTGCAATAACTTTAAACAGTGGTTGCGACTTTAAACAGTGGTTGCGGTATTTTATCCTTATTGTTAATGTTGTGTACATACTTTACCTTGTAGCCTTCACTGTCTACAATTTTGATTGTATGTTTTTCTTTGTTTTTGAATTTTCAAGTAGGCGTGGTACCTCCCATACAAAGTTAATATTAAATATCAAATATTTTGGAAACTATAATAGCTATAGTCCTCAAATTTAGCATGAACAATACCAACGTTTGTATAAATATTTAAGGCCAAAATGGGAGTAGAAGCCACAGAGGGCGTGGCACCTCCCATATGATGATAATTAAAATCTATTATATGGGATACTAAATAAGAGATAGAGTCCATAAATTTTGCACGGTTATTCTATCATCAATATTAATAGTTAGGACAAGAATGGGCGGACTATCAATAGTGGGCGTGGCACATCCCATACAAACTAAATACTAAAAATCATATATGTGTATAATTTTGATATGTAAAGCAATGAAACTTTGTATGAATTACATGTTTATTCCAAAAATGGGCAAACTAGCAAAAGTGGGCGTGGCACCTTCCATAGATATAATGACAAATTATATATAGGGAAAGTTATAGCAGCTATCAATATTAATTTTTAGTACAGAAGTGCGCGGACTACCAACAATATTAAGTAAATGTTAAAATTTGTATACATTTGAAACCCTTATATATATCGATGGCTTAATATAAAAAAGGCGTAACTCAATAAAATCCATAAAATTTTAGACACAAAAAAAGCTTTAATGCAATTTTTAATAAGAAGAGATATCACATTTTATTTCTCATTTAAAATTTATATTTTTTTATTTTAATGAAGTTATTTAATATAACCCTTTTTTCATTGATATTTTTGAAAATAAAAATTAGTTACGCTTTTTTTATATTAAGCCATCGATATATAAAAGTCAATGTGTGTTTGTTTGTATGATTGTTAGCGTATTTGTAATGGCACTCGACTTATGCCCGTAACTTCAACAAATAGATTTCTACGGTGTAAAATACCCAGTAGATAAATTTACCTAAAAGGTAACTTGACATTAATTTTAAATCAATATCTACGGGTAAAAATTACCAAATATTTTTACTCCATAAGTAACTAAGCACTGATTGTTGATTTTTGAAATTACGGGCATTACAATAAGACAATTAATGAGCAATCTATTCGGAAATGCCATTTGATTTTATTCGATTGCAGTTTCCTATTTGCTTAGTATTTGCAATGACAATTGATAAAGCTCAAGGTCAGTCTTTGCAAATTTGCGGACTAAATCTAGAAAATCCATATTTTTCACATGAACAGAAACTAATTTCAGATAGACTAACCCCCATTTTCTCAATATATGGTTATCGTTTTTCGTAACGATAAACCTCCAATTAACATTTATTTTGTATGAGAACTGTCAGTTTATCGTCACGATAAAAAATAACCAGAGATTGAGAAAATGGGGGTAAAAATTAAGCTAGTATATATATAAAAGTCAATGCGGGTTTGTTTTTATGATTGTTTGCGTATTTGTAATGGCACTCGACTTACCTTTATAACTGGGAAGTATAAAGGGACAGATGTATTGCTGTACGTATCCCGATTATAACTTCGGAAATGCCATTTGATTTTAATCGATTGCAGTTTCCTATTTGCTTAGTATTTGGAATGACAATTGATAAAGCTCAATGTCAGTCTTTGCAATTTTGCGGACTAAATCTAGAAAATTCATGTTTTTCACATGAACAGAAACTAGCGAATCACACCGGGTTTTAGCTAGTGGATATAAACTTTATAACTATATATACATATATTTATGTATATTTGTTGGGTCAACAAAACTTTGAAGGGGAAGTGCAATATATATTTAATAAATAAATAGGTATTGGGTTCAATTTTAGGTTAATTTATTTATTTTCTTATTTAGGATTTTGATGAACATACAATTGAGTTATAGGTTAGGGATTTATGTTTATATTGTAGGTTTTATTAAATGCACAGGGTTTTTATGATTTAGTTTTTGGTTTTAAAATATAGGTATTTAGGCTTAAGAGTTTTTTAAGATTTTAAATGTTTTTAACTTTAGGTTTTAATTATTTGTAATTTTAGGATATTTAGTATTAAGTTTTAACCAAATATTATAATATTAAGTTGTACCTACTTTAGGTTTAATAAGCTTGCTGTTTTTGTTAGAGAAGAATAACAACTGAACTCATTGTTTTGATGAAGTTGAAGTTGGCTGCAGTTTTTGCTTGACATCAGAGATGGGGATGTTTAATTGTTCACTGATGTGAACAGGAGCTATGACCAATTATGGGTCAATCTTCATAAAATTCGGTACAGTGGAGTCGGGTTAGAGTGAACACTTGATAATATGAACTACTGGATAGTATGAACCATGGTAGAACCAACCAGGTACAATTATTAGGGAGAGTTTTCAATATTTACCCCTACAACGTCAAATAACACATTTACTCTCATCACTTTTTATTTAGTTTTCGCAATGTTTTGCACGTTATATTAAAACTAACACATATTTATTTGGAAAAAATTTAATTTGAATTGAATATTTCACAAAAAAAAGTAAATACACAAAAATTTGTTTAATTTATTTATTTTTGTCTTACATTTCGTTTTGTTTTTTTCTAATTTTTTTAATTTTCTTTTGTTTGACGTTATAGGGAATGTATAATTGAGAACGTACTTTTTAATAATTGTACCTTGCTTGTTCTGCCATGGTATGAACACTCAAATTTTTACATTGGAGACTCTAAAGAGTGAACATCGCCTGCCTCTATAGAGTGAACTTTAGATTTTTTTTAGAAAAAATTTTAAAAACAAAAGTTTTTATTTGTTAGTTTTTGTCTACTGGCAGTTTTGACTCTCATTAGTATTTTTCTACCACTTAAACTAAGTTTCATTATTTTTTTATACATATTTTTTATACTCCGTTATTTTTGTTTTGGTTTTTCTGAGATTTTTAACTTTTTTTGATTTTGTCTCTACTTTTTGTATTGCTGTATAAACCAAAAAAGGGGTATAAGCTCGTTATAGAATTCGCCTGATAAAAATTGCCGACAGAACTGCCGTCGATCAATCCGGGGTAGAAAGTCGTTATATCTGAGGATGGATCTATTTTTGTGGCCACCAAATGTGACTCCAATTATGCAACCGTATGAGTTTTTAAAAGATTAAACCTAAAAGATGCGACTTCTGTTCTTATGTTGACATGGGAGAAGTTATCGTCAGATATGATAAATAAATGTTGGGTTCCTCTATTAGGTGGTTGTGTGATAACAGATGTACAAAAAGTACATGTACAAAAAAAGCAACCATTAATGATTTATTTGTTCCTTTATAAAAATATGACAAAATGTACATTTTTAACATAAAATTTTATGAATTTTTTAAGGCTTCATTAGTCTTTACTTTCCGTTGCTGTTGCGTTCTGTTCCGTTCTGGATTTTACTTATGGCAGTTAGTTGTTCTGTGACAAAATATATAATTCTTCTTTTCTTTTAACACATAATTCTTCTTTAACTTACCTGGAATTCCCATTTTCTTTGATATTTTCGACCAGGCGGCTCGTTTTTTCCAAATTTCTATTAAATTTCACAAAATCAATAACAAATAATTTTTTTCTTTATTTGAAAAGCCGCTGTCACTTACAATTACGTAGACAATTTTTGTTTTTAACAGGTTCGCCCGGAACAGAACGGAATAGCACTGAAAAACTAACTACTTATACATGTTTTTCATGTACAAAAGAGAAACAGCTGATTCGGAACGTTACAGAAAGTAAAGACTAATTCTGCCTTTATTATTTTTTCAGTCTCGATAAAGTGAAGTTATTGGATAAAGTGAACAGGCCCTGTATTAATTAGTTCAATCTATCCCGACTCCACTGTATATGAGTATTATTTGTGTCGAAGGCATGATAAAGATATTTATAAGAGATTTATGAGTACTAAATTAATTTTCGGGAGTGGACCTTATATGGGAGGTATGGCCAAATATGGACTATATTCACAAAATCATGTAGTATGATTTCCAAATTTAAAATACCGATTTGTGAGGAATTGTTGTTCGATATTGATATTTTTTAGGTATTTATGCAGGTTAATGTGATTATCGGAAATGGTTCTTATATGATCCTTAAGAATTGAGTAATAAATCCTCGGAAATTTAACATTTTTGAATTCTTAAGGCTCTATGTTTATGCAATTATTTTATATCTTTGACGAAATATTGTCAAATTCTAAAATTTTCTATAAAATAAATCAATATTTTTAAAAATGGTATTCAAGTTTTTCAAAAATATGTTTAAGTGATGTAATTGAAAAATGTCAATTACATGTAATTGAAATAGAAAACATGTAATTGTAATTGAAAAATGTCAATTACAATTACCAGTAATTGTAATCATACCTCTTCAATTACATGTAATTGTAATTTAAAATTATCAATTGCAATTACACCTGAAGTAATTTAATGGAAAATGTAATTGGCATCCCCCAAGCCTGATAAAAATGAAATGGTCCATGTATGTAATGTCATCACGTGAGAACGGCTGGAGCGATTTGGCTGATTTTTTTTTATTCGATTCGAAGTTCGATGGTTTGTAAAGAAAAAAATTCAAAAATTCGGAAATTTTAATTTTTAATATATTGTCTTTTTTTCACTTCTCACTTTTCTTAATAAGAGATTTTTTTTTAGAAACTTGTAGAACTACATTTGTCATCGAGTTTTAAAATAAATTTGAGTATGATAAATTTTAATATTGTTTACATTGAAAATTTGTATTTATATACAAATTATTTTAGTTTTTGACGTTTGCATTAATAGTACACATTCAGTTGTCTTAAGTTTGAATGTATTTTAGATTTTAGGGAAATAATAATTGAGAACATTCTGCCATGATTGCGATCTAAAGAAATTTAAATATAATAAAAATCCATACTTCTTTTGTCAACTTATTTTTAATTTGTGTAACTTTTAGTAATACAGGCAAAAGCCAGTATAACAAATCTCACTTTAGCGAAAATCCGATTTAACGCACGGTCAAATTCGTAACATTGACTACCTTATATAACGAACGATTCAAAAATTGTATGCTCGGTATAACGAATTGTGAGAAAAAACAAACAAACGACCAAATTTTTAACATTGACAATCTTATATAGCAAACATTTCGAAAATTGTACGTTCAATATAACGAACAGAAAGTATAAAAAAACAAAAGTAGTAAAAATTTAAAAATAAGTCGTTACAGTACCGTTGACTACTCTCTTTAATAATAGATGCTGTAATTATACCCTTCAGCTTCGTGAGAAGGGTATATATAAGTTTGTCATTCCGTTTGTAATTTCTACATTTTTCATTTCCGACCCTATAAAGTATATATATTCTGGATCCTTATAGATAGCGGAGTCGATTAAGCCATGTCCGTCTGTCTGTCTGTCTGTCTGTCTGTCTGTCTGTCTGTCCGTCTGTTGAAATCAGTTTTCTGAAGACCCCAGATATCTTCGGGATCCAAATCTTCAATAATTCGGTCAGACATGCTTTCGAGAATTTTGCTATTTAAAATCAGCAAAATCGGTCCACAAATGGTTGAGATATGAGGAAAAAACCAAGACAACCTCTATTTTTGACCTATTTTTTACCTATATCTGGATTACTAAGACATTAATATAGACAATATGGATATCTAATGATAGATATTTCAAAGACATTTGCAACGACGTATATAAGACCATAGTAAGTTGGACCTACAATGGGTCAAAATCGGGAAAAAAATTTTGAACCCGAATTTTTTTTAAAAAAAAAAAAATTAAAATTTAAAAAAAAAAAAATTTTAAATTTAAAAAAAAAAATTTTTTTAAAATTTAAAAAAAAAAATTTTTAATTTAAAAAAAAAAAAATAATTAAATTTAAAATAACAATCGAAAATTTTTTTTTTCAAAAAATTCAAAAAACAACTGGAAAAAAATTAAATTTTGTTTACCTAAAAATATTTAAAATTTTGAAGTATAATTTGGTGAAGGGTATATAAGATTCGGCACAGCCGAATATAGCACTCTTACTTGTTTTTTCTATTGTGGTTTTAATTGCTTGTTTCACAATATCGAATGAAAGATTTCGTTCGCATTCTAAGCGAAAGAAAACTGATTCGTTCACATAAACATGAAGTTAGGGAATCCAAAATTAGCTTTATTTCACTTAGAATGGGAACGAAATCTTTCATTCTATAAAGAAGAAGTAAAAAATGTAGATGAATGAAATATGGAATAAAAAAAGAAAATAAAAACAAACCTTTTATCGTGACTAAATGTTTCCTGTAAATTATCTTCACACAAATAAAATGGAATCTAGAATCTTCAAAATCTGAATACAAAAATCGAACTTTTATCTGTAAAATCTTTCGTATCACTGGGCATTTGTGGTCGTACACTGTAACTGTAACCTGCTGAAAAAATAACCTGCTGCAAATTATTGAGCACTAGGCCCTCTCTTGTTGCCACTTATATTTTGTTCAATAGTTTTAATTGTGATCAAGCAGTTAATTTCAAGTTTCGATATAATTTAAAAGTATTTAAACATGAATATGACTTTGCAGCAGAGCTTTAAATTCACCCGATTTAGAAAAAAATACATATAGTTTTGAAAAAATACTGTATTTTCTTCAATCACCTCGCTTTTGGAGCCGTTTTTTTTGGCTTGAAAGTTCTTCTAAGGTTTTCTGCCGCTAGCACGTCGACAATCAGCAAAAATGTAGAGATAAACTAAAATAATCAATAGTAATCAAAAGTAAACAAAGAAAAAAATATTATCTCTAAGGACTTGGTACGATAAAAGTTGATTCTATTAAGTGTAAGTATGTATGCAACTTTAACAACTACGATAAGTACCATAGTTAGTAAGATATAGATAGCGATAGTCATCAGTCAAGAGACATGGAACATTTTACGATAAGAAATTAATTTATATCAGAGAGAGCTGCAATAAATGGGCCAAACTAAACTAATACTTCAAACCCCAATATGGAAAACTACAAATCTAGACCACTGGAATTTTATATAAAATACAATAGAATGGCAAAACCAATTTATTTAACAAATACAATTTAAGTTAATCAAACGTGAAAATCGCGAAACTACTAACAGTTGAAAGCAATAGCCATTTCACTATATAATACAGTTTGCATTGAACGGTTAGGTTAGCAAGGAACTATCATGATTTTAGATAATAAATTAGAGCCACCTGCTTACTTAAACAAGGAGTTTTTCAAAGCTGCGTTGGAGGATGGTCTACGGGAAAAAATTGTTGAAATAAAAAATATTATTTTTGCAGAGTCAAGTGGCGGTGGAGAGAATTATTGCAGCAAGATTTACCAAGTCAAGGCATTATATCGCAGAAGTAAATATCAATTGGACGAAGAAATAGAGTTAATTGTGAAAAGCATCGCGATTACACCAGCTACCCAATTTTTAGACGATCTTGCTGTATTTTTGAGAGAGAAGATATTTTATTCGGATGTTTTGGGAAAATTGGAATTATTAATTGCTGACGGTTCCAAATTTGGGGCAAAGTAAGTGAAACTTTATAACTAAACACATACAGTGAAATTATAATTTCAATACAGCTAATGAACCAACCAAACGTTTCATTAGCTGTATTTTCATCCACAATTATTTCATTAATTAAAATATTTTTAATAAAACTGATTACAACTATGGCACGCCTAAGACAGTTTCGAATGGTGTCTATCATTTTAAAATGCATCATACTGTTTGCTATAGAAACAGCACATAAGTTTAGCAGTTTTAAACCGTCGCTAAGCTAGCTTAAAACCGTGAATACAATTTGTTTCATTCTACTTGTTCTTTTCATATGAAAACATATGAATTGATATATCATTTTTTCACTAATCGAGAATCTGAAACTCTATGAAAAAACTTTTCATTTCACCGTTTCACAGAACCAGAATCGACCCCCAAATCGCGACCAAAATAAATACCCTAATGATTTAATTCATTCAATGTTAGTGGTTTACCTCTAACTTATTATTTACAGAGAGCGTATTGTGCCATAAGCCAGCCATGTTTACTACAATCAAATTGATTAAACATACATATGTACATAATTATTAATTATTAAAATAATTTGTTTGCGGCTGCCTAGCCCATTTCCATTGCTTCGATTTGAGGCACAGTTCATCCTATTAGCTTTTTATGTTTAAGAAACTGCCTTAACCTTTTCACTAGCATGGGGATCATGCATCCCAAGCAAAAAAAATCGCCAAAAATACAATTTCCGCTCAATTTAAATTGGTAGTTTTAAGTATTTTCTTGTTTATTATCAGCTGATTTGGGTACGTTCAATGAGTGAATTGATTTTTATTCCAATTATTAGTTGACAAAAACCTCGGTAGTATGCGCAAGTGTTTTTTGGATTTATAAACGTACCTATACAAGTGTTTCTTCTTCTGAAAGTTATTTTGTGTCAATAATATAAGTGTTTTATATTATAATCAAGTAAGGTAAGCATCAATATACATATTTGTTATAGAGTAAGTTCGGGTAAAATGGTATAGACGGGTAATGTGGTATAGCTACTTTTCTCTAAAACTAAGAGCATAGGATTAACCAAGGTACCAACCAAGCTTAATAGTTTTATGATCTCAGAAATTTTGCAGTGCGTGAGTGTATTTAATTTGTGCAGGTGATGAAAATAGTCAGTTGTAAAAAATAAGCAAGGTCTTGTGGTAGACTTTTTCTGTGATCTGTTAAAAATTATTTTTTTCTAAAATCACGTGTTTAATTTAATTTTAAAGTCAAATGGGAATATTTTGCAATTGAAGAACAAATGAAACAATATTGCATATTTAGTGTATATACACTCCCTGTCACATCAATAGGTCTCCATAACACAATGTTTTCAAAATGTTATAGCTTCTACAAAAAAAATGTTACGAACTTAATTTTTATTTGTATTTAAAAGTAATTTATATGTTATTGAACACTACAAAAATTGGTTCAATACATGATACAACAATATAAGGTAAACTCAGTAGAAAATAAATTCTCAATTATACAATTTTTGTAACGTCAAACAAAAGAAAATATGAAAAAAAATCAAAATCAAAATTTGACGTTATAGGGCTAAATATTGAAAACTCTCCCTAGTGATTCCACCTTCTACAATTATTGTATCATGGGTTCAATATAGACATTGGTTTTGGTTTTATAAAAAATGTTGTAAACCAAGTAAAAAAAAATTCCTTCAAAATTTGCGTCACATGAATAGGACCCTACTATAAAAAAAACTGTTTATGTATAGTTTGCAACATGATATAAAAAAATTACAAGGTGGTTTCATTTATATTTTTTTTGACAAGAAAGGGGATTTTTGAAGTTTATTTTATTTGTAAATATTCAGTGAAGCGTTGCCACATTTAGAAAAATGTTACAATACTCCGAGAAATTTTCAATGAAATATGTGTATTATGTAACAGTTCACAATGCTGCAATTTATATTTAAAATAAATAAAAAGCGGATTAATCTAAGACGTGTACCTTTATATCACATAGGCCATGACAATTAAGAGCTGCCCGAAGATAGTGATACCTTTTTCAATCAGACTTTAAAAAATGGATGTTTTTAAATTTATCAGAGAAATTCTAACGTTGCCTCAATTGTTGCATCAAAAGGATTTTGTGGTCGACTTTCTAAACTAGCCTGTGATACAAACGTGTTACTGCAGTCTTTACTGGAACTACTTTATGTGTTGGCTAGAGATTTGAGAGAAGACTTTTATCCCTATTTTCAACGTGTCCTTGATAAATTAATATGTTTGCTCAATAGTCATGATGCTAACCAATTGGAGAGAACTTTTAGTGTGTTTCGCTTATCTATTTATGGTTCTTAAGCCTTATTTGAAACGCAATATAGGCTTTGTCTTCAATTGTATACCACCCTTGCTGGACGAGAGACGCTATGAAGAACGTGTTACCAATTATGCCGTTTTTCATTTAGTGCTCGGGATGTTTGTGATTATGGCAAGTTCCTGGAGTTTATATTGAAAACTATAGAGCCTGAACAAGCTGATAGTGTGCAGGGCTGTGGGAGTTTATAGAGATAAAGCGCGGCGTAAAGGGACAATTGCATTGCCGGAGACTTTGCAGTTTATTTTAGAATCTTTGGTGGCGGATAAGAAGATAAAACCACAACAGAGCCAGCTGTTGAATGATATAGTGGAATATCGTCAAATATTCCACAATCAAGCATAAACTAAATCCTTATGCTAACGATACTCAGGAATTGGAAACCTTGGCCAGAATTGTGTTGCTGCTCAATGCCTTGAATAAACGCACAATAATATTTTGAATAAAATATTTTTTTTATTTTATTTATATTTGAAGTATCTATACTTCAATAAAGGCAAAAGTCGGATTAAGTTTAATGAATATGGTAGCTTTGTTTTAGATATAAACTTCAAATCCCCTTTATTGTGAAAAGCTTAATTAGGTTGACATAAAGAGAAAATGAAACTACCTTGTATTTTTTATATCATGGTTTGCAATACAAATTTTTATTGTTATTTACATTTACATTTTATGAAAATTTGTCAATTGAGCACATTAACATTTTGATCGCGTAGACATGACTTTACCACCCGGGCAGTATGAATTGGTGCATTGTCATGCTGGAATGCTCCAAAAATAACCCCATAACCCCTGCCACTCTGCTATGCAAACAATCCAATTGATGCTCCTCTTTTCGGAGATCGTGAAAATAATAATTGAAGCCATCATGGCTTCAAAATTTAATTTTTTTTCATCTGAAAAAACGACACGGTGCCACTCGTTATTCCACGTATGTGAGTTCGAAAAAAACCAAGCGCATATTTTTTCGAGCATCGTTAAGTGGTGGTTTTTTCTTAAGTTTTAATAGCTTCAGATGTTCAGCCTTCGAAATTATATGCTGCACTGTTCTTACGCATGCCGAAACACTAGTTTTAGCTTTAATTTGTGCAGACGAGTCGTGAGAATTTGATGCTGTTCTGAGAATAGCACGTTTATCAGTTTCCGAAAGTACACTTTTAGTACGGCCATTCATATTTTCCCCGTAGTTTCGGCTACTTTTGATTCGTTCTGCAATTTTGTGGATCGATTGTCCACATTCCTTATAAATTAAAATTTTTATTTTTTCGGCGTCTGTAAGGATTTTCCTCGACCCATTTCAAAATATCGGAGAGAATTCCAATTGCACGAAGTACAAAGGGGTTGTCCTATTCATGTGACAGGGTGTGTATATTTAATTTTATAATAATTTCAATAAACCACGTGGTCATATAATGTGGTATAGCCTTTCAAACAAATAATATGCCAAGCAAAGTTGAAGTAAGAAAATGGGCATCGGAAGATTTGAAGAAATCTATCTGAGCTGTTAGAAACAACAATATGGACATTATTTTAGCATCAAAGTCATTCAACGTCCCCTACACAACTTTACAACGAATGTCCAGAAGCGAAGAATGTATTGGAGAGCTTTTGGTAAGCTTGGTCAGTCGCCAACATGAACTTGAACTTAAAAAACTTTTTTACTTTCCTGGATGTAAACCCGAACCCCAGCATAAGAATATAGAGTAATTCTTATGCTGGGTTTTTCCATTTAGGATAATTGATCCCAATAGTTTTGTTAAAGTCGCATAAACGTCTGCATATTGTCCCATTGGTGTTCAGTGGTGAAACATATTATCCCAAGAAATAGCTTCCCGCTGAAGGATAGTAGAATTTAAAAAAAAATAAAAATTGTGCTTCTGAGTATTAAATTTAAACAAAAAAATTACCTACATGTATATAAACTCGCTGTTTATAGAACGGTAGTGAAATGGTTAAAGTAAATTGACCTATTGGATAGTTAGAGTTAGAGGGTCAACATTTGACATTTTGGCCAAACATGTGTTTTTTATCATACATGTAACTTATTACCTATTGTTCTTAGCAAAATGTGCCCCAAATAGTTTAGATAGCTATTTCTTCAATCTTTCGAAAAAAATATTTAAAAAAAAATATTATATATTTTTCCCGAAATCAAAAACTTTTTTGACTTTTTTTTCAAAATGGGCCCTTTTTATTTTTAATCTTTTTTTTTTATCTTAAAATAAAGCTTAGATATTTTCATTGAATACCTATTTGGTCGCTTAGTGGGATGCGAGTTCGATATCTATCAAAATAAATGTTCTGTAACTCAAAACATACAATTTTTGACTTTTCTTGCAAATGAAAAACTTTTTTGATTTTTTTCTTCAAAATGGACCTATTTTTATTTTTTTGCTCAAAATAAAGCTTAGTGGAGTCTTTTCCTGGAAGGCCTTTTTAGTCGTTTAGTGGGATGCGAGTGGGATATCTATCTAAATAAATGTTTTGTAACTCATCACGGAAGACATCGATTTTAAAAGTTGGTTCACTTGACATGAAATCCCCCATATATGTAAATATTTTTTTTATTATTATTTTATAAATTCTTAAGTTTATAATTATTTGCCAACTGTACTCAATAATGTCCTATGGACGATGAGGCAATACAATTTTTGTAATAATTAAATATCGATACCTTAATATAGAAAGGCCCTAACTAACATTTTCCTTACTTTAGTTGCGACAACACTGATTTTTATGAAGGTCTTCAACCAATTTAATGTTGCGATATTTTAATTTATTTTATTAATGGTGTATTACGGGATTACCTATCGAAGTATGCAAGTTAGGGCGTTTCTATATAAGGTAACGATATTTGAATAAATGAATTTAAAAAAAAAATAAGCACTTACTTTTTTAATGGTAACTATATCAGGCACAAATAAACTTCTGGGCAGATGTCCAAGCCACTAAATCATTCAAATGTTTGTGCTTTCGATTTATTAACATAAATTAAAATGTAAGCTTTTCTCAAATCAAGAATCGGCTGATTTAATTTATTACCTACTAAAAAAACCTTTAAAAAAGTAAATTTTTTTCTTTTTCTGAAATTCCCTAATGCCAAAAGCTATCGAAAAATCGATGGCACAATATCGAAAAATGTTTGTCTATAGAAAACGGCCCACCCTAATGTATATGCCGAATTGAAGTATGAAAATCAGTGATGTTCAAAAATAAAAATTAAGATATTTGGTGAGAGAGCTACCCAGCAAACATAATGTCAAACACTTAAAATAATAACAAAATGAAGAAAGTTTAAATTTAGAATTTTTGTCAAATAAAACCAATTTATTAAATGAATATGATTTAAATTTTAAGGAAATGAAAGAATATACAGTGGTGGCCAGGAATTTAAGACAAAAATTGTTTTCTAAATTCCACGTGATTGTCAATTATTTTTTCAAATATTTCCACAAATATGTATGCATGAGGACTGTTTTAACACACAAATGTGTTTTATTCGACTATGTCAATTCATACATATTCACCACGAACACATAAAATTTTTCTACAACTTGACCAAAAAAATTTTTTTTTAAATCAACATATTTTCTCACATTTATATCATTATATTTTTATTATTATAAAATATTCGGACCAAATTTCATATTTTTAGTTCCATTAGTTTTGGTCATATCATGTTATTAACAGCGGATGTTCGCTGAGGTGGGTCAACGTGTGTCCACATATCTTTGTCCATATATGTTTTACCGATTTTTCGAAACATTTTTCAGAAACTAGAAACATTAATAATAAATTTCATACCCTTAGAGGTCCTTTTATTTTGGCCCTATCGCACTTAAAATTCAGTGGATGAAAAAAAATTCAAGTATTTGTCTTAAATTGGTGGCCACCACTGTACATTACATACGGCCGAAATACTCTCAAATTTTTTATTTATTTTTAACTTTGTTTTTTTGTGTTCAATTGTAATTGAAACGCGTGTGTTTGCTATGCTTCATCCAAAAACCAACCAACAACTTATTGAATTTCTGAAAAAATGAGACATTTATTACGCTCTTTAAAAGAGCGTAACAAATGTGTTTAAATTTTTTAAACAATTGTTGTATGGGATGAACATCACTGATGAAAATCTATGATAAACATGTGTTGCTACCGGACTGATTTAGTTATATTTGTTGCTGTTGAAAAAAATATATGAAAATAACATGTTTTTATTGTTCGAAAACAACTTCGAAAACTAGCAAAACGCCAGCAAATTGCGTGGTTTTCAGAACATGCTAAAATGCGTTTTTCAAACCATAAGCGATTTGAAAACGATGCGTTTCAGAATATGGGCGATAGTTTTTCTCGATCACTTCGTTTTGGTGAAATAATTGTATTCTTAAAGTTAAAACTTCAAAACATCATGAACATGCAAGCATTTGTATGAAAAACCCAAACAAGTCGAAAAACATGTTATCACAAAAATTAGAATAACTCATTCATTTTGTAATTAACTTTTATTTACTTACATAAATACATATGTACGTGTTTTGGAAATCTACTTCAGTATGCTTTTTCAATACAATAAAAAACAAATATTTTATTGCCTCACGATCAACTTAGAACGTGATGAAAATTAAAATTCTTTGCAAAAGGTACAAAGGAACTATAAATTAACTCAGCCATTTTTACATACTATGTAAGTATGTATGTATCAGAGCTGTAAATGAATCACTCATTTTTGAATTAATTCGGGAATCATTCACACAAAAAAATTAATTGAATGAAATTTGAGTCAATTCAAATGAATTTGGTAAAAATGAATTGCAAGTCGTTTCTAATTCAAATGAATTGAATTGATTTTGAATTAATTCAAATGAATTTGGTAAAAATGAATTGCAATTAGTTTCCAATTCAAATGAATTGAATTGATTTTGAATTAATTCAATTCATTTGAATTGAATTGATTTTGAATTAATTCAAATGAATTAGAAAAAAAATTAGCAATTCATTTCCAAATGCATTCTAATTAAATCTAATTAGCCTTATTTATGAAACACAATTGTGATTTGAACTACATACATTGTTATTTTTCCTGATATTTTATATATTTAAGATAGTTTTATTTTTTTGAAATAAATATAATATAAATATTAGCAAAAAGTTTGTCGATTAGCAAAAAGGTGGTCGTGGGTAGAGAAGCCAAACGGGGAATCCCGTTCCCGAAAATCCCGGGGTTTTCGGGATTTCCTAAATACCGAAACCCGGGATTTGTTAATTTTAAATCCCGGGGTTTTCGGGGTTTTCCAAATCCCGTTTTTCATAAATAAATAAATAGGGGAAATTTTAATTTTTGTGTGCCTTTTTCATGCATTTTGACATTCTAAATGGCCGAATATCACAAAGTGATGTTCAGCAAAGTTGTTAAGCACAACTATTGCTACAATACTGTTAATAAAGGAAAACGGTATTTTTGGTACTCAATTTAAATCCTCTTCACATGAAGTTGATTTTATCTCAGATGAGGAGCTCGAACAAAATGAAAATATTTCGATTGCTAAAAGACTAAAAGATATTATTAATAAATGTAAAAAATCCAAATAACAATAACGAAACCAAATTATAATGTAGTTTTGCAACTTGCAAAATAAATAGATCATTTTATTTCTGAAGGAACAAGAGGAAAATACTTGCAGATTTGTTATAAGTATTTGCAAATGGGTTTGCCAATGTGAAAGATGGAATGTGAAAGATGTTTTTCGGCAGCAGCATATGTCGGAAACAAAATCCATAGATGAAATAGTATTCTTAAGAAGCTATTTAAAATTAACACTATTTTTTTAATGGTTAGTGATAGAAAGGAAATATTGGTGCCGTTTTGCTAAGCTTAAAATGGCTTTTCATCGAGCATGTTTAAAAAAACTAAAATTATTTTTTTTATTTTTTATGAGATTTGCGCCTCCTGTCGTGGGTTTTTGGAACTATTTTTAAGGATTCAAAAATCATCAATTGTATTAATTTTTGATTCAGAATCGACTGGTGAAATCTGAATAATATATTCAACCGTTTTTGCTCTACAGAAAAATGTGCTCAAAATGCGCGTCTTTAGGTGCGTTGAACTACCACAAGGAGTGAACATTTTCCAAAAAAAAGGACGCCATTATTTTTATTTACGCAAAAACCTTCAGAAAAATGATGATACCCGCAAATCAAATTTTTGAAATTAAGTCTAATATACATATAGTGAAATATCATTGGATAAAAGACGAAATGCGCAAGATAGGATTTGATTTTAGACCTATGGTTTCTTGGTGAAAATTTCTTAGAATTTTCCGTAGATTGCGTTTCTGCTATACGATCTTTGGTGAAAAAAATCGACCCACCCTAATCTGCATACTATAGTTTTATTTCTTATTATATAAGTATTTTATGTTTTTAGTGTCTAATAAAAATTAATTACTAAATAATAAATTTACTTTCAATTATAAAGACATAATTATGTACGTTTCTTTCTTATAATTTTCGGGATTTTAGATTTCCCGAAAATACCGAAACCCCGGGTCGGGATTTCGGGATTCTTTACCAAATCCCGATCCCCGGGATTTTCAAAAATCAGTCCCGATTAGCATCTCTAGTCGTGGGTCACAAAATTTAAAAAATTATTAATTGCTTCTTGAATATTAAACATGTTTTGTCGTTCAGCGTATTTCAAAATAAAAATCAGTTCTTCTTGAAGAAATAAACTCCAAACACCATGTTTTCATTGATCAGGCGCGTATACAGGACAAGGCTTTTCAATTTTTGTACTGGATATTTTCATTTTGGTAGGAGAAATCTTTCATTCCCCCTAGAGATCTGCTCTTGAATTTGATTGATTGCAACTTATTTTCGAGTCATTCATTTGAATTAATTCAAAATCAATTCAATTCAAATGAATTGTAAATGAATTGCAACTCATTTTTACAAATTCATTTGAATGAAAAATGAATTGAAACTTATGATTTATTTAAGTTGTAACTTTAAGAATATCGTTATTTGTAGAGTTTATAAACCGGATAACCGGTTAACCGAAAACCCGGTTTTTCTTCGAAATCTCTGTTTTTTGCGATTTTCGGTTAACCGGTTTATATCACTCGGTTAACCGGTTTTTAAAATTTGGGACTAAAATTAATAAATCTCATGTTTTGGTGTATTTTTATACCCTTCGCCATGAGTGGTAAGGGCATATATAAATTTGTCATTCCGTTTGTAATTTCTACATTTTTCATTTGCGACCCCACAAAGTATACATACATATATATTCTGGATCGTTATAGTTAGCGAAGTCGATCTAGCCATGTCCGTCTTTCCGTCTGTATGTTGAAATCAACTTTCCGTATCCCCCAAATAACATAAATACATGATTCATACATCAATATATCGGGAATTCTTCCGGCTCGGTTGCTATTTAAAATCGACAAAATCGGCCCATAAATGGCTGAGATATACGGAACCTCGATTTTTGATCCTTTTCAGAAATAACGGTCTAAAATCCATGATTTGAAATATCTTTGAAATCTGATAATGGAGTTTTATTAATTATTTGGTAAGATTTATAATGACAACTAATCACAGTTAAGAAGTGCGTTTGCCTCTTATATGTCCTTTTTTGGGACTTGGAACATTGTCTGTTTCATATCAGAAATTCGAGGTGATAATAAATTTTTAAAATTATTAAATATGTATTTAATAAAAAAAATTGTGATTTACATATTTTGGTTGAAATTTAATGAATAAACCAATAATTATAACAATTATTATATATTTAGTAACATATTTCTCTACTCAATTTCATTTCACTGAGATAATAATTTTGAAATTTTTACAAAATAAAATGAACTTAGAACATTTAAATATTTATAGTTATTTACCATTTACCATTCCTGACTACTAAAAACCAAAAATTTTAAAGCTATGTATACTTTATTGTACATTTTATGTTTTCTTCACATATATGTCGGTTAACCGGTTTAACCCGTTTTTTCGAAGTCGGTTAACCGAAAAACCGGTTTTTTAGAAAGTCGTTTTTTTTATAAACACTAGTTATTTGACTACATTTCTCAATAAAATGGACTCCAATAAAACATAATTGCTATATGAGAACGATAATATTCATTCGAGTAATGATCGTTCGATTAATCGAATAATTTCTTACGAATTCATATTTTTGTTGTCACTTTTAATTATACTAACTCTTAAATAGTTAAAGTTTTGATTATTAAGGTTCTTCTGAGAAAACGTTGGATATATTAATTCTAATATATTTGGATAAATACTTGTTTAAAGCCAAAATCTTTAGAGTCTCCATCATGTGATGATTGACTGCGAAGAGCATATCATAAACAAACACTCAAAATTTCATATCTGGGCACCCCCTAATAATTTAAAAAAATCGGGAATTTTGGGGATTACTTTAAATTAGGTACAACTGGTTCAGAAGTAGTAAATTAGTTTAGTTTATATTATAGTATTAAATTGATGAAAAATCGTGTAGGAAAACGGTGAGTGGGGTAAATAAACATGGTTCAATCCTTTAGCTTCAAACTTTCAACAACTGCTTGTTTTGTAGTTTCGGTCGGAACCAACTTTCTGTTCAACCACTTGCAGGAGTAACTGTTTCTCTTCTTCAGCATTTGTCAGAAGCTTATTTAGCTCTTCAAAAAGCTTATTTAGCTCTTCAAAAAAAAAAAAAAAAAAAAATTGGTAGTTTCAAGTTAATAAATTGACTTTTGGTAGTTTGGTTGGATTGTTCCGATTTTTGTCGTATTTTGGTAGGTTTTTGAATAAAAATTTTTAAGAACAAAATAATAAAAATCGTAACAGAAAAACTATGTTACTCCAAAATAATAAAATTATTTATGAAAAATTGAATATCTGTGGTCATAAGCAATAACCACCTAAGTCGACTTAAGAAAGATTTGAGTTATATATGCTACATTATTCTCTTAATAGAACTGTATGTATACGTGAAATCCCTACCTTCCTAACTTTCTTATTTAAAAAGTTATTAATTAGAAACATATTGGCTTAAGTCCTAAGGAAGACTATTGCATTTACAATAAACGCCAAAATATACTTAAGAAAACATTAAATTATATTTTATTTTATTTAAATAGCTTATAAAGAATTTAGTTGTTATTGTTATTTTTCACAAAATAAATTTTCATAAATAAGAGTGCTATTATAATAGCCAAACTAAAGATATGCGATTATTGCAAATTGGCTTAATTACTTGACATGTCAATATTTAAATATGTAATAACAGCTTAACTCAACATATGCCAAGCAACAATCAAAACACTTGTTTTCAACAAACGCCTAATCAGACATTAGCACTTTCAATTTAGTATTTCTGAGTTGCATTAAGCGATGATATTTGTTTTTATTAAATATTTCTCTAATAAATAAAGCTTTTGTTATAATTTTTCATTTTAGCATTGTACTTCATTCTGCATTCTACTTTTTCTAATGCATTCTTTTATTTTTCGCAGAAACGCTTTTATAACTATAAATTGCTTTTTCTCAAAAACATGTTTTTTGAATTAGACGGTTATTGCTTGTGACCACAGATATGAAGACAGAATTATCTTAAATTTTTAGTTAAGTCAGGTAAATGTGTACGTATTTCGTAGAGTTCATGCCAAATATGGGAGCTATGGTGAATAATGAAACGATTCACACTCAATTTTTAGGTGTGACATATTTATGATTGTAGTGTAATTAAATAATATTCATCCTCTGGGTAATGTTATAACAGCATTAATATTATTTTAATTTAACTATTAATTTTGAAACGAATCCAAATAGAATTTCTCAAATATTTAAAATTTGGTAGGTTGTCGTAGTTTTTGATAGTTTTTAATCAGAAATTAGGTTGGAAAAATATTTTATGAGTGGCAACGCTGGCTATATCATTAACATCCTTCAAGTTATTTGTGATTTTTTTTTACCATTAATGTAATGTACATTGCTGTTCCATTCATTTGGATATGTGGTCAAAAAAATTGAATTTATTTTTAACTTGTCAAACCACTGCAATGATCATTTGGTGGAAAATCAGCCAAAACGTCTTGGTCACTTATCTTCAGGTCATTAGGCTCACACTCCATCATCTTCACAATTGCCACCGATAGTTTTTCATGTAGGAAAAAATGGAATTTAAGAAGAACTTGCCTTAGAGTTGGTAATTGATTAAATCTAGATATTGGTTCTAAATCTTTGACACTTTGTATTTCTTTCATAAAAACAGCATCTGGTAAAAAGTAAAACCCATAAATTAATATTTAAAAAGTAAAAAATATCAAATTTTTTAAAACTTTGGAGACGTTGAGCACTGCCTTCTATGAAGTCAATAGTCACTTTACTGTCTCTTAGTAACTTATGGTGAAGTCACTTCAAACTTTTGTTTGTACTGCCGAGTTTTTACCGGCTTAAATACTTTTTCGACTGCGCCGACTTTAATTAAATATTTTTATACCCTTCACCTTCGTGAGAAGGGTATATATAAGTTTGTCATTCCGTTTGTAATTTCCACAATATAATTTTCCGACCCTATAAAATATATATATTCTGGATCCTTATAGATAGCGGAGTCGATTAAGCCATGTCCGTCTGTCTGTCTGTTGAAATCAATTTTCTGAAGGCCCCAGATATCTCCGGGATCCAAATCTTCAACAATTCTGTCAGACATGCTTTCGAGAATTTTGCTATTTAAAATCAGCAAAATCCGTCCATAAATAACGGAGATATGAGCAAAAATCCGAGACAACCTCTGAAAATTTCATCAAAAAACACAATGTATTGCATGCTTTGACAAAAAAATTTTGTTTTTTTTCTTTTGGCGTTGTTGTAGTTTTTTATACAATTAAACGCATGTTTGGATGTTTGTTCGTTTCATTGCCTTGCGTATTTTGTTTTTTCTTTTGGTGTTTTGTTTCGTTTGGCGTTGTTGTTGTTGTTTTTTGTGTTCTTGATAAATTTAGGATTCTGTACGCTGAAAGTGGGCAATGTACATTAGAGTGCTCCAAAAAATAAAATTTCGAATTTTGACCGTCCCCCCTCTAGAATGGTTCTATGTATTGTAAAAACTCGTTGTGAAAAATATTAGTATGATATGATAACGTTAACTGGTGCCGCAACGACGCTGAAGTTTTGAGGTGCATTTACAAGGGGAAAAAATGCAATTTTTTCAGTTTTTGTAAAAATTTTGGCATTAAATAATTACTTTTGCAATTTAATTTAAAAGAATCGAAATGTACACGTAATTGTCGTTCTAATAAGATATAAAAGACAAAAATTGGTTAAAAAATGTTAAAGTTATTAAAAAATCGCCAGGCCATTAACGTGTCTCAGGCCACTTGAACAAGAAATGTAGAAACAAAATTAACATATTTTGATAAATATTATAATAAAAGTACATTTTTACTTAAAATATATCCATATTTACTTGTATATGAGTTTTTGTCTTCGTAGGATACCTTTAACCTATTCGGAGGTATGACCAAACAAATTTAAGTTTTTTAAAGGCAGTTTCAAAACTCCAATTTCAAATTTTTAAAAATTTTGTTAAACAAATTTAAAAATTTTTTGATCATCACATTGGGATTTATTGAGAACATAATAGGTAATAAAAATATGAAAAAAGTATGAAAATACCTCCTATAGTTTTTCCGTACCTGCGATTTAAATTTTGAGATTTTCGAGAAAAACTATTTTTTCGGCCATATTTTTGCGAATGAGCCGAATTTCTTTATTGTTATGATTTTTAAGCAAAAGCTATTCAGAATATTATATTCCATGTAATTTTAAATATAGTCTGAAAGTTTTTCTAAAATCGGAAAACGTTAACCCTTAAATCGTGAAGGTAAAAGTAAATTTTTTCAATATTTGGAATTTCTCAAGGAAACATAGCGAAATGTTATTTATTTTTCTGCCGATTTTGATGAAACTTAAGAAAAATATAACACAAAGTCTAGTATTTACAAAAACAGCAGAAAAATTAATATTAACCCTTAATAGCACTTGGGGTTAAAATGACCCCAAACTTCTAAAACCATAAAAAAATTGTCAATTTCAATAGTGCTGATCAAAAATTGTTTTTTATAGGAAACAAACTTTAAAATATTGTATTGTGTATTAGAAAATAGTACTACTAAGCCACTTTGAAAAATGTTCACATTTTTGTTCAATTTTGACCACACATTTTTCAAAGGACAAAATATTTTATTTATACCTGATTTTTGCTTTAATAACGTATTTAATATTTTATTGAGGATTTTTGAATAATAAAATTGATTTTAACCCTTTAGTGCACTTTTGATTTATTAGATTTAAAAAATAACTCGAATGATTCATTTTATTTAATTCTGAAAAACATTAAAGTTAGCACCACTCATATTAACTGTGTTTTTCGTGATTTTAAAAGTTGAGGTTAATTTTAACCCCAAGTGCTATTAAGGGTTAATTATAATTTGTCTGCAGTTTTTGTAAATACTAGACTATGTGTTATATTTTTCTTAAGTTTCATCAAAATCGGCCCAAAAATATATAACATTTTGCTATCTTTCCATGAGAAATTCCAAATATTGAAAAATTTGACCTTTGACCTTCACGATTTAAGGGTTAACGTTTTCCGATTTTAGTAAAACTTTCAGACTAAAAAAATATAAAAAAATAGTTTTTCTTGAAAATCTCAAAATTTAAATCGCAGGTACGAAAAAGTATAGGAGGTATTTTCATACTTTTTTAATATTTTTATTCCCTATTATGTTCTCAATAAATCCCAATGTGATGATCACAAAATTTTGAAATTTGTTTAACAACATTTTTAAAAATTTGTTAAATTTGTTTGGTCATACCTCCGAATAGGTTAAAGGTATCCTACGAAGACAAAAACTCATATACAAGTAAATATGGATATATTTTAAGTAAAAATGTACTTTTATTATAATATTTATCAAAATATGTTAATTTTGTTTCTACATTTCTTGTTCTAGTGGCTTGAAACACGTTAATAGCCTGGCGATTTTTTAATAACTTTAACATTTTTTAACCAATTTTTGTCTTTTATATCTTATTAGAACGACAATTACGTGTACATTTCGATTCTTTTAAATTAAATTGCAAAAGTAATTATTTAATGCCAAAATTTTTACAAAATCTGAAAAAATTGCATTTTTTCCCCTTGTAAATGCACCTCAAAACATCAGAGTCGTTGCGGCACCACTTAGCGTTATCCTATAATCCTAATATTTTACACAACGAGTTTCTACAATACATAGAACCATTCTAGAGGGGGGGACGGCCTGTACCTAGAAAATTTTTTTCGTCCATACAATCTTGGAGCACTTGCATCCACAACAAAGGTGAAGGGTATATAAGATTCGGCATAGCCGAATATAGCACTCTTACTTGTTTTATAATTAGCATGTATTGCTTTTATATCGACACCTCCAGTCTATAACATTCTAAGTCGAAAAAGTGAGTTTTGATTTACGAGCTCTCAAAGTTTTCACGAGATATTTCGTAAACTATATAAGATACGCCATTTGTTCTTTCACTGTTTTTAGTAGAATTTGAGTAGATTTTTTATAGTATTTTCCGAATTTACAAATTTTAATTATATCATAGCTAAAAATGATGTAGAATGTATTCTAAGTCTACTTACCACATTTTAGAATGGACAATTTTTACGATTATATGTGTAGTCTAAGTATATTTATGCTTATAACTTCGGAACGGATCGGCCCATCTTAACCAAATTTTGACAGTATTTAAATTAGAGACATTTATGAGAAAAAATGTTCAATATTAAAACCTGCATATTAATAAGTTTGAAAAATAAAACATTATTAGGGAAATTAATCTTTATTTCAAAAACTTTTCCTATAGTATTATTTATTATTTAATGTGACGAAAAGTAAATTTTTTTAGAAGTTGTTTCGGTAAATAAAATAAATAGCCTATTTATAGAGTACAATTTTCATTCATATTACTCCAGTCTGCTCTATAAACATTCTGAATGTCTTTCAAAGCTAATTATATAAGAAACTATTTCCAAGAGCGACAATTTCAAAGAAAAATCTTTGATGAAAAAACTAATTTTAGAACAGTTCCTAAGGTGTGTTTACTAAACTTTTAGAAGAACTGTTTTCAGAACCATTCCATTGCTTTAAAACAAAATTCGTCAGCCTCAACGCCTAACTAGAACGAATACTGGCTACAATCATGAGTTCTAGAACTAATACATTTTTCCTGGGATCTACTATAATTTTTCCTCTGAGTAGCCTGGTAAAATTTAAAATAATTGAAAAAAAAATATTTTAGTATTTAAATACTAGTTGTTTTTAGTGATATTATAAAACAGTGTGAAATACTGTAAAAGCGCTGAGTATACATAGTTAAATTTAAAAAAAAGTACTTAAAAATCGACCCAGCTAGAAGATAAGCCGCCGATGAGCCGGTAGTTTCGGCGGCGGCGCGGCTCGTGAAAATTTACCGGCTGCTCGGTTAGCCGCCGGTCGCGCCTTTACGGCTTGCTACTCTGACACTCATATACATAACAATGAATTAACAGTACATATGGTCAATTCCATATCATCGTACGTGACATATGTACGCCTATAGAGTGGAATAGATTTTGCAAAAATAAGAGCATCTGAAAAATAATTTGGTATTTATGTTCCATTCAGAGGGTACTATATTTAAAAAAAATAATAAGTTCATTCGAAACATTGTTGTCCAAAATATCGAGGAAAATAAGACTATATCGTACGTGACATTAAACGGGAGTAATTTTGAGGTACATGTAGAAATATGCGAAAATTTGCGAATCGTGAGAGGCGTTACGTTTTCTTTTAATTCCCTACACTAAACCAAATATTTAGCTTTTACAATCCGTCATATTTAAATAAAAACAATCTTTGCATGATTTTATAATAAATAAAATTTAATACCGTAAGTGACAGATTTTTCCCTTATAGTAAAAAAGTATATATTCTGTAAATACACTCTCGATCAGATGATTAGAACCACTGGAATCTTTTTAAATTAAAAGTGTTTTTCCAAAAAAAAAAACAAAATAAAAAAATTTCCGTTCTTAGAACCATTAAATTAATTTTAATTAAAAATGCACTATTTTATAATTTAATAATAAGAAACATTAATATTAAGTTTATTGGTAATATTTTAGACATTTTAATAGTGGGTGCTACCTCCCTTGTTTAAAATTACTTCAAATACACGGTTTTTTATTGAATCATAGGGTGAAAATCTAAAGAAATTTGATTCCATGAGTCCTTTATGGCTTGAATTAATGAGTCCTTATCGTCGAATTGTCTTCCTCCTTCATATACCTTGCGCGAAAGCCAACCCCACACATTTTCAATTATGTTTACGTCGGGAGAATATTGGCTACCATATTAAGAAGATAAACATTTTGGCTTGAAATAAATTCTTTTACAACTCTGGCATTATGAATAGGAGCATTATCTTGTTGCAGAATCCATGGAATCGGTCCAAAAAGATCGTTTAATTTAGGGAAAGCTGATTGTAACAGAGTCTTGTAGGTTTCTCTAGTCATTTTTGCACTTTGAAATTCTAAATCAATTGTGCCGTAATACGTTATAGCACCCCAGACCATAACCACACCCTCTCTGCTATGATGGCGATTTAAAAATAGCTCCTCTTTTCTCATATCGTGAAAATAATAATTGTAGCCATCTGACCCATCCATATTAAATTTCTTTTCGTCAGTGAAAACCACAATACGCCAATTATTAACATGACCTCTTGTTTGTATGTCCCATGTCATAGCTCTATAGCAAATTTTAGTCGATTTTCTTTGCGCACATTATTCAGCAGAGGTTTTTTCTTCAGTTTTTTTTTTAATTTCAGGTGTTCGCAGATGCAATGGCTCTTTTCACCGTTGAGATACTTGCCTGGTTAACGGCTTGAGACCTGATTTTTGAAAGAGACGAGTTTGATGCAATCCTCAAGATTTTTCACTTTTCTGTTTTCAATATCTTTTAAGTATCGATTTTGGCTCTTTCCGCTACGTTCTTTTCTTGCTCATTTTTCACTAATATTTATTAGAAAGTAATATTTTTCTTCTACAAATAATTTAATGCATAAATCAAAGACGTCTACTTGCAAAAAAGTTTAAAAATGCAAAGTGGATCCAATCATATGAACGAAAATAATTTTATTTTGTCTTTTTTTTCGAAAAGCAAATTTAAACTACTGTGGCAATAAACTTGAATGTTGTTTTTGTTATTTTTGTAATCCTAAGAAAGTGCCCATTCCGATGGTAGTGAAGTTTTAGCTATCGACAAAATATTTAAAAAGAAAAAAAAAACAGAAATTCCAGTGGTTCTAATCATCTGATCGAGAGTGTATATGTATGTATACAAAAACTAAAAAAATAAATAGAAAATATATATTCGGCTTCAATAAAAAATTTGATAATAGCTTAGTTTTCGCCGCAATTTTAGCCTAAAACATACCTAAAACACTAAAAAATTAAATATAGTCAGTTTAAACTAATTTTGCCCTTAAAATGTTGTAACAAGCTCTAAATATTTTCACATAGTAACATTTTAGAGTTTTCTCCTATTCAAATGATCTTGAAAAAAAGTTTCAAGGGTATTTGTTTTTTCAGTCGTGGTTGCCATTCTCGTGGAATTGCCCATATTTTAAAAAAATGTGAAAGAACGACATTAAAAATATCTGTTAGTTGCTATTAGGGTTTCTAAGCGGGAAAAAAATCCAGGCAATTCCCGGGAAATATTTTTTCGTAAATCCTGGGAAATTTCGGGAATTTTACATCATTTTCTTTGTAGTCTTTATTACAATGATGACTTTTGTTTTGATACCTAAAAATACAACTCTATGAACCATATTTTTGACATTTGTTTAGAAATTACATATTTTTAAAGAAAGTTCACGCATTATTCTTGGAAGTCATGGAGCGTACGAGTAGAGCATGGAAATATTTCACTAAAACTACAGATTATGCGCAATGTACTCTTTGCCCAAGAAGACTGATTTACAAAGGTGGAAGCACAAGTGGGTTACTGCGTCACTTGTGACAAGTGCACAATGTTACTTTGGAATCTGAGGTAGAAGACGTCCCAACAGTGATTCATACAACTTCATTGGGCGCAAAGAAATATTTTCAACCTATGCAATCTTTAGAGGAAATATTGTCAAGATTAGTTGCTGTAGACGGATTTTCTATCCACGCGATAACTGAAAGCTGCTTCATAAGACAGTCACTTAAAAACTTAATACTAAATTTTATGGAAAAAATTATTAAGCAAATTATTTTAGATATAGAATCTATTGTGAAAAAAATGGTAGATTTTCTGTTTTTTTTAATGAGTGGTCTAGTATTAAACAAAGGCCATTTAGCTGTAATAGACGTACTCTACAAAAAACAATGAAAATGAACTATCCGAAGAATCAGATAATTTGGACTATGACGAAGAAATTGGAGTTCCTTGTTTGTGCCTAAATATTCTGAAGTTCTAAAAAATGTAAGATAAATTATAAACATTTTTAAAATGAGCCCACTTAAAACAGCTTCCTTCCAACAATATGCTAAATCAGAAATAGGAAAAGAAGTTCATTTGGTCTGCGATATAAGAACGCGTTGAAATTCAATTATATCTATGATTGAGAATTTCTCAAAGGTCAGAAATTGTATAAAGAAGTGTTAATTAACATGTGGAAAGATGAACACATGTTGATTTTAAATGACTTATACGAAGTTTTATACCCAATTAAAATAGCTGTTGAGGCCCTTGGTCGAAGAGATTGCAATTTACTGATTGCAGAAATTATCCTTGAAACGCTTTATAAAGAATTGGAAAGTAAAAACAACATATTATCAACAAAATTGTCGTATAAATGAAAGAGAGAAATTAAATTGTATTATTTACTAAAATTTTTAAAAAATCCGGATAATTTTAAATCGAATAATTTTTCTTATTCAACTAAAACAATCCTATTATTAACTGCTGATGAAATATTCGAAAAAAATACTATTTGAAATGGAAAATCATAGTGACGATGAATCAGTACCATAAATCTGATGGTGATTTAAAGAACACCTTGAAAAGGCTATAACAAATTCAACATTAAATCCAAAGGAAAAAAGAAGCCTGATAATGTACAAAAGAAAGAATTTGGTACATATGTATATTTGAAATAACAGGAAATCGGACGACGAATTTAAAACATCTGTATGATGAACTGCTATCTGTGAGACCCACATCAATAGAGAATGAACGAGTAGAGTATTTTCTGTATTTATTTATGTTTTTTGTTTTAAAATTGAATAAAAATTTTTATTTTTGTTTAAATGTGGATTTATTTATTAAAAGAAGTGTTTAAATTTTAGCTAATGTTTATGTTTTCAAATATAATTGAAATTCCCGGGAATAAGAAATTTTATTTTTCATTTCTCGGGAATCGCAATTTGTGTAATTGTGTAATGATAATATGAAAAGTTCTTATGAAAACAAAAATGAAAAGTTTTTTTTTCATTTCACCGTTTCACAGAACCAGAATCGACCCCCTGCACAGTGGTCGGTGCTGTATGGAGTCGGCGGCCAAAAATACTTCCAGTGTAGGTATCAACTTGTAATTTCGGTCACGGCTTTATAAATATGTCAGAACTATTTAATGATAAAATGGGAGTGGTTGATGACTCATACCCTCCCCCTACCATACCTTAGCATCCAAAATCACCCCAACGCGCAGTGCGAGGTTATGACATTCTAGTTAATCAAAATTCCATATCTCGGTAATAAATAATAGTACATTTATAATTTTTGGTACAATATATAATAAGGATATTACACAAATTTTTTTCAAAAATGGGCGTAATTGGACAACTGCCACACCCACTCCCCATATAAGTGAAACTATAAACTTTTTAAAATTTATAAAAAATTAAAAATCAATAAGAATTCTTACTAAAAAAATTGCAAACTAAATCTGGGCGTGGTCCGCTCGCTCATGTGAGTTTAATAAAATCGACTCCTTTTAGGCAAGCCAATCAGAATATGTATTTTGAACTTTTGTTTTTATACGATTGCATTTTTGCCAAAATTTTGAAATTTTTTTGCAATTATAATTTAAGCGTGTTTCTAAATGACTTTCTTTAAATGTGTAGCCCTCATTTTTAATATAGTTTTTCACGACATCCTTCACTTTTCGAGCTTTTTCAGCATTCTAAGCACCAAATATCAAAAATATGTGAGCGTGAAAGTTTGCAATTATAAGATGTGACTATTGCAAAAACAATTTATAATAAGGACCAAATTCATAAAGTAAAACAAGTAAGAAAGTATGGTCGGTCAAGCCCGACCATATAATACCCTACACTAAGTAAAAGAGCAAAAACATTTTTCTTTTAAAATTTCAATAATTTATATTTTTGAGTGATTTTCGGAAGTGGGGTTATATGGGGGCTATGACCAATTATGGACCGATCACCATGAAATTAGGTCATGTGATTTATGTCTATATTAAAGTTAACTATGTTGAATTTTGTGTGTTTACCAACATTTTTAAGCGATTTATGCACGTTAAAGCGATTTTCGGAAGCGGGTCTATATGGGAGCTATGACTAATTATGGACCGATCGTAACAAAATTTGGTGACATGAATTTTGTGTATATAAAACTTATTTGGAGCGGAATTTGTGGAGATACATATATAAATTAAACATTTATGACCGATAAAGTCCAATTTCGGGAGGACATTCGTATGGGGGCTAGGTGAAATAGTGGACCGATTTCAGCCAGTTTCAATAGGCTTGGTCCTTGAGCCGAAAAAATAATATGTACCAAATTTGATCGAAATATCTTCAAAATTGCGACCTGTACTCTGCGCACAAAGTTTACATGGACAGCCAGCCAGCCAGCCAGCCAGCCAACCAGACGGACGGACGGACGGACATCGCTTAATCGACTCAGAAAGTGATTCTAAGTCGATCGGTATACTTTAAGGTGGGTGTTAGACTAATATTTTTGGGCGTTACAAACATTTGCACAAACGCATAATACCCTCCCCACTATGGTGGTGTAGGGTATAAATATTAAAAGTCCGTGGAAAAGAAAAAAAAACAAACTCAATTCTTTACATGCATAACAATAACAAAGCAACGCGAACATAAACTAACAAAACACCTCACAAAAATTCAAAGTTGGACATCAAAAACAACGAGGCCGCTTTGTTGTATGGGAGATAAATCAAAGAGATGCAAAAGGATGCAGCTGAAATTTCCAATTTTAGAATCTTGGAATATTAACTAATAAACCAGAAAAAATCCCATTGGAGACTTCAGGGGGAAACACAACTAAAACTCTAGTTGAAATTGAAATATATGGACGAACGAACACTAAAAGTGACACTGGGCAAATATTAATTTTATAAAAAATACACAAGAAGCTAAACCCATTGTAATTATATTAAAATTAAGTTAATACCTTAAAATTCAATATTCATTTTGATTTTTTTTTCAAAAAAACATTCTTTTATATGGTTTTAATTAATTTAAAGTTGCGCTTAATTTTCCACTTTTTCACTTTTGCAAAAACCAACTGTCAACATGCTCTCACTTTTGAAGCTATTCTGGAAGAGTATAGTTGGAATAAAACAAAAACAACTATAAATATTAAAACCTTGTTTTTATAAGAAATAGTGATGACACATTTGGTGGGATCGACCAGTGTGCCCTGGTTTCAAAAACAACATTTAAAAGTTTGTACAATCAATGGTTTACCTGCCAGGGGACCATACGTTCTCTTTTTTTGAGGTCAATCATCTATTTTAACTGTAAAACTGTAACTATAAAATTTGTGTCCTCTTTCTGTCATCTATTTCCATAATCTGACATCTTAATTTTTAAAAGCTGATCAATATTTATTTTTATAAATTAAAACATGTTTTATTTCACGTTGTTGACTGACCCTCGAAACAAATTTGAGAAAGATATACACAAATTTTATGAAAATTCAGTGATATATTTAGAAGAATATACCGAATCTTTGCAGCAAACAAATATTTTTCGTTGGACCTCTTGAAAAAAAAAAATTGATTTGGAAGCTGTGTATTCATGTCTTGAAAATGTGATAATATTAATTGGTGAGAATAAAATAAATGAAAGCAAACTAGTTGAAGAAGTAAGAAAAATAAACATATATTTTAGTGAAGAGAAACTTAAAACTTGGAGAGACAATGCCATCAAATTCGACCAAAGATGGGTGGAGATATTTTATCCCTTTGAAAAAAATCAATATCCATTACAGAAAGTTTAAAACTTGTTCAAATTGCTTTTAGTCTGCCAAGAACCAATGCAGCTGTGGAGAGAATGTTTTAATTAATTAATGATATTTGGACCCAAGAAAAAAGTAATACAGTAATTTTGTAAATTTAAATTTTTATATTTATATGTTATTTTTTGAATTTATATACATATACAGTGACGGACAATACAATAGAATCACTACATATGAAAAAAGCGGTAAAACTACAAAATTTCATTTCAAAATTTAAAATTTGTTCATTATATATTAATGCTCATAACGTAAACAATAAATAGAAAAAAATAAAATAATAAAATAACACATTCTTATGTTAAAAACGATGTCAAATCTAAAAGACTAAATAAAATATGCGATATTCAAATAGAATCAATCAGTCTTAAAATTATTAAAAATAAAAAATAAAAAATCATCATAAGAATTCGTTGTTTTCTTAATATTTTGTTGCATATCAATTATTTCTAATAACAGCATCAAATCTTTTGGGGATTGAATTTAACAAACTTTCGCATGTAGATCGGGAAATTGCATACCATATTTCCTGAATTTTCTGTTTGTCTTTTACTATTTTCCATAGGATTTAAGTCTGGTTATTGAGACGGCCATTCCATAACATGAATTTTGTTATATAAAAACCATTTTTTTGGCAAGACCAGACGTGTGCTTTGGGTCATTATCTTGCTGGAAGAGCCATTTTAAGGGCATATTCCATTCTGCATGTGGCTTTATAACATTCTCCAAAATATTTACTTATCCATATTTTCTTTAATCCAATAAATTGGACCAACGAAATACCAAGAAAAGCATCCCCATATAATAATATTTCCCCAACCATTTTTAAACGTTTTTGGTTTTTGCCATTTGTTGGACGTCTAACCCATGTCTTATCATCACTACCAATTAAATTAATGGTCGTTTCGTCCGTCCACTACACATTTTGCCACTTTTTTTATATTTTCAGTTGGGTTTATTAGCTCAGTGAAGTGACCGCTCTTTTCAGCTCAGCTCACTGAAATGAACTAGGTCGCTCTTTTAGCTCATTAGCTCAGTATGTTGTATAATGACCATTTCATTTTGAGAATTGCTTGTAGTGAATTAAATCAATTATTTCTGTTGTTAGTTGTAAAAACACACAGTCTTTTGACAATTAGAGATTTATGCGTGAAATAATTGATTAAAATTTTAAAAAATCAAATTGTATTCTATTTAAACTAATATTTAGACAATATTTGTTAAGCAGAACATTCACTAACTATAAGGTATTCTTTTACCACAAAATAAGAAAATTAACAAAAAACTCAAGATATTAACTGGAATTGTGATCCAAATTAAAAATGTGACAATAACTAAACCAAAATTAATATTGTTGCAATTTTTTGGCGGTTTTCCCATTTACAAAATGTTAGTTAGTTATGAATTGGCAAAATATGATCAACAAAATTTCTACTAAAAATACGAAAGAAAAATAGTTTTGAGATACAATTTGTATAAAAATATTTTCAACTTTAACTTAATTATTTTATGATATAACAATATATACATAAAAAAAACTTATATTATATTGTTAATAAGATATTATTTTTTAGGACTCCTTGAGAAATCAAGAGTTTTTAATATTCGATTTTTAAAATGTAGGGGTTTGAACTTTTTATCCCAAAAAATTATGTTTTTTTTTAAAAATGTAAATTCAGTTCACCTTTTAGTCCATAATTAAGATTCGAATTTAGAACTTTAACTTAATTTGCAATACAATTAATAAATAAGATGGATACTGTATTCGATTATAGCCATGTCCGTCTGACTGTCTATCTGTAGAAATAAACTTTCCGAAGCCCCCAAATAACTTACATACCCGATTCATACATCAATATCTCCGGAATTCTTCCGGCTCGGTTGCTGTTTAAAATCTAGAAAATCGGTCCAGAAATAAGGAAAAAACCAGGACAACCTCTATTTTTGACCTACAGTGGTGGCCAGGAATTTAAGACAAAAATTGTTTGCTAAATTCCACGTGATTGTCAATTATTTTTTCAAATATTTCCACAAATGTGTATGCATGAGGACTGTTTTAACACACAAGTATGTTTTATTCGACTGTCAACTCATGTATATTCACCACGAACACATAAAATTTTTCTACAACCTGACCAAAATTTTTTTTTTTTAAATAAACATATTTTTTCACATTTATATCATTATATTTTTATTATTATAAAATATTCGGACCAAATTTCGTATTTTTAGTTCCATTAGTTTCGGTCATATCTTGTTATTAACAGCGGATGTTCGCTGAGGTGCGTCAACGTATTTCCACATATCTTTGTCCATGTATGGTTTTTTTATCTTGGACCAGCACTCAGCATTGTGTTGGAACTAGGAAAATAGGTTATGGGAGGGAGGATAGAGGGAGTAGTGTTTGTGGACATTTGATTTGAATTTTCCTATATTGAAAGTGACAGGAAATACTTCAGGAGGAAGCTTATTCCTCATACGGACAGTACGGCTAAAGAACGAATTTTCCCTGTAATGTGTTGTGCGATCTACTGTCCAGTCGACAACGAATTGATGTGCCCTTGCCGAAGAGTGTGTGTTGCGTAAAGATCTACGGGTTTCGGGAACAAGTTCCCTAATTTCAGCAGAGTACATACCATTGTAGTATCGGTAGAACAGTGAAACACAACCCACATTGCGACGATATTCCAGTGAGTCAATAGAGCTGGATACCCTACTGTCACCGATAAGCATCTTCGCCCTCGAAGACTTCGAAGCACCGGCCCACACATGAGAGTTGTATTTCATTTTAGGTCGGATATAAGTGGTGTAAATAGTAAGGAGATCAGATGGAGTGAAGTATTTCTTACACCGTTTTAGAAAACCAAGGCACTTGAATGCTTCTTTCGACACTCGAAAAATGTGTTTTGTCCAGCGGACATCGCACTGAATACTCATGCCTAGAACATCAAGAGCTTCTGATTCCTTAATATTTACACCACCCATACAAACAGATGGAGCAACATGATCTGTTGTGCGTTTGTGGGTTAACATACAAAATTGAGTCTTGCGCGCATTAAAATCGACTCTATTCGCACAACCCCATTCAGAGATTGTCACAAGATCTTGGTTGAGCGTATCATTCATATTTTGCCTCATTGCCCCAATCTCCGACAGGCTTGGTCTATAATTGAATGCATATGAATGGCAAATGTTGCTGTCATCTGCAAAAGAGTAGATAGGGTTGGAAGTTTGACGTAGAAGGTCGTTTATAAAGATAAGAAATAGAGTAGGAGAAAGGACGGAGCCTTGCGGTACCCCTGAATTGATCTTGAACTCGTTTGATGAAATTCCATCTATAACAACTCGTATAGTGCGATCTCTGAGAAAGCTCGATATAAATCGACAGAAGTTATTACCAACACCAAAAGTAATAAGTTTTGCTAAAAGCGCACCATGCCATACTCTATCAAACGCTTTAGAAATATCTAGAGCCACCACTTTACTTTCGCCAAAACGGTGTATGGAACGACACCATTTTTCCGATAGGAAGGCTAGCAAGTCTCCCGTAGAGCGTCCTCTACGAAAGCCATACTGCCGGTCGCTGAGTAAATTGTTGGACTCTAAATATTTCACAAGATGGTAGTTAACCATACTCTCCATAACTTTGGAAAGTGTAGAACAAATTGCTATTGAGCGATAATTTTCAGGGTTGTTAGCCTCTCCCTTTTTAGGAATTGGCGTTACATTAGCAACCTTCCAACATACTGGAAATTTGCTTAGTTTTGTTTATATTTTAATTTATTTATTTTCAGACGAAACATATTATCGATATTGGACGGATCACGACATTTATTTGAGGACAAAATAAAAATGCGTGTAGACGCGACGGACGACAGAACACTACTTTATAATTTGACAACCTCGATTTTTGACCTATATCTTAATTACTATGACCATAGTAAGTTGGACCTACAATGGGTCAAAAACGGAAAAAATATTTTTTAACCCGATTTTTTTTTCACCAAATTTTTTTTTACTAAATATTAAAAAAAAATTTAAAAAAAAACAATTTGAAAAAAAAAATTTAAAATATGTTGCCACTAATTGCCTCTAAAAAGCCTTTAAGGCGCTGAGGCATAATTTATAATTTGAATTTTTTGTAATGAATAAAGAAAAAAAACCCTTAAAAAATTTTAAAAAAACTACTTTGAAAAATAAAAATTAATTTTGTTAACTTAAAAATATTAAAAATGTTTATTTTGAAGTATAATTTGGTGAAGGGTATATAAGATTCGGCACAGCCGAGTTTTTCAGTGCTATATAATTTTTCTTATTTAAATGATGATAGAATTATGGTCGCACTACTAAATGTCAAACAATTATCGATAATTTTGCATAAAACAGGTGTTCAACCAAAACAAAAATTTGTACGTTTTACCAAATAAAAAAATTAAAGTTTATTAAAAAATAAAATTATTGGTAAGAAAATGGACAAAGAAGACACCGCATCGGAAGTGGAGTTTTTGCTGGATACTGTAAAAAAAATACAGCGCTACAAGTTTATGAAACTTAAATAAATTTTAAATAACTAACGTTGGCCATTTAAGTACCATTTAAAAGAGCACTGAAAAACTCATTTAAATAGAATTTAAAGATAATTAATATTTAAATACGAATTCAAAAAATAGCTCTTAGAGAATGATTCAGCTTTGTATTTTTAGCAAGAATTTAAAACAATTTAACATCTGTGAACATTTTTTGAAATCCTTTTTTTAATTTTTAGATTATCAAAGTAAATTGTTGCCTGGGAGCAAAAAAAGTCTCGAAATGCATATCTAAAATTTTTGTCATTTTCGTCAAATTCTGAAGAAATGTAATTAACATTTTTAATTACAGATACAAGCACTATAAGATTTAAATAAAGAATGTCTAAAAATGTAAAATCCCCAAAAATGCATGTAAATCCCCAAATTTTGTTAAAATCCCCAAATCCCTCCCCACGAAATTCTGTCCCCAAAAAAATCTTGAAATCCCCAGTTTGGGGACAAATCCCCACATCTGGCTACACTGGCACACATATAAAATTTCCTTCATGAAAACAAAAACAATTTGAATAACTCTAATAATTCTTGAAACAGTTCATAAAAACGTTGTATCATATCAAAGCAAAAATACGGCAGCACACAATCATATACATATCGAGCCCTTAGCGCCAAATTATCGTAAGCGACAAAACACAAATTTTACAGGAGAAGGTTTTTTTTGATTATTTTGAAATTTATACATAGAATTAAAAATGTTATGATGCGATATAATATAATTTCGTTCAAGCTATTTGTCCATTTTTCAAAAATATTTATAACTTTTGACAATTAAAAATTCATGGAATACTATATTGAAAAATATGACAAAAAATGTTTTTTATTGAATTTTTGCATAGATACAAATTTTTCGAATTGAAATTAAATTTTTATTTATAAATAGTTTTTAATGAAATTTCACAGTTATATAGATTTTTCTATTTAAAATGGAAAAATAAAAACGAATTTCGAAAGTTATTATCAGCAATCCCGCAATTCCCAAAAGTGTTAAAAATTCCAATAATGGTAATTTTTCGTTTTTTGGCTATAATATCCATACCAGGGTCGGGGTTATCGGGACCCTTTACAAAATAATTAGAAACATATTGAGCCACCTACAATCGATTACTATTTTTTGATATCGGATACGCGATTTGAGAATTTTTGCCCTAAACTTTTATTTCACATAAAAAATAAGTGTTTTTTGAAAGGACCTGGTCCCCTCGTTAACAACAATTTTGAAATTGGTTTTCCTTTAGAATATTTTATGAAGACTAAGCTTTCAGAATGTTAAAATTCCTTATACATCCTCTTAGAAATTTTTTGCGATAACTTAAAAAGAAAAAAGTTCTTTTATCCCAAAAAAATAGCGAAAAATTGCTTTTAAACATTTTTTAAATTCAAATGTATATAACTTTTGACTTAGTCATTATTTTTAAACAGTTCTTTTTCCATTTGACACATACATGTGTTGTTAGTCCAATAAAGGAAAACTGGAGAAAATCGTGAAATATTTGGACACGCTGTTATCAAAAAACTGGAGTAGGGTGGGTAAAAATGTTGAAAATTTAATTTTCAAATGCGAATATCTCCTAAGCTATAGTAGATAATTGATAGCTATGAAGAGGTTTTTTGTAGTGCTCGATGAGAAGATTCTACATGTATAATTTTTTTGAAATCGGAACTCAAACCAAGAAATAATATCGTTTTAAAAATGTAAGTAGGAGTAGGGTGGGTAAAAATGTTGAAAATTTAATTTTCAAATGCGAATATCTCCTAAGCTATAGTAGATAATTGATAGCTATGAAGAGGTTTTTTGTAGTGCTCGATGAGAAGATTCTACATGTATAATTTTTTTAACATACCCGAGGTGTCCTACTTTGAGGGCCCTTGGTCGTGCCCCTGGTGGGCCCATGTCGTCCACGTTCAAAACTTAAACTCGACATCACTTCTTCTTTGCGCACGTGAAATTTCATTGAAACCAATCTAACCATTTAGAAGTTACAGATTTATTTCCCTCTTTTTTTTCTATACCATTGTGTGTCGCTTACGATAAAATTTGTTTACTGTAAAATATAAACATTGACTTACGATAAAATCTTACCCCCTATATTTTTGATGTTATTAACAATTTTGATATTCTGAGAACGCTAAAACATCAGTCGGTCCATAAAATTTTAATTTCTGCAATAAAACAAAAATTTTAAAAATGTCGCTTACGATAATTTGGCGCTAAGGGCTCGATATGTACATAACAAACCTACATTCGAATGATCGTTTTATTTTTGTAGGACACAATCAGTGTTGCACTTCATGTGTAATTACACATATTGTGTGTAATTTTTACTTGAATGTGAAGCCCATGTGTAATTGAAGGCATGTGTAATCCATGTGTAATTTCTAGGAAGGCCAAAAATATTTGATGGTTCAACATAAAATTAAAGCTTTTATAAAAATGCCTTTTTCAGGGTTTTTCGAAAGATCTTTAAACGGTATATTGAATGCTATGAAAGAAATGTTTGTTTGTTTAAAATTTAAACCAAATAATTCTAGTGCGATTACATCGAAATGTTTTTCCGTTTTTCGAAATTCGTATTAGAATTATACATATGTATATCTAAAATTTTCGAAAATTCACTATTTATTGATGACAGATATGCAAAAAATTAAATTTGATTAGAGAAAATAAATTTATACAGCAAACTTTGTATCATATCAATTATATGACGAATTTGTCGATTTTTTAAGCGAAATTATTTTATATGTATTCTAGTTCTGCATAATTTGGTTACATCTTAGAAGAGAAACTATAGAGTATTACTGCAAATTACTGTTATTCTATAAATAGTTTAAAATTATGAAAATACCAATTATGGTTTTCCGTATTTGAGTTTATTGAAATCTGCATAACTTAAAATGTAATATAATAACAACTTTGTAAATTTTATTAATAATTCAAGTCAGACTGAACTTACCGTTTCAATTAATTGCCGTTACTGCTAAAATACTGTTACCGAAATAATCCAAATTAGCGATACCATTACCTTGGTACTGTTTTGAATCGTTTGAGTATTATATATCGACTGAGTGGGTATGAAAGTTTATTGATACATTTATTGAGCAGAATATTTATAATAAAAATTAAATAAAGTTTCGAAATAATACGACTTTCAAAAAAATGTTAATAACGATTTCAGTAAGTCAACAACGTCGAAAATTATACTTAAAATACATACATAATTCGATATTGGACTTACTTGAGAATTGGTTTCATGTCATTTAATAGGTCGTCAACTATTTTTTTATCTGATTTATCATTCCTTTGAAAGAAATATATTAAAAATTGTTTGTCCTGTGGTCCAGCCTACCAACTACGAGTACAATTATAAACATTTTGTATAAAACAAAGTAAACTTAAATTTTATTTGGGAACATTGATTACATTTTTATGGGCTTTATTCAAATGGCGTCAACAAATTTTAATTAAAATCTTTTATTTTATGATATTATGGAATGTGTTTTCAAGGACGTTTCTTGAAATTATGGTATTTAGGATAATATATGGATTTCAAACCGCTTGGTTATCCAAGAAGCTTTATAAATATGATAACTGCCTGCAAAGTTGTGGGCCATTTCGCTGTTGAGAAAATTTGGTTACATTTGGTTAAAAGATTCTGGCGTCCTCTTCACCTGATATTATTAGGCTCAGTTTTATACATATGGTATTCACAAAAGGACCACGTTCGCCAAACTCTACTATCTAAAATTATAACATTTAATTCACATGTGTAATTTTTTCTCGGATGTGTAATTTAGGTATGACCATGTGTAATATTAAATTTCCATGGTGGCAACACTGGACACAATACTCACTCACTTTTCAATGTCAGTGAGCGAAAGAATGTTACAGAATTGACGAGTAAACATGTGAAACATTGAAGATGACAAATGAATGTGCTTGTGCAGCTCTTTCATGAGTACTGAAAGAAACATGAGCATAAAACGATACCGCTCAGTTGAAAACGCTCAATGCTGAGCTAGCTGAAAACGCTCAGTATGATGAATGATTCACTTCGCTCATTTGAGTGAATAGTTCAATTGATCTAGGTCATTCATGAGCTACACAACTCTAGCGGAAACTAGAAAAAAACTCAAACAAAAAAATTACTCAAAAAAGTTACACATACGAGTGTGTTTTTGTTTTCATAATGTTTTTTTTACTAATACATTCTCACCACTTATGTTTTTGACAACTGAGTTAGGTCTTTGACAGGAGAGTTTCCGCTCTATGTGTTTTCTCTATGCCCTTGCTGCTTTAGAAATTGAAACATAGTTAGGTTTTAGTTAGTATATTTTGTCAATTTGTATTGAAAACAACTTTTCTAATTGTTGATCACTCAAATTAGATAATTTGAAACGTTTGTTCACCCTACCAGTCATTTCTTAACATTTTATGTAAAAAATTCCAAATCAAAACAAACAAAACAAAACAACATTTTCCTATATGAGGGAAAATCTGTGGCAGCAAAACTAGTCAGAAATGCCCAAGAGTGCCTGAAGGCACTCATCAATAAATCACGTCTCTAAAGAGTAGCTTACCTTTTTTTTACATAAATCTTGACTCCAATATATAAAATATAAGTACCAGCCATTTCTTAACATTTTATGTAAAAAATTCCATATCAAAACAAAGAAAACAAAACAACATTTTCCTATATGAGGGAAAATCCAAGAGTGCCTGAAGGCACTCATCTATAAATCACGTCTTTAAAGAGTAGCTTACCTTTTTTTTACATAAATCTTGACTCCAATATATAAAATATAAGTATACTTTTTAAGAAAAGAAATATGATTGCAATCGGGAAACTTTAAAACACTTTAATCATGGCTTGATAACACAACATGGACTTCCCATTTTTTTTTGGTTGTTAATGCACTTAGTTTATAAAAAAATGCAGTAAATAAGACAGCAGAGAGCTTTTAAGAGGTTTCAAGGCTTATTAAAATATTTAAGTATGTTTTTTAGAAACTGTTCTTTGCATTTATGGGCATTTATGCGATGAGTGCCTTAAGGCATGCTTAAGCATTAGAGGGTTAACAGTTAAAAGTACCTGCTACTTTATCGAGTTGTTACCAGTGATATTTCAAAAACGTTACCACTGAATATTGAAAAATATAAAATAACGACTTAAATGTACCTGTTACTTGCTATATTAAGTAACAGCTGTTACCAGTGATTTTTCAAATCACCTCTACTGTTAAGTGCTTAACAGTTGACTGTTACCAATTCAATGTAAAATAATACTTTTTAAATTTTAATATCGGTTTTACAGCAATTTTATGCACATAAACACTTTTTTATAGCATAGCTTCCCTGATTGGTAGTATTTAATGCAACATCCAATTCTAAAATACAAATATTTAATTCTTTGATTTCAGATGCTTGTACACTACACGAGAACCGATGCAAACGATTGTTTTTGACGATTTAACACAGTATGGGTATAAATTAGCCAATCGGCAAAGTGGACTAAATGAAGAACATTGTATTGTTACGCTTAAGAAACTGGCTAAATTTCATGCATCCTCCATGATTTTACTGAAAAGGGTATGTGATATCTTCAATTTAATTATCAATTTGATTACTTTAAAAAATTATTTCTAAAGGATGCTGGCATAAAAGAACACTTCCGAACCGGGATGTTGGACGAAAATTATATACGTACTAGCGAGAGATTTATGGACTTCATGACGTTATTACTGAGAACATTGGCCGATTTAGTTAAGACTTGGGAGGGCTACGAGACCATATCAGAGAAATTGCATGGTCACTGTGATCATTTAATAGAAAATTTGGTTAAAACTGGTAAAGAAAAAGCCAATGAACTATCTGTATTAAATCATGGCGATTTATGGGTAAATAACTTTTTATTTAAATACGCCGAGGATCAACCGGAAAAACCCATCGACGTTTTATTTGTGAGTTATCTTTATAATAGATAAAAACAGAGAAATACTCTAAAAATTCTATTCATTCAACAGGTAGATTTTCAAAACAGTTTCTTTGGAAGTCCAGGTTGTGATATCAACTTTTTTCTAAATAGTAGCGTACAACTGGATGTGTTAATAAATCGTCGCGACTTTTTAATTGAATCGTACTACGATACGTTGACAGATTCCTTAAAAAGTATGTACTATAATCACATTCCAACATTGGATGATATAAAAATGGAAATATACTCACGTGAACTATATGGATTCTTTTCATCCTACGCATTCTTACCCATGGTCGCCATGAAGAAAGAAGACTCGTTGGACAACAGCATTGAAGCGTTTGCAAATAAAGATTTTGCTGCTAAAAAAGTTAAAATTATGTTTACATCCAACCCAAGAACAACTGATACATTAAGATATACCTTAAAACGTTTTGACGAATTGAAAATATTTGATTAATTTTAAGATTTTGAAATAATAAACCAAAGGTTATTATTTCAAAACCAAACAATTTTTTTTTAATTACACGGCCCTACAGTGTAAAAAACTTGGAAAACGACCTAGCGTGGGTTATAGGTCTTGCTGATATTTTTTGACACAATTTGTGGTACATTACAAATTTCAGAAACATCCTCAAATTCAGAAGTTATAATAAAAAAACTTTTTAAGTGATGTTCGTCAACTTATCGACCTGTAACTCAGTCAGTTTTAGTCCGACTTTTTGACGGGTTTGGAAATAAAACTGATTAAGCTTCAAAATGTGCAGACGTTTTTGATAATTTTGTATGTTATAACTAGACTAGGGTGCGGATTTATATGCAAATGCATGTTTATTCTCGAACTTCCAAATACCATGCAGATTATGTAATTATCTATCTATTCGAATCACATATTTGGATGTAAAATGTCATCGATTTGTTAGTGCATATTTTTGCATATTTTATTGAGTCGACAACATTTGATGCTAATTCTATAACAAATCCGACATTGGCGACCAAAAATAAAATTTGTATTATAAATTGTAAATTAAACACAATTTCCATTAAATTGTGTTTAATTTACAATTTCCATTAAATTGCGTTTAATTTACAATTTATAATACAAATTTTATTTTTGGTCGCCAATGTCGGATTTGTTATAGAATTAGCATCAAATTTTGTCGACTAACTTCTTCTATCTACCCGACCATATGATACCGTATTGAATCTTATTTAAATATCAACATTTTTAAGATATTTATGATCGATAAAGTGATTTTCAGAATTGGACATTATATGGGAGCTATGACTAACTATTAGGGTATTTAATTACTCGGGTTTCTGAGTTAATCGGTAAGTCGAGCAAATAATTAATCGAGCTTTAGATTTAATCGGTTAATAATCGGTTAATTTTAAATTATTCCATTAACCGAATAATTTCCATTTTAATTTTAAATTGAAAAGAAAAACAAGAATTTTGTGTACTTATATAAACATTTTTATAATAAAAAGAACAAAAACATAAAAAACTAACAAAACATAACATTTCAACAAAACAATTAATAAAAATGTGAGTTTTTTTTGGATTTTAGGGAGATCTTCTGAAATAGTCTTTTTAAAAAAAAATAATATAATTATGGCAGCGTTGCCATAATTTTTTTTTTAAAAAACTTCAAATTTAGAAAAGAAAAACTGATTTTCCTATACTTGCCTGAATCGCTTAGTGATACCTTGGAACTTTTGTGAATTCGTACAGCAACAACTGACCAGAACAGATGTCAAAGTATGAGCTCTTAAATCTGTCACTCCAGATAATGCTTTTAGCTTACAACAACATACTTTACAGTAGGCCAAATTGTTATCTCCTCCTGATCCACGATTTAAACATATGTAAGTTCATGAAAAATATGTTGCATATGCAGAAGAAAGCTCAGTATTACGTTATGAAATAAAATAAAATATAATAGCAAACTCCATATAGAGAAGTATAACTTTCTTAAACATACAAATGTGTGAATTCCTTCTTTCTTTGTGATCAGCAATTCAAGTATATGATAATCCTAGGCGCTTGAAACTTTCTGAGAACTCATAACTTTTATTTATATTTATTTTTTTATAATGGACACTTTTGTGTCTCGGCTTGGGAGGGAGTGGTAAATGATTTTACATTTTACACCCTTAACAGGATGACAGGTCACCCGGGTACCACATACAAATTATATCGAAAATATTACTCATACGCTCACAACACAATATTGAGTAGCCTTTCTACTTGCTGAATTTATTTGAGTACTGTGTATATAAATGGGAATCCCCATTTATTGAATTGACGTTAGCTAAACTAAAACATTTTTCTTGCATTTAATAATATATAATTAATAATATTAAACGTCATTTGCTCTGAGTGTGGTACCCGGGTACCCTGTTAACCCTGCTGTCAGGTTTGGACCATTTTGGTCAAATTTTTTTTTATTTTTTAGTTAAATTTGTAATGGCTTTTCGTTTCAACCTGAAACGTCAGCTCAGGTATTTATTTTATATTTTAATGTTTTTAGTTAGTTTTTAGCTGTGTAGGATAAAATCGAACAGAAAAAAATTAAAAGTTACAAATCTGTATATGGGTATATATAAGAAAAAGCAGTTATGGGTTATTGGTATTTTCGCAGAAGGATGAACAAATTGTATTTCGATTCAATTTACATACAAATCTATTGCATATAATGCAATTGGCATCACATTAGGACATACATCAATTGCAAATTCCTGGTTTTCTAGCAGCTGAAATTTTTATATCGCCACTTATAGATGGTACATATTTGAAGACGAAGCTTGCTGTTTAGTTAGTAGCCCTGCTGCAAATGTATTTTCAGTTTTGACTGTATTTTTCAACATATATTCTTCTGATAAGCACATAGCTAGCTGATTGATTTTTGTATATAAAATAAATAAATTAAGTGCCGATATGTCAAATGTATTTGAAAACGTTTGGTTTTGCATTTATTGTTGTATTATGTAATCATTTTTATGGCCGAATTTTTTGAACATAAGCAATTTCGGTGGTTAAAGTTTTATATTTTCGAACTGTTCCCACATATGTATGTCAGTTTCATTTGTTCCCCCACTCAAAAGAAGTAAAAAGTTATCAGCTGTAATATTTTGGCCTTTCAATCTATCTGTCTATCTGACTACAACACGACCCTCTCTGCTTGATTTTTCTTTCAAGGTACGGTTGTGTTTTCTATATGTATCATGATTTGGAGTCCACATCTAACCAAAATCCCATATTTAGCAGGCTTTGAAGGATATACTGCCTAAAAGTATAGCGTCCTCTAAAACCATTTTCATGACAGTTATAAATCATTAAAAGAAGAGCTTTCCAATTGTCCCATAACCAACGATCAAGAGCAAACTCATCACTACTTTTTTTGACTACCGTTGATAACATTATCAAAGTTTTAATCTTGTGAAAATTATCCTTGCTCATAATAGACCGGAATATTGGACTACTAAAACTTGTAACACTTGTAAAATTATTATGGTAATATGGATTTTTCTAAATCTTTCCATTGCTTTAAAATTTTTTTCCACCATATTTATTAGTACTTTCAATGACTATTTTTTCTATTCTCGAAGAAAAAAATCAAAAAAGTAGACCTGAAGAAGTGGTAGAGGAATAGCACTACATTGTATTTGGTTTTTCGCAATGTATAATTACCTACACCACAAGCACCTTCATTTTCTTCATCATTTTCCATTTCATATTCACATGTATCGCTTTCAGTATTTTCATCTAATATAGAAGAAATTGAAATATCAGAGTCACTATCATATAGAATTTCAAGAATATCACTGCTGTTCAAATTTCCACGATTTTCCGTTTTTTTCTCTTTGAGAAAGTAAACGCATCAAAAGAGAAACATGAAATGAAGAAAAACTTATACTGGTTGTATGGAAATGGGGAATCCCAGAAATATTTTAGGTATTGATTTTTTTTAAAAATAAATATTAAATTGATGAAATTGATGATTTCCCTTTATAAATTATTTAAAAAGTCTGATCAAAAGAGTTTTATGTCAAATTATTTCTAAAAAAATAATATTTGGACCAAAATGGTCCCTTACCTAAGATTCGTAAGTTTTTTTTAACCTAACAGCAGGGTTAAAGGTGTTTTTTTTGTCACACACATAAGGGTTAATAAAACTTGACTTGAAAAAACTCTCTCACAGATTGAAGATGTTGGATAAATCGAAAGTAAGGCATGATAAAGAATATCCAATTTCTCAGTTATTTTTTTTTAGTTTTTTCTAAGAATATGTATAAAATCTTCCATCATACCATGGGAGTTCTTTTTGGATTTTTTTAGATTTTTAATACTTTAATAGTTTCTAAAGACTGGTATCAGTAATGTCTTCAGTTTCGTCTATTACCATATCGACCTCCGACACATTAGGACAATGTTCATCATAGAACATTCTAGAAAAAAAGGGTCATTTCCAAATTCCTTATTGTCAGTTTTCGTACTATACTTTAAAAAACTATTTCTAGAAGGGAAAGTTTACGAGTTAAGAAATAAAATTTGTGTATTTCTATATAAAGTGCAACAAAAAAAAATAAATTTCGGTTAATCGGTTAATCGACACAAATTATTCGGTTTATTTGTTATTTGAAAATCGTCAATTTTGAATTATTCGAACAGTTAACCGACCAAAATTAATCGGTTAACCGATTAACGGTTAATCGATTCAATACCCTACTAACTATGGACCGATCACAAAATTTGGTGGGATGATTTGCGTATATATGAAACATATTTGTGTTGAATTCAGTAGGGTATTCAATCGATTAACCGTTAATCGGTTAACCGATTAATTTTGGACGGTTAACTGTTCGAATAATTTGAAATTGCCGATTTTCAAATAACAAATAAACCGATTAATTTGTGTCGATTAACCGATTAACCGAAATTCATTTTTTGCACTTACAATTTTTTTTTGTATTTAATTTTCCATTTTAATTCAAATACAAATTTCAAATTAAAATTAGATATTTTTTGAACATCCAATAAACATGTTTAGTGAGTATGTATAACAACTGACATATGTATTTAATTTACATGTATTTGAAACTTTGTTTGTATTTACATGTATAGACGAAACTTTTTTTTTTGAAATGAGTCTTTTATCATAACTGAACGAAACTATTATTAAATTAATCAATATCTAAAACAATCCAAAAAGGAATATTCTTGATTTCTCCAAAATATACAATCAGCGAGAGAGTTTTTTCCAAGAAAAGTTTTATTAAATCTAAAGAAAAAAATCGTTTAAATTATATTCTTTTTATAAAAGACTATTTCAGAAGATCTCACTAAAACTATAAAAAACTGACACATCGCTCATTTTCTGCAACAACGTCATAATTCAAAAAAAGTCATTTCGAGAAAAACATCTTTGAATATTTTATGACATTTTACTAATTCTTAAATAAATTTTCAACAAGTCATGCGATTTCAGAAATTTAAATATGAGATTTTAAATTAAAATTTTTAATATCTTTCTAACCTGTATTTAACCCAAATTTTTACTTATCAAATATACGAGAAAACATGAATTTTTACAATGTTTACAACAAAAAATCACCCTCACACAAAAAATAATTTATTTTTTTGAAAACTGATAAAACTATATGAAAGATTATAGAACAGCGCATATCTTATATTACTCAGTTCAATAAACACGGATTTTGAGTAATGATGTTGTTGCAGCAAATAGGCGATATGTTTACAAAAATTATCTCAAATACCTTATTTGCTGTTTTTTATGTTTTTGTACACAAAATTCGTTGTTGTATCTTCAATTTAAAATGAAAATAGAAATTATTCGGTTAATCGAATAATTTTAAATTAACCGATTATTAACCGATTAAATCTAAACCTAGATTAATCATTTGCTCGATTAACCGATTAAACCAGAAACCCGATTAATTGAATACCCTAATACACAGTGCAACACGAAAAAATATAACTATAAAAAAAACGATATACGACCATGCTATATTAAGCCATCAATTGATGTTTATTGAATTTTGAACGGTCTACCTCTCAAGGGGCCTTGCTACCTATTAATACCGGCTGTACTCATGGAAAATTGGGGTGGTTCTTGCCCCATCGATATAATTTGCGATTCACAACAGGGGAAAAAGACAAAAAATCTAATTTTTTAAAGTTTTTTGCGATTTTGATGAAGTTTTTTTGATTTTATATATTCACAATTTTTGATATTTATGACAAGAGCTATAACTTTGCCTCATAGAGTAAATCAAAATTCCGAACGGTTTGCAAGATATGAGGCTGGGAAAATTATCACTTTTTTTGAAAAATTGACACCGATTCCCCAAATCTTTGGGGGCCCATAAAAAGTGCATGATTTTCTTTTATCACGTAGTGGTGTCCGTATATGTTTATTATGGGCATACTGCATTACTTTTTTACAGCAGTAAGCAGTAAGCGCTTCAGTTATCAGTAAATGCTTACTGGTAATGAAAATTACTGAATACTGAAAAAAAAAATTAGTAATCAGTAAAATTTACTGATTACTGAAATTATTTTCTGTAATCAGTAAAATTTACTGACTTTTAAGAACTAAAATATTTATAGAAAACTTTTTGCAAAAATATGGGAAAAAATGTTAAAATGTTATTAGTGGGTATTTGTTTCATCTTTTGTTTATAAAATCAAAAGTTGTGGACAGATTTTAATGATATAGAGCTTGTTTTGTTTGGAACTTAGCTTTCTATGCGATTGGAAAAAACTAATAGTCCGATTGTTTTGATAAGTTCAAGTTTTGAATTTGGGCTAATAACACCTAGGGGGCCGAGCCACAATGTCCCAAAGCGGGGCAGCTAGGGTATATCAAAAATTAAAAATGATGCCAAATTTTTATTTGTTCCGATTTGAAACATTTTTATATATTTGGAATCTACTAGACGAGATCTACAAAAAAACCTTGCTTTCGCCATTTATTATCTCTTACAGTTTAAGAATTATTCGCATTTGAAAAATACAATTTTATTTTATTGACCTTCCTTGGTCTGCCTTTTTGGTAATAACGGATCCAATTCTTTCCTGATTTTCTTGAAATATATTTTTTGGAATCAACAACTAATTTATTAATAACACTGTAACACAAAATCGAACTTTCCGAATCGGAATGGGATGAAACCAATATCAAATGAAAGCTGACGTTTTCCATAACAAAACCCTCAAGGCTTTTTTCTGATTCAGCGCTGGATTTTTTTTACACGCATTTGAAGATAGTGATTTTGGAAATCTGGCTATCAAGAAAAAATCATTAAAAATTTTATAAAACAATGCCTATTTATGTTTATTATCCCCGAAAGTTGTGGTATCTTACTATTGGTTGGGGTCGGGTAATCCATTTTTGGTATTTATTTGTAACTAGAACTCACACTAGAGGGCGCTGCACAGTTGTGTTGAAAAAAGAATAGGGAAATAAATATGTATCTTCTAAACTGCTGGTCCGATTTTAATGAAATTTGACATGAGAAAAGAGGAAGTGTTGTCGACTTAAAGTATTGAATTAGGACCTCATGGGCCTACCAATGGCGCGGGCAATTTTTTAAATTTGAAAAATAAAAAAGGTAATTTTTCGCTAGTTTTTTGGGAAAAAAAAGTACTTTTTATTTTTTTAATTTATCTAAAAAAATTATTAGAAGATGTATAAAAAATGTATACTTTTTGAAAAGCTAGCTTTACATTAAATGTTCTAAATGAAAAGAAATTTAAAAATTTTTTATACCGAGGGAGTCAGGTCCATCCAAAATACGCCTATTATTTATGTAAAATATAAATTAAGGGCAATTTATTTTAGATAATCCAATATGTTCTTAATTATCTTGTAAAAGGGTTTCGATCTCACCACTCCTAGTATGGTTAATCAAGATAAAAAACTAAAAAATGCCAGAGAGCAAACGAAGAAATAGTATGTGTCCTACTTTGGGACCCCTGCCCGCGCCCTTGGTACGCTCATGAGGTCCTAATTCAATACATTATCTCGACAACACTTCCTCTTTTCGCATGTAAAAATAAATATCAAAAATGGATTCCCCGACCCCAAAAATAGTAAGATACCACAACTTTCGAGGATAATAAACATAAATAGGCCTTGTTTTATAAAATTTTTAATGATTTTTTCTTGATAGCCAGCTTTCCAAAATCACTAACTTCAAATGCGTGTAAAAAAAATCTAGCGCTGAACCAGAAAAAAGCCTTGAGGGTTTTATTATGGAAAACGTCAGCTTTCATTTGATATTGGTTCATCCCATTCCGATTTTGGTTGTTGCACAGTGTAATAGTAAGATAAAAAAATAAAAAAAATCGAAAGAAGTACTTATATTAATTTAAAATTATACAGAAAATAAGAAAAAGATAAATAATGTATTTATGTATATTTTTCTGAAATATAACATTTCGGGAAATATTATAAAAGCAGAATAATATACAAACTCGTATTATTTCGGGGTCCAGAGCCTTCCGAAGTAGACCTATTTTTATGTAAATTTTAACTTTAGACAACATTTTCTCTAATTGCATAGCTGTTTTCAAAAAATTAAGACCTGTTTGGCATCATTTTTAATTTTTGATATACCCGAGGTGCCCCACTTTGGGAAATTTGCCGTTTTGACAATTTTGTATGCCGTTTTAAAAAACAAAAATTTTGAAATTTTGCTAAAAATTTATTTTTTTTGCCCAAAACAATTTATATTTCTAAAACGAATGCGAAGATTTAAAAAGTTTCAGTCTTACTTAAAGGTAATTATTGCGGAATTTCGTTTTTTAGTTTATTCAATAAGCTAAACAGTTTTTGAGTTACCCTAATATATGTTGTGCAACCTCCTCCATTTTCGAAATAACGGTATACATATCTCGAAAACAAGAGCTAACCTAAAATAAGAAAAAATCCCAGGATTTTCGGGATCGGGATTGGCATCCCTAGACCAAATGTTTGATAACTGTTCACTAATTGCAAAATCTCTGCCAATATCTTGTAACTTAATATATCTTGTAACATTTTTTACTTTTTTCAGAAGTATACTTTAACTTGTCTATGATTGACCTAAAGTCCACTCTTATGTAAAGTTGAGTTTAATTCTCTTAAAGTATACTTTTTTTTGACTATGATTATGGGCCAATGAATACAAAAAAATCACTAAAACACGAGATTTATTGACTTTAATCCCAAATTTTGTTTAATCCATTACAAAATGAATTGAACAAAATTTCTAAAGCTTTTTTGTAATAGATGTGAATTGAATTAAAGAAAACTTGAAAGTTCATAAAAAACACATAAAACAAACATTTGCAATAAACCTAAGCTTCTAGAGAAAATTATCTTTCTAACAAGGTATAAAACAATAATTTCGGCACGTGTTCTAGTTATCCGTTTTCATTTAAATTTTGCAGTAGTTAGTTTTAGCTACTAACGAACAAAATAAGACCCATCCAAAGCAAATCTATTTTTTAAGGACATGTCTAATGCACATTCATGCAAGGTTTTGCAAAAATCAAAAAACTTGTTTTTCAAGCAAAAAAGTTTGAAAAAAACGTTCACTGTTCATGGCCAATATTCATTATCAGTAACATTTCTTTGTGAGATGGCCTAATATAAATATTTATCTTATCATGTTTTGATATACATATGTACATATGAAATGAATAATAACAGAAGCGGTTCATTAACATTAATAAAGATGATCAATAAAAGTTAACAGATCATTCAACCTTAAAATAATGAACCAACCAGACTGAGAGTTCACGATTACACGAAGATCGATTTGGTTCAGGTTAAATAACATAAGAAATGCACGCTTGCGATAATATTTTAAAATGTTATTTTAAAACGTAATTTAAAGGCATTCTTTCATTATTAATAATCTATATACATATATAAAAGTGAATGTGTGTTTATATGTATATAGACTGCTAAACGGCTAACCAGATTTGCTTGAAATTTCTATTGTATGTTTTTCTATATCTGGAAGGAACAATAGGATACTTTTTCGTGGTACCTCCCATACAAAATATCAAATATTTTGGAAACTATAATAGCTATAGTCCTCAAATGTTGCATGAGCAATTCTACCGTTTGTTTAAATATGTGCGGCAAAAATGGGAGAAGTAGCCACAGAGGGCGTGGCACCTCCCATATGATGATAATTAAAACAAAATCTAATATATGGGATACAATAAGATATACGGTACGGTTATTCTACCATCAATATTAATATTTAGGATTGTTGCGTACTTGTAATGACACTCGACTTACAGTAAGGAAATTAATGAACAATCTAATCGGGACGACCTTTATAACTGGGAAGTATAAAGGGACAGATGTATTGCTGCACGTATTCCGATTATAACTTCGTAAATGCCATTGATTTTAATCGATTGCAGTTTCCCATTTGCTTAGCATTTGCAATGTCAATTGATAAAGCTCAAGGTCAGTCTTTGCAAGTTTGCGGACTAAGTCTAGAAAATCCATGTTTTTCACATGGACAGTTTTCAGTTGCGTATTCGCGAGTAGGAAAACCCACAGACTTATAGGTCTATGAACCAGATGGAAAAACCAAAAATATTGTGTATCCTAGAGGCAGAATTAGTCTTTACTTTCTGTTACGTTCCGAATCAGCTGTTTCTCTTTTGTACATGAAAAACATGTATAAGTAGTTAGTTTTTCTGTGCTGTTCCGTTTTGTTCCGGACGAACCTGTTAAAAACAAAAATTGTCTACGAAATTGTAAGTGACAGCGGCTTTTCAAATAAAGAAAAAAATTATTTGTTATTGATTTTGTGAAATTTAATAGAAATTTGGAAAAAACAAGCCGTCTGGTTGAAAATATCAAAGGAAATGGTAAGTTAATGTGTTTTAAAGAGGAATTATGTGTTAAAAGAAAAGAAAAATTATATATTTTGTCACAGAACAACTAACTGCCAGAATTAAAATCCAGAACGGAACAGAACGCAACAGCAACGGAAAGTAAAGACTAATGAAGCCTTAAGGCATTGGAATAATAAATAATAAATAAAAAATTTTATATAGTAAACATTAAATACAAATATTTTTGGATCTAAACTTCTATATTTTATTACAATTCACATTAAGATTAGAAAATATGAAATAAATAACGTACTTTTTATTACATTAGAAACTAATTTTAGATAGACTAAGGGCCATTATTACAACTTGCCTCTAAATTCCTAATAGTAAAAGTTAACTTTAAGCAATAGAAAAAGGTACCCTTAAAGTTTACTTTTACCATTAAGAACTTAACCCTTTGTCGACCGACGGAACTTATAAGTACCATAACAATAATAAACTTACAAAATGAAAACAAAACATATTTTGACCCTTTTTGTCCAAAAGTACTTTGAAGTATACTATCATCTTCGGAATAATATATTTTTTTTCCATTGGCAAACTCGCTTATCATGAATTATTTCATGTTCTCATTGTGATATTTATTTATTTTGTAATGGTAAGAAATTTGAATGAAATTTCACATGCATAAAGAGGAAGTATAGTTTAAGTTTTGAATTTGAACCTCATGAGCCCACCAGGAGCGGGACCAGGGGTTCCCAAAGTAGGACACCTCGGGTATGTTAAATTTTTATAATGATCCTACTTCTTCGTTTGTGTTCCGATTTAAAAAAAATTACACATATAGAATCTCCTCGTCGAGAAGTGTTTAAAAATCATGGCTGAGTCCAAAGTTACATGCATTTGAATTTAAAAAAATCGATTCGAAATCGAAATCGATTTTTCGCAATTTTTTTGGGAAAAAAGTACCTTTTTTCTTTTTAAGTTATCTAAAAAATTTCTAAGAGGATGTATAATGAATTTGTACTTTTTGAAAAGCTAACTTTACGCCAAATATTTTAAATGAAAAAAACATTTATAATTTTTCATACCGACTGGATCAGGTCCATTAAAAAAATGTCTATTTTTTATGTAAAATTCAACTTTAGGGCAAAAATTCTCAAATCGCATACTCGATATCAAAATATAGTAACCTAGTTTAGATGGCCCAATAAGTTCTTAATTATTTTGTAAAGGGTTCCGATAACCTCGCCCCTGGTATGGATATTATAGCCAAAAAACGAAAAAATCCCATTTTTGGGATTTTTCAAGATTTTTTTGGGAATTGCGGGATACTTGATAACAAATTTCGAAATTTGTTTTTATTTTTCCATTTTAAATAGAAAAATCTACATAACTGTGAAATTTCATTAAAAAACTGTGTATCTATGCAAAATTCAATAAAAAACATTTTTTGTCATATTTTTCAAAAAAGTATTCCATGAATTTTTTAATTGTCAACAGGATTATACATTTCTGAAAAGTAGACAAAATCCTCTATCCATTGATATATAACATGTCTACATGGTGTTATGTAGGCAACATGCTTTTTTATGAATTTCTATGTTAGGTAAAGTTTTCCCTAATTTATTTGACACGTAAAAAACATAAGGTAGACATGTTATATATCAATGGATAGAGGATTTTATCTACTTTTCAAAAGTGTATATAACTTTTCACAATTAAAAAATTCATGGAATACTTTTTTGAAAAATATGACAAAAAATGCTTTTTATTGAATTTTGCATAGATACACATTTTTTAAATTGAAATAAAATTTTTATTTATGAATGTTTTTTAATGAAATTTCACAGTCATATAGATTTTTCTATTTAAAATGGAAAAATAAAAACAAATTTTGAAATTTGTTATCAAGTATCCCGCAATTCCCAAAAACATCTTGAAAAATCCCAAAAATGGGATTTTTTCGTTTTTTTAACAACATCTGTTGTTAATCCTATAAAAGAAAAATGGTGAAAATCGGGAAATATTTGGAACCGCGGTCATCAAAAAACTGGAGTAGGGTGGGTAAAAATGTTGAAAATTTAATTTTAAAATGCGAATATCTCCTAAGCTATAAGAGATAATTGATAACTACGACGAGGTTTTTTGAGTGCTCGACGAGGAGATTCTATATATGTATTTTTCTCAGAAAAGAAAACACCATAAGTTCGGGTAATGTGGTATACCTATTTTTTATTTTACTATAATTTTTAGAATCTTAATTCGATTGGAACTAGAGTGATTGGCCCGGTTTTTAATAACCTGTTATAACCGGTTTTTTTGGTTATCGATAAAACCGGGGTTTTCTCCTCGAATAGCCAGTTTTTTTAAAGTGTGTTTTTATGAGTTTTAGTGTATTTAAAAAATATTCAAAATCCAAAAAACTTTTTTAAAACAAATATTTCAACTATTTTAGAAAACTTTTTATATTTAGATAAATGTCACAGTTTGTGATCTACGTTCATAGTTAACAGACGTATTAAACCTTTTACTCAAGTGAATTTGTTCATTCAAAACAAAAATTTATTTAAAAACAATAAAACAACAAAATACTTCTTTCAAATAAGAAATTTTAAAATTCCAATCACCAAAAACAAATAAGTGCATTGCCTATAAAAACAATTATTGGTGCTAACTAATTGTTGTTACATTAAAAAAACAACATGGATGCTGATACTGATGAAGCAGAAGCGGGTAGTGAATCGAATGACAATAGTTATTTAAACTGGCAGCAACAAAAGACCGCAAAAAAGAAATCTGAGTGAATCCCCAAAAATTTACAAAAACAAAGACACATTGAATACACCAGCAATAGATTTGCAACTTTACAAATCAATGATGATAACGATAATGATGATGGCGATAATGAGGAAACAACAACACCAAAGCTGACATACATTCCTGATGTAGTTAACGTTAGTAATATGATAAGTAATATATCTAAAATTATACCTCAAAAAGATTTTAACTATAAATCGTTAAGAGATATTCAAATTAGACTTATGATAAAAACCGTAGATTCATATAGAAAAGTTATTAAATATCTAGAAGGTCGTAATATAGGCTTTCATAATTATCAGATTAAACAGGAACGATCGTATAGAGTTATTATAAAAGGACTCCATCACTCGACCCCAATTGAAGATATTAAAGCCGAACTTATTTTGTTAGGTCACCAAGTACTAAGCGTGACAAATATACAAAGCAGAATTACTAAAGAACCTTTATCGATATTCTATGTTGATTTAGACAATCGCATTCAAAATGCGATTGTTAATGTTGAAGCTCCCAGAAAAAAAAACTGAAGTAGTACAATGTCATCGTTGTCAACTATGTGGACATACAAAGTCGTACTGTAACAGGCCATTTAATTGTGTTAAATGTGGACTAAATTTTAGACCCAAACCCAAACAACAAGGAAATTTTTGACTTAAAAAGCATTCAAAATGCGATTGTTAATGTTGAGGCTCCCAGAAAAAAAACTGAAGTAGTACAATGTCATCGTTGTCAACTATTTGGACATACAAAGTCGTACTGTAACAGGCCATTTAATTGTGTTAAATGTGGACTTGATCACCCAACAGCAGAATGTAAGAATAAGCCGCTCGCTGTTTTAATTGCCTGAAGAGTCATACTGCCAATTACAGAGGTTGCCAAGTTTACCAAAACTTAATTTTAAAAAGAGTACAAAATCGAAATTTTAAAAATTTTAATCATAATACTGACTTTTCGGCAAACTCAACTAATTTTCTTCAACTGGGAAATCGTAATGTTGGACATGAAAACTCTAATCATCCTACACAACAACCCAGCAACAATCAGACTTATTCTGAAGCATTGCAAGGCAATAACAATAACAATAACAATATCAGCAGTAGCACATTAGATAGAATTGAAGCTATGTTAGGAAATCTCATCAATATGATAACAATGTTAATTACGAAACTACGCAAATTAATTAACGGGTACCGTGAAATAACTCCCAAATGAAATAACACCCCAAGAAAAAATGATATAACACCCAACAAATTTTTCATACAACATAGGACTTATTTCATTATGAAACAACTCCTAACGCATAGGGAGTTATTTCATAATTTTTTGTTGGGAGTTATTTCATAATGCAATAACTCCCAATGAAATTTTTGTTGGGTTTTATTTAATTTTTTTTGGGGAATTAGGAGTTATTTCACTGTATTGGGAGTTATTTAATTTTTGTTGGGTTCTACTTTGCAAAAGCAGAACCCATAAATATCCAAAACTGGCTTCACTCAGAAAAGTGTATCAAAAACCGGCTTCGTTCAAATAAAGATTCTTTTTATATCGTCGGCCTTTGTCAGGTTGCAACGATTTCTTAATCCGGTGCGAAATGAAAATCGGCTTTCTGAAATATTATAAAACCTTTCTGCAATGAAAGAAATCTTTTCTGAGCGAAGCCAGATTTTGATACACCCTGGAATAGAAAACCTTTGCGCACGGCCAAAGGCCTGCAATGAAAAATAACTTTTCAGAGCGAAGCCAGTTTTTGATACATCCCAGAGAAGAAAACCGGCCAATGGCCGGCAATGCAAAAAACTTTTCTGAGCGAAGCCAGTTTTTGAAACACCCCAGAGGAGAAAACCTTAGTGCACGGCCGTAGGCCGGCAATGCCAAACAAATTTTCTGAGTGAAGCCAGTTTTTGACACATCCCAGAGGAGTAAAACTTTGCGCCATGGCCCGCAATGCAAAAAATGTTTGGTAAGCGAAGAATAATTTTACTTTTGTAGTTCCTTTTTTTAGATTACATAAATAAATTGCTTCGGTTTGGGAATTATTTCATTTCTATGGGGATTTATTTCATTGGGAGTTATTTCGCTTTCTTGGGAGTAATATTTTTAAAATTATGAAAACACCGATTATTGGGAGTAATTTCACTTTACGCTTTGGTAGTTATTTCATTATTCATGTTTGGGAATTATTTAATTTTTGATGGGAATTATTTCATTGGAAGTTATTTCATTTGGGAGCTATTTCACGGTACCGAATTTACGTATTGCAATATGGAATGCCAATGGGCTTTCTAATCATAAAACTGAAATTGAAACTTTTATTAACATCCACTTCATTGACATGCTATTAATATAAAACACCCATGGTGGGGTTCCAGATTAAGTAATCCTAAGGGTAAGGAGCTCTATAAATGTATCTTGAAAAACAAATTCGCAGTTCTTTCTACTGCACAGTGGGGCAGAATCGAAATTTTTTGGAAATAAATCTGGCCGAGCTAGTCCGCTCGGGACAAAATTTGACGTGACCGTAGCCAAGGAGTATTCGAGTTTAAGTTATTAAAATGGATCCTACAAATGTTTCAGAGGCCGCGCTATAGGGGCTCAAACTAGGGTACCTTCGACATGTAAAATTTTTAAACACGTTCCATTTATTTTGTTTCCCATCCGATTTCAAAGATTTTTTTTCATACTAAAAAAATTTTATAAATTTTCTTAATGTGACTGAGTCAGAACCAGTGAATTGTGTTGAATAAAATATTAAGAAAATTTATAAAAAATTTTTAGTATGAAAAAGTGCAATATTTTTGAAGGACGGAGTTTTAAAGTGGAATATTTTTGAACCTAATTGAGATATTGAATTGAAATTTTTTTGTAAGACCAAAAATTACCTTATCTAAACAAAAAATAAAGATCGGAGGAAATGCGGATCAAATTGTTCCTAATATTTGCAATCCTATTAAAATTTTGATATAGAGACTCAATAAATATTGTTACGAAATTGTACTTGAATTCAAATATAACGATTTTAAGGGCTGATTTAAAAGTAGTGTAATATTCATTTTAGCAACAAGAAATTTTAACATGTTCATTTGTATTTGTTTTTTTTAAACATACAAAAAAAGAAATAACGCTAAAATAATAATTATATAAATTTTTATACATTTTAGGGTTATCATTTATTTTTCCTTGTTTTACATTAACTTGACTCTTATTTACTCATTGATAACCATACCTACAAAAAAAAAAAAAATTAAATATTTTTTTTATTCATTCATAAAAAAAAAATATCATGAATGAATTGTTTTTCCCTGTTATGGTACGTTTTCTTATTCTTGATTACAGAAATTTCATTATTGACTTATAATCCAAGTTTTACAAAATTTTGTACGAAATTCACGTTAATCAAACAGGTAAACCATTTTTATACAAAATTTGTGTTTTCTTAAATTAAATTATCGTTTTGTAAAAATAATAGGGAACATAGGGAACAAAGATTTGGGAGTAAATCTGTAATTTTGAAGGAGGTTCCCTTGGTAATATTTCTAATTATACTGTCAGCATTCTCAAAGATTCTTCGAGGACAAAAGGTAATTAAAAATTGTTGAAATGTACACGACATTGACTTTCTAAATAATTTATTTTTAAATCCGATAGGAAAACCAAATTCGTCACCAAAATATTTCTTAGAAAGTCTCCCGAGTTCATTATTGGACACTGTTAATACGTGTTACGTAACTCGGGGGATCACGTGTGCGGGAGACCGACCAGTAGCGTGGGAAACCAGTCAGACATCTTTACGATCTCTAAGACATAATCTAAATTGGCTTAACGAACAGACACATTTTAATTCCACTAAACCGGCATTTTGAGAATACTCCAATCAAAATTTCCATATATGAATCAACAAATAATCTACAATACTAATCTATAGCTGCAGTTCAATTCCATAGTTTAATATATCAAAACCTAATATTCCAACAAAAATGATTGAAAACCCTAAAATTTCTAAACTAACTAACTGCTAACTTCTAAAACTAATAGTTAAAATATGCTTAATTTAAAATGCTAACAAAAACACAATTCTTATAGACTATTACAACTACAAATTCTAACCTAATTACCGTAAAAATTTCTAAAACTAACTATAAAATATTTCAAACTTAACATATTTTTATAATTATTGTAAATCTAAAACTATGAAATTAAATATTGTCATAGGAAAAAGTATTTTCTTCATAATTGACCTATAACTTAATATGTAAAATATCCCTGTATTTTATATTTATATCTGCTAACCCTATATTAATTACTCTAAATTAAAATAATCAACACAAAAGAAACCGAAAAATCAACAAATGTCATCAAAATTAATGCAGAAGGCCTTCATGCAGCGTTGGACAATTGTTTTTGTAAGTTGTTTGTTTTACTATTTTCATTCATAAATTTTATGCATAAAAATATCACAATCAATTCGAATGCAATAAAGTTATCTCTCTCTTTCTTATTTTTTTTTATATGTCATTCGACATTCTCACTATAAATTTTATATAAATATGTTTAAAGCAAAGAGAACACTTTGTATAAATTCGATTTGATTATAACAACAAAACTTATACTTAAAATCGGAGATACATAAATGAAAAACAAAAGTATTATTTTACTGTCTCTTCACTGAAAGAGAATATTATTAATCTCTATCCATAAGTATTTTGTTTGTTTGTTCTTTAACATTTACATTATTATTTTTTTTTTTTATCAATAATTATTTTCTTAAATCTAATTAACCCTATAATGACCTAAAGTTTTATTTTATATTAAATATTAGTTAATGAGAGATTTATAAATTGAATTAAATCTTGGAGTTTAAAAATGTATTAAATCTTGTTAGTGAGAATAAATCTGAAATAATTTAATTATGAATTAGTAATCTTTTCAATGTGAAATTTTTAATGTCTTTGGTAAAGCAAGGGTGTGTTACGGGTTTTTCTAATTAAACATTTATTTTGGCTATTGGAAAACCATGGATGGGTGGGTATTGAGGCTTATAGCAGAGACATAAAAGCTATAATCACAGGTCTAGTAATTATTGGGATGGTATTTTGGATGAAGGTAACTAAACAGGGTTTAAACGCATGTTAATATTTTTTTGGAATGAAGATAAAAAGGTCGTTCACAGGAACAAGATCCCTGCCCTCCACTACCGAACTGGCTAGTAATCTAGAACATGCGTACAGCTTCCTAGTGTGATCGAATAAAGTTTATTTTTTCCACCTTAAAGAAACATACCCAATAAATATTTAACATTACAGTAGCATAATGATTTTAAATAACAGTGCTGTAATAGCAAACTGTAACATATCTGTGGGCATTATTAAATAAAAGCTTTCAGTTGACCATTGATCGTAAGTTGGCAACGCTGTTTGAATTCGAATATTCAGTTAACAAGTAATAGTGCTATATTCGGCTGTGCCGAATCTTAAATACCCTTCACCAAATTATACTTCAAAATTTTAAATATTTTTAGGTAAACAAAATTTTATTTTTTTTAGTTTTTTGAATTTTTTGGAAAAAAAAATTTTTTTTTGTTTGTTATTTAAATTTTTTTTTTTTTAAATTTAAAAATTGTTTTTAAATTAAAATTTTTTTTTTTTTTAAATTTAAAATTTTTTTTTTTTTAAATTTTGAAATTTTTTTTTTTTAAAATTTTTAAAAAATTTTTTTTTGTTTTTTAATTTTTTTAAAAAAAAAAAAAAATCTGGTTCAAAATTTTTTTCCCGATTTTGACCCATTGTAGGTCCAACTTTCTATGGTCTTATATACGTCGTTGCAAATGTCTTTGAAATATCTATCATTAGATATCCATATTGTCTATATTAATGTCTTAGTAATCCAGATATAGGTAAAAAAATAGGTCAAAAATCGAGGTTGTCTTGGTTTTTTCCTCATATCTCAGCCATTTGTGGACCGATTTTGCTGATTTTAAATAGCAAAATTCTCGAAAGCATGTCTGACAGAATTATTGAAGATTTGGATCCCGAAGATATCTGGGGTCTTCAGAAAACTGATTTCAACAGACAGACAGACAGACGGACAGACAGACAGACAGACAGACAGACAGACAGACGGACATGGCTTAATCGACTCCGCTATCTATAAGGATCCAGAATATATATACTTTATAGGGTCGGAAATGAAAAATGTAGAAATTACAAACGGAATGACAAACTTATATATACCCTTCTCACGAAGCTGAAGGGTATAAAAAACATTGTAGAAAGTACACCACAGATGGCGTATGTATTAGTAAGATCTAGAATATTCGAACTTTGACAGTTAAAGAGCAATCTAGAGTGCAGATGGCAGTGTTATAAATAGTGGCAGAGGTTGCAGTCGTGAGTGAGTTTATCAGAGACGCTTTTCGAATAAACATCAACTGAGTGCCTTAAAGTGTGTTTGTAACAGAGATTATTTTATTTATATTATTTTATTGTATTATAAACTTCATTAATATTGATTACTTTAGTCTTTTATTTTGTCAATTTTATTGTTTGTTATTTTTATTTGTTTTGTAACTTTTGTTTCCCATTGTAATCCCATTTTTTCATTATCCTATTTGTTGTTACTTTTGTTTACTTAATTGAACATACATATTTTATTGTTATTTTCTTTAATTTGTTTTTTCTTTACTCTGTAATTGAGTTATTTTAAATGTTCCTTTTGTTTTGCTCTCACACATAATTTTGTTCCAATATATTTAATTTGAATTATCCCGTTACATTTCTTTCTTGCGCTCATAATAATAAAATAACTCAATTCCAATATAATTTCATTTACTTCCAATTGTAAGTTGACCTATAAAGTGTATCACATTAGCATAATCATTCTCTTTGCTGTTTGACCATTGAAGAATAAAGACATATAAACTTAAGTCTTCTGCGTTTTAATTACATAACCCAAAAATTAATTAATAATAAAATTTGATGGCGAATAGGACATTTTAGTCTGTTCAAGCCACAAATTATAAAGAAAAATATAAGGAATTGAGGCCGGCTAGGACAAATCGTCTGGCTTTGACCCAATTCCAATTTATTAAAGAGACTCATCCTCTACATGTTGTGTTTTTCAAGTTAATTCGTGTACATTATAAATTGTGTCTGTATTTCTGAGAATTTATAAACGTGTATAAAAAACATTGAGTGGCTATTTAATTCTGTTGTTGTACATTTTAAAGAAATAAAGAGTTGTTACAATTTTCAAACTACTAAACAGCTTTTATTTGCAATCAAAAGTATCCGGTTTATTTAAAGAAATAAACCAGCGTTTTGAAAAGGTTAAAACGTAACAATATGTCATATGTAATAAAATCTTTATTTATTAATGAAACTCAATAAAATTTTCAACGTTTTTAAAGTTTGTCATTCTAAATAACAAGTTGTAAAAAAACTTGTCAAAAGGTCAAAGGGAATCCCGCAATTTCTAAAAATTGGAGCGAAAATCCCAAAAATGGTATTTTTACAATTTTGCCTATAGGGTCCACATTTCTTTCGGCGCTGGGAAAATACTTTGGCGATAAATAGGGAACACATCAAGGTTTCTAAAGCTGCTTTGCGTTTTCTGATCCCAGCTTTGGGATTTTAGAACATGTGGCCCAAAGTATAAATTTTGATTAAAAATAGGTCAAATTCCGAAGGACGTAGGGGCGACATATTTTTAAAAAAATGGGACAGTTTTTTTTATACCAGAATGTTCTCCGTAAAGATACCTTACAGAGAAACATAAAATTGTTATACGTTCTTAAAGAAAGTTTTCTTTTAATAAAAAAAGAGTTATGTCACCTTTTCGCCAAAAAAAAGAAAAAATCTACTATTTTTTTAATATATAAATTGAAAATCGTTTATTTTTGGATCCATAATAGATATTGATTTGAAATCTTTTGTATATTATTGGTAATTTAGTTGTCTAACTAACAAAAAATCCGAGTGCATTCGGTCCAAAATTACGCCCTATATTTTTAAAATAGCGGACCAAGGTATGGCCAAATTTTAAAATTTCAATTTTTAAATGACTATAACTCGAAAATTAGAACAGATAAATATCAAGACCTATCAGAGCGCTTTCCAAAAATATTAAAATCTTTGAAATCGGATGGGAAACAAAAAAATGGCACGTGTTTAAAAATTTTACATGGCGAAGGTACCCTACATTGAGCCTCCATAGCGCCGCCCCTGGATAATTTGTAGGATCAATTTTAATAACTTAAACTCGAATACTCCTTGGCTACGGCCACTTCAAATTTTATCCCGATCGGACCAGCCGTTTAGAAATGCCAGATTTATTTCCAAAAATTTCGATTCTGCCCCACTGTGTACTGGTAGATCAACTTATTGGCCAAGAGACCCTAGAAAAATTCCTGATTTACTTGATTTTGTCGTATATTCTGGTATTTCAAGTATGAGTTCTGATCATACACCACTAATAGTGAACTATGATACATTATTTTTAAATGAAACATCATGTTATTGTACTTCTTCCAAAACTGACATGGTTTCTTACAAATATTGGATAGAAAAAAACATTGATTTTAAAATAAGAATCAAAGAATATCATAAGTTGGATAACGTTGTAGAAAATTTTACAAATTTAATACATGAAGCAGCCTACTTATCAACACCATCAAAAATACATACCAATAAAGTCATAGTTCCTGTAGAGGTTAGAAAACTTATACAGAATAAAAGAATATTAATGAGAATATGGAAACTAACCAGAAACCCAATGCACAAAACAAACTTAAACCGAGCAGCAAATGATTTGAAAGAACGTTTAAATGAGATTAAAAATCAACAATTTAGTACTTATTTAAAAAATCTAACAGCACAAAGCAATGAAAATAATGAACATAGCTTATGGAAAGCAACTAAATTTTTAAAAAAACCTGTGAAAAGAAATGTACCCATTAAAGATCTCAATGTCGATCGTAGCAAAGCACATGCTTTTTCATAATACCTTGAATAGACTTTTCAACCATTTTCGTTTAACAGCACAGATGAAGTAAATAATATTAGATCCGTTTTAAATAGCCCATGTCAAATGGATCTTCCTATAAGACACATCACACCCAAAGAAGTTGAAATGGAAATATCGAAGCTTAAAAATAAAAAATCTCCTGGATACGACAAAATTGATCCAAAAGATATTAAAATGTTACCGAAAAAAGCAATTCTTCTCCTAACATTGATTCAATTATGAGACTGCACCATTTTCCTTCACAATGGAAATCACACTGGATTACTTTTTATTTGGTTCTCATGTCTTATTTAAAGAACCGGTCTTTTTATGTAAAGGTAAATAATATAACTTCTGATAGTTGTGATATCAACGCAGGAATACCGCAAGGTAGTGTACTGGGACCTGTGTTATATACAATATACACTTCAGATATGCCAACATGTGATGAAGTAACAGTTGCTACTTATGCAGATGATACTGCGTTAATTGCTTGCAATAGTTACTCCACAGAAGCCTCAAGAATAGTCCAGCATCATATCGACCTTATTGCTAATTGGCTTAAAAATGGAATATAAGCGTAAATTCAGAAAAATCTTCCCATATTACATTTGCTCTAAAGAGGGGTGATTGTCCAACAATATTCATTGATGGTCAAGAAATACCAAAATCTAATTCTGTAAAATACCATGGAATGCATTTACACAGAAGGCTAACCTGGTAAGATCACATAAAAGCTAAAAAAAAGATCATCTTAATATAAAAACAAAACGATTGCTTGGTAGATAATCTGAACTATTGGTTGCTTGGTAGATAATCTGAACTGAGTTTATAAAACAAAATATTACTTTATAAAACTATACTTAAACCTATATGGACCTATAGAATCCAGTTATGGGGTACTGCTAGTAACTCAAATGTCGAAATTTTGCAGCGATATCAATCTAATACTCTTAGAATGATAGTTAATGCTCCGTGGTTTGTAACTAACGATAATATTCACAAAGACTTGGGTATCCCTAAAGTAAAATATGAAATTAATAGATTTAGCTCAAATTACCTACAACGACTTAGTTACCATACTAATGTACTTACAATAAGTTTATTAGACGAAAGTGATGAGATAAAGAGACTTAAGAGATATTCACATATTGGATATACCTTATAGCAGATAAGCATTTAACTTTGTAAATAATGTAAATGGCTGACTTCCAAAATGTATCAATGCAAAGTTTGTATGCAGTTCTCCTACGGTATTTTAATTATGTACATATTTAAACTTCCTAAACAATGCAACTATATACTTTGTTTACATTTACGATATGAAATGCACATAATGCAAATTATCATTTTTTTCACTGAAAAATATATAAAAGTATTTATTTGGTGTTTATATTAAGTTTTTTTATCCAAAAAAAAATAATATTACTTCCATTTGTGAGTCGGCAATTTTCTATATTATTTTCTTTTTTATTTAAAAAATTGTCAAAGAAAGCATCAACTATAAAACCGATGCGTGATTGCTTTTTAACTGCGTTCAAAATATTCATTTTCGGCATTTTGAAATAGTATACACAGTAAGCATTTTGTATGCCGACATTATGAAACAGTATACTCTGTTCAAATACAAAGCAACTAACATTTTGGAAGTCAGCCTACATGTAGCTGATGAAGATTTATTAAATATATTTAAACTAAGTTAGTTATAATATAACTTTTTAAGATGTTTTAAACCCAAAGGGGTTTAAAACAAATGTAATTGATTATATTTAAGAGAATTTGCTTATTATTGTTAAATAGATTGCAAATAAATTTTGATGAAAAAAAAGAAGATAAATGTCACAAGCGATCTGAAAGCTTAAAAACCTACTCAATGCTTTGTTAACTATATGTCCTACAAGTACACTGAGAAAGATCATTTTCAAATGAAAAAAAAATCGATATACTCCAAACCATTTAAACTGTGTTTTATTCCTAAGATATAATTTTAACTTTCATAAGTACTTGAAATTTACTGACATTACCAATCTTCGGGTCAAATTTAACCCAAATAGAAAATATATATTTTTTAGCAATTTTTTTTTAAAAAACCTAGTTGTTGACATTGGAAATCCAATAAAAGTCTTAAAATATCAAAAATATTAACCACTAATTTTAGAAAAAATTAAATTTTAATTTCAAAATGGGTTAAATTTGACCCGAAGACCTTATGAAGAACAAGAAAAACATTGCTTTGGTATTTACACTGGGAATCACAGTATTAATACAAGTATAATGTTCTGCAAGTATGATGAAAAGAGATTAGTGCTACCAAAGACATATTGTAGTGCGTAACAAAAATTAAAGATTTTCGCTCCATGTCATATATGACCCAAAGACCTTAAGTGAATAAAATTGTATAGATATTTTTTTTGCCAATTTGTGTTTCTAAAAACCAAACGTAGTTTTTGATATTTGACATTAAATAAAATTCATAAAATATCAAAAAAATCAATCACTCACTTTTAGAAAAAATTCAATTTCAACTTCAGTATGGGTCAAATTTGACCCGAAGACTTTGTGAAGGTTAAAAAAGTAATCAAAATTTGAATTAAAAAGTATTTAAGCATTTTAAAAATGCTTATTTTTTGCTTATTTTATTAAAATATGTACATTAGGGATATAACTATTGACAATTTTGCAATATGCAAATTGGCATACCATAGTCATTAAAAAATATGGTAGATAAGAGCATTAAAAAATATGGAAAACCACGGTATTATTTTTTCGCGGTTGTTAAAAAAGTTCACGCACCAAATGCAATAAAGTTTTTCATTAAATATTTTCAATTATTTCGACTATTTGATCATATTGTCATAATGTCCTAATGATAGTTTAATCAAAATTTTGTTGTGTTTCAAACAAAAAAGTTCTAAACTAATAAGACTATTTGAACTATGTTTATAATTTTGTCATAAAATAATACTTTTTTTGTTTAAAACACAACAACAAATATTATAATATATTAGGACATTATGACAATATGACTAATAGCAGACCACGTGAATACCCCAAATATATGTATTTTATCTTAATAACAACTGCGGACATACTTTAAATGATAATTTTTAAATAAGGGAAGTTTATATATTTACATATATGTACATATATTTAAATATATAAACTTATAATATAAAATTGGCGGATAATGTGGTACACAAAAAGAATTATTGCTAAAATATTTTCAAACAATCGCCTGTCTGAAACTAATTTTATTTTCTATAAATATTTTTATAGATTCTACTATCTTGACCCGGTGCGCTTCGCTACCCCTGTCGAAGTAAAATAAAAAAATGTGAAAAGATTTTATAAGCAAATAAATGAATATAATTAATACCGGAATTCTATAAATATTCGAATATCAAGTGAATCTAATTGTAAGAGTCTTTAAACTTTGTGTAAATTACGTTGATACCAGTGTCCTGCTATGACAGAAATTGTTCCCATCCGTCCCATTTTTACATAAACTTCATGTACTGATAAGAAATTGATTCGTATAAAGTTTGAAGGCTGTCGCATTAATAGTTCTGCAGATATTCGAAAATACTATATACTTTGCATGAGAAGTTCCACGCCCACTTATCCACTCCCGCCCATTTTCAGCTATTCTATGTAAAATGATAAGAGAGCTGAGCTATTCGGACAAAGTTGGAGGAATCTAGTAATTATAGATCTCAAGATATTTAGAAATAACTAATTACTTTGTATGGGAGGTGACTCACCCCGAGTTCCGATCCTTCCCATTTTTTTATTAACTTCTTGCACTGATAAGAAATTAACTCATATGAAGTTTGAAGCCTTTCACATTTACAGTCCTCCAGATATTCAAAAATAACTATTTACATTGTATGGTAGGTGCCACGCCCACTAATTTAATACCGCCCATTTTCAGCCAACCAAAACTTGTGTTTTGTATATTTATTTACCAAACTCCATATAAATTTGTTAATTTAAGTGCATTGTTCATACCTGCACATTTAAGATAAGTGCATAATACTTTTGGAAGCTATAGCTGGTTTTCATGAACAAAATTTCATTTAGCTGCTTAATATAAAATTAAATCAAAACAAAATAAGAAAAATACGATTTTGAATAAAAAATTGTGTTGTAAACTTCTTAATAATTTTAAAAGTAGCTAAAATAGCAATTTGACGTTATTTTTAGACGGAAAAATCACAAAGCTTCACATAAATTATTTGTCGTTAGCTGCTTTTTTGGGCAGTAAACTGTAAATGCACTTACCAGCATCAATGAGCAGGTAAGTGCTGCCTATTGACGCTTCCCAGTAAGGATCTATCTACGTTCCAAATTTCAATAAAATCGGTTCAGCCATTTAGGCGTGAGTTGTGTGGGGGGACATTGAATGACTTTGATGCTAAAATAATGTCCATCTCGTTGTTTCTAACAGCTCAGATAGCTTTCTTCAAATCTTCCGCTGCACATTTTCTTACATCACCTTTGTTTGGCATATTATTTGTTTGAAATGTTAATGTGATACAGTAAACCACTTTAGTCGCCTTTAGCTATATCACATTAGCCGACCACGTGGATTATTGAAATTATTATGAAATTTAACATTATACACTAAATATGCAATATTGTTCCATGTGTCCTTCAATTGCAAAATATTCCCATTTGTCTTTAAAATTAAATTAATGCAGTTTAAAACACGTGATTTTAGGAAAAAAAAATGTTTTTAACAGATCACAAAAAACTCGCTTATTTTTTACAACTGACTATTTTCATCACCTACAAAAATGAAATACACTCACACACTGCTCAATTGATGTGATCATACGGGGTTGTCATAGAATCCAATCATTGTCGGAATCGGGTTTGAAAATGTGAGAAAAACTACATTGGTCCCGTGAAATCAAAAGTTATCAGTTTTATATTCGATCTAGAATTAAATTCTTTATCGATTAAACAAAATATTACATTGGATTTCATAAGTCAAATGTACCTTTTTTTGTAGTTTTCAAAAACGATTCCGACAATGATTGGATTCTATGACAACCTCGATAAACTATTATAATCTTATGATTTTAAGTTTAGAGAAAAGTAGCTATGTATACCACAATACCCGCCTATACCAACTACCCGAACTTACTCTATACATACATACTTATATAATCAACAGCAGTTTAGAATACAATAAGTATTTGTTTTATTTTTTAGAAAGAGGATCTAAGTGAAGCAGTGCCACCATTAAGGCTATTTGAAATTTCACATACAGGAACTCCGACAATTGCCACCAATGTTTTGTCACATTTATTTATTTTAATTACCAAATCGTACACGAACGGTATCAAATCGACAACGTATGGTGTCAAATTGACAACGGTCTGTTATAAAACCGTGAACGAACGGTGTCAAATCGACAAAGGTTGGTATCAATTCGGCAACGAAATGGTGTAATTTTTTCGGTGTCAAATTGACACCGTATGTGTACAATTTTTACACATACAGGGTTGATACACTATTGACACCGAATGGTGTCAAATCGTACACGGATGTGTTCATTTTTTCGCTGGGTATACGCTTCACAATTTTGTTAAAATGTAGATGAACACAGCTCTTCATCAAACAAAAATGTGTGTGTGGCTTAATTGATATTTGCCAAGTTTGCGGGAAGTAAATCTGAAAGTCGATTTTCTACATTTAAATATTTACCTCATTGTCAGTTTTTCAAAAAGTTGATTCAGAAGATATTATTTACTTTGAAACCTGCCAAAGAATTCTTGACGTTTGTTTATTCGTATATTCGATTGTTTGTATGAATTATTTTTTTATAATATTCGATTTTTAAAATTGAACTTTTTATCCCAAGAAAAGAAAGTATATTTTGTAAAATTTAAATTTTCACGGCGTAAATATTTTTGGACAGGAAATCTTATTGGTTTGATGTTTCAATATCAGTGGTTAATATCGCAAACATTTTAGAAAAACTGAAAAAATTGCATTTTTTCCCCTTGTAAATCCACCTCAAAACTAAATCGCAAGTCGGCACGGGTTGCAATCATGATAGAAAGACAAAATTTCATATTTAACTATAGTTTTATATATGAGGGGCTTAGAGCACAAGGGATTCAAGTGACTAATGTTTAATAATGAGAAAAATGAGGATAAAGTTAATTTACAATAAAAAATGTTAGATGCTATCTGGAATATTGCTTTTTAATTAATAGAGATTCTGAGATATATTTTAATCTAACCCCCATTAACACGAAGTCTGGTTATGCCTTAACTAATAGTTATACTGCCGGTTAAAATTATTTTTATATGAAAACTGTCAGTATAACTATTAGTTAAAACATAACCAGACTTCGTGTTACTGGGGGTAACACGATAAAAAATACCATATTTTACATATACAAATACCCAAAAATTACCTTTGAAGTGAGGAAAGTCGCACTTATACCCCTTGTGCTTTAATTTGTTTCAAAGTTCTGAATTACCTGATAAGAAAACCACATAAATTTTTTTATTAACATTTTATTAAGAAAAGCTTTTATGGTTCTTTGTTACATTTTTTAGTCGTCAGAATCAGATTCCATGACATCATCGGGGTCATCCTCACTTTGATTTTCGATTCTTTCCGGAATTTATTCCATTCTATCGTGAGGAAGTGCTTTAAACCATTCATGGTAAATTGGTGGTATACAGCAAAGAAGATCATGTAGGTTATTGAATTTCTGGAATATTATTGTTTTGACGCTGTTTTTTGAAGGAAGTTGTGGTAGTAACTACACGACTCGGTCAACATTTCGAGCTTTCAGATTTAGTTTGGTGAAATTTTCTTGCACATTCATAAGATCATCTTTGTATGACATGATCAGATTCAGAAAATTCGTCAATATTATTTTCAGATTCACTTATTTTTAATAAATAATAAAAAATCAACAATTATTAATATACTCGATTCCATTATTTTATGTTACTTTTTCTTTTTTGGAAAATAATCCACAAATTTGAAACAGGTGTTTTGATAACAAGTGATGGAATTAATCGCTAGATTTTAGCTGATCACTCATCTGAATTCACTAAATCAGTCCATGTGAAAAATGAATTTTAATATTTGCTTAGAGCACAATGGGTTTAAGTGCTCATGTACCCCTTGTGCTCCAACCGAAACAGGTATTTTAATGACAAGTGCTAGAATTGGTCGCCATATCTCGCTAACGGATGAGAATCCCACGTTCAACTCTTGTGCTATGAACTTCTCTGAACTTCACCTACTAACAACATATGTTAACTCAATTTGAGAAAAAAGGCACTTGAACCCCTTGTGCTCTAAGCCCCTCATATATAAAAAAATAGAGGGTAAGCGTTCCAAAATTCCAAAAAAAAAATTTTGGGACACTCTAATGGAGATGTATTTCACCATAACCATTTCAGTTCACATTTTAATTTGCAATTATAATTAATTTTGATTCCTGATTTAGTTTATTTATGTCCAATTTTTGACTTCGTATTTAAATACTTATTTAGTCAATTTTTACTTAAAGTTTAACAAAAGTAAAATTGTTGGTAAGAAAATGGACAAAAGAAGCCCCAATTTCACCGCATCGGAAGTGGAATTTTTGCTGGATGCTTTAAAAAAATACAGCGCTACAATAGAGTACAAAATACAGACAACAAAAGTAAGCTGTCAAAAACATATGGTAGTTTATGAAACTTAAATAGATTTTAAATAACCAACGGTTACTTTAATAGAAAAAGATAATAGACTGCTAAAAAATAACAGTTTTTGTCAGAAATTGAAGAGCGGTTAAAAAATAGATTTGCTTTGGATGGGTCTTATTTTGTTCAACTAACTACTGCAAAATTTAAGTACAATCGGATAACTAGAACACGTGCCGGAAATCGATTGAAAGTTGTAAAATTGGGTAAATAATGGTACTTTTTTCGATAACTTAAAAAAATACCCTATTTAAATACTGGTTTTTAAACATTTGCAATAAACCTAAGCTTCTAGAGAAAATTATCTTTCTAACAAGGTATAAAATAATAATTTCGAATAAAAAATAACAAAGTTATACTAGTTTTATTTGACCCTATATTGCGCAAAAAGTGCTAGTTTACGCATATTTTACTCGTATTTCTGTTGTTGACATAGTTGTTTACATAACGATTGCATGCAAAACAGTGAGTAAATAGTACAAAAATTTCGTTTTTATTGAATATATGACGTGAGGAAATGCTAATAACTTGGTTATTTTCAACTCGATGTTCATGTTTTATACTTTGTTAGAAAGATAATTTTGTCTAGAAGGCTTATTGCATATGTTTAAAAAACAGTATTAAAAAAAATACCATTATTTACCCAATTTTACAACTTTCAATCGATTTCCGGCACGTGTTCTAGTTATCCGATTGCACTTAAATGTTGCAGTTGTTAGTTTTAGGTACTAATGAACAAAATAAGACCCATCCAAAGCAAAACTATTTTTTAAGGGCATGTCTAGAGGACATACTCAAAAAATTGTGTGTTATTTTGAAAAATACTGTTTTAGGGTAGTATGTACTTTAGTACCTCTAACTCACACATTTTTCATAAAACGTATGCTATAAGAAATTATGTAAGTTTTTAGAAAATGTTTCGCATTTTTATTTATTTTTTTTATAATTTTCAAATTCAACATTAGTTATTTTAATTTTTTTTCTACGATAATAGAATTTTTTTACAGTGTTTTAAAGATAATTTTATATAGAAGAAAACGAAATATTACTTTTTAAAATCGGTTTATATTTGCAAAAGTTATTAAACTTTTTTCGAAAAAAGTTCGAAAAAATTTACCTTGTACATTAAAAATTGTACCTACAAATATTTATTTTTTTATTTTTTTTTATACCCTTCACCTTCGTGAGAAGGGTATATATAAGTTTGTCATTCCGTTTGTAATTTCTACATTTTTCATTTCCGACCCTATAAAGTATATATATTCTGGATCCTTATAGATAGCGGAGTCGATTAAGCCATGTCCGTCTGTCTGTCTGTCTGTCTGTCTGTCTGTCTGTCTGTCTGTCTGTCTGTCCGTCTGTCTGTCTATCTGTCTGTCTGTCTGTTGAAATCAGTTTTCTGAAGACCCCAGATATCTTCGGGATCCAAATCTTCAATAATTCTGTCAGACATGCTTTCGAGAATTTTGCTATTTAAAATCAGCAAAATCGGTCCACAAATGGCTGAGATATGAGGAAAAAACCAAGACAACCTCGATTTTTGACCTATTTTTTTACCTATATCTGGATTACTAAGACATTAATATAGACAATATGGATATCTAATTATAGATATTTCAAAGACATTTGCAACGACGTATATAAGACCATAGTACGTTGGACCTACAATGGGTCAAAATCGGGAAAAAAATTTTGAACCCGAATTTTTAAAAAAAAAAAAAAAATTGAAAAAACAAAAAAAAAATTTTTAAAATTTAAAAAAAAAATTTTTTTAAATTTAAACAAAAAAAAATTTTTAAAATTTAAAAAAAAAAAATTTTAAAATAACAATCGAAAATTTTTTTTTTCCAAAAAATTCAAAAAGCAACTGGAAAAAAAATTCAATTTTGTTTACATAAAAATATTTAAAATTTTGAAGTATAATTTGGTGAAGGGTATATAAGATTCGGCACAGCCGAATATAGCACTCTTACTTGTTTTTATTCATATGCGCTGGGGGATAAAATACTAAAAAAGGTGTTAATGAAAAGTTGAATAACTTTTACAATTTTCATTCGATTTGAAAAGTTAAAAAATATTTTGTTAAGAACTAAATTTTCTTATAAATTGGTATAAATTTGATATATTTTAAGTATAAAATACATATGTTAATCTTTTTCTAGTGGCCTGAGACACGTTAATGGCCGGGGGAATTTTTAATAACTTTAACATTTTTTAACCAATTTCTGTTTTTTATGTATCATTAGAACGACAATTACGTACACATTTCTATTCTATTCTTGCATCTCAATACTTTAGAGGGCTTGCGATTTCTGTCATTTTCAATAGGCTCTGTCCTCTATATACCAAATTTTATCGAAATATCTTCAAAATTGCGACCTGCGCACAAGGTTTACATGGACAGCCAGCCAGACGGACGGACAACGTTTAATCGACTCAGAAAGTGATTCGATCGGTATATTTTAAGGTGGGTTTTATATTTTTGGGCGTTACAAACATCTGCAAACGCTTAATACCCTCCCCACTATGGTGGTGTAATGTATTATAACGTTTATTCAGCATGAAATATATGAAAAACCGTACAAATTTGTCAAAGAGAGCAAGGTTTGTGGTACTTCTGAATATTTATATAAATATTTGATATTGTTGAAAACCTTAAAACTTGATGATGGATATTTTAGTAAAATTAAATAATTTTATAAATTTTACCAAAAAGTTCTTGGTAAGCAATATTCAGTTGCGGCAAAAGAAGTGAAACATTTGTTACAAAGGGCTCTATAAATACCGAAATTTACATCAAGGAATGTTTTCTTTCAAAACATTTATTTGTTTTGAAGATACGAGGAGCCGCAGAACAAAAGGTACTTTTTTGAAAATTATAAAATTTTGGGAAATTGATTTTTTCTAGAAGATTTCAACCCAAATATTATAAAAATACCAACAAATAAATTTGTAAAAAAATTCGAAAAAGTACCTTTTGTTCTGCGGCTCCTCATACAGAAGTACAGGTTTTACACGAGTTTGCCAATTTTATACCAATTAACGTTCGAATTTTCAAAAATCCTAAAATAAATCTATTTCCCGAATTTCATGTGCGTAGCTTCAGCAGTCTGGGCTGTGCGATGATGAATGAATCAGTCAGTCACATTAACTTTTATAATGGGCGTGTGACTTAAATATTTATGTGGAAAGCAAAAACAAAATTTCAAAAATTAAAAATTTTGTTTTTGTTTTATATACAAATTCTGAACAGAAAAAACACACCAAAATTCAAACAAAAACAAATTTTTTAAATTTTGTTTTTGATTTCTGTAAACAAAAAAGGTTTTTTGCTTCGAAAATGTAGAAGAATGCGGGAATTTTTACTTTACTTCCTTAATTTGTAAAAAGAAAGATGATTTTGCATGTCCAAAAGAAAATTATTTTTCACCGGATCATTACTTGCAATAAAAAATGGATCCGTTATGACAACCCGAAGCCGGAAATTCCGAATGTTTTCGAAAAAAATTCCGTTTTTAATGAAAATTATCTGGCAGCTCTGAGTATGAAGCTTTGAGAGCTAATGAGAGAAACAAACTCATTGAGGAAATGATTAAAAAGTTCGAAAATTTTAAATCATTTTTTCGAACAACGTGCAAACGTAGTGTTACAATTCATGATAAGGTATTACGACTTAACCATATGTTGTATGTACACACATGCATATATGTATATACAGATATATATATATATATATACATATATATACAGTGGTGGCCAGCGAATTAGGGATACAATTGTTTGCTATATTCCATGTAATTCTCAATTAATTTTTCAAATATTTAAACGTGTTAATGAGGGTTGCAATATATAAACAAAAAGTTTATTCAACGTTATTAAATTTTATATATAGCTAAATTTGTCACAAATAGTTTAGATAGTTATTTTTCATCAATCTTTGGAAAAAAAAGTAAAAATAAAAAATATTTTACTTTTTTTTGCCAAATTAAAAGTCAAAAATTTTTTATTTTTAATTTTTTTTTCCAAAAATTGAAGAAATAGCTATTTAAGCTATTTGGAAAAAGAGCAATAGGTAATAAGTTGCATGGATGAGAAAAAACACCAGTTTGGCCAAAATGTAAAATTTTTACCCCCTCTAACTCAGGGAGTTCTTGACCGATCCTGTTGAAATTTTGTATAAACTTCTATCCAATTGGAATAATCTTGCTGCAAATTTCATCCCGATCGGAAGACATTTTAGCAATTTGTTCACTTCACATGAAATCCCCCATATAGTTACAGAAGACCTACCTCACCCACTCTAGTATACACGATACTATTTTTCGTACTAATCATAGTATGAGTTGAAGTACGGTTTTGTGATAGACGTTACTACAAAATCGTACTATTTCCTTTAAAAAAAAAACATCACAAAAATCTAAAATTTTTGATTTTCATACTTCGTTAGTACGACAACATGATACACGTTACTAATTTCATACTTATACGATTTATCCTAACGTGTATACCTAGTAGAAGTTCGAATAATTTGAAATTGCCGATTTTCAAATAACAAATAAACCGATTGATTTGTGTCGATTAACCGATTAACCGAAATTCCTTTTTTTTGCACTTTAAATTTTTAAATGTTCTGTTAGACAAAAAGCTTCTAATTATACGTATGAGAGAAATATCCATTCCTATAGTAAATAATTTGTAGATTAGAGCATCATGCCATACAGAATCAAATGCTGCCTTTATGTCAAGAATTATCATTCCAGTGGATTTTCCTTGATTGAAACTGTTTTTAATGATATTTCTAATCCTCACGAGGGGTTGAATCGTATTATGTTCTGTACGAAATCCAAACTGTTCTGGTGGTAATATGTTATTAACGTCAATAAAGTTAACCACTTTTCGTTTAATAATTATTTCAAGAAGTTTACTCATTTTTTTTAGCAAGCTAATTGGGCGATAGAAACATGGACTACTACGGTCCTTTCCAGGCTTCGGAATAGGGATTATTTTCGACTGCTTCCAAATTAAGGGGAAATAACAAAATTTAAGGCACGACATGTAAATACGGCATAAAACTTTTAAACCCTTTAAAGGCAGTTTTTCAGGCAAACATTTGAAATGCCATCGGTATCTGGTGAGGTTTTGTTTTTAAAACTTTTTATAATATCTTTTATATCTTTAACACTGTGGTTCATGAGTTGATCACTATCAATCATATTTATTGTATTACTGACCAAACTTTCTGTATTTTTTCTATCTCTTAAATTTGAAGAAATAGTGTGATTCAAAACAAAATTTTGAGCTAGTATTTCTGATTTTTGGTCATTTGTGATATATCTGTCATTTTGTTTGAGTGTAGGAATACAGCTTGCTTTCTTCCAAAACTTAGAAGAAGCTTTATGTACATTTTTCAAAACATTATTCCAATATTGGTTTCTAAAATTAAAAATTTGGTCATTAATAACATTGTTTAAGAAGTTCATTTGATAACTTAATTTAATAAGTTTTAAAAGTTTCTTAATTTAATAAGTTTTAAAATTGATTATGGTAATCTTTTTATGAAAATATTTGCTATGGGTATTTTTGGAACGCTGACGTCAAAAGCATCCTGCAAGACTTCCGTAAATCGTTGTATAGGACAGTCTATATCTTGTTCTCCAATAACATTCATTTGTAAAAGTACATTAGTGTTATTATTAATATGGTCTATAAATGTATTCCAATTTGAGTTCTTATAATAGAGAGAGTCTTGGCGGTTACAAGAAAAATCAATTGTTGTATGTACCGGTAGATGGTCAGAATTTAATCCGTTAAATGTCTGAGCTCCGGAGATTTTATCAGGAATATTAGTTATAAAAAAATCAAGTACTGATGTGTGAGCTGTACTACTTGTAGGAACAAAAGTTGGATCAGGTGGATAACCCAAACTAAAAGTATTTGTTGTTATCAAATTATGGATTATAGTGCCCCAACAGTTCAATCTTAAACAACCCCAACTCTGATATCTATTGTTAAAGTCACCCCCGAGAATGTAGTTGCCATTAGTTCTGGAAAACATTTTTAAATCCTCTTTAAAATGATTTTTTTATGTCATCTGGTCCAGCTGAACCTCCAGCAAAATAGCAGCTGTAGATATATATCGACGTGTTTTCAGAAGGATACATTTTAATCCCAACATTTACACTTTTTTTTGACGCTTTAAAAAATTTAGTTTTTTGTTTATATTTTGTAAGAGAACAATTAAATATTTTGTTAAATATAGTAGAACTTGAACAAATTTGTTTTTTAATATGTAAATAAAGCGCTTTAAATGTAAAAACAAGTTGTACACTTTCTTTTGAGGCTGGTATGGCAAAATTTTAAAATTTCAATTTTTAAATGCCTATAACTCGGAAATTATAAGAGATAAATAGCACACGCAAGCCCGTTTTTTAAGACATAGGCGATGGGAAATAAAAAAATGGCACGTGTTTAAAAATTTTACATGTCGAAGGTACCCTACTTTGAGCCCCAATAGCGCCGCCCCTGTGGCATTTGTAGGGCCCGCGTCAAATTTTATCCTTATCGGATCTGCCATTTAGAAATACCAGATTTATTTCCAAACAATTTTGATTCTGCCCAACTGTGCATTGGGTGTGTTTACTGATATGTTGTTATACACTTAGCAATAACAGCAACTAATAGCATCAATTGCAGAAACGTCAATTGTGCTATAGCACAACCAAATAAATGTGTATTGTTGCTAGAAAAGTTTGCCAGCACAACAAAATAAAACGAATGATATGCAATATTAGCACGACAAAAAACTGTGTGTGCTACTAAAGCACGAACATATATTTTTGTGGATATGCAATGGATTGTGTTTGCTACTAAAAATTGCAGACTAGCATTGAAATTTTAATAGTAATACGAACGAACAGTATGAATATTCATAATAGTTGATTGTGATGAAATGAGATAATTTCATATTTATTGCATAGTCAAATGTAAGAAATATGTTGCTAGAGCTGAATATCGAAACCCTGCATACAAGTGCGTTTTATTCAGCTGTGTCAATTCATACATATTCAGCACGAAAACCTACTGTTTTTCTACAACTTGACGAAATTTTTTTTTTACATAAACATATTTTCTAACTTTTATATACATAATTATATTTTTACTAGCTGAACCCGGTCCGCGTTGCTGGCCCTTACAATAATTCTGTTTTATATTGCATCTCGATTTGAATATACAGTGTCGGACAAAAAAAGCACGGACTTCCCCGACCTGACATCGCACCCGAAACACTGAGGTGGTCATTTGACAAAGTTGTAGCAGATATCTATAAGTACAGTGGCATGATATGCCCTTAAAAAAAAGAAACGGATGTATTTAAGGCAAATGGGATAGTATATTTATGAATTCATCTTAAGGACAGTGGATATACGTTTCTTTTTTGTATTTACTCGGGAGCAAACCACATACAAAACATGAATTTTCCAAATGTAAGACAAGGAGAAACATTATCTGTGATCCAACCTTCAATGTTTCAGTAGCATAATTGAGGCTTGTTCTTCGTTCATTACTGTGTCAATCGATTTGTATTTCATTGTTTCGCATATATCGATCAAAATATTATCGACATTTTGTTTTCTCTACATGTCAAAGCAGTAACTAATTTTAGTTATGAATTGTGAATAATACCATGTTCACACGACGGCATTATTCGTCATTCACGCTCTCATTCGTCATTCAACCCCCAATTACGAACTGTTGGGGTTCCTTAAGTTGCATTAAAATCGGCCCAAAAATATATAACATTTCGCTATCTTTTCATTAAAAATTCCAAATATTGAAAAATTTGACCTTTGACCTTCACGATTTAAAGGTTAACGTTTTCCGATTTTAGTAAAACTTTCAGACCATATTTAAAATTACCAGGATTATAATACCATGAATAAGTTTTACTTAAAATTTATAACAGTAAGGAAATTGGTCTCATTCGCCTAAATATGGACAAATAATTAGTTTTTCTTGAAAATCGCAAAATTTAAATCGCAGGTACGGAAAAACTGTAAGAGGTATTGACATAATTTTTTCATATTTTTATTCCCTATTTTGATCTCAATAAACCCCAATGTGATGTTCGAAAAAATCTGAAATTTGTTTAACAAGATTTTTAAAAATTTGAAAATGGAGTTTTGAAACAGCCGTTAAAAAAAAATTATTTTTTTTGGCCATACCTGCGAATAGGTTAACGGTATCCTACGTAGACAAAAACTCATATACAAGTAAATATGGATATATTTTAAGTAAAAATTAGCTTTTATTTTAATTTTTCTCGAAATATCTTAATTTTTTTCCTAAATTTTTTGTTCAAGTGGCCAGAAACACGTTAATGGTCTGGCGAATTTGTAATAACTTTAACATTTTTTAATCAAATTTTGTCATTTATATTTCATTACAACGATAATTACGTACATATTTCGATTCTTTTGCATTCAATTGCAAAAGTATTTATTTAGTAGGAAAATTTTTTCAAAAACTGAAAAATTTTCATTTTTCTCTAATTTTGGCGATAATACAGTTTTTGGGTCATTTTGAACCAAAGGAGATACAGGGTTAATTTCCAAAATTTTTTTTAATGTAATATTCATTAATATAAATAAATCTACATATTTCTAGAAAACAATGCAGAAAGTTAACGAGTTTCACCTATTTATTCCATATTAACAGTAAAATTTTGCATATATTTGAACTTTGACCTCGATGCGCGTCCAGAAATCGTTGCCCGATTTGGCTCAAATTTTCAGCACTTAACATTTAGGCCTAGTGTCACAATATTCCACCCGGCACTCTTTGAAATCTAAAAAAAAAAATCGGCTGTCACTCTAATGTATATATACATTCAAAATGTTTTATATTAAACACACCATCTGATTCCTCATCCTATTCAAAAGATACATACATATATATTGAAACAGGAAATTTATATTTGAAGAATATTTTATTACGTTAAAATCGTTTATTAAAATTTGAACTTCACGGCATTGACAAATGACACTTTGACAAATCATGCTACTGTACTCAATTTTGATGCTATTATAGCTCGTTTAGATTTTTCCTATGCCGACAAAAGGCCAATTCATATTATTGAACAGGAATTAAGTATTATGAGACAGGGTTCCTTGACTATATTAGATTATTATAACAAAGTGAATAAAAAACTTACCTTATTAAAAAATAAGACGATAATGACCGACGGTTCAAATTCTTCTTTGACAAATGAATTGAATAATAAAAATCTTCAATATGCTCTCAGGGTTTTCATTACTGTCTCCTGATTTACCTAATGCCTTAGCCAAGGCTCAGGAACTAGAAGCTAATCATGTTAGAGCTAATTTTGCAGTACAATTTAACAAAAAACAATTCAATAGCCAAAATCCAAGAAATAACCAGGTTTTACGATTTCCTCCAAGCAAAGCCTGAGCCGATGGAAATCGGCAGTTCAGCAAATCTTGCTGTCAACACAAATAAAATTCCACAAAATGGACAAACTCAAAATCACACTCGAGGACCACAATTCGGTCAATGGCAACAACGACCACATACTCCATTAAATTTTTTCAAAGACCTCAATTTAATCATGGCTTAAAAAGTCAACAACCAAGTGGACAGTTTAGATCTCAACCAAATAATAAGGCACAAAGAATAAATAATTTAAATGAAACTGCTTTTTTAGACATGACCCCGGATTGCCCATATCATCAGAACAGGAGCATCCGGAAGAACTTAAATTTACGCATTTTCTGTAATTACTTTACAGGAGTAATTTTACATGCATTTTTTAGAGTGTACATATATTTTATTTTTGTATGCGAAATTTTTAAATAATAACTTGTCTATAATATCATATTTTTTGAGCCTATTTTCACAATGAAATAAATCCCCAACGAAATATAATAACACCCGAAAAAGAAATTAAATAATACCCCATTTTTGAGGACTTATTTCATTTGCAATAAAACCCCAATTTTTAAAATAAAATAAACCCCCAATAAGCAGGGACCTAACTAAAATATTTTTATTTTTTTTTGGGTCTTTGATAACCATAAGTTTGAACCAATTATGAACCAATCCACAATGGTCGGTGCTGTATGGAGTTGGCGGCCAAAAATACTTCCAGTGTAGGTATCAACTTGTAGGTATTGTAGGTATCAACTTGTAGAATATGTATTTTGAACTTTTGTTTTTATACGATTGCATTTTTGCCAAAATTTTGAAATTTTTTTGCAATTATAATTTAAGCGTGTTTCTAAATGACTTTCTTTAAATGTGTAGCCCTCATTTTTAATATAGTTTTTCACGACATCCTTCACTTTTCGAGCTGTTTCAGCATTCTAAGCACCAAATATCAAAAATATGTGAGCGTGAAAGTTTGCAATTATAAGATGTGACTATTGCAAAAACAATTTATAATAAGGACCAAATTCATAAAGTAAAAATATTAAAAGTCCGTGGAAAAGAAAAAAAACAAACACAATTCTTTACATGCATAACAATAACAAAGCAACGCGAACATAAACTAACAAAACACATCACAAAAATTCAAAGTTGGACATCAAAAACAACGAGGCCGCTTTGGTGTATGTGAGATAAATCAAAGAGATGCAAAAGGATGCAGCTGAAATTTGCAATTTTAGAATCTTGGAATATTAACTAATAAACCAGAAAAAATCCCATTGGAGACATCAGGGGGAAGCACAACTAAAACTCTAGTTGAAATTGAAATATATGACGAACGAACACTAAAAATGACACTGGGCAAATATTAATTTTATAAAAAATACACAAGAAGCTAAACACATTGTAATTATATTAAAATTAAGTTAATACCTTCCAATTCAATATTCATTTTGATTTTTTTCAAAAAAACATTTTTTTATATGGTTTTAATTAATTTAAAGTTGCGCTTAATTTTTCACTCTGCAAAAACCAACTGTCAACATGCTCTCACTTTTGAAGCTATTCTTGAAGAGTATAGTTGGAATAAAACAAAAACAACTATAAATATTAAAACCTTGTTTTTATAAGAAATAGTGATGACACATTTGGTGACAAACTTTTCACTTTGTTTTTTTTATTTTTGGCCTATGGGATCGACCAGTGTGCAATCGTCACAAAATTTAGTAGTGAGAGTTCGACTTATATAAAACTTATTTGTGTTGAATTTGGTTTGGATATCTATATAACTAAGATATTTATGAGAGCTTATCTATTTTCAGATAGGACAATCGTATGGGGGCTAGGAGAAATAATACATCAATTCTAACCAAATTCAATAGGCTTCGTCCTTGGGGCACTATACGCTTTGTAATGGGTGTAGTCTTTAAAAGGCCAAAAAATAAAAATATTTCATAATGGTTATCAAGACGTTAAAAAATTAAAATTTTTCATAATGACTAAAATAAAGTTATTTATAATTATTATTACGGGACCTATTTGTTTGAAGTTATTTTTTCTATAACCAATTACTTATTTAAACAAAATTACAGTTATTTAGGGTCGCTGCCAAAAGGTATACGAAATAATGATGAAACAAATTAACGCATATTTTACTTGCAATAAGTGTAAAATTTAAACAAAAACTTTCAAAGATTTATTCGAAATTGCATCTACCATTAAGTTTACCTCAATGCGGTTTCTATTAATTCAAGTGGAAGAGAAGCAAGAACCATTTTTTTGTGGTAATGCAGAGATGTGGGCTTGGGGGTCTTATATATTGAAGCAACGAATACATATGTCTACAATTTAAAAATTAACTTTACTTTCAGCTAAATACAATAACGTTGATCATACAAATTTTGAATTTGTTTTCTCAGATCAGGCCAATACTCTACGCATTATAATAGAGCACTCTATATAATGGCGAACCCCTGTATCTACTGGTAAGGAGTACCCCAAACAAGAATTCGAATAATCAGAGCTATGTACGAGGATGCAGAATTCACAGCTCTTCAAAACGGGAACATCAGTCCACCATTTCATACTAACGCTGGTGTAAAACAATGATCCCCTTTTTCACGTCAAATGTTCACCATCGAGCTGGATGATATAATGAGCGAAGTCAGTTTAGAGATAAGAGGAATTACATGGGGTCTCTCACTCTGTCTACTCTCGCATAAAATCTCCAAGATCAAACGAAACTACAAGATCTGGAGAGATAAACGAGTAATGTTGGACTTCAGATAAATATCAAGAAAACCAAATCCATAGGAATTAGCAATGTTAACACAGAAAACATCATGCTACAAGGGCAACCAGTTGAATACTTAGATAGCTTCTGATATCTAGGCATTATAGTAACAATAAATGGCGGCGCAGAAACCTACGCAAGCAACAGGCTCAACAGAGCAAGAGCGGCAAATATCCAGAAGTACCAATTTCAGAATATTAAATCTATTGTTTCACTGTATCTTTTAAAAGAAAATTATCTAACAACAACAAAAAATTACCACATTTTCTTGGTTTCCTGTAAATAATACCAAAATAATTTAAATTTTGATGTGACAGTCAATATCATTCGACATTCTAAAACATAAAACGTTGTTAGAAAGATTATTTTCTATAGAAGATAAGATTTATTTTAAACGTTAAAATAAAAAACATTTTAGTACAAATCAAATAAGTACCATTGTTTAGCCGATCGCACAACTTTCAATCGATTTCCGTCACGGGTTCTCGTTATCCGATTGGACTCAAATGTTACATCAGTTAGTTTTAGCTGCTAATGAACAAAATAAGACCGACCCAAAGCAAATCTATTTTTTAAGGTGGAGGAGGCCTAATATACGTACATTACTCATCTCTAAAGCTAACATTTGCAAATATGTATGTATTAAGATAGCATCAATTCATAACTTTATTAACTAATAATAAAAAACAGTTTATGCATTTACAACTTTTGTAACACATTATGTAATTAATTACTCATGAGCAAACACATCCGGGTAAAAATTACACATGTTATGAAGTGGCAACACTGCTACAAGTCAACCAGAGAAACAAGCCGAAGTAAAATAATCGGCGGCGGCGGCGGGGTATATTTTGGTCGCCGGCGGTGGCTTAAACAAGAAAGTAACCGCGGCGGCTTAAATGTCGTAAAATGTATTTTTACGACAATAGTTACTATTAAAGTCGGATTACCAATGTTAGAGGAATTTAAAGTCAATATATATAATAGGGCTTCAAAATACCTTTTATATGATAAAAAAATCGGCTTAAAAAATATATTAATGACTTAGTAATCCAGATATAGGTCATAAATAGATAAAAAATCGAGGTTGTACTGGTTTCTCAGCCAGTTGTGGACCGATTATTGAAGATTGACAGAATTATTGAAGATTTGAATCCCGAAGATATCTGGGGTCTTCAGAAAATTGATTTCAACAGACAGACAGACGGACATGTCTTAATCGACTCCGCTGTATATAAGGATCCAGAATATATATAATTTATAGGGTCGGAAAATTATATTGTGGAAATTATATGTATATACCCTTCTCACGAAGGCGAAGGGTATAAAAATACACATATGTAAATAAAACATTGCTACACACATAAATGGTTTCAGCGGCGCAGATGATAATCGGCGGCTTTCTTTGAGCCGGATCAGCTTTTAAGCCGATTCAAGTCGGCGGCGGCGTGATAATGAAAAATTTGCCAGCGTCGGCTAGCCGCCGATTTTCAGCCGATCGGCTTGGTTCTCTGAAGTCAACATCTCTAAGAATTTGTTTGTTTGCGTTTTGTTTTGTTTCTTTTCTGGGAGGGGGTTGTTGTTGGTTGGAATACAAATTTACGTGCATGAAATGCTAATAAATTGAGCACGAAAAACCTCAACAGAGCGCAAACCGATAAAGTAACAGCAATAACAATAAAAAACCATTTGTGAATTTTATTGTTTTCTAGCTAATAAAATAGTAAACATAGATACATACATCATACATACCTGTACATACATATATATCTAGATATACAGTCAGAGTCAATATTTAATATACAGCACGCATTTTCATCTATGAAGCTAAATACATATTTTAATTATAGAAAGAATATATGTATGACTAAACTTAAAATTAAATTTAGAGTTTAAGTAATCAATTTTTTATTATTTTAAAAAACTTTGAAAATTAAAATTGATTTCGTGGAAAATTTATGAGAAAATGAGAAAAGTACCTAAAAACAACAGTCAAAATTTAGTATACAGTGTATGGATAACGCTCTATTTTATATCACCAAAAGCCGAAAATAAAAAGTTTATATTTTATTCATCTTAATTACGGCCTCTAGTTGCCTTTTCATAGAGTTTCCAAGATATTCAGTTAGATCTTTAGTCATTTCTTCCCCACTCTTCCGTTAAAGAGGGTTCGGAGTTCGTCCTTTGAGGAAATAATTCGTTTTCCAATATTCCAGTCTAAAATTTCCCACAGGAGCTCTATTGGGTTAAGGGCTGGAGACTGCGGAGATGAATATAACTGCTTAGGCTCGTTATACAATAGTCACTCCTTAACAATTTGTTTACTGTAACCATATACATATATGGTTGACACAGTCATATGAATCGTAAATTAATCATATTATGGTTACCACAATCATGTGAATAGTTACTGTAACTATAATATTGTTAAAAAACTTGTAACAATGTTGAAATGATTACAGTAAACATGCACAACTATATTTTTTCTGCGCGTGTACATACGTAAATTTTTTCAAATATTGTACAAACCCATTAAAGATTTTATAGTTGCTTCCGATACCTATTTTTCTGGTATTGTTCTTGAACATTACCTCGTTTGATTTTATTTTTATACCCTTCACCTTCGTGAGAAGGGTATATATAAGTTCGTCATTCCGTTTGTAATTTCTACATTTTTCATTTCCGACCCTATAAAGTATATATATTCTGGATCCTTATATATAGCGGAGTCGATTAAGCCATGTCCGTCTGTCTGTCTGTTGAAATCAATTTTCTAAAGACCCCAGATAGATTTCGAGAAGTTTGCTATTTAAAATCAGCAAAATCGGTCCATAAATAACGGAGATATGAGCAAAAAACCGGGACAACCTCAATTTTTGACCTTTTTTTGATCTATATCTGGATTACTAAGTCATTAATATAGACAATATAGATATCTAATGATAGATATTTCAAAGTCCATTGCAACGATGTAGATAAGGCTATAGTAAGTTGGACCTACAATGGGTCAAAATCGGGAAAAATATTTTTTAACCCGAATTTTTTGTTCATAAATTTTTTTAAAAAAAAAAAAATTGAATACTAAAAAAAAAATTTTAAAAAAAATTTGGAAAAAACTTTTTTTAAAAAAATTAAAAAACAGTTTAAAAAAATTTTTTTTTGAAAAACCATTAAAAAAAAAATTAAATTTTGTTTAATTAAAAATATTTAAAGAAATTTATTTTAAAGCATAATTTGGTGAAGGGTATATAAGATTCAGCACAGCCGAATATAGATCTTTTATTTTTTTTTTTATTTTTAAATTTTAATTATTTTTTCACGTACTTTTTTCGCTGTCCATTTTGATCGATATAAAAGTTGAAAATGAATGATTTAGAACATATAATATCTGACATATTTTTAAATGCTAACGTGATTACAAAAACAATAATTTGTAACCTAATCGTCAATGGAAGAAACAATATTATAAAATTATTAATTTATTTACATATAATCCCCCACATATTATTAAATATCCCCAACAAAATCCCCACCTTTGACTACAAATATGCCAGTATGGCAAGCATGCATGAGAGTGAAAAAAGTTAAATGAGCAAATGAGGCAAGAGATACATATACTCATGAACGTTTGTCGAAATTAAAATCAGTTTAATTTTGAACGTTTCGCGTGTAAGTGCGGATTATCTCTACGATACTTAAGAAAAGAAAAAAGTACGTGATTGGATTGTATTTATCTGTAAAAAAGTTAATAACAAATATGTATCTATCTTTTTGAATAACATAAATTATACGAATAAAAACTATATTGAATAAAATGTAAAAATATTGAGAAATACCTACAAAAATAAAAAAATTGTGTACAATCCCTATGCATAAATATATGTACATATGTATGTATGTAGATACCAACTCGACACATGTGACAACATAAATCAATAATAGTTTTATTTCTTAAAGAAATTGCATTTAAAAAAAATTATAAAATAAACTAATTCAAAATTGATCTATAAAAGAAATCAAAATCATGAAAATAATTGATGTACCTATAAATAATAATAATAATACATACAAATATATCTACAAGTATTAAGTATATACAAAATAAGAAAATTGAATAGTAAATTTTCGAGATATTAGTGTTTTTTATCAACGAATATGGCTTTATCATTTTCATCTAATTATAATGCTGACTTCACGGATACAATGAGGTATTTCTCGGATTCTGATGAATTAGTTTATTCAAAACAACGAAGTATACACAGTACAGAAATATTGATGCTAACAATCTAATCAAATCAAATTAAAGAACAAAGTATAAACGTGTTGCAAAATAGCAAAATACATGCCTTAAAAGTAAAGTTCAACAAGATCTTAGATATCCTCAAAGCACGCGAAATAAATTTTAAATCGAAAATAAAACGTATACGTCAATTAACTATATTTCGAATACTATCGACTTTAAATAACAATTCGTGAGAAATTCGTTTTAGCAAATTTAATAATAAAAATACAAATAAATAGTTAACAATATGGATACATTTATGGATTATATGCAAAACATGGATTATGTGTCGTTTATGTTAATCTGTGCACCTATTGTTGCGGTTGTTATTTCTGGAATATTAGCTATATGTACAACAAAAAGTAAGTTTAATTTCTCATTTGTAGCAAATATAAAATTTTTATTTAATTTTTCTAAACATACAGACAGACGTGACATTTTGAAATATTGGAGAAGATCTAACAACTTTTTGTAGATAATCAATGATGTAGATATTATAAGAAACGAATTTCTACATTTATTTTTCAATATACACCATTTTTCAATATATCGTCACCTAAAATGCAAAATAGCGTAACAACAAAAATACCAAAATCGAATGTTAGGTAGATAATGATGAATAAGTTAAGAAATAATAATAAAAAGCTAAATTTCAATTTGGAAATGCGTTTGTCATTCTGTTTAATGATCAAATGGGAGGAATTAAGTTTATATCATAGATATTTTCAATTTTTCAATGAATTTTTGTCCATCACTTTAAAAATGTTTGAAATGATGTTACGTTAATTTGCATTTTAGGTGAGGATATGTACTTGTGACTACGATTTTGCAATTAATGATAAATAATTTAGATATAATACGGTGTGTACATAAAAAGCAACAGAAATCCTTACATGGCTTTAAAAATACTATTATCGTCCATTCGTCCACCACAATAGCGCTAGTAAGAATCAAAGACGTCAGGTACATACATATTTGTCACAAATTTGTTTTCTCTATTTAAGAGTATAAACATTATTGTGTTTATAAACATATGTTTAGAAATATGTACATATATTTAATGGACCATAATAATTAAGTAGTTAATTGTTTACTTAAAACTTAATATTTTCGAAAAGTATGGGATTTCATATTGAAACTACTAAAAAAAAGTTTGCGTTAATTTTGTAAAAAATTACATTTTTTTAATAACTCATGTTATATTTTGATATAAAATTCGATTTATTAATTTATAGCTTCTTATTCTGAAGTTAGAGCGAGCATTGTGAAGAAAGCTTTTTTAAAAGAAAAAAATTAAAAAGCTCAACACATGTTTCAAATTTGTTTCTATTTTTTTTCTTTTTATACATATGTATATTTATGATTATTCGTCAATAAAAATATAATATTTCATGACTAGTATTATGAAATAAATTTGTATAATAATTGAATTTGGTCAAAAGCAAAAAATCTGACTTTATATACAAATTACTGCATAATAGAAAATCGCAGTTTTTCAATGTCTAATTTTTTGTTGGTTTTTTGAAAAATTTTTAGTAGAAAAATTAAAAATTTAGAAATATGTAGATAATTTTCAAAAACAATAAATTTATAAAAATATCATTGAATTTCTTTTAATTTTATAAATTGTATTTCCTTCTGTATTAACATGCTGCCTCCATAGGCTAGGCAAGAACCATTGTAATCCATTTTTTTCCTGGAAATATTCCAATATAGAATTTTAGTTATAACTGTTTATTTCTTTAATTTTAAAGGAAAAATATTGAAAAATTTAAAAAAAATATATCAGATTAGGTGATATACTACTAAAAGTTAAGAAAACTCAATGAGTTTTCTTCATTAAAAATTTTAATTTTTAAAGTTCCAGTTTTCTTTCGGCAATTTTTATTTTTCTCTTATGAACTTGCCTTTACTTGATACAGAAAACTTTCACCAATTTCTGTAATTTCACACATTTTGTTACAAAATAAATGCTTCTGATACGAGCATAGTGTTATTAGTCATTTTAATTTCAATTTCCACGCATAGTTACATAAATAACTTTAGTATAAGTAGGTATGTACATTAGAGCGACTCACAGAAAAAAGTGATTTTGTTACCCTCCTTGAAAATAAATCTATGTTTGTTTTATAATGTTTCAAACATGATCAATATGGGTATAAAAATGTCACTCGTAGGCCCAAAAAATTTTACTTTTTCAAAATTAATGATTTTTTCATGGTACTATAATAGCAAAATTCAGTAAAATTTTAAGTTGGTCGAGTGTGAAAGAACAAATTATTATTACAGAAATTTATGTAAATATCCATTGTTCAACGTGTTTTTAATAAATAATATTTTCATATACATATGTACAGTGGTGGCCAGCTAATTAGGGACAAAATTGTTTGCTGAATTCCACGGGATTCTCAATTAATTTTTCAAATACAGTAGTTTTGACTTACCTGCCTTTCACTTAAGAGCATTTTGCATATAAGTGCACAAAACTTGTGTTTTGTATATTTATTTACCAAACTCCATATAAATTCGTTAATTTAAGTGCATTGTTCATACCTGCACATTTAAGATAAGTGCATAATACTTTTGGAAGCTATAACTGGTTTTCATGAAAAAAATTTAATTTAGCTGCCTAATACAAAATTAAATCAAAACAAATAAAAAATATACGATTTTGAATGAAAAACGACCTTTTTTTTAAAAAAAATGGTCCAGCTCACGAACGGTTATCACTAGACATTTTAGGAACATCATAAAACAAACCACGGTGTATTTAGAGGGGGTAATAGAATCCCTTCTTTTATCACCATACGAAGTGAGTAACTCTAATATACATACATACAAACATATTTATATAGTAAAGCATGTACATTAGACCGTACCTCAAAAAAAAAATTACCCGTACAATGTGGTTCTGCAGTAACGAAAAAAAAAATAATTTTTTGGTATTATCGAATTACTTCGTTAGCAAAACTTTAATGATTTCTTGCGAGCTTTAATTTTCTGACATTATGGTGGTAGGAACACAGATCTGGTGGATAAATACTAGAACGGAATACTTGGTCAATGGCCCTTAGAGCAAAACATTGGTCTTCTCGAGACAAAAACATTGATTTATCATACTTTAAGATCCGACTGTAAATGCCAAACATATAACGAAAAATGTAAAAAGGCAAAAAAAATAAATTTTTTTTTTTCGTAACTGCATTGCAGAAATACTTTATTAGGGGGTGTTTAGGTTTTTGCTTGTAAGGTGGTACGGTCTAATGTACATACATATGTATGTTAGTTGAGTTGAGTATTTTAGCATCAGAGTTCCGAAGGTACATATATTATTGAGTGTATCGTCAAGACTTGCCCATCCTTATCATGTGGGTTTGTGGCTTGATAAGCTAGTAGTATGTAGATCTTTTTGTTTTTTAATTATTGAATATGAAGAGGTGCGATAAAACTTTTTGTATTAAAACGCATGTAAGACATGTGCAATTGTTAATTTTTATACATACAGTGACGGGCTGTATTAATCGAATTTTGTGCGCCCTTATCATCATTTCAATTTCGGATATAGTAATATATTCCGTCATTACCAGAGAAACCTGTATCATGCAAATGCATGATTCATCCGTTTCAGAACATTTTAAGCATTTTGGCATTGATTTGTATGTGCATATTTTTGCATTTATTAGTTTTTACAGCATGTTTATGGCATATTTTGACTTTTTAGACCAAATTTTACACGAATATAGCTTTTATATTTTTCAAACTTATTTTTATTGAATCTGCCTAAACATTGCTTATCATAGTGTTTGTATTAATAAGTAAAAAATCAGTTTGGAAACTTTTAGGAAAATAAGAATACGGTTATCGTAGCGACCATAGAGCGGAAACTAGAAAATAACTCAAACGAAAAAATTACTCAAAAAAGTTACACATACGAGTGATGTTTTTGTTTTCACATAGTTTTTTTTACTAATATATTCTCACCACTTAGGTTTTTTACAGGAGAGTTTCCGCTCTATGTGTATTCTCTATGGTAGCGACTGCTAATTATGTACATATATGAGAAATGTTATTGTTTGAATTAGAAATCCCAAGTAAAAATTGTAAAAAAATCTACTTTATTTATTAATTTTTTTTTTAACATTTTTCAATATGCAAATTACGTTATTAAACAAATTGTATTAATTTTTTAATAAAAATTATTTTCTGGCTTTAAAAAATACATATATAGATTCAGCTTTTTTTGTAGCATATTTTTTTAAAGAGTATATTTTTCGGATTTTTCAGCATATTTTATGCGGATTCCCTGTTCATTACTTTTGAAATGTCTTGGCCTAATTTATGAGAGAGAATCCCCCAAAAAGCAGTACCGTTGGGTACAGTACATAAAGTCTTAATTGTGTCTTAAAATTGTATATCAAAAAACTAAAATAATATTTAATATTTAAAATACTGAGTGGAAACTTTTTCGGGAATTTCTTTATACGTTTGCTTTTTAAATTTACAATATTCAGATTCGCTGTGATGTGCAAATTTGTCGATAATTGAATAATTCCATTATATCCATAGATTATTTCGGTTTTAGCAACAGAAAGTCAGTTGAAAAAGAAGGATTACGGTTGAAATAACCAAATATTTGTCATTCAACTATAATTTTTCAGTCACATCAGAAAAATTCGGTCATAAAGAATGTAAATGTTATGTTCTTAAGGTGCCTAATACTACAACTTCTAAAGATATTCATATTTAGGAATAATAATAATAATTTGTTTATATGAGGCCGCAGAACAAAAGGTACTTTTTGCTCATTTCAAATTTTTGGAAAATTGAGTTTTATTTATTTCGCCCCCTTAAAAAACTGCATGAACCTGGAAATGGTAACAAGTTTCTTACTTATCAATAGATACATCTAACTGCCATAAGTCTCCACATTAAACGTTAAGGATTTTTGATATAAAACCGTTTTAATATCAGAAAAATAACCTTTTGTTAAAAAATAAAGAAAAACAAAATTAAAAAGTATCAGCCTAACTACAAAAGACTTAATTAAAGTCGATTTTAAGTCCATAAAGTTGACTATTATTTTAAATTTCGTACCATAAAACAAATTTAAAATATTATTTAAAATGTTGTTTTATTATTTAAAAAAAGCTTTTTGTACTGAACTTTTATGTACATTTTCTTTTTTTAATTTTTTGAAATTTCTTTTTTTATTTACATTCATTGAAAAATATTTTCGATTAATTGAATGTATGTATATGTTGGAAAAAGTTTTGAAGCTTTTTTCAAATAAAAACAAATGTTCTATTTCAAAATAATGTCGACTTTAACAAAAATTAACTTTAAATTTTCTTTCATAGTTAGGGTGTATGTTTTTTATGCTTTTTTTTAAACGATAATATTTTAAATTAATGTTTTTAATCCTGATCTAATATATAAACAAATTACACATTGAAATTAAATATATTATTTTTGTCGTTTTATACTAGTGTTGAACGTTTTGCTAACTTGATTGTTTCTAGAAGATTTCAACCCAAATATTATAAAAATACCAAAATACCAATTTTTGAAAAAAATGCGAAAAAGTACCTTTTGTTCTGCGGCTCCTCATATATAATCTAACAATAGAACTTGTTGAATTTATACAAACTACGAGTGCGACAAGACCACTCTTATATTATAATAGCCACTCTTATATTATAAACATCGTGCAACTAAATATAATTGTTTTATACTTTTTTTTAAACGCTGGTAAAAGTCTATAAAGACTGCCTATTCGAAAAAACCTTGCTGGTATTTGGTATAATTTGGTATTAAAATCATCCAGGGAAGGCAAAAAATCCGGGAAATTAGGAACCCTAACACCGACCTAATTTTTAGATTTGACACTGTTGGTTTTCGTAATTTATTTGAAACATTCACTTATTGAACAAAATACATTTGTTTTTATTATTAGTCAAAACATCGCCAGACCTTGCCCAATATAAAAGAAAGTGTGGTTTTCTGTTTGCGCACATTCAAACATATGTATATACCTACACATACATACATACACACATACGTCCATAGATACTGATTTCAAAGTGTTGAAATTAAATTCATCTGAATAAAAATGTTATTGTGTTGAAATTATGTAATTTTTTTTTATTTAACGTTTTTCAGGGCGATAGATAGCGAAGATGATGACTGAACCGCATGATTAGCATAAATTAATATTAATTACGGTGATAAATGAATGAATGGTTAGATACAATTTTAAATGTTTGAATTTGTATGTATGTGTGTATGCATATGCATATTTGTATTTGTTTACATTAACTCATGATTTACTCATACATAATACATATCGCTCATTTGCGGCAAAAACGTCATAACTCAAAATCGGGGTGATTTGAACTGAGTAATATAAAATATGCGCCGTTCTTTAGTCTTTCATATAGTTTTATCATTTTTCAAAAAAGTTAATTATTTTTTGTATGAGAGTGTTTTTTTGTTGTAAACGTCAAAATTAAAATTCATGTTTTCTCGTATATTTGACAAGAAAATTTAGGTTTTATGCAGATTAGAAAGATATTAACATCTACTATTTAAATCAGGTATTATTTCTGAAATCGCATGATCTGTTGAAAATTTATTTAAGAAATAGTAAAATGTCATAAAACATTCATAGCCGTTTATCTCGAAATGACTTTTTTGAATTATGACATTGTTGCAGCAAATGAGCGATATGTATGTACATATGTAGATAAAGGGTCTTTCATTAAGAGATTCCAATCTTTAAATATAAATCAATTCTGATTTGCTTGAAAGGCCTATCGATACTATTATGTATGGAATATAACATCGTGCAAATCTCCGCCGCGGCTTCGCTGGGCATCCATTCTATGACTCTGGCTTATATATGGCCCATATATACAAGAAAATTAATAACATGGTCAAATCGAACGATCTCATGTGGATTGGTATCGTCCCAAATTCGAAAATGTAGATTGCTGATTCCAGAAATGGGACCACAGCAAAATGGGCGAAGCTCGCGGAACGTTGCCCGAACAGAACACCCAGTTTGATAGAACAATTTTATCATTTGCACGTGTTGTTGAACGTTGTGATTTAGCTAAACAAACTGAAAAAAACAATTCGACAAATGTAGCTTCAACAATATGACCGCTATCAACTGTCAAAGTTCGGAAGTCGCTATTGGAAGACCCTTTACATATATACCACCTGCGTACCTATGTATGTATATAGTATTATGTATTTCGCAATGCCTTCCTTCACTTCATTTCTTTTGTATTTAAATGTTACTTTTAATGAATGATAGAAACACTTTTTGACACTATTTTTTCTATTAAAATCACTATTAAAACATTTTTACAAAACGAAGAGAAGCTAAACAAAAGTAAACGATGTCTTGACCTTCAAACGACCACAAGATTGTGACGCTATTTATTGATGCCAAACAAAGTGAATAATTTATTAAGATTCTTGCTGTTCTTGCTTGTGCGTATAGCTCAGTAAAACGTTTTCCAAATTTTGAAATGATTTCGATACAAAACACTGAATTTATCATTAAAACAAACAACAGATTTACACAATAAAAATAAAACAACAGTATGTTTTAAAATGTCGGTCAGTATGTACTGTGCGGACAGAAAAAAATCGTAGTAATCATTATGTAGAAATTAAATTTAGGCTGTTTAATTGGTATATTTAATTATCAAAATTATCAAATTCAAAACTCAAAATTCAATAGAAAATATCAGAAAATTTTGTTTTTGAGCACATGAATACTGATACTGAATTATGATATAATTGAAACCAGTTCAATATGTGATAAACATTTTAATTAAAATATAGTTTTTTCTGAGTATCAATATCAATACAAAAGTGGGGTAAGCTACCTTTTGGTATTCAAAAGCATATCGATGGCTTAATATAGAAAGGTCGTATCTCGTTTTTTTCAAAATCGGGTATTTTACATATTCTGGTAGACAAAACTCAAGTACATCTCTCTTAAAAAATTCAGTTTCCTATGTTTACGAATAACAGATTTATAGTAATACAAAAAAACTAACTCATTTTAATAATAGTTTGAAAGAAAAAGCGCTAACACATTTAATGTTGAAAGCTTATTTTTTGGTTTATATTAAAACAAACAACTTTTATAAAAGTATATTTTGATATATTACAAAAAACTGTTGAAAATTTAGTTTTCAAATGCGAATATCTCCAAAGCTATATGAGATATTCGCGAGACAAGAAGATTCTATATATGGGGACATGAAGATTCTATATATGTTTTTGAAATCGGAACGCAAACGAAGAAATAGTATCGTTTTAAAAATGTAACATACCCGAGGTTTCCTACTTTGGGCACCCCTGGTCGCGCCCTGATGTGCCCATGATGTTCAAATTCAAAACTAAACTTCGACAGACTCAGGTTATTTATTACACAAACCGAGTTTTCATATCAAAAATATACAATAATAATATTAAAAAACACATAAGTAAGTGTGAATGGAATGGAAAACATTATTTGATGAAATCAATTGCACTTAATACATATTTTTATTTATATATCGTTTGGTATTTCTCACTCAATTCCCTCTTTACCCTCAACTCAACAATAATTAATAATAAACACAGTAGGCACGACCGATCACATTTTGGTACATTTTAATACAAAACCACCACTAAATAATATACGGTGGACACAATTTTTCAACAAGATCGGTCAAGAACTCTCTGACATTTTGGCCAAAATGGTGTTTTTTCTCATCTATGTAACTTATTACCCATTGTTCTTAGCATAATGTGTACCAAATAGTTTAAGATTTCTTCAATCTTTCAAAAAAAATTAAAAAAATTTTAATTTTTTTTTTAAATCAAAATCTTGTTTGACTTTTTTTAAATGGTCCCTTTTTTCTCAATAGAAAGCTTAGTTATTTTCCTTGAAGAGCTTTTTGGTCGCTTAGTGGGATGCGAGTGGGATATATATCAAAATAAGTGTTTACAAAAGATTTCAAAAGTTGGTTCACTTGACATGAATTCCCCCATATTTAAAATCCCATCACTAATACGTACTGTATCAACCACGTACTTACTCGTGCTATTATTCAATGTTTTAAGTTTTTTCTCACAAAATGTCGTTTTAACTTTCACTTCTTTCTCAACAACTTTTCGTTTTACATGCTGTTGCAAATGCTTTTTTGGCTTTATAATCAAATCAACATTGGTTTATTTATTTTACGAGCATACCCTCAAGTTTTTTTTTTGTTTAAACTGGTTTTGAGTTTTGTATTTAAAATATGGAAAAGTTTCCTTATATTTTTGATTAAGTGTATCTATGTACATCGTACATACATGCATACATACGTACATATTATATAAGTATGTATGTATGTATGTTTGTTGCCAGATTTTTAAATTTTTTGTTATGTCATGTAATTCTTTGGAAAATTTCCAATGCTTAGAAATAATATTTATAACGTAATAATCTTACGGCTAGGCCTCAAAAATAAGTCTATAATTAGGAGACGGATTTACACACGCGGAGAGAAAAAACCTTGGAATTTTGAAAATGTAATATTGCTTGATGTGATGCCTTTAATTGCGGAAAGACTACTTACTATCTGCTAAACAGTTTACTGCTCCAGTTATAGTAGATAATCTTTTAGTGAATCTAATTTTTACTCACAATTTGATAATCGTTATAACTTACATGTTGCAGTATTTCATTTTCCATTATTATAGTATCTGAATATTTTGTGGATCCTTTAAAGCTGTTTGGTTGAATTTTTTAAATACATAATTTTAATTCGTTGTATAATTTTTTTTACAATTGTCCAATTCACAATCGGTGTCGTAGCTTTGTATCGTTGTATGTCGTAATTTTTTTTTATTAATATTTTGTTTGAGACATATTTATGACATACAATTTACAAATAAATAAATTTTTACAGTTTCAATAGTAAGATTACATATTTTGTGTTTAAAGCTACGTTCACAATGGCAGTGTCACTTTACATTGCCACCCACTATGCACTCAAATAAAGAAATGTTAACTGTTCTAAATACAGAGTGAAATTTTGACCAAATTATTTGTCAAATTATTGAAAATGTACCATAAATAAACAATAAAAACTTTAAATTCTAATTTTATTATTATCAAAATAGCACACGGTCTCTAAAATTTTCTGGCCCACAATCAAACAATCAGCAAAAATAATTTGACAGTCCAGTATGTCTGTAATACATACTCATTCTTATATTACGAGAATCCTATATGTTTCCACCAAATACCTTATGAATGAATGAATCTGACAATGAATGAAATCTGTTCATAGTTAAAAGGAACACGCTGTCCCAATCACCCCTAAATTTACATCCTGTCCACAATACAATTTCTTTACCTCTGTAAAAATCTATTTGCTGAAAAAAAATTTCAATTATTTCCACAAAAACATACAAAGAAATAAACTTAAAATGTTTAATTTTATTGACAGAATTTGTCATTTAATACGTAACATAGGTCATGTTCAGGGCACACTTAGAAAGGTGACTGCGATAAAACAGCTGATTATTTTTTTTATTAAGTTTGAATTATCAATTCACTTGTGGTTGTTGTGGCGAAAAATACAACAAACCCAGAAGCAAAAACAACAACAAGCAACTTTGACAATTCACCTACTTTTTAACAAAAACAAAGTACCTGTTGTTTTTGTATTGTTGTAGTGATGCAGTCACCTTTCTAAGTGTGCCCTGGGTCATGTTAATGATAACATTTGAATGTTAATTCCAGAGTTAAAATAGTCATCACTCTGGAGTAGAAATTGTTCGACGCTGGATAGCCAAATTTGAAATCAAATAAATACAAAAGATAAATAAATATAATTTGATACAGAGTAGAGTACTCCATCATTGGATTTAAGCATAAACTATACGAATAATATATCGAGCCCTTAGCGCCAAATTATCGTAAGTAGAGTTGTGTAGCTCATGAATGACCTAGTTCAATTGAACTATTCACTCAACTGAGCGAAGTGAATCATTCATCATACTGAGCGTTTTCAGCTCAGCACTGAGCGTTTTCAACTGAGCGGTTTTGTTTTATGCTCATGTTTCTTTCAGTACTCATGAAAGAGCTGCACAAGCACATTCATTGGACATCTTCAATGTTTCATGCATTAAAGTTTAATGCATAAAGTTTAATGATTAAACACATTCAAGACAGCAGGCTACCAACTTCAATCTGTCAAAAATAAAATGCACACGTTTATATGGAGACGATTATTTTAACGACAACACAGCTACACGGCCACACGCTAAGGGCTCGATATCATCACCGTATTATCAATTACGATTATTGATTACGATTAACTATCTTATATTACATATGCAGGCGCGGTCCCAGATCAACCATTACATATTTTACATTTTTCTTTTATTCCTTTAATAAAGTAATAAAATGTGTTCTATAATAGAAAATAGTTATAATGAAAACATGCATATATTAAGGACGTTTATCAGCTTCCACAAAGTGTGTATGTACTGCTAATCATTTTTGAAATTCGGCAGCCTCAGACTCCTGAAGGTTAAGAATTTTCAAGAATAAATGGAAACATTTTCAGAATCTAAAATCTTCTCCCATCAACCAGGTATTACTTTTATGATAGCTAACTAAGTTTTTACCTATAACCATGCTTGTATCTTTTCCCTTTTTTCTTGCTTATTTTAAGTTTTTGAGCACATTTAAACTTGCCTTACTTATTAGCAATTAAAATAAATAAAAAAAATATAAAAAACCTATAACTATACAACCCGTTTTTTAGTTTTTATATAAATTTATATTGATGATAGGTTATTTTGGTTTCAGAAAACCACAAATCGAAATGACGTAAGACACATAGCATAAAGTGTACTTTAAAAACAGATTTTTTAAACTAAAAAATTGTGATTCAATATCTCAAGTAGATTCCATTTTATATAGTTCTTTGCTTCTCCTGTAAACTTTTGAAAAGCGATGTTACGTCATTTTACATTTTAGGTGACGATATGTAATTATAAATTTCAAATGTGTATTGTATTATTAACTAACATGTTTATCAACATTCAAAATACTATATTGTGAAAGTACTTTTGTAGAAAATATTTTGTAATTAATTTTCATAAACATATTGTGCCTATATTTACGCATTTTCTATAAATTTACATGAAAACTTATTACATACTTACTTTATAGTAGTAATTTTACATGCACTTTTTAGAGTGTAACTAAATTTGTGTGGACTCCTTCAAAATGTACAATTATACCACGGCAGATCAATTGGAAATATTAATTTAAGACGGCTTAAAATATGTACATATGTATATAGTACATATGTATATGTTTTTGGCCGTTATCATTATTATATTTTTTAGATGATCTTTTATGTACGTCTGTTGAGAAGGCTCACTGGCATCCAAAATGTTTTTATAACAATATTTTACAATTAGTATGTAGTATGAAATGAATTTAACTCTGATTGTTTATTTGTTATTATAAAATTGTTTATTGAAACTTAATGCATGTATATTTTCTATTAATTTTTTTAGCTTTTGTGTACATATGTACATATATTTACAGAATATTTTGTATATTGTTTTATTATAAGAGAAAAATCTGTCACGTACGATATTAAATTTTATTTATTATAAAATCATCCAAAGATTGTTTTTATTTAAATATGACGGATTGTAAAGGCAACATATTTGGTTAAGTGTAAGATATTAAAGGAAAACATAACGCCTCTCACGATTCGCATATTTCTACATGTACCTCAAAATTACTTCCGTTTTATGTCACGTACGATATACACTTATTTCGCTCGATATTTCGGACAGCAATGTTTCGAAAGAACTTTTTATTATTTAAAAATATAGTACCCACTGAATGGAACATAAAGACAAAATTATTTTTCAGATACTCTTATTTTTGCAAAATCTATTCCACTCTATAGGCGTACAAATAAATGTCACGTACGATGATATGGAATTGCCCATATGTATGTATGTATATGTAAACCGTTGTAATGTATAGGTTACTCTATACATTCCAGATAATCTATCTTGAAGTCAATTGTCTCTAAGCTATCAGACCATCTCTTTGTAATCCAAAAGGGTCAACTAGTCACGTAGCTATTGAAGTAACTAGTTGCCACCTAAGTGATAGGTAAAATCACTAGTTCGGGTCTACTGAATTTAGCTGGACTGTGTTTTTTGTCACTTTCAGCTATAAAATGTCAAAAATCTGATTTCTTTTATGGCAAATACATATATGGGCAAATCCTGCGTGACGAACGTTACATTCGTACACGTTTTTATATTTAAATATGAACTTTTTTTTTTTAAATTTCTTTAATTAATTTTTTTGGAAAAAGAATTTCTGACAAAAAAAAATTTTTGATGAAAAAAAAATTGGGGTTAAAAAATTTTTTTTTCCGATTTTGACCCATTGTATGTCCAACTTACTATGGTCTTATATACGTCGTTGCAAAGGAAATATCTATCATTAGATATCCATATTGTCTATATTAATGACTTAGTAATCCAGATATAGGTCAAAAATATGTCAAAAATCGAGGTTGTCCTAGTTTTTTCCATATATCTCAGCCATTTGTGAACCGATTTTAAATAGCGACCAAGCCGGAAGAATTTCGGAGATACTGATGTATGAATCGTGTATGTAAGTTATTTGGGGGCTTCGGAAAGTTGATTTCAACACACAGACGGACATGGCTATATCGATTCCGCTATCTTTATGGGGTCGCAAATGAAAAATGTGGAAATTACAAATGGAATGACAAACTTATATACATATACCCTTGCCACTCATGGTGAAGGGTATAAAAATAAAATTTTCTTGTATAATATTAAGATATCTGAGCTAGTGCTGGATTTGGTAATCATTTTTGTATGAATGACCATCGAAATACATTTTGTTTATATATAAAATATAATATACATACATATCTAGTCTAATATTACAATTAAAAAATTTCAAGTTTGATTCATTTAAAAATTGTTTTGTTGGTAGACTGTTTCTGGGACTTGCCCATATACCATGTATGACCGTACCTTTAGAAAACATTTTAAAGAAAAGTGAAAATCATTGTTTAAAAAGCGTAATGTATCTAGACTGAAAAATATATATCTATCTATGTATGTATATATGTACATTGTATATTGTACAATACTTAGATCGCATTTTGGGAAATAAAAACGCGAAAAAAAGTTAAATAATTGTGTTTACTTAGTTGTTTTAATTCTCGTTATTTTTATCAAGTTGAGGCCAAGTTTCATTCAACTTTTATTATTTTTTTTCTGTGTTTAGATGATTGTTTTATTTACGTGGCCTGTCTGCTTGTCGTCATTATTATTAGCGTAAAAAAAACATAAAAATTTTGTTAAAATAACAACTTCTCACATACAAGGTACAAACTGGTACCAAAAAATTAAAGAAGATTTTCATGTATACATTAGGGTATAACCAGCACTGATAATAACAGATTATTTGGGTAATTTTTTTTATTATTAAAAATAATACGTTCTCAAATATTGCATTAGTTACACACAGAAAACTTGGTAGCAATAATGTTTTTAGTGCTTTTAAAAAAGTTCGACGCGAACAATTTTCGTGTTAGTGCTTTTTTTTAGTACCCTTTGAAAAACTTTTGTGGCACTAAATTTAACATCGAAACTGTAACTTTTATAATTTTCTTCTAGGAAATGTTCAACAATTAAGGTAATTTTATAAATAATTTTCTAGAAATTATTAAAACACTTATATCAGAAATTATCTTATCAATACGTTTAATAAACGTTTTTTTCGTGATGAAAACGTTTTTCGTTCCAATTTCAATTAGTTAAGTCTAGTATGGAAGGATGTGTCCGTACAAATAATTAATTACTTTCGGAACTATTTCCGTGAAATCGTTATAGAGTTGTTCGTTCTAGATCGATGTTCTTTAATCGTTGATTTTGGTTCAAAATTTTAACCCTCGGACATTCTTCTAGGAAGTTTTAGAGAACATAAACTATATAATTATAATCAGAAAACTTGCTGAAAAAATCATTATACTCGAAAAATGAAAATAGAAGATAAACGTGAATATATTCTGAACACGATATTTTACAATTATCATTGTTACCGGTACATTCGTGGTTGAATTCCGTAGAGATCTGTTGTACATAAAATTACATTAAAATTTAATCCATTTTTCTATTTCGAGGAAAAGAAATTTGTTTAAGTTTTGATTTATTTTTATTGTATAACATTTTGTTAAATTGGTTCCAAGAAGCTGTTTCGAAGCTTATATGTGTCCTTGTTATTAAAGCAGTGAGGAACTAATATATAACTATTACCAAAGAACTAGTTCCTTAAAAACTCTTTATAATAAATGTTATAGAATCACAACAATATTTCAAGAATCTAAACTGTATCTGTTAGCACTGGTTCTAGATCTACTTAATTTAGAACAAATTCTTAAATTTTTCTGGAACATACATACATATACACATTTTCTTTGAAAATTGGAAACTATTTTTCTTAGTGCTTTTTTAAGAGAAATATGAGTTTTTTTCATGAATTTGGCTGTTTATACCTATCGTTTATTAAACATACATAGAAATTTTTGTTTCCATTACGTATCATTTTTCTTCCGTAAGAATGTGCCAAATTATATCTTTCTTATTATCTTATATAGTATATAAATAGGCCCCACGATTTTTTGTGGTACACTTTTAAGTATGTTATTGTCCACCAATATTGATGAATATGAAACTAATATATAACTATTACCAAAGAACTAGTTCCTTAAAAACTCTTTATAATAAATGTTATAGAATCACAACAATATTTCAAGAATCTAAACTGTATCTGTTAGCACTGGTTCTAGATCTACTTAATTTAGAACAAATTCTTAAATTTTTCTGGAACATACATACATATACACATTTTCTTTGAAAATTGGAAACTATTTTTCTTAGTGCTTTTTTAAGAGAAATATGAGTTTTTTTCATGAATTTGGCTGTTTATACCTATCGTTTATTAAACATACATAGAAATTTTTGTTTCCATTACGTATCATTTTTCTTCCGTAAGAATGTGCCAAATTATATCTTTCTTATTATCTTATATAGTATATAAATAGGCCCCACGATTTTTTGTGGTACACTTTTAAGTATGTTATTGTCCACCAATATTGATGAAACATATTTGGTTAGCCTGCTACTTCATCTGAATCAATTATTGTAATACAATTTAAACCATTTAAAGAAGTATTAAGTTATTTTTACATCGATTTGTTTTAGAGAAATTGGATGAAAAAGTTAGTTTTTCATTTCTAAATATTGAATTTTTCTACTAAAAATATATTAAAAGTAAAAACCGAAGAATAATTGTCGGTTTCGGTTTTAGGCCTTGAAAAATCGCGGTTTCGGTTAAAACCGAACACGAAACTCTAGTATACATTATTGTTTTATTGAGGGGACGTTATGTAGACAGATATTTATATATTTCGACTAGAAAAAAATATATTTTTTTAATAATCTCAAAGTTTCCACTCAAAGTATTCGCTTGTATTATAAAAACAGCAAATTAATATTTTGTAAAAAGCTTTTTAAAATTGTATTGCAGCAGACAGTGGTTTAGAAATTTTTTATTTTGGAAATAATTCGGTAGCTCGTAAACGTTTTGAGATATCTTAATGAAATTTAAAACAGTCAGAGCTGTTGTATTTGTGAGTTCTCTATCGTTTAACTAACTGTGAAAATACGATTTTTTGAACACATATTTAGAAAATGTAAGTAATTGTAACTAAGACACAGATCATAGAATTAAAGGGGTACAAAACTAAATACTTACACAGGTCTGCAATGATCTTTAGTATACATATTCGATACCCTGATTCTAACAGCCATATGAATACAAATTTAAAAAAGGTTTATAATCCAATTATAGGAAATTTTTCATAAAGTTGTATTCATAAACGACATAGTTGGGGGTAATGCACTAAATGTTGATTGAAATCAGCATTGCAATATCACTCACTAAAATTGCAAAAAAATTTAGTTTGCACTATTTTTTATCAGCTTTAGTGATAATGCTTATTTCTTAACTAGCACTAAAAAATAGTGATAGTGATAATTTTTTAACTATCACTAAACGAAGATTTAGTGCAAAAATCTGCACTACAATTAATTAGTGATAATAAATGAGTAGTCATGAAATTGATGAATCCAAATTCGAAAAATACAAATTTTAAATATTTTTTGTTATTTTTAATGAAATATTAGTCTTAAGTTTTTAATTAGTGCACAGAAATAAACTTAAACCATTTTGAACTTAAAAATTTAGTGCACAATTTGAAGTTGAACTCAAATTAGTGCAGAAAAAAAAGTTGCAATAAACTGATGATTGCATTTTTTTAAATCAACTAATTTAATTTTGAGTGCAAAATTTTTTAACTCACTATCACTAATGTATAGTGAGGCTGCTAATTTTCAACTCAGCACTAAATATGAACAAAATGATTGCACTAATTTTGCACTATCACTAAGTATTAGTGCAAACTGCAAAATTAGTGCACTACCCCCATCTATGATAAACGATTGATAGCTTAAAATACCTTTGATAAACAATTGTTAAGTGTACAAATTTTAAAGTAGGTTCGACCCTACTATAAACCTATTTTAAGGAATTCGTTTTACTTTTTATCTTAAAAAAGATTTTAAAGATACATTTGGAATAATAGACGATAATATTGCAATTGCTAAACACAATTTCCACTCCACTGGCGAATAAGTTCCATTTTACTAGTATATGATTTTGTTTGATATTCCTCCGGCAGTGAACTATATGAGGTTCACAAGTGAGTTTGATTGACATTTTTGTCATTTACTTTTAACCTGCAACGCCATATAGTAATAAAATGTGTAAACATTGTGGAAGAAGGTCCGTCCACACAATCTAATATACCCACTCCGGAATTAAAACTATGTGTTTCCACAAAATGTCAATAAAAATAATTTAATTAAATAAATTATAAAACAGTGCTGTTTATTTTAACACAGAATATTCGTCATTCGAATACTTTTAATAATAATTAAAATAAACTATATAAAAAAGTTTGTACATTAATACATTTTAGCTTTATATAAATTTACTCGGATCAGATATACATTTTTTATCTAAAAATTAGTTGTTATCTTCAAAAATGTATTATTACTAAAAACAATCAATGAAAAAAAGAAAATTAACGAATATTGTATCCTAATTAAAAGCAACACTAACAACGAAAAAGGGTAAATAAATGTGGAAGCATTGCCAGCTTAGACAAAAATCAGTACATTAGTTATTGTGCCTTTAACAAACATTTATGAATACAGTAGTTTTGACTTACCTGCCTTTCACTTAAGAGCATTTTGCATATAAGTGCACAAAACTTGTGTTTTGTATATTTATTTATCAAACTCCATACAAATTCGTTAATTTAAGTGCATTGTTCATACCTGCGCATTTAAGATAAGTGCATAATACTTTTGGAAGCTATAACTGGTTTTCATTTAGCTACGTAATATAAAATTAAATCAAAACAAAATAAGAAAAATGCGATTTTGAATAATTAATTGTGTTGTAAACTTCTTAATAATTTTAAAAGTAGCTAAAATACCAAATTTGTCGTTATTTTTAAAGGGAAACATCACAAAACTTCATGTAAATTATTTGCCGTTAACTGCTTTTTTGGGCAGTAAACTTAAATGCACTTACCAGTTGTCTGATGTTAACTGCACTTTTAATTTACCTGCTCAAAATATCGTGCAAAGTTGGTTGTGCAGGTAAGTCAAAATTACTGTACAATACTTTTATAAATGATTTTTAAAGCTAAAGTGTTCGTTAACAAAATTGTGCTTTAAATCTATAATAAGGTTTTTTATGCATATAGCCGTAACTGTATAATTATTTTTTTTATGATACGCGTGCATTTGTAGCATTTTTCTAGATTTGCTACGATGGAGGACACTCCCATGTGATACTACAAAAATAATCTACCATCATATGTTCATCCCAGCGCCCTTTATATCAATCTTCAATCACATCTATAATCTATCTTGATGGAAACGTTATCTTTGTTCTTCGCTAAACGATCCAAAATTTTCAAGAAACTTTAATTTTCCTTTTATTCATATCTGTAATTTAACAACACAAAAATAGTAGTCATCAATGTGGTTTTTCGGTTCTGGCCAAATCATAGGTACATCAAACTTCAAATGACTACGATCGTTTACCGCTTTCGCACACTCTTAAATGTTCACTACACACTTTACACACAGGGTGAATTCCAAAACGTCTGAATGCAATGCAGTCATATCTTTATCAAGACAAAGCAAGCACACGCGTAGTTAAAATTTAAAAAAACTTAGCATGCTGCCTGTTTTTACTTGTTCATACATTTTGCTATATGAAACATTATCAAAGTTTACACGGTTGCGTTAAGAATCGCTCGACTTTTTAAGGTTGCATTTAGGGTTTCCCGGATAATTTTATTTACCGGGAATGAAAAATTTCATTTTCTATTTCTTTTTCAATTAGAAAAATAAGTAAAAAAGACAATTATTTTATAAAAAAAAGAAAATCAATACAATACAATTCAATTCTACTAACATAAAACAAAAAAAAGTTGTTTAAAATATTTGGAGATCATTTGTTACTAAAAAATTAAATATTAGCGGTATTCATGATGTAGAGCTCTTGCCCTGGTAATAGAGTAAAATAGCAATTAAGTGTCGCATTATTGTATATACTATGATCGTAATTGCATTTGTAATGCACTTTTTAGCTTTTTATATACTATAGCGGAGCCCCTTTTGAACACTTTTTGCTTTCAAGCCTCATAAAAATGTATGATTTTGAATTATTGACTTTTTCATAATTTAACTAATATGTATGGAAATTAGCTTTAGTTTAAGTCTACAAGTAACTTATTCTTAGTTCGATTTCCATTTTTTTTAATGGATGAAGTCATTGTGTTCAAATATGCCCCCCATACGGGGCATTTTGAAAGGAAATTTTTTTCTTATAGCGTTTATGTACAAAAATAACAAACAGTTCTATTTCCTTTATATATAATAAATTCGATTTATTTATTAAGAAAAACCATAAACATTAACATTTAAAAATAAAAAACAATAAATTTATTTCACGAAAGAAAACACTCTTACAAAAAAATAAAAAAAAAATACAAAATTTACTGTAACAAGTAAGAGTGAATCTTAAATACCCTCCACATAAATATGATGGCATAACAACTGAAATAATATACCAATTGTTAGAAAGACTAGTTTACGCAGAAGATATTTTATTTCAAATGTACAAAAAATTGTATTTAATTCAGAAATTTATAATTTAAATTCCTATTAGAACGTATGAAATTTAACAATTTATATACATAATAATTAGTTAATACGTTTGGATCAACATTTTTCCCTTTTAACCTCAAGTGAAGAAACTGAGTATAAAAAAGGGTATACGAATATATTTAGTCAAATTTCAAAATATTTGGTTGTGGGACTTATATGGGAGCTATGACCTATTATGATTTGATTGTCATAAAATATTTTAACGTGATTTTTATGGACTTATATGGGTGCTGTGGCCAATTATGTACCGATATTCACAAAATTCAGTATTATGATCTGTGTACTATTTTGGTTCAATATATGGAAGCTATGAACTATTATGTTCCTAAGTATTTGAGGGCTATTTTTATAGAATTTCATATAAACAACACTATTAACAAAAGTGGACCTTATATGGGAGCTATGCCGAATTATGGACCAATATTTAAAAAATTTTGTAGCACGATTCTTGGATACAAATTACTGATCGGTGTAAAATTTTGTTTCAGTACAGATTTTTTTTGGATATTTGTGCAGGTTAATGTGTTTTCCTAAAGTGGTTCTTATATGGAGGCTATGACTAATAATGGGCCTACCATCATAAAATTTGGTACATCGATTTTTGTATATATTAAAAAAATTTGTTTCGAATTTCAAACTGATAACTATATTTGTAACAAATTTATGGGGATTTTAGTGATTTTCGGGAGTGGACCTTATGTGGGAGCTATGGTTGAATATGGACCGATATTCCAAAATTTCAAAAGTATGATTACTGGATACAAATTACTGATCTGTGAGTTATTTAATTTGGATATCGATATGTTTTAAATATTTTTTAAGGTTAATATTTTTTTCGGAAATGGCCCTTATAGGGGAGCTATGACCAATTATCGGCCAATCTGCATACAATTTAGTACAGTGATTTATATGTATATGAGTATTATTTTTGTCGAATTTTAGCATGATAAAGATATTTATAAGAGATTTATGAGTACTTAACTGATTTTCGGAAGTGGACCTTATATGGGAGCTAAGGTCAAATATGGACCGATATTCACAAAATCCTGTAGTATGATTTCTAAGTATAAATTATGGATCTATGTAAAATTTTGTTTTGATATTGATATTTTTTAGATATTTATGTAGGTTAATGTGTTTTTTGGAAGTGGTCCTTATATGGGAGCTATAACCAATTATCGGCCGATCTTCATAGAATTAGGTACAGCGATTTTGGTATATATGGGTACTATTTATGACAAATTTCGACTTAATAGCGATATTTATAAGATATTTATGCTTATTTAAGTGATTTTCGGAAATGAACTTTATACGGTCAAATGTGGGCCGATCCACAAAAAATTTGGGGTTGTAATTTTTTTAAGCAGGAAACTTATTATTCCTGAATTTTGTGTGGATACTGCAATTTTGTAAGCATTTACAGACCATATAACCATATTTCGGGAAGAAATTTGTATGGGGACTAGGAGAAACCATGGACCGATTCTTGTAATTTTCGCCAGAGTTAGTCCCTTTAACATAAAAATAACGTGTGTACAATTTTATGGTATTATCTGCAATATATTTGCACAAATAACGAAAACTATGTTAAAATTATCAAGTTTTTTTTAGGTTGTCTCACATTTTGGTTCATAACTCTGGTTCCACTGAACCGATTTTGCAATACCAAACTGCTTAGGAGCACAATAAACATTTTTTTGCAAGTCTACCAACTTTGTTTGCCTATTTTGGACGTGAGAGTGTTTTACACAGACAGACGGACAGACAGACGGACATGGCTCAATCGTCTTAGAATTTCATAAGGATCAATAATATATATACTTTGTTGGGTCTCAGATGAATATTTCTCAATGTTACACACGGAATGACAAACTTATATATACCCTTATTCACCACTTATGGTGGTGGAGGGTATAAAAACATGGTCACCCAACTACATTCGGTCGACGACTGAAAAAACTAGTTGTTGACGTTGCTAGAAAACAAGGTTGCCGTGAGAAAAACTCTGTTAAGGATAGAAAAAAAATGTTTTTTTTTTTTTTTTATCAGTTTATCAGTTTGCTCTATACTGTATGTTGTAAACAAAAACAAATACTCATTCACTGAAAATGAATATATACAATGAAAATCGAATCGAAGACCTTGGATTTTTTTATTGAGCTATTTTCACATAACAAAACATTCGCCAAAAGGAATTTTCGAAAGAAAAATTTATTTAAAAAATATATTCAAAGCAAAAACATGCAGTATTTCACAGCTACAAAATAAACAATATTTCGGCATTGTTGATTTAAAACAAACATACGAAATTCGTAAGTAAATTTGTTTAAAATTGTATTGGTTTTTATTCAACTGACTTTTGTCAGTCTATGAATTGCATCTAACTAATTGACCTTGTTTCAAATGCAAATTTCATGCTTTCTATGTGTTAATCTGAATTTTGAATGTGGTTTTCTTGAAAATGTTTCAAATATAAAATCGTGATTAAAACTGCTCTGTTTGCAATTTTTCCATAATGAAACTTAAACAATAAACTTGAAAGTGCACATGTTTGAACTCAAGTTTATTTAACAACATACATATACTTTATAAATTAAAAAAAAAATATTAATAATTTAAAAAGATTACATTTTATTCAAAAAATAATTTACCGCAAATATGTGAAACATAAACATATGAAATCAACTTTCCACTACACTCAAAGAATATACACATTTAAAGTGAAAAAATTCAAAATAAATCGAATTTTTAGTTTGTCAAAAGGCTTAATTTATAGCTCTCAATTAGCCCTATAATTGGTGTTAAGTTTGATTTTGGGCAAGTTTTCATTTTCAAGATAATTGCAAAAAACCGAGGCATTGGCACGGGACAAATACAGAAGTCAATTTCGCGGCCAACCATTCGAACGCCAATTTCAGCGAAACCAGAGGCAATATTTAAATGCGACTAATTTTAGAATGTTGTGCATTGATGTCTCTTAAAAATTGTTTTGATTTTACGCAAAAATTAGTTATACTTTTTTTTAAATTAATTTTAATCACAGTCGCATGGGACATTTTTTTCCATCATGATATTTATGTAGTTTCTGTTCCTTTTTTTACGAAATTATATATAACAAAGCTTAGTTTTCAAATTAACAGAAGTATTCAATGTATTTATTTCAATATAATATTAACAAACTAAAAACGTAAGAAAAATATTTAGTACGAATAAGCCCCTGTCTATACTTGACAAATATTTATCATAACAATAAATGACGTTTGTTTTCACAACAAAGTTGTTTGAGCAAAAACACTAACAATTTTTCAAACGAAGCAATAACACAAAATTATTATAATTTATTATCTTGACCCCCTGTTTATACCTGATAAATTTGTATCATGATAAACGTCAAAATGGTTGTCAAGATACAAAATTATCAGGTATAGTCCCCATTTATTAGTATTATTGCTTCGTTATGACAAAATTGTTAATACTAACAACTTTGTCTTGACGACAAACGTCATTAATTGTTATGATAAATATTTGTCTAGTATAGACAGGGGGTGACAACCATTTTGACGTTTATCATGTAAAAAATTTATCAAGTACAAACATAGGGCAAAGTATTGTATATCAGTAAATATGTACAATAAAAAAACAAGTAAGAAAGTATGGTCGGTCAAGCCCGACCATATAATACCCTACACTAAGTAAAATAGCAAAATAATTTTCTTTTAAAATTTCAATAATTTATATTCATGAGTGATTTTCGAAATGGGCCTTATGGGAGCTATGACCAATTATGGACCGATCACCATGAAATTAGGTCGTGTGATTTATGTCTATATGAAAATTATTTATGTTGAATTTTGTGTGTATACCATAATTTTTAAGAGATTTATGGATGTTGAAGTGATTTTCGGAAGCGGGTCTTATATGGGAGCTATGACTAATTATGGACCGATCATAATACAATTTGGTGACATGAATTCCGTATATATAAAACTTATTTAGAGCAAAATTTGTGGAGATACATGTATAAATTAAATATTTATGACCGATAAATACCCTCCCCACTATGGTGGTGTAGGGTATAATAAATTTAAATGAATGCTTTTCACTTCTTTCCATTTTTTGTCTAAATTATATAACAATGAATGCTTTTCAATCTGATCAGACTGCAAAAGATATAATTTTACCATATTTATGTGGTGTTGTGCATATTTACATGATTTATTTCATTTATGTAAGATTTTAAATTTTTTTTTAAATTTCACACCTACGATGTCGCACGGGACAAAATTTATATAAGTACCAAGATCATAAATCTTCTTATTTTTCAATAACGTTTATTTTATTTTAATTGTATTAACAATCTCTGTTTGGACTCAATATTTGACAATCTTTCTGCATATACTTTCGACACACTGATACCAAATGTTGTTTTTCAATGTCGCACGGGACATCGAAATATGTGATAATGGAAAGTAAAAACTTACAGTTATATATGGGCAATTCCATATCATCGTACGTGACATTTGTACGCCTATAGAGTGGAATAGATTTTGCAAAAATAAGAGTATCTGAAAAATAATTTGGTCTTTATGTTCCATTCAGAGGGTACTATATTTTAAAATAATAAAAAGTTCTTTCGAAATATTGCTGTCCAAAATATTGAGCGAAATAAGGGCATATCGTACGTGACATAAAACGGAACTCATTTTGAGGTACATGTACAAATATGTGAAAATATTCGAATCGTGAGAGGCGTTATGTTTTCTTTTAATTTCTTACACTAAACGAAATATTTTTCCTTTACTATCCGTCATACTTAAATAAAAACAATCTTTGGATGATCTTATAATAAATAAAATGTATTATAAAATAAAAAACAACATGTATATTCTGTAAATATATGTATACAAAAACTAAAAAAATAAAAAGAAAATATATATTCGGTTTCAATAAACAATTTGACAATAGCAAAAAATCAATCAGAGTCAAATTCATTTCATAATACAAGCTAATTGGAAGCCTAGTTTTCGCCGGAATTTTAGCCTAAAACATACCTAATATTTTTGTCATGAAAATGTTGTAATATGATCACATAGTAAAATTTTATTATTGTCTTCTATTCAAATCATCTTAAAAAAAAGTTTCAAGGGCATTATTTTCTGACTCTTTGTACCCTCAGGAAGATTTTAGATATCAAACGTCAATGCATAATGTCTATCTTTAAGAACTTGTATCAAAACAAAATGTGCATTATAAATATTCAAATCAGAAAAGTTGCCCTTGGACGACTTTGCATTCGAATATCTCGAAATGGGTTAGAATAAATGGAAAATTTATTTACATTATTTAAATTTGATTGTTTCCCTATGAAAATGAGATAAAACAAAGTGTTTTCAAACACTTTTAATTTTCTGGTCTCGGTGGACCTCTCGTATGTGCTTGATGATTAATCAATATATTAATTTTTTGTTATCTTTTTGTTTTGCTATTGCTATTGCTATTGTTATTGCAAATTAAATTCCCAAAATTCTAGCAACACAGATATGTATGTATCTCTAAAATGCTTCCTAGAATGTGTATAAGTCAGCAGCCTTAATCTGTCCCTAAATGGCCAAGATATATAAATATAAATGTATTCGAAAAAATGTTAAAAACAACCTATGAACACAATAACGAATAATAAAAAAATGCTTAACAAAAAGCACACTCACTCATACAATTTTTATGAATCATTACAACAAAATTTCTTGATTATAAATATCGTCATTTTTGCTTTGGTTTTATTTGCCATAATGGGAATTTTTGTTTTAAATGTCTACAGTATTTAGCATTGCTCATCAGTTTACAAGCAGTTTGAATCAGCCAAACACTAAGCGCCAATAAATTTTAAATTCATTAGCAGGCAACTAAAAATACTCGCATGGTGTAAAAAAATGTTTTTTGCTCTTAAAATTTAAAAAATATACACTTAAATATACTATGTAGTTTGATTATAGTTCGATTTCAGGGACTTTGGCAGAATATTTAAAAATAAAACTATGTACTATAAAAAGCAAAATATGCAAAAATATGAATGATATCGATTCCAAAATTAATAAAATTGTTTGAAAGAGATAAACAACTAACTCATGTTTATACGACGCACAGAAAAATATGATTTTGCATATTTTTGGTTACCCTGATCATTAGTATATAATAGAGATGAGAGATATTTCCATAGCTGTGATTTAATCACCGCGATTGAAAAATTATTGGTATCAATTGTTCCTGAATATAGCAAGTAACAGGTACATTTAAGAGCCATTATTACAACTTGCCGTTATAGTTAAAGTTACCTTTAAGGGTACCTTTTTCTATTGCTTAAAGTTACCTTTAACTATAACGGCCCTAAGTCTGTTAACTCTTTCAGTCACGGTTTTATGTGTATAAGTTTAAAATCAAAACAATTGCATTTTCACTTTAATTAAGGTTAGTTTATTATGAAAAATAAGAAAAAATAAATCAAAAACTAAATAAAAATATTAAAATTTGAACAATCAAAATTCAATTCAATTGATTAATAATAGTTTTGGTTAATCAGAAATGTTGATTAATCCATGCATTGATTCATCAGTATAATAATTAATTAGAATGTTTGATTATTCTATTAATGACACATCCTAGTATAATGAATCTCATTTTAACGAAAATCCGATATAACGTACAACCACATTTTTAACATTAACTACCTTATATAAAGAACGTTTCAACAATTTTGTACTCGATTTAACGAATGTTGAGAAATATAAAACAAAATCAAATGAACGATACAATTTTTAACGTTGACAATTATATAAATGTAACAAGAATGGTTCAAATAATCATCTATCTCTAAATAATGATGTGTATCCCCTTGTGGAAAAGGAGTTTAATTGTTGATTACTCTATCACATTCCACTTAATAGAATTGCTTTAATATCTAAGTAGAGCAGTGATGTTCAAAATAAAAATGAAGATGTATTGGTGAGAGAGCTACCCAGCAAACATAATGTCAAACACTTAAAATAAGAACAAAATAAAGAATGTTTAGATTTAGAATTTTTGCCAGATATAACAAATTTATTAAATTAATGTAATTTAAATTTTAAGGAAATAAACGAATACACATTATACGGCCGAAATTCTCTAAAATTTTTTATTTATTTCTGACTTTGTTGTTTTGTGTTCAATTGTAATTGAATCGCGTGTGTTTGCTAAGCTTCGTTCAAAAACAACCAACAACAATGCTTAACAAATTTCTGAAAAAAAATTACGATAGTCCGTCGCATGTGTTTACATCGCTTGCTAAACGATGAATGAACAAGAGTTTTTAAAAGAGCGTAACAAATGTGTGTAAATTTTTTGAACAATTGTTGTATGGCGTGAACATCACTGAAGTAGAGACATAGAAATACCAAATAAATGGTGGATTTCATGCAAGTGAGTGATATCTGTATACAAAAAAACACGATGTAAGTCTTCTTAAAAAATCAGCATACAATTATAGTTGAGCACAATATAACTCCTGATGTTAATCTCAATGCGAATAAAACTGATATCTATTGGAAAATGATACCAGATAAAACGTTTGTTCAAACTTGAGAAACTAGTGCTCCAGGTTTGCGTTAAAAAATTTTGGACGATAGTCATCTCCTAATGTCACACAGCTTAAAACTTATTCAAAAAATAAATCTCGATATAGCGAATTTTTCGATTTAACGAATGGAACTGACAACATACCGTTCGTTATACCGAGATTTTCGTGTACATACATCTATGTAAGTATAACACATAGTACATACACACAACCTCAAACTTGGTCCAACAAACCGAAACTTTTAAATTTTAATAAAAAAAATCAAATAATTTGGTGTTTACTCACTTTTGAGGCTATGTATATTGGGGTATTCATTCGAATAATGATCGTTCGATTAATGGAATAATTTCTTATGAATAGTTATTCGAACAATTTAAAAATTACCATTTTCGAACAACGAATAATTCGAACAATTTTATGTAGAATAATTGAATAAAACGAATAAATGTTCATATACATATGGGGCACTTCGTGTCAAGTAAACCAACTTTTGAAATCGATGTCTTCCGATCGGGATGAAATTTGCACCAAGGTTAGTTCTATTGGATAGTAATTCACAATTTTTCAACAAGATCGGTCGAGAACTCTCTGAGTTAGAGGGGGCGCATTTAAATAAAGTCAAACAAGCTTTTGATTTCGGAAAAAAAATCAAAAATTGTATATCTTGAGTTACAAAACATTTATTTTGATTTTATCCCACTCGCATCCCACTAAGCGACCAAAAATATCTTAAAGGAATGGACCTAAGCTTTCTTTTGAGCAAAAAAAAATTTAAAAAACGGCCCCATTTTGGAAAAAAAAATCGATTTTGCAAAAAACAAGTCAATAATTGTATGTCTTGAGTTACAAAATATTTGTTTTGATAGATATCCCACTCACATCCCACTAAGCGACCAAATAGGTCTTAAAGAAAAAGACCTAAGCTTTCTTTTGAGCAAAAAAAATTTAAAAAAGAGAGCCCATTTTAGAAAAAAAGTTAGATTTAGCAAAAAAAAAAATCAAAATTGAGTTACAAAACATTTATTTTGATAGATATCCCACTCGCATCCCACTATGCGAGCAAATAGGTCTCAAAGAAAAAGACCTAAGCTTTCTTTTGGGCAAAACAAATTTTAAAAGAAGGGCCCATATTGGAAAAAAAGTTAAATTTTGCCAAAAAAAAAAATTAAAAAATTGTATGTCTTGAGTTACAAAATATTTATTTTGATAGATATCCGCATCCGCATCCCACTAAGTGACCAAAGAGTCTTCAAGGAAAATATCCAAGCTTTTGTTTGAGCTAAAAAAAAATTAAAAAAGGGTCCATTTTGGAAAAAAAAGTCAACAAAGTTTTTGATTTTGCAAAAAAAGTCAAAATTTTTATGTTTTGAGTTACAAAACATTTATTTTGATACATAACGAACTCGCATCCCACTAAGCCACCAAATAGGTCTTCAAGGAAAATATCTAAGCTTTATTTTAAGAAAAAAAGGCCCATTTTGAAAAAAAGGCAAAAAAGTTTTTGATTTCGGAAAAAAAATATTAAAATTTTTTTATTTTTTAAATATTTTTTTTTCGAAAAATTGAAAAAAGAGCTATCTAAACTAATTGGGACACATTTTACTAAGAATAATAGGTAATAAGTTACATGGATAAGAAAAAACACCTGCTTGGCCAAAATGTAAAATCTAACTCAGAGAGTTCTCGACCGATCTTGTGTCTGAATTACTATCCAATAGAACTAACATTGGTGCGAATTTCATCCCGATCGGAAGACATCGATTTCAAAAGTGGTTCACTTGACGCGAAATGCCCCATATATTTAAATTTAGCAATTTAAAAATTTTAATATATATTCATAATTCCAAATTAAAATAAGTAATAATGACTTACAAAAATTGTATTGTTTCTGAAATTCGACAAATAACTAAAGATAAAGGGAGTCTTTCGATCAGACTATTATTCTGGGGTGGGCAAGGGCCCTTCCCAAATAGTAAAAATAAACAATTTTGTCTATAAAAAAATTATTTTTTATTAAAACAAATCTAAAATATCACAAAAATTTAGAACTGCTAAATTTGAAAATCGTTCCTGAAGCATTGCACTACGTAACCATTGTTTTATTTTTTAACTTTTTGGGTTCCAAAAACTCCATGATTAATGTTCTAGGGCACTGTAATCTCTTAACGGAACAATATACAAATCCAAAAAAAATCTTTCTGCAACTTTCCAAATTTGTATCTTATACAATTACAAACTTCAAATTAGCCACGTTCACTGACAATGATATCAAACTTTGGACAGATTTGTGTAATTCCCTAAGACAACTTGATTAAGCAAAGATTCGGCAACGTTGATAGAGCTTGCGGGTATAATACAATTTGTCTTAAATAATTTAGAAAAAGTGAATAAATCATTTACTAAAGAATTATTTACTCCTTTTAAAACCCGAATTAATGAACGACATAAAAAAGTTCTTAATACGTTTATATTGTACTTGAATTCAGGATCATGTCCAACTAGCTCAAACTTTTTACAGCATAGCTCCAAAACGGAAACTAAAATGTATGCTAGTCAATTGTTTTATAGATTGTTCGGGAGGATATTTCTGATGGACTTTGTTTTCGAATGTTTTTTAACATTATCAATACTTGAATTGTTAACTTTAACGTTATTTTTTGTTTTTATTTAACAATAAACTATTAAAAAACTTACATCAAAATTTCATTCTTTACTTTTTTTTAAAAAAATGTAAGTTATTCGAATAATTCGATTAATTTTAACCATGTGATCGAATTATTCGAACAAGTCTCTCAAAATCTCTTATTCCCTATTATGTTCTCAATAAATCCTAATGTGACGATCAAAAAATTGTGAAATTTGTTTAACAAAATTTTTAAAAATTAGAAAGTGGAGTTTTGAAACTGCCGTGAAAACAATTAAATTTTGTTGGTCATACGTGCGAATAGGTTAACGTTATCCTATGAAGACAAAAACTGATATACAAGTAAATATGGATATATTTTAAGTAAAAATAAGCATTTATTTTAAACACATTCCGATTATTTTAAATTAAATAGCAAAAGAAATTATTTAATGGCGAATTTTTTACAAAAAACTGAAAAAATTACATTTTTTCTCCTTGTAAATGCACCTCAAAACTAAATCTCAAGACGGCCCTTCTTAGAAGAAGCTAAAAATTTGTTTGGTGGTATTTTAGGTCACTACGAAAGTATTCGGCAGGTATGCGCCAAAAACAATTATATCGAAAAACAAGTAAGAGTGCTATATTCGGCTATGCCGAATCTTATATACCCTTCACCTTTGTTGTGGACGCATTATTATTTTTTAAAATTAGTATATATATATGTACATTGCCCACTTTCAGCGTACAGCATCCTAAATTTATCAAGAACACAAAAAACAACAATAACGCCAAACGAAACAAAACACCAAAAGAAAAAACAAAAACAAAATACGCAAGCCAATGAAACCGACACACATCCAAACATACGTTTAATTGTATAAAAAACAACAACGCCAAAAGAAACAAAACACAAAAGAAAAACAAAATACGCAAAGCATGCACATCCAAACATACGATTTGTTGCTTTTTTGTCAAAAAAACCAACACACAACCAAACAAACGTTTAGTTGTATAAAAAACAACAACGCCAAAAGAAACAAAACACAAAAAAAACAAAATACGCAAAGCATGCACATCCAAAAACATACGTTTTGTTGCTTTTTTGTCAAAGCATGCAATGCATTGTGTTTTTTGATGAAATTTTCAGAGGTTGTCTCGGATTTTTGCTCATATCTCCGTTATTTATGGACGGATTTTGCTGATTTTAAATAGCAAAATTCTCGAAAGTATGTCTGACAGAATTGTTGAAGATTTGGAACCCGGAGATATCTGGGGCCTTCAGAAAATTGATTTCAACAGACAGACAGACAGACAGACGGACATGGCTTAATCGACTCCGCTATCTATAAGGATTCAGAATATATATACTTTATAGGGTCGGAAATGAAAAATGTAGAATAGATGCCACAAAATGGCATCTATTTGTTGTTGCATATTTTTGAATATTTTGTTATAAATGCATTTATTGCATATTTAATTTTCTTTTGGATATATTTTTATAGCAGCAAATAGTCTAAAAGTATTTTATTCAAAACTTATTCATGTAACATGTTTAGCACATGGTTCACATCGCGCAGCCAAGAAATTAGATCTCAATTTGAAGATATAGATTTATTAATTTCGTATTGAAAAAAGTGTTTTTAAATTTCAATAAATGTATCCAGTAGAATTACATACACATTTCGATTCTTTTGAATTCAATTTTACAAAAACTGAAAAATTTGCATTTTTTCCAATTTTAGCGATAATACAGTTTTTGTCGTTCTGAACGTTGACCTCGATGCGCACCCCAAATTCGTTGTCCGATTTGGTTCAAATTTTCAGCACTTAACTTTTAGGCCTAAGTCACAATATTCCACCCGGTACTCTTTAAAATCTAAAAAAAATCGGCTGTCACCCTAATATACATATACATATACTGAAACTGTGACCTCAAATGTATATTTTTCTTGCATTAATAAATATATTTCAAATAAAAAACTTGTTTTTATTGCATTTTTTGTAATTTTTAGTGAATATTTTCTTTCTTTATAGTGTATATTATAAGCGCATATTTTTAATTTTTTAGTGAATGAAAATCCTTGCCTTGCTTATTAGGTATTATTAACATTATTTGTTTAATAAAGAATTACAATTCTAATAAATGTGGATACATTGTTTGCTCTCTTTTAGATGACACTATGCAACGTAATAGTAGCAAACGATGTCATACTTCCTCATCAAAACCTCACAACTGTAAAAATGATACTTTGGATTCGGGTACTTCTGGAAATGGTAAAAATCATCAACATTCGACCAGCACAAGTGAAAAGCAACGCAAATCACGAGGTGCCAATAAAAGACACGTTTTAACAAATAATAACACAACTGACCAAGAGTCGAGGACCACATCAGGATTTAAATTTAACAATTGGTTACAAAGTGATATGTACTACTACGAGAGACATTTCATATCTTCTTCCGCCGAAGGTGAGTAAATTTATTTGAATTTGGTCCGACTAATTTAGGCTTTTAATCCCGTGAGTTTTGAAGAACATCGTTCCCAGTAAACAGTGATTTATAAATCATTTGCATGTTTTAAGCTAAAATTGTTTTTGCTATAAAATTGTAACGGTTATTATTTGCATTAAGAAACTAAAATCGAATGTCTTCGGATCGGGATGAAATTTACACCAAGATCAGACACAATTTTTCAATTTCACAATTTTTCAACAAGATCGGTCAAGAACTCTCAGAGTTAGAGGGGTTCATAATTTTTGATTTTTTTTGCAAAATCAAAAACTTTGGTGACTTTCCAAAATGGGCCCTTTTTTTGCTCAAAAGAAAATTTGGGTCTATTCCTTTCAGACCTATTTGGTCGCTTAGTGGGATGCGAGTGGGGTATATAGCAAAATAAATGTTTTGTAACTCAAGATATACAATTTTTGATTTTTTTTTTTTGGCAAAATTGAAATTTTTTCCAAAATGGGCCGTTTTTTTATTTTTTTTTTTGCTCAAAAGAAAGCTATTCCTTTAAGAGCTTTTTGGTCTCTTAGTGGGATGCGAATGGGATAGTATCAAAATAAATGTTTTAACACAAAAATTGTATGTCTTGAGTTACAAAATATTTATTTTGATAGATATAATAAAGAATAGATTAAAAGAATAGACCCAAGCTTCCTTTTGAACAAAAAAAAAAATAAAAAAAGTTAGATTTTGCAAAAAAAAGTCTAAAACTGCATGTTTTGAGTTACAAATCATTTATTTTGATAGATATCGAACTCTCCCACTAAGCGACCAAATAGATCTTCAAGGAAAATATCTAAGCTTTCTTTTGAGCAAAAAAACTATTTGGAACACATTTCCTTAAAAACAATAGGTAATAAGTTACATGGATAAGAAAAATCACATGTTTGGCCAAAATGTCAAATTTTGACCCCCTCTAACTCAGAGACTTCGCTATCTAAACGATCCAGAATATATATACTTTGTGGGGTCGGTCGCAAATGAAAAATGTAGAAATTACAAACGGAATGACAAACTTATATTTACCCTTGCCACTCTTGGCGAAGGGTATAAAAGTCAGCCAAATCGCTCCAGTCGTTCTCACGTGATGTCATTACATACATGGACCATTTAATTTTTATATACATATATAGAAGATATATAGGGTGATCGGCCCGGTTTTTAATAAAGCTCACATTCGGTTTTTTTGAAAAGCTCACATTTGGAATATCGAAAAACCGGGTTTTTCTCCTCGAATAGCTGGTTTTTTTATAAAAGTGTCTTTTTATGAGTTTTAGTGTATGAAAACTTTAAAAAATATTCAAAATCCAAAAAACTTTTTTAAAACTAATACTACAACTATTTTAGAAGACTTTTTATATTTTGACAAATGTCACTAGCGATCTGGAAAGCTTGAAAACTTACTCAATGCTTTTTTAAATATATGTCCTACAAGTACACTGAGTAAAGGATAATTTTCAATGTCTAGCTTTATAAAAACAAAAGAATAAAATCGATATACTCCAAAGCACTTGAACTGTGTTTTATCACTAAGAGATTAAGAGATTTTAACTTTCAAACTTGTCAAATTTGACCCAAATAGAAAATAGACATTTTGTTTGTCAATTTTTTTTTTAAAAAAAACCTAACGTAGTGCTTGACCTTTGAAATTAAAAAGTCATAAAATATCAAAAATATCAACCACTCATTTTAGAAATAATTCAATTTTAATTTCATAATGGGTAAAATCCGAAAACCTAATGTAGGATAAGGAAAACATAGCTTTGTTATTTACCCGGGGAATTACAGTTTTCATACAAGTATAATGTTCCGCAAGTATGATGAAAAGTGACAGATATATATTAGTGCTACCAAAGATATATTGTAGTGCTAACAAACATCTGAAAAATCTTGAATTTTTGCTCCAAGATTTTTACCCAAAGACCTTATGTGAAAAAAAAATGTTATAGATATTTGTTTTGCCAATTTGTTTTTCTAAAAACCTAACGTTGTTGTTGACATTTGAAATTAAAAAAATCATAATATATCAAAAATATCAACCAATTTAAAAAAAATAGATTTTAATTTCGAAATGGGTCAAATTTGTTTAGCTAAACTTTGTAAAATGATCAAGAATAAAATCCTTTTTAATATGGTAATAAATTGATTGATATACATTTTAAACACTTTTAGAATTATAGTTCTCCAGATATTCGAAATTAATTATTTACTTTGAATGAGAGGTGCCACCACTAATGCAATCCCGACCACTTTCAGCCAATCTCTGTAAAATGGTAATAGAGCTATGCGGACAAAGTTTGAAGAATCATGTAATTATAACTTTGTATGGGAGGTGACTCACATCCTTTTCCGACCCTCCCATTTTGGTTCCCCAGACATTCGAAATTAATATTTACTTTGTATGGGAGGTGCTACGTCCTCTAATCTAATTTCGCCTATTTTCAGCTAACTCCGCACAGTAATAACAAATTAATTCGTAAAAAGCTTAAACACTTTTATAATTGTAATAGTTCTCCAGATATTCGAAATTACATAAATATTTACTTTGTATAGGGTGTGCCACGCCTACTATTCCAATCCCGAAAATTTTCAGCGCAACTATGCAAAATGATAAAAGAGCCATATAGACAAAGTTTGAAAAATCTTGAAATTATAGTTCACAAAATATTTAAAAATAACTATTTACTTTGTATGGGAGGTGACTCGCCACCTGTTCCGATCCATCTCATTTTTGGTTAAACTTCATGCAGTGATAATAAATTGATTCGTATAAAGTTTAAAGCCCTTCGCAATTATAGTTCTTCAGATATTATAAAATAACTATTTACTCACAATTACATATTGAGAAAATAAAAAAAACCTTCAAAATATTTCTTTCAAGCGACTTTAAATTACATAATAAAATCTTTTTCTTCATTGTTTTCTATAACAACTCTCACTTAAAACAGAGCGAAATCAATACTGTTTAATTGTTTCTCTTATTTATTTACAACAACAACACGCATTGCTTTGTTTACTTTTTAGCTTAAGGTTCACATGTACACGTTTTTGCATATGTGTTAGTAACATCTTAAAACGCTTATAACTCCTAAAAAACTGAACCGATTTCAATAAAATATATATTCTGCACTTCTGTGAATAAATCCCTTTAAAATGGTATATTTCTTTCCTAAATTGAATGTATAATGTGAGCGTAAAAGGGGTCTAAAGAAATCGACTTGCCTATTAATATTATTATATATATTATATATATATTATATATTATATATTATATATTATATATTATATATTATATATTATATATTATATATTATATATTATATATTATATATTATATATTATATATTATATATTATATATTATATATTATATATTATATATTATATATTATATATTATATATTATATATTATATATTATATATTATATATTATATATTATATATTATATATTATATATTATATATTATATATTATATATTATATATTATATATTATATATTATATATTATATATTATATATTATATATTATATATTATATATTATATATTATATATTATATATTATATATTATATATTATATATTATATATTATATATTATATATTATATATTATATATTATATATTATATATTATATATTATATATTATATATTATATATTATATATTATATATTATATATTATATATTATATATTATATATTATATATTATATATTATATATTATATATTATATATTATATATTATATATTATATATTATATATTATATATTATATATTATATATTATATATTATATATTATATATTATATATTATATATTATATATTATATATTATATATTATATATTATATATTATATATTATATATTATATATTATATATTATATATTATATATTATATATTATATATTATATATTATATATTATATATTATATATTATATATTATATATTATATATTATATATTATATATTATATATTATATATTATATATTATATATTATATATTATATATTATATATTATATATTATATATTATATATTATATATTATATATTATATATTATATATTATATATTATATATTATATATTATATATTATATATTATATATTATATATTATATATTATATATTATATATTATATATTATATATTATATATTATATATTATATATTATATATTATATATTATATATTATATATTATATATTATATATTATATATTATATATTATATATTATATATTATATATTATATATTATATATTATATATTATATATTATATATTATATATTATATATTATATATTATATATTATATATTATATATTATATATTATATATTATATATTATATATTATATATTATATATTATATATTATATATTATATATTATATATTATATATTATATATTATATATTATATATTATATATTATATATTATATATTATATATTATATATTATATATTATATATTATATATTATATATTATATATTATATATTATATATTATATATTATATATTATATATTATATATTATATATTATATATTATATATTATATATTATATATTATATATTATATATTATATATTATATATTATATATTATATATTATATATTATATATTATATATTATATATTATATATTATATATTATATATTATATATTATATATTATATATTATATATTATATATTATATATTATATATTATATATTATATATTATATATTATATATTATATATTATATATTATATATTATATATTATATATTATATATTATATATTATATATTATATATTATATATTATATATTATATATTATATATTATATATTATATATTATATATTATATATTATATATTATATATTATATATTATATATTATATATTATATATTATATATTATATATTATATATTATATATTATATATTATATATTATATATTATATATTATATATTATATATTATATATTATATATTATATATATTATATATTATATATTATATATTATATATTATATATTATATATTATATATTATATATTATATATTATATATTATATATTATATATTATATATTATATATTATATATTATATATTATATATTATATATTATATATTATATATTATATATTATATATTATATATTATATATTATATATTATATATTATATATTATATATTATATATTATATATTATATATTATATATTATATATTATATATTATATATTATATATTATATATTATATATTATATATTATATATTATATATTATATATTATATATTATATATTATATATTATATATTATATATTATATATTATATATTATATATTATATATTATATATTATATATTATATATTATATATTATATATTATATATTATATATTATATATTATATATTATATATTATATATTATATATATATATATATTATATATTATATATTATATATTATATATTATATATTATATATTATATATTATATATTATATATTATATATTATATATTATATATTATATATTATAATAATAATAATTAAAATGTATTTAAGCGCTTTAAAAAGGCTTATTTTTTGTTCTTAGATACATGTATATTCTTTATAATAATTATATGATCTCTTTTTTTGTTTTGTTATATTTTTTTAATAATTATATGATCTCTTTTTTTGTTTTGTTATATTTTTTCATGAATTGTTTTTGTTTTATTTTAATAAATAAAATTAGTTTTCTTCTTATTTCTAGGCGTTTTAATAGTTTCGGTGTTTTAATAAAACCGGTTAACCGGTTATTATTAAAAAACCGAAACTGGTTTATATTAAATTTTTCGAAGAAATCGAAAACCGGTTTCTAAAAAATGTCGAAGAATCGACTATAATATCAAACCATTTTGAAATGCAACAAACAATTAATCTTTACCAGCATGTTTTAAATTATCATAAAAATAATGATATTCTTTCGGAATAACAGGCTACAATTCTTGTAAATGCTTCCAATTGCTTAGTTGAATAGGACATAATTCTTCATACGTGAAGATCTTCGTGGTTGTAAGAAAGTTTATACGTAAAGCTAATCTGCTTTCTAGAATTTTCCACAGAATTTCTTTTTGTAGGAAGCTGTCTACGTGGGTCTTTAAAAAAAAATATAATCGACTAGCTGACCCGGTGCGCTTCGCCACCCCAATTAGAAGAAAAAAATAGTACTATTAAGTCTCCCATTGTGAATCTAATTGTAAATGTCTAATTTCATATTTCTGGGTCCATTATTATAGAAAATGCAAAATAAAGTTACCACTAAAGTGAATTCAAATTCATTCAGAATCATGTGAGCCTAATTTTAAATTTTTAGGTTTATTATTATAAAATATTCAAAAAGTACCATTGCAATAAAGAAATAGTACTATTGATTAGCACTTTTGAATTCGCATTCACTAAACCATAACCCGTCAAGTTTGAATTTTAAATTTGTATAGCATTTCCTATATTATCAACTAATTTTGTTTCTATGACACTTAATATTTAATAAGTTATCACAAAACCGAAACTGATCGGTTTTAAATTTTTTAAAACCGAAACAGCGGTTTTGAAATTCTTCGGGTTCTTGGAAACTCATTTAGGACCCTATATGCTTAATTTCTTGTTTCTAAGTCCATTGTTATAGAAAATGCAAAAAGTACCACTAGAAGAAATAAAAAGTACCTATAGTTCAGTTCTCACATTTTGGAACCTAAATATAATCCCCTATTTATAACACTAACTTCACTCAGATACATATCAGCTAACTTTAATGTCGATAAGTGATAAGTGAAAAAAGTCGCCCCTAGAATTCTCACTCACTTAGGACCCTATATGCTTAATTTCATGTTTCTAAGTCCATTGTTATAGAAAATTCAAAAAGTACCATTAGAAGAATAAAAAAGTACCTATAGTTCAGTTCTCACACTTTGGTACCTAAATATAATCCCCTATTTCTAACACTAACTTCACTCACATACATATCAGCTTACTTTAATGTCGATAAGTGAAATAATTTAAAATATTAAAAAAGTACCATTAGGAGAAAAGTACCAATTTCCCTTTTTCTCCATGAAAACCCCTCAAGTTTGAAATTTAAAAATATTCGATTTTGCAAAAATTGTTTATGTTACAGACATGTCTCAAACGATTAAAATCTGTGTTAATGTGCCCAAGAATAAATATGTTTTAAAAAAAAGTACCAAACTTTTTACCCAGATTTGGCCTAAAATACACCTTGGCACTCGAGTTCCAAACAATATACAGGAACCAATGTTAAAAAAATTATCAAAATTGGCTTAATAATTTGCAATAAAATGTATTTTAACGATTTTATCCCTTTTTTGGTACCTTTTTTTAACCCCACTGCGATGGTAGAATTTTATTCAAATAAATTTCTGTATGGTGGTGGGAGCTCATAATAAAATATTCGTATGTATATGTCAAATTATAGAAAAACATATTTTATGAAAAAATACCAAAAATAAACATTATTTTTATCCCTTAAGAGTTCGAATTTCCAAAAAGTAACAAACTTATATTTTTTATTTTTTGATAAGTAAAGAATAAGATTTAAATTTTGTTTCTATGTTTATTGGTGTAAAATATACATAGGGTGCCAAAAAAGTACCAAAATACAGTTTTTACCCGTTTTCTCCCCTAAAAGGTTCGAATTTCGAAAAAATACGAAACACCTGTCAGCTTATTTTTTAAATGGAGTAACATGCATTTTTAAGTTTTGTTGTATCTTTATTAGTTTTGAAGATATAAGGTTACCGAATTTACCCGTTTTTACCCCTTTTTACCCTCTAATCGTTCGAATTTCCAAAACTCCCTTCTTAGTGGATCGTTTTGGGGAGGGAGGAACCCACAGTTAAAATTTGATGATTCTAGCTTCAGTCGTTTGGGCTGTGCGATGATGAATCAGTCAGTCACTCAGTAACGTTACTCTTGTTATATATGGGGCATTTCATGTCAAGTGAAACAACTTTTGAAATCGATGTCTTCCGATGAAATTTGCACCAAGGTTAGTTCTATTGGATAGTAATTCAGACACAATTTTTCAACAAGATCGGTCGGGAACTCTCTGAGTTAGAGGGGGTCAAACTTTGACATTTTGGTCAAGCAGGTGTTTTTTCTTATCCATGTAACTTATTACCTATTGTTCTTAGCAAAATGTGTTCCAAATAGTTTAGAATGCTAATAAACTAATCTTGGTGCAAATTTCAATTCGGAAGACATCGATTTCAAAAGTTGGTTCACTTGACATGAAATGCCCCATATAGATTGCAATCGCTGCAATCGTTGGTCGATCCCATAGGCCAAAAATAAAAAATTAAAGTGAAAAGAGAAAAGTTTGTTACAAAATGTGTCATCACTATTTCTTATAAAAACAAGGTTTTAATATTTATATTTGTTTTTGTTTTATTCCAACTGTACTCTTCAAGAATAGCTTCAAAAGTCAGATCATGTTGACAGTTTGTTTATGCAGTGTGAAAAAGAGGAAAATTAAGTCGAAAATTCAAAATGAATATTGAATTGGAAGGTATTAACTTAATTTTAAGATAATTACAATGTGTTTAGCTTCTTATGTATTTTTTATAAAATTAATATTTGCCCAGTGTCACTATTAGTGTTCGTCAATATATTTCAATTTCAACTAGAGTTTTAGTTGTGTTCCCCCCTGAAGTCGCCAATAGGATTTTTTCTGGATTATTAGTTTCCAAATAATTATTCTTAATTTGTTGTATAAACTAAAATATTGATATTTAAAATAACAATTCTTACCAATTTTTTAAAGAATGATTATGTATTTAATACAATTAAACATTGAATGCTTTAAGTCATTATACTTTTATTCTAAATCTCGTATTTGAAAAAATTAAATCAGAATTAAGTGTGTTATTTTATTTAAATATCAAATCGGTTCTTAAGAACACACGTCTCTAAGATTTTTGAAGATATAAAAAACTCTAATTGTAAACATATTTATTTTTGGGGAGTTATTTGTTTATATTTACCGAACGCAACGATATTTCTCAGAATGTCAGATTAAAAGAGAAAAAATGTTTAACGAAAAAGGAAAGATATCAAAAATATTTTAACAGTTTTCAGTTGTAAACTTAAATTTAAATCTCTAAAAAAATTTTAAGCAAATATGTAATTGTAATGACAACTAAGTTGAGTTTTATCTCAATCATTTAGGAACAGATTTTAACTGTATAAGTGGAAAGAAAATAGATTACGCTTTAAAATGGCTTGAAGTTTTGATACATTTTTAAGTTGTAAGAACTGTTTTTGTTTCTAAAAAAAAAAAAATTATCAACTTTTTTTATTTTAGTAGCTTTTCATTACTATTTTTGATATGAACGCTAGGTTTTCATAGAAAAATATTAAAATAACTATGTGTTGTTGAATTTGTTGCAATGTGTGTAATTAATAACGCAATTTGTGCTTTTTCCATTGAAAGTATAAAAAATATCCTGCGATTTTAAAAATCTTAAGGCTTTTCTTAATAATTTCGGTCCGAAATAATTTCGATTTTTAGATATTCAAAAATAACAATTCACTTTGTATGTTCTGATACCACCCATTTGCGTTTGCGTTCAGTTGCTCTCAACTACGAACAATGGTAACAACATAAAGCTATTTAGAAACGTTTTTTTGGAAACAATTCGGTATCTCGAGAACTGTTAGATACATTCACCCCTATCGTGAAAAACATGTGAAATTTATGTTCCCATGAAATATTCATTTCCCTCGAAGGGAAAATTGCTATCGTGATATTCCCCTAAACTTTTCATTCACAATAGTTGATTTTGTTCGTAGCAGCTGTTTATTGTTTACAAAATTTCATCTAAAAATTTCACAACATGGGGAATTTTTTCACGTGAACAAAGTTTATGAACAAAAAATGGGAAATGGGAACATGCTTCATGTGAAATTTTGATTTGCGATAGGGGTGATTGTTACAAAATTTCACATGTTTGGAGCTGAGATGTTTTCGAGTTGATTTACATTTATTCAGCTTCCTAGAGGTAATGATATCGGATGAGGTCTAAAATGCTGTCAACTGAAACATCAATACAAAATTACATTTTTATTTTGATCGAATTATATTGTGTCTCAAATCACCCCATCATTTTAACTAATAATACAAATACATAATACATAACGATACATTCCTAATGGATCATACTCAGATTGGAGGGTTTTCTCCCACTGTGCAATGTTTTAAAGTATTTGCCGATAAACATTTGATTTGAACTTCACTACGTACACCATATGTTTATAATAGTCTATTCATAGTTGTATAGTTAAAGTTATGTAAAGCAAGACACGTTTTAAATTTAATTTAAAATATGGAAGTACATACCTAAATAAATATTTATTTTCAAATTTATTTGTTTTTTTAACACATGGTTTATACACATAGTTAGGTACTTCCTGTATTCAAAACGATTTTGTTGTAATAATGAAATAAATAAATAAATAAAATATTCATTTTACATACACACGTATACACATACATACATACATTTAGATATGTATAAATACATGTGTAAACATTCCCAGCAGCCCAGCAGTTAAGCAAGTAGTCAATGTATCCCTTAAAGACAGTAATTGTCACAAATGTCTTATCACTTGGCTGACTCCAATTTATATATTTTGGTCATTTGTAGTGCAGAGAGTATACAATTGGTTACTTTATACATCCCAAGTAATCTAGCGGGAAGACACTTGACACTTAAGTGGCTCTAAGTAATCTGGAGTGTAGTCACTTTAAACGTTTTGTGAGTAATTCGTACAAACTGGTTTTATACAAATTGTGTTGATATAATTCTCATACAGTTTATTTTTATTTTTGCTTAAGTATATTGATATCCCTTGTAACATAGCATGAAGTCAATAGTCACTTTAGTGTCTCTTAGTAACCTATGATGAAGCCACTTCAAACTTTTTACCCACCAGAAGCGTTGACTACTTTCGATCAGCTATCAGACAGTCCCATTGTAATCAAAAAGGGTTAATTGAGCCCCTTCTTAGGACATGCACGTGTTAAAATAACTAGTCACGTAGCTGCTCAAGTAACCAGTTACAACGCTAGTATATAAATGACGCTATGTAACCAGTATGTGAATCCAAAGCGTTGCCTACTTTGGACCAGTATCGGACAGTATCATTGTAATCAAAAGGCTTAGGACATGCCCGTGTTAAAATGACTAGTCACGTGGCTATTGAAGTAACTAGCTCCAACCCTAAATAATATGTAAAATCACTAGTTCGGGACTGTCACTTAGAACTGCTGGGTTAGTAATATCAATACATGCGACTAAATCAAGTACGCACAAATTGCCTGTAAACATCTTACATCGCGGAAGTCAATAAGACGAGCTGTTAATACGAGTAAAATAAAATATATCGCCGAATATAATATGTACATTAGGGTGTCCCTTAATAAACAAAAGTTGGATTTTGGCCATTCTCACCCCCCATTTTGGTGAATATTAGTAAAAAAAATCATCCTGAAAAATTTTAGGTAAATCGGTTGGGGTTAAGACGTGCCGCAAGCCCTCTGAAGTTTTGAGATGCATTTACAAGGGAAAATATGCATTTTGTCAGTTTTTGTAAATATTTTGCCATTAACAAATTACTTTTGCAATTTAATTTAAAAGAATCGAAATCTGTACGCAATTGTCGTTCTAATGAGACATAAAAAACAGAAAGTGGTCAAAAAATGTGAAAGTTATTAAAAATTCGCCAGGCCATTAACGTGTCTCAGGCAACCAGAACAAGAAAGGTACAAAATTAACATATTTTGATAAATATTAAAATAAAAGTTCATTTTTACTTAAAATATGTCCATATTTACGTATATATGAGTTTTTGTCTTCGTAGCATACCGTTAACCTATTCTTAGGTATGAACAAAAAAATAAAATTTTTTAACGGCAGTTTCAAAACTCCATTTTCAAATTTTTAAAAATTTTGTTAAACAAATTTCAGAATTTTTTGATCATCTCATTGGGATTTATTAAGAACATAATAGGGAATAAAAATGTGAAAAAATTATGAAAATATCTCCTATAGTTTTTCCGTACCTGCGATTTAAATTTTGAAATTTTCGAGAAAAACCAATTATTTGGCAATTCTTTGGCGAATGAGCTCTATTTCCTTACTCCTATGAATTCTGAGCAAAACTTATTCAGAATATTATAGTCCAGATAATTCTAAATATACTCTGAAACTTTTACTAAAATCGGAAAACGTTAACCCTTAAATCGTGAAGGTCAAAAGTAAAATTTTTTAATATTTGGAATTTCTCTTGAAATTTCTGAAAAAAATGCATATTTTCCCCTTGTAAATGCATCTCAAAACTTCAGAGGGCTTGCGGCACGTCTTAACCCCAAACGATTTACCTAAAAATTTTTCAGGATGATTTTTTTTACTAATGGAGGGTGAGAATGGCCAAAATCCAACTTTTGTTTATTACAGGGCCTGTCTGTAATAAATCATTTTTACCCTTTGGGTAAAAATGACCCACAAACTATTTTACCGCTAAAATTCGCGAAAAATGCAAATTATTAAGTTTTTGTAAAAATATTGCAAAATAATCGAAATGTGTACGTAATTGTCGTTCGTATGAGATATAAAAGAGAAAAATTGGTTTAAAAATATTAAAGTTATTAAAAATTCCCCATCCCATTAACGTGTCTCAGGCAACTTGAACAAGAAATGTTGGAAAAAATATATATTATATAGTATATATTTATAATTTCTGATATATAAGATTCTGTAAAAGTTTTACTTAAAACTTACAGTAAGGAAATTGGTCTCACTCGTCCCTATAAAAAATTACGTGCATCCAAAGTTGAAACATAAAAATAAAAAGGGCGCTATTTTTGACGTTTTTTTATCCAAAAAGTCCAGTTCATTTATAGACAAACATCATATGTATATAAATTATCTATGACCCGGAAAGAAAACGTAATGCATAAGCGAATAAAATAAAATTTGGCACATTTTAGAAATTACATTGAAGTTTCAGGTGCTGTTAATTTATTGAACTGTAAATTTGTTTACTTTAAAATGTTAAAATTCTTTAAAAAAAACCAAAAATTTTATTTTGATAAGCTAAATTGTTAACACCTCACACAGCGCTCCGTGGCGGTTGGCATTAAAAATGACTATGATACAAATTTTTGTTTCGTATACATTTTTTTGAAATTAAATATTTTTGACTAAATTTTCTGACCAAACAACCGAAATATGTAACACTGAATTCGATGAAAAATAACTACTCTGTGCTTTTTTTATTGAATGCGTGAAAGTCAATTTTAAACCTTAAAATTGATTTTGCGTAAGGATAATTATAAAATTTTTAGTAAAAACAGTGGTAAATTTGTGCGAGCAAATAAAATGAAACTCTAAGAAAATTAAATTGATTTTTAAAATTTTGAAAAAAAATAATTATAAAAAATTTATAAAAACTATGTATAACATTATTGCATTGCCATAATTTAATATTAATATACAAAAATTTAAGGACATTAAAATTGCAAAGGATAAACTTTTTATCAAAAAATGCTCCTATTTCGTTATAAAAATTAAGATATAATTTAGAATTTATAATATGTATGTATGTGTAAACTAGCAGTTTTAGGGTTTGTTCAATGCGTATATTTTAGGTTTTGATAAGGTTTATTTCAAACGTTGAACAATTTTTATTTAAAAGCTAAATTTTTACAGAAATTAAAATATGCATCATTGTTTACTCGATTTACTCAACTTTCAATGGATTTTGGAATCAATTAGTTTATGCTACTAATGAATAATATAAGACCCATCCAAAGCAAATATATTTTTAAGGATGGGTCTTATGCAGGAATGATAAACTAAAGATTACGCCATCACGCGCACATAATTCAAACTTTTTGCGCATGTTGAACTCTGACGTCACGCAATCTGTATTCCCATTGGCTAATAGTCAAGTTAGTTTAATTCTAAGGTTTAATATGTATGATGTAAATACTATTTTATTGTTATTGTTTAATTTAATTAATAAATTTGTTTCGTTTCGTTACATTACTTTTATTTCTGATTGATCAAAAATAAACTAATGAATTAACTTTGCTATCATTCGTGATTTTAGAAGTTTCTTGTTATATTAACAAAATTTTAAATTGATTTTTCGAACATAGAAGTTATCTAAGAGGATCTAACTATGTCCGTCTGTCTGTTGAAGGCACAATAAGGCCTAGAGGGAAGGACCTAGATGAAATGTTCTCCAAATATTTTCTGTCAATCAATGTTTGCTAGGAAAAAGAAAAGATCGGTCCAGAATTTAGAATTTAACATCCGATGTTTAAAACCAATTAAAACACAAAAAGGCCTAATAGGGGTGAATTTTGGTGCAAATAGTTATTGCTAATTGCTAACTTTGAAATCCCATTCTAACCATTTTTAAGAAATATTAACTATGGATATTTGTTTGTGTGAGAGTTTTTTATACTCATGTTCAACTTACTTTTCTTACATTTCACATAGAGAGATTCATACCGTAATACCGCAATAATCGCATATCTTTAGTTTGGCTATTATAATAGCACTCTTATTTATGAAAATTTATTTTGTGAAAAATAACAATAACAACTAAATTCTTTATAAGCTATTTAAACAAAATAAAATATAATTTAATGTTTTCTTAAGTATATTTTGGCGTTTATTGTAAATGCAATAGTCTTCCTTAGGACTTAAACCAATATGTTTCTAATTAATAACTTTTTAAATAAGAAAGTTAGGAAGGTAGGGATTTCACGTATACATACAGTTCTATTAAGAGAATAATGTAGCATTTATAACTCAAATCTTTCTTAAGTCGACTTAGGTGTTATTGCTTATGACCACAGATATTCAATTTTTCATAAATAATTTTATTATTTTGGAGTAACATAGTTTTTCTGTTACGATTTTTATTATTTTGTTCTTAAAAATTTTTATTCAAAAACCTACCAAAATACGACAAAAATCGGAACAAACCAACCAAACTACCAAAAGTCAATTTATTAACTTGAAACTACCAATTTTGGTCCAATTGGACCAAAGCGGCAACGCTGGTTATATCCCTAATGTACATACCGTGTGATCCATATGAAACTTTGTGTATGTAAAATACATGTGTACGCCTTAGAACATTTTTGGCAATTAGATCATGTTCTATTTTCGCGTGTTTAGCAGTTGGTCAATTTACAAGGTCTCCTAACATGTCGTATTGTCATAATGTCCTAATATTTCGCGACTCGGCGGCTCGGCTTAACCGACTCTTAGGCGTTCGGCGCAGGTCACTGCTGGTTGATTACGATAACACAATAAACATTGCATACAGAGTATTATTTTAGGAATTTTTTTGCTTAAAAGGCAATAACAAGTTTTTATAACAACTTTTATACCATAGTGCGGAGGGTATATTGGGTTAGTGCTGATGTTTGTAACATACCAAAATATTGTCCCACTTGTTCCGATAATCACTTGAACTAGGATAAATCTCTTAAAAATATAGGTATCCTAATAAAACTCAGCACAAATAATGTATATATATACAAAAATCATGTCACTAAATTTTATAACGATCGGTCCATAATTAGTCATAGCTCCCATATAATGCCCACTTCCGAAAATCATTTTAATGAGTGTAGATTTCTTAAAAATTTTGGTATTCAAATACAATTCAACACAAATAGGTTTCATATATGCAGAAGTCATGCCACCTAATTTTATTGCGATTGGTCCATAATTATATTGGTGTATGGAATCATATGGTCGGGCTTGACCGACTATACTTTCTTTCTTGTTTATTTTGAAATATTAGGACATTATGACAATATGACATGATAGGAGTAGTGTTTATAAAAACCGACTTTTTAAAAAATCTGTTTGTCGGTTAATCGAAAATTGGCCTTTATTTATTTATTTGAATTCAAGTAATATAGAAAAGCCTCAATAGGCCAATAAATATATACTATTACAAATAAAAATTACTGAATATGTACATATGTATGTATGAAAATAAAATATATAAAAGAAAAATTACAAAATAATAATTCAGATGATTTCATTAAAAAATAAAAAAAATAACAATATTCAAAATACAATTACAATTGGCTCCCCAGCCATATATAAGAAAATAATATTAATACAAAATTAGACAAAAAAAATATAGAAAATGTCCCAAAAGTCACCGAGCAAGATAAAAAACAAGTAAGAAAGTATGGTCGGTCAAGCCCGACCATATAATACCCTACACCAAGTAAATGAGTAAAAATATTTTTCTTTTAAAATATCAATAATTTATATTTTTGAGTGATTTTCAGAAGTGGGCCTTATATGGGAGCAATGACCAATTATGGACCGATCGTAACAAAATTTGGTGACATGAATTTTGTGTATATAAAACTTATTTGGAGCGAAATTTGTGTTGATACATAGATAAATTAAACATTTATGACCGATAAAGTCCAATTTCGAGGGGACATTTGTATGGGGCTAGGTGAAATAATGGACCGATTTCAGCCAGTTTCAATAGGCTTGGTCCTTGGGCCGAAAAAGTAATATGTACCAAATTTTATCGAAATATCTTCAAAATTGCGACCTGTACTCTGCGCACAAGGTTTACATGGACAGCCAGCCAGCCAGCCAGCCAGCCGGACGGACGGACGGACATCGTTTAATCGACTCAGAAAGTGATTCTAAGTTTTGGGCGTTACAAACATCTGCACAAACGCATAATACCCCCCCCCACTATGGTGGTGTAGGGTATAACAACAAATAAGAATCCTTAACCCAGATGAGAAAAATGAGTTAATAGTTTGACACGAAAAGCATTATTCGAGTGGGAAAATATCCGAAGATCAACAGGTAAGTAATTCCAACATCGAGCAACTCTAATGATAAAGACCGCTCAAAACAACTACACCTGATCCTGGGTATAACAATCTGAGGGTTTCTAGTGGAGTGGTAAAGTGAAATCTGGAACAAAGTTGAGAAGGCAATCCACTCTTCACAACCCTAAAGAAAAGTAACAAATTCCTATACAGAATAAACCGTTCAAATTTACAGCCAAGAAAATCCTTAACATAACCAGATATATGCATTCTTCGTCGAACACTGTAAACATAACGTACAATGGAATTAGTGATGCGATTCATCCTATCAGTAACGCAGGTCAAAGTACCAGACACGACCTCCAATCCATAGAATATATGTGGCATAAGTAAAGCGTAGGCAAGCTTATACCTCACATGAAAAGGTAAATATATGTTATTTGAAAAAATTCTACGAAATATTCCCGAAACCCTAGAACATACATGGTCAACATGTCCCTCAAAAGTAAGGCGATCATCAATATATATACCTAAACACTTAAGTCGGTCAACAAAAGCAATATTATCACCATCAATTGAAATATTCAAACCAGAAAAATGTCCAGTAACCCCAAAGAGAGCCAACGTCTTAGAGGAATTAATCAACAAAGAGTTAAAAGAGGACCACTGGGAAAAACGTGAAAGACTGTAATTGATGTTGGACTCTATCACATCCATATTATCGCGATCAGCACTAAAAAGAAGAAAGACATCATCAGCAAAGAGGAACGACCTACATATACTGCAATCAATATATTCCGGAAGGTCATTAACATATAGTATAAAAAGAAGGGGTCCCAAAACAGAGCCCTGTGGAACACCTGTAAAAAGGGGAAGTACCCCTGAATATACACCACCGATATCAACAAATTGATGCCTATCAGACAGATACGAATACACCAGCCTACAAGCAGATCTTGAAAATCCGAAAAGACCACCCAATTTGTCAATCAGTACAGAGTAATTAATAGAATTGATTGCCTTGGTTAAATCAAGAGAAACCAATGTGGACAATCTATTCCTATTTAGATTATCCCGAATTAAATCTGTTAAATTTAATAACAGAGAAGTAGTATTGTGTCCACGTCGAAAAGCATACTGAGATGGGACAATGTCCCTCTCAACAAATACAAGAATTTGATCTTTAAGAATATGTTCCACCACCTTCGAAGTATTGAGATAGGTCTTAAATCCCCCAAACCACGAACAACTCCGGATTTCGGAATAGGAACAACCCGAGCTACTTTCCATAATGATGGAAATGTGGAGGTAGTCAATATAGAGTTGACATGGAAAATCATAAGACGAGAAATGTAAGGAAATATAATTTTAAGAAAGCGAATGGGAATGCCATCAGTTCCCACTGACCTAGACTTAACCTTACAAAGAGCTAGCCACAACTCACCCTCAGTTATGCTCCTAAAAGAAAAAGATCCATAAGAATTGTCAAAGTCAACATCAGTTGTCAGATCGAGAAAGCAACATTAGCAAAGTAATCATTGACCTCATCCACATTGAAGTCACACTGCATACCGCCATCATCAAAAAGGCCACGTCCTTTCAATATTTTCCACATAGCAGAAGAGTCTAATCCTGAGAACAATTTGGCAAAATATCTCCGTCTCTCCCTACGAATAAGGTTTTTGACTCTATTACGGTATTTGAAAGGCAGAATAGGCAAGATCTCTCAGAGAAGTAGCCAGCAATATACATCTAGCTTTCATCCAACTATCAACACCATTAGGGATCCTTCTTCTAACAATAGGAACAAAATTAAATAGGGAATCTTCAGGGAGCTCAAAAAAGAAGACTGGGAATCAATTGAAGTAGAACTAAAGAAAGGTGTTTGGTCCAAATTCGTCAAAAATTATACAATATCATCCTAGTCAATAACATTGAAATTTCTATATTCAAAAAACCCCAAGGACTGTTGAACATTAATACGAAAGGACGCAAAAAGCAAAGCATGATGAGAAACCGAGGGACATTGTACCTGATCCGAAAAGCTTACAAAAGATCTATCACTCACCAGCCAAAAATCCAATAAAGATGTCGAAGAATGAGCAACATCAAAGTGAGTAGGCCTAGAGTTATGAAATACAGACAGGTTGCATCTCATACACAGCGATCTAACAAGGGTAGCCTTCACAATATCAAATAAATTGCAGTTGTAGTCTCCAACAATAACCACATTAGGGTATCGCATAAACAAATCGCAGTGCCTATCCTCAAACGAAGCAATGTCACCATTAGGTAAGTGTACGACCCCAAATAGTACCGTGATACCACAGTTATCTAATAGAATAAAGAGCGTCTCACAACTACCAAGCTCAGAAACTTTAAAAACAACACGAAATCGCAAGGCATCAGACACATATAATGCTACACCGCCACCACGCGCACCCAACCTGTCATTCTTAATTAAAGTATAACCAGATATCTTAACAGACAAATTTTATACATATGGCTTCAGCCAGGTCTCAGAAATAGCCATCAGATCGAGGTTACCACTAACAATTCTCTTGAACTCATCGAATTTGGCAGAGTTAGCACTAGGCCTAATACTTTGGCAATTAATATGTCCAACTCTCAACTGATCAGGATAATTTGGAAAGGGTAACATAATGGAAGAACTACCACTTATAACGGGACCAATATTATCGTTACCTAACATTATATTGACAGATAAGGGTGAGGAACCAAAAGTAAGACACTAATCTAATAAAAATATTCATAAATTACAATCACTAATATATATTAATTATTTCATAAACACAGCCGTCAAAGGCAATAGTAAGAGATCAAAATTAATACAAAATTAAGAAGAAAAAGTGTAATAACAACCTCATGCATAATCAATTTGTAAATTTATAAAAGGTTTATAAAATAAAATTTCTATACAAAATCCATTTTATAAACCTTTGATAAATAAAAAACTGATTATGAATAATAAAAAAATAAATTGTATGACAACATCTTAAATTGACTTAAATTATGAGTTATTGCTGCTGTTATATAAACCAGCACATTGCTCCATACTATAGACGACTTCATTCCCATCAATCAAGGTCAACTTAACTTGAACCTTATCAGAATTTAATATTTTATATTTTGAAATAGATTTCTGTCGCTTCAACTTCCGACACAAAGCACTCAAGTTTGAGGCAGCGAGAGAGTAGTGGTCGTTGAGATATACTCGACTACCAATTTCACCTCCAATAACATCACTCACCTTCAGCATTCTAGTATTAAAATAATCCTTCATAAGTCTGTCTCGCAAAGATACACAATTAAACTTAACAAAGATAAGCTTATTGTAGTTCATGTAGCAAACATGATTAATATCATGATCAGAAATATTTATATTATATAAGGAACACAATGAAGCTATAGCAAGGCATCCCACTTATAACGATGTCACTACGATATAGTCTACGATGAAGGATGTGATTTTCATTTTCCAAAGCATTAATCTTAGATGTAGTCGACAAATCAATGTTATTAATTAACTTGCTGCAAGCAATAAAATCCTCTTTCATTTGTTTATTAGAAGACAACACCTCTTTCTTGAAGTCCGAAAGAATTTCAGTTAGAGAATTCCTGTATGAATCCCGATCATCAAGACTGGTTTTAATAAAGTTATCCAAAGTGGTTTTAATGGCACGTACTTCATCACGTAGCGAACCGTCATCCTTGGCAGCATTAATACAAGTTGCACATGTAAATGAAAATGATGTTTGTTTGTCTTTAAACAAGGCAAGGTGCTTTTCGGTAATATTAGCACAGGGAAGAAGCAGCCACAAATCGCATATATTGCATTTAATACTTCCTTGGGTTTTCCCAATTGCATCATTACAACATCCGCATTTAGTAGACTTAGCAGCAGGCATATTTAATTAGCAGCAAATCAGAAGAAAAAAAAATTCATTTCAGTACCCAGACAGCAACAACAACGCAACAGCAGCAGCAACAGCAAACCAAATTTATGTGACACAGAAATCAGTGTATTTAAATGGAATTAATATAATCCAATGATTTAGCATATACTGTATGCAAAAAATAATTAGTAGCACCAAATAAAATGTAGAATTGTTAAATAATTTGTATTAATTTAAAGTTATTGACAGCTGGTAAATTCACGTGTACTATCCAGTCATAGCGTTGCCAGATTACCTTTGGTGGGTTAACCGACTTCGAAAAACCCGGTTAAACCGGTTAACCGACATATATTGTAGAAAACATAAAATGTCCAATAAAGTATACACATCTTTAAAATTTGTGGCTTTTAGTAGTCAGAAATGGATAATAATATTAAATGACTGTAAATATGCGAAAGTGCTAAGTCCATTTTATTTTGTAAAAATTTAAAAATTATTATATCAGTCAAAAGGAATTGAGTATAAGTATATTACTAAATATATGAGTAGGTGAGATGCAAAACTCGTTCGTTACAAAAATTAATAAAATCAAGATAACCATTGATTCTGGCAGTCCTATTGGAGCTTTATGGTAAGCAATATAGAAATTGTATGGATTTATGTTCTTTTCTATATTTTTACATGACATAAAATTGCAGTTAGCTGCAAAACTGGCTTGTTTCATTCATCAGTCATTTTCAAAACTCTCTCATTACATATTTCGTAGCAATACTCGCTGGTTCAATGTTTTAATCATTCTATTTGAAGTGTGCTAATTTCTAAATTGTTAAGATCTTATCATTTAAAAGTTATACAGGAATACAAAATTCATTTTTTGTTAAGAATTAGTGTGCTGAATTCCCAATTATTGATAAATTCACTGAAATTTATTGTTGGGGGATAAGCAAGTTCCTGTGCGCATTTCACTGGTTGCTTAGGCCAGATCATCAGGATCTTAATTACTGAACTTTTCTTACTGGAAGCGATGTTCCTATATACATATGAATGGAAAACTACTGTATCGTCTGTGCTGAAAACACCAGGTCAACTAATGAAGTAAAATTTATTGAAAGAAGGTACATATGTATGTACATCAAATTCAATTTAACGTTTGGTAAAATCATCACTAAGTTTATAATGAATCATTAGTAAGATTTAGCTTAACTTCTAGAATTATGCGGAATTTAATTTTTAATAGTTTCATTATGTGCAATTTATTCTGAAAAAGTTTTTAAGTAAACTTATCGTCCTCTACTATTTCTTAAACATTTTTATCTAAAGATTGTAAATAAGCAGTTTAGATTTCAAATCAGACCAAATGTTTGATTGCACCAAACATGAGATTTATTAATTTTAGTCCCAAATTTTAAAAACCGGTTAACCGAGTGATATAAACCGGTTAACCGAAAATCAACATTTTAAATTAACCGGTTTACAAAAAACCGAGATTTCGAAGAAACCCCGGTTTTTCGGTTAACCGGTTTATAAACACTAGATAGGAGACCATGTGAACTGACCATGTTTGTATTTTGAAATATGTACTTTGAAAACACAAAACAAAAAATAGTAGAGAAAAATCATTACAAAATAAATTTAAGTTTATTGTGATTTAAAAATTTATTAAATATATATTTAGTTAAACACAACAATTCTATACACTAATAGAGGTTATGTCAAGTGAGTATGTATAACAACTGAAATATTTAATTTACATGTCTTCGAACATTTGTTTATATTTACATGTATAGACGAAACTTTTTTGTTGAAATGAGTCTTTTATCATAACTAAAAGAAAATATTAAATTAATCAAAATCTAAAACAATCCAAAAAGGAATATTCTTTATCATGCTTTTGATTTCTCCAACATGTACAAAATATTATTTTGTAAAATATTATTTCAGAAGATCTCACTAAAACCATAAAAAAATCAAACATCGCTCATTTGCTGCAACAACGTCATAATTCAAAAAAAGTCGTTTCGAGAAAAATTTCTTTGAATGTTTTATGACATTTTACTATTTCTTAAATAAATTGTCAACAAATCATGCGATTTCAGAAATATATATAGTAGATGTTAATATTTTTCTAATCTGTATTTAAACCAAATTTTTACTTATCAAATATACGAGAAAACATGAATTTTAATTTTGAAGTTTACAAAATAATTGACTTTTTTGAAAACTGATAAAACTATTAATTATTTGCTCGATTAAGCGACTAAACCAGAAACCCGATTAATTGAATACCCTAATATGTATTGAATACATGTCCCAATACATATGGAATACATACCGAGTGACCCCACTTTAAGTCATCTTACGCTCGATTTCGAATTTTTGTGACAGTCACAAACTTTATCGCCAAAACAGTATAAAGACAATCTAAATTGTTTGTCCGATTTGTGCTTTGTAAATTCCGATTAGTGATAGTGTAAAATTAGTGCAATCATTTTGTTCATATTTAGTGCTGAGTTGAAAATTAGCAGCCTCACTATACATTAGTGATAGTGAGTTAAAAAATTTTGCACTCAAAATTAAATTAGTTGATTTAAAAAAATGCAATCATCAGTTTATTGCAACTTTTTTGCATGCACTAATTTGTGTGCAACTTCAAATTGTGCACTAAATTTTTAAGTTCAAAATGGTTTATGTTTATTCCCGTACACTAATTTAAAACTTAAGACTAATATTTCATTAAAAATAACAAAAAATATTTAAAATTTTTATTTTTCGAATGTGGTTTCAACCATGATACAATAATTGTAGAAGGTAGAATCACTAGGGAGAGTTTTCAATATTTAGCCCTATAACGTCAAACTTTGATTTTGATTTTTTTCATATTTTCTTTTGTTTGACGTTACAAGAATTGTATAATTGAGAATTTATTTTTTACTGTCAAATTTTTTTTTTTCAAATAAGGTTTTTTGAAGTTTCCTTATTTTGTGAGCATTATAAAAACCGTTGCCACATTCCTAAAAATTATTTTTATTTTACAGAAATTTTTTACAAAAAATGTGTAATTTATAATTTAGTATTTAAATAAAAATGTATTAAGTATGTTGTGTTGGAAGTTAATGATTCAATTCCTAACATTCGCTAGATAATTTGGGCTACCTGACAAAGAATTTTGATTAAATTTTAAAAAAATTTAATTTAAACGTTCCAAAAGGCTTAAAAGACTGGTGTTTGGTTTGTATAATCCACCCTCTGACAAGTTTTACATACATCCAGCCACTGTTGTCGTTTGTTAGGTAATGTAGGGACTTTAAAAAAATTCGCAGTTGGGGAAAATGCAACTCATGTTTGTTAAATCTTAAAATAATGTTGGCAAATTAGCTTTGAAATATTTGAAAATGAAAATCTTACCTTTGATCCCAATTTGATAGTAAATATTTTTTTTTAATATTCTTCAAATTAATGAAAATTATGTATTAATTTTTTCAAAAACTTCAAAGAATATATGGGAAAATTTTTAATTAATATGGTATTACTATTTTAACGAAAACGTCAAAATCCTTAAGCATGTCAGACGTAGAATTTTAAAAAATAAAGAGAGAATGAAACTACCTTCTATTTTTCTACTATGGGGTGTACCTTATGTTGTTGTATCATGGTTTCAACAATTTCATGACTACTCATTTTTGAAAATTTAGTGATAGTATGTTTAATGCAGCCTTTTTTTGATTGCAGGTTAAAATTTTGCACTAATTAATTGTAGTGCAGATTTTTGCACTAAATCTTCGTTTAGTGATAGTTAAAAAATTATCACTATCACTATTTTTTTAGTGCTAGTTAAGAAATAAGCATTATCACTAAAGCTGATAAAAAATAATGCAAACTAAATTTTTTGCAATTTTAGTGAGTGATGCTGATTTCAATCAACATTTAGTGCACTACCCCCAACTATGCAGGATATCATATCGTTGGGCTTGACCGACAATACTGTCGTACTTGTTTTTTTTACATGTTTTTTTAACGATTTTTTTAATAATTCCAATGATTTACGAAAAATAAATATAATTTAAAGTTTATTGACATTTCTACTAAAACTGAAGGACATTTTTATTATAATGTTGTTCGTTTATTTTGTCGATTCTGACGATGAATTAATAAAAATCTCTCTTTTGGATTTGTTAAGCACTTAGTTGTTAGTTGTTATTTGTTTTATTAACTATTATCGCCAAGTATGTTTTCTCTTGTGCCACTTTGAATACTTAGACGTGTGTGTTTTTTTAATATAAAATACGAGTAGTAAATGCTGATGCTAATACAGTGAATCAATTAAGTCTCCGTACAGAAATACTTATAATATAAACTATCAATTTATGGTCACTTTCAATACATATTTAAACATTTTTTAATTAATTTTATAAAACATTTTATGAAATAGAAATCAACATAAAGAAATACAAACATTTTCATTAAAAACATAAAAAATTACACAAATTCAATAATTGTACTAAGGGTATCACCAACCGTTTTAAGGCAAGGAATCCCAATATTAAAATTAATTGCATTTCATATGTGGTAGGTCCTGCTTTCTGAGAAATTGCAGCATTTAAATGGCAGTGCATGGAATGGAACAGCTTTGTTGTTGTTAGGGAATCTATTTTATACCACTCTTCCATTATAACGGCTTTTAGCTGATCTTTACTCGATATATTGTGCTGCCGAATCTTTCTTTCCAAGTGATTCCATAGATGCTCAATCGGGTTGAGATCAGGTGACTGAGCTGAGCGATTTAATTGCTTAGGAACATTATAAATAAGACATTCCTTTTGGGATCGTTGTCTTATTGGAAGCAATACAAACGTCCCAACCATAATGTTTGCAGCACTTTGTTTCAAGTTTTCTTTTAATATATTAAGGTATGCATGGTCTTTTCAATAAAAATTAGATTTCCCACCCCAGATAAAACCATTCAACTCCAATCAATAACGTTACCTCCTCCATGCTTTACGGTTAGCATAAAATGCTTCGGATCCATTTCAGTATATGGCTTTTCTTGGACGCTGAGTTCTTGGTTTATTTGCCATTGTTCCGGTTTTTTTGCACTGTTGAATAACGCACTGAATGGGAGAGCGTGGTCTTTTTACAATATCATTGATTTCACTTTTTCCTTCATTTTGCAGGTAAATAATATTTTTATTTTTATCCATTGAAATTTGCTTATTTTTGCATTCCCTGACAACAACAAAGCTGGTCCATTCCTGCTTTGTTGTTACAATTGCTCAGAATGGAGGTCCTAATGCAATTAATTTTAATATTGGGATTCCTTGCATTAAATCGGTTAACTGTTGTACTTTTAGTACAATTATTTAATTTATGTAATTTTTTGTGTTTTTAATGAAAATGTTTGTATTTTTTATGTTGATTTCTAGTTTATAAAATTGTTTATAAAATTAATTAAAAAAATGTTTAAATATGTATTGAAAAGTGACCATAAATTGCTAGTTTATATTATAAGTATTTCTGTACGGAGACTTAATTGATTCAGTGTATATCACTGGTTGGTGTGTAAATTATTTAATTATGGTCTCTTTCATTGTTGAAAAAGCTCTCAGCGAATGTGATTTGAATTTTTAATACACTAGGCAAATAATATTTCAAATATGTACTTCGCTTATATTTGAAGAGAAATTCGAAAATATCTAAATAAAAATTATATTACTATATTCATATATATGTAAGTAAGTAAGTACAAGGTGGCGCAAAAGTAATCCTCCTATCAGAAAATGCTATAAATTTTGCGATTGGCCCCTAATGTCAGTTCTGTTTCGACATTTGTGGGATCAGATACTCCTTTATCTGATCCCACCCAAATATCAAGCTTTACTTTAACTTCCTTTATAAGGGAGGGGTCATTCCTACTAAGCCGATAATGATTAGCTAAACTTCGAACAGGGATCGGTAATATATTCGTTTTTAGCTAACCTCCGTAGAATGGTAATAAATTGATTGATACAGAGTTTAAATACTATTAGAATTATAGTTCTCCAGATATTCAAAATTAATTATTTACTTTGTGCCACGACCACTAATTCTATCCCGACCATTTTTAGCCAATCTATGTGGTAAGAGAGCTATGCGGACAAAGTTTGAAGAACCTTGCAATTATTACTTCGTATGGGAGGTGATTCATCTCCTTTTCCGACCGCTCCCATTTTGGTTCCCCAGATATTCGAAATCAATATTTACACTGTATGGGAGGTACTACGCCCTCTAATCTAATTCCGTCTATATTCAGCTAAACTCCGCACAGTAATAAGAAGTTAATTCGTAAAAAGTTTAAACACTTTTACAATTATAGTTCTCCAGATATTAGAAATTAAATATTTACTTTGTATTGGGTCTGCCACGCCCACTATTCCAATCCCGAAAATTTTCAGTGAAACTATGCAAAATGATAAAAGAGCTATTTAAACAAAATTTGAAAAATCTTGCAATTATAGTTCACAAAATATTTAGTATGGGATGTGACACACCATTTGTTCCGACCCGTCCCATTCTTGATTAAACTTCATGCAGTGATAAGAAATTAATTCGTATGAATTTTGAAAACCGTCACAATTACAGTTCTGAACATATTATAAATTAACTATTTACTTATGTACAATTATTTACATATTTACCCCCATATGCATAAATAGTTTTTAAATTGGTCAAAGGTTTATAAAAACAATTTTGAATGGAAATTTTGTTTTATAAACACTTTCAAAATATATTTTTTTAAGTGACTTTAAATTACTAAAGTCTTTTTCTTTGTTTTCTATATATATAATATATATAAAATATATATTCTGCACATCTGTGAATAAATCCTTTTAAAATGGTATATTTTTGCCCAAATTGAATGTATAATGTGAGCGTAAAAGGGGTATAAAGAAATCGACTTGCCTATTAATATTATGATGATATTTCGGTGCTTCGAATTAATCAATTAAATCAATTTGAGCTTAATTCACTAAAATCTTAATTCGTAATTAAAAAATGTCAGCCTCGCACAGCGTTCGATTTCAGAAATTAGGACGACAAAAATTAAAAAATAATGTTACTTAAAAATTTAAATTGACCACGCTGTTTGCAAGCGAAGGCCCAGACTAGCTTAAAATTATATGATTCCTGTATATTTTTAAGTTTGTATTATTATCTATATCGATACTCTGAATGGCATGTTAAAAGAAAAACAAATAAAAACACAAAAACTATATAGTGGAGTTCAGTATTTGATGCTTATTGTCTTGCGAAAGCGTAAATGCAAAATACTGTAGCTTTTGTTTATAATCCAACAACAAAATATGTACACAGAATTGCAATTGTCACATCATTGCTTTTGCGCAATACTAAAACTGTATAGCTTTTTTTCAACGAGCATTGCCTAGCAAAATTCGTATTATTGCGTGGTCCAGAGCCTTCCGAAGTAGACCTATTTATACCCTACACCACCATAGTGGGGAGGGTATTATGCGTTTGTGCAGATGTTTGTAACGCCCAAAAATATTAGTCTACGATTAAACGATGTCCGTCCGTCCGTCTGGTTGGCTGGCTGGCTGGCTGGCTGGCTGGCTGGCTGGCTGGCTGTCCATGTAAACCTTGTGCGCAGAGTACAGGTCGCAATTTTGAAGATATTTCGATCAAATTTGGTGCATATTACTTTTTCGGCATAAGGACCAAGCCTATTGAAACTGGCTGAAATCGGTCCATTATTTCACCTAGCCCCCATACAAATGTCCCCTCGAAATTGGACTTTATCGGTCATAAACGTTTAATTTATCTATGTATCTACACAAATTTCGCTCCAAATAAGTTTTATATATACAAAATTCATGTCACCCAATTTTGTTACGATCGGTCCATAATTAGTCATAGCTCCCATATAGACCCGCTTCCGAAAATCACTTTAACGTGCATAAATCGCTTAAAAATGTTGGTATACACACAAAATTCAACATAGTTAACTTTAATATAGACATAAATCACACGACCTAATTTTATGGTGATCGGTCCATAATTGGTCATAGCTCCCATATAAGGCCCACTTCCGAAAATCACTCAAAAATGTAAATTATTGATATTTTAAAAGAAAAATATTTTTACTCATTTACTTGGTGTAGGGTATTATATGGTCGGGCTTGACCGACCATACTTTCTTACTTGTTTTTATGTAAATTTGAACTTTAGACAACATATTCTCTAATCGCATAGCTACTATCAAAAAATTACATATGTTTTGTATGTCCCAATATGTTGTTCAATATCGTGCAAAGGGATTTCATAGCCCCGAGTTTTGTGCCTTTAATAGATCCAAAAATCTAAAATATCCCAATTTTGGAATTTTTGAAAAGTTTTTTTGGGAATTGTCGGATTGCCATTAACAATTCACAAATATCTTTTTCACTTTTGCATTTGTATGGAAAGTTTCATTCATTATTTTTAATTTTTGATATACCCGAGGTGGCCCACTTTGGGACATTGTAGCTCGGCCCCTCTTGGTGGTATAAGCACAAATTCAAAACTGAAACTTATCAACACAATTTTATTAAAATCGGGCTATTCGTTTAGAAGTTACATATTTATTTCCACCTTTTTTCAATTCCCCCACTGCGCTATGGATCCGAAAACTCTAAATAAAAAATTAAAAAGAGAAAAACCCAACAAAAAGTCGACGCTGGATGAAATACAAATTACAAATTACATTTTAAAACAATTGCACAAAATAATCAAACATATTTTTGTAAATTTTCACGACCAATAATTCTGTATATCAGCTGTTACCTAATTTGCATCTAGCATTGCAAAGTTGCTTAAAATACCGCTCACTGTCAATGACAAAAGAATTGCAATAGCAAACAATTTCAAGCCTAAAACGCAAACACTGAATACCGCTTATGCGTATTTTATGCAAATTCAAAAGTAAATAGAACGTGTTGTAGATGCGATATTAAATTTATTTTTGTTTTATTCAATTGTTGTAAAACTAAAAACTAACACACAAAAATACATTATTTTCTAATTAATGGTAAATTTTTTATTAAGTATCTAAAATAAATATTTGATATCTGTATCTGTTAGTGGGATTAAAACTCCCCTTGTGTTTTACAATCATTTACTTTTATTTTCCATTTATATAAGTATTTGAGGGACAATTTTAAACTATCTTCCATTCTTTTCATTACTGCACGCAGAGAAAAAATATAGTTGGGCATGGTTACTGTAACCATTTCAATATTGTTACAAGTTTTTTAACAATATTATAGTCACAGTAACCATTTACATGATTCTGGTAACCATAATATGGTTAACTTACGATTCACATGATTGTCTCAACCATATATATGGTTACAGTAAACATATATATGTTTGTGACAACCATTTATATGATGAAGGACTTATCATATTATGGTGCTCTCGGCTTAATGCTTATCATAATCTGAGAACAACATATTATGATAAAATTATTCATCATCAGTTGGCAACCGTCAAGGTTGCCAACTCTTCAGCTCAGAAAATGGCTAGATTTTGTATTAAAAATGGCTAGAAATGGCTAAAACCCAAAAATAAATTAATACAAATTCATAAATATTACATTTCTTGCCCCCATTACCACGAAGTCTGGTTATGTGTTAACTAATAGTTATACTGACAGATTTTTAAAATAATTGTTACCGACTTCGTGTTAATGGGGTTTATCAGATTAACCCCCATTTTCTCAATCTCCAGTTATCGTTTTTCGTAACGATATACTTTCAATTAATATAATTTTTGTATGAGAACTATCAGTATATCGCCACGGTAAAAAAATAACCAGAGATTCAGAAAATGGAGATAAATGTTGTAATATCAATATTTTTCCTTTTTGATAAATTAAACATTGATTACACTGCGGAACAGTGATTTTGGTGCCCGAGATTTGAACTACGTTTTGTACAAGCTGATGAACCCTCATTACTATGTTATATTTGTTGTTTTCCAGTCAGCTCGCGTTTTCGAAATATCGCGGTTTTTATATTTTCATTGAATACCCTATTCTTTGGTGTTTTTCTTAAAAAATTTGGGTAATGCAGCTAAGAATGTGAAATTTTTTTAGCATGAGGCTGCTCTACGTAAACATATGCCTCTTTTGACTATAATAATTCTAATGGATGCTTTGGCATATTTGTCTGATCTTTCAGGAAAGTTGAAATTTGACTCTTTTAGCTTTATCCTTAATAAAATTGTGCATTATGAAAATTTTAAATAAAAATTTAGCTCTGAAAATTCAAGGCATTATAGCGAACATAGTTTTTAATTAAAATGAAAAATTAGTTAACAATTTAATGAAATATTTAGATAATATCCCGAAATTTTACATGCTAAAAAACTATTTTTTTTATAAATAAATTTTTAGGTAGTCATTAGTCTTATTTCTTAACACATTTAAATCTAACTACAGCAATATAAATACTTCATTTGACATTTTTAAAATATTGCGAATTTTGTATTTACGTGATTTACAGCGTTTTTGGTGAAAATATTTTTTTATTGAAAATATAGTAATTTATAGAAAAAAAATAATTTTTACAAACATATAGATTTATTTCTACATTATATATCCAGGAATTGTCTAAGTTGATAATTTGAATACCAAAGTAAGCAAAATACAATTGAAGATCAAGGTATATAATTGATTTTCGCTGATCTTTTAATATATATTCGCCACAAATGTAAGAAAACATATTAGGATCTTTAACACAGCATCTCAACTTACTAGCTATAATGAAATAATATAACAAGAGAAATTATATTTAGGACAAAAAAAACATTTTTGATTAAATCTTTAGTTTATGTATAATCTTGCAGGTGTAAAACATTCAAGTTACGAACATTTGTATAATTTTTTAATACGAAAAACATATGAAAAATATTGTAAAACTTTGAGTTATTTGCCAAATAGTTTGGTATATTTTTAATATTTTTATATAAATTAGTTTTTTGATATGTTTTTATTGTATATAGTGAAAAAAATTTGAACCCTTTTACCACAGGTCAAACTTATAAGGATGAAACTGAAAAAACTTAATTTTCAACTTCCTTGCGATATCACCAATATATCCTGAAATTTGGATAAACAAAATTGATGTCAAAGAAAAGATAATTTTGTGTAGAACACCAGTACAAAAATAAATTTTTAATTTTAGTCTCCATTTATGAAAAAATCAAGCAAAAAGAAAAAAAATACAGAATAACCAAAAAAATTAAAACCGCGATATCTTAAAAACAAGAGCTGCTCAAAAAAAACTAAAGTAGTTTTGACTATGAAATGTCCCATACATGTTTTATCAAAAACATTTTCCGCGGCACCAAAGCAAAATGTCAATTTTGTTCCACTGTGTTATTGGTTTTTGAATATGCCTGATGTGTTTGTTTTGGAAACAATTTCGAAGCCTGTTTTTATAAAACCAATAATATTCTCATCAAAACATCAACCGACGAATTTGTTTAAAAGTACTGTTTCTTTGTCATTTGATAAAAAATACTGTTTTATTTTTAAAAAATTCCAAAAATGTTCAAGAAAAGTATAAAATAAAAAAGGCTAAGACAAAATAAAATGGCTAGATTAAATCTAGCCATATTTGTATGGCTAAATGAAAATAAAATCGCTAGATCTAGCCGGAAAATGGCTAAATTGGCAACCTTGGTACCCGTATATGTGAGAGAGTAATTTTAAACAAGTAACAGAGCTAATTCGGCTGTGCCGAATCTTATATACACTTCACCAAATTATACTTTAAAATAAATATTTTTAGGCAAACAAAATTTAATTATTTTTTTTTCATTTTTTTTTTTGAAATTGTTTTTTTAATTTTTTTAAAAAAAGTTTTTTCCAAATTTTTTAAAAAAATTTTTTTTTAGTTTTTAAATTTTTTTTTTTGGAAAAAAATGTATGACAAAAAAAAATTTTTGATGAAAAAAAAAATCCGGTTAAAAAAATATTTTTCCCGATTTTGACCCATTGTAGGTCCAACTTACTATAGCCTTATCTACATCGTTGCAATGGACTTTGAAATATCTATCATTAGATATCCATATTGTCTATATTAATGACTTAGTAATCCAGATATAGATCAAAAATAGGTCAAAAATCGAGGTTGTCCCGGTTTTTTGCATATCTCCGTTATTTATGGACCGATTTTGCTGATTTTAAATAGCAAACTTCTCGAAAGCATGTCTGACCGAATTATTGAAGATTTGGATCCCGATGATCTCTGGGGTCTTCAGAAAATTGATTTCAACGGACAGACAGACGGACATGGCTTAATCGTCTCCGCTATCTATAAGGATCCAGAATATATATACTTTATAGGGAAGGAAATGAAAAATGTAGAAATTACAAACGGAATGACAATCTTATACATATATACCCTTCTCACGAAGGTGAAGGGACTATTTGGTATACTTTGGTATGTATATTAGAGTGCTCTAAGATTGTAGTGTTCTATGTATTGTTGAAATACGTTGTCTAAAATATTAGTATGATAGGATTACGTTAACTGGTGGCGCAACGACGCTGAAGTTTTGAGGTACATTTGCAATTTTTTCAGTTTTTGTAAAAATTTTAAATAGTTACTTTTGCAATTTAATTTCAATGAATCGAAATGTGAATAATTGTTGGTCTAATGAGGTATAAAGGACAAAAATTGGTTACAAAATTTTAAAGTTATTAAAAATTCCCCAGGCCATTAACGTGTCCCAAGCCACTAGAACAAGAAATGTAGGAAGAAAACTAACATGTTTGGAGAAAGATTAAAATAAAAGCGAATTTTTACTTAAAATATAAAAATAAATAAAATTAAGATGACAAAAGATGGCAGATTATGGAAAAAGATGGCAGATAGAGGACACAAATTTTATAGATGACAGCCAGTTAAAATAGATGATTGTCCTCTAAAAAGAGGACGTATGGTCACCTTAAGTTTGGAGACCATCGGTTGGATGGTTTCAGAGCCTATAACATTTTTTGTGTTTTATGTATATATGTATATATGCGGATCATAAATGTTTTTTTTTGGCGATTTTTTAAACAACCATGTGAAATTTCGTTACGATATCTCCATTAGCTCCCGAGATACCGAATTATTAAAAAAATGTTTTAAAATATTTTTGATAATGTTACAATTAAAAATATCTTTTTTATTTTCGTTTCTTTTTAGACAAAATGGCTACATGTCATAATGCAGCTCATCGTAACAGTATATCTAGTGAAGCAGGTGGTAGTGATGATTTAAACTGTAGCTCCAGTAATGAGGATTTGTGTTCAACGTATTCAGTGCGCGCAAATTCATCAAAAAAGGCAACAAAACAGAGACAAAAGAAACACCAGAAACGTAATCAACACCATATTACCATGGATGCTACTAACATTAGCACAAATGTCAAACTCATGGATACTGATGAGGAAACTATAGATAATGTTAAACCTAATGGAGTAAAACAGATATCAACCAATGGCGCATTAAACTTAAGAAAGCAATGCACAAAAGCTGCCGCTTTGAAGGCGGTTTTGAATAATAGAAAAATATCAAAGTCGTACATTCAAGGCCTAAGCACTTTGGAATTGAATTCGCCTGTTCGTAGTTCCTTGTCATCCGCTTCTTCAACAACATCTATAAACTCTTCAGTTTCGTCATCGGCTTCAAGCTCACCAACAAATTCAGTCAATTCCTCACCCACTGCATCGCCAACTGCTTGTAAGCGTAACACGGATATTTTAAAAAAATCTGCAAAATCGTTGATATCACCTTTGAGACAATTTACCAAATTGAACATGAACGAACAGGAAATGGTTCAACAAATGAGACGGTATGTAATCGATCCAAATCTTCTAAGAGTATTCGGCTTCCCTGTAGAATCAGTTCACAATGAGGGTAGCGTTGATATTTTCAAATGTTTGCCAAAACATTTGGCCGAGGAAGCTGTAACTAAAGACAATCAACGTCATCATTGTCATTTTTATGGTCGGAAAAAATCTGACGTAATCAATAAAAGTGATGATTTTTATTCGAGTTCCTGTGGGCAACAATGGTATGCTAACAGTTCAATCGATTCGGGCCATGGTTCTGATGAATCTAGTCCCCGCTCCACCGACTCCGATTCAAGTGAAATTGGTGAAGATGACGCAATTGCACCTGTAATGGCTTTCTATACACCTGATGGTGTTTACCAAATATTTTCGGAGTATTGTAATTCCATAGACAAACAATGTGTGCGGTGTTCCAAAATGTTCCAAGTCAATGAAGAAGGCGAGTACTTGTCTTTCGATTCGTGCACTTATCACTGGGGTAAACTGAGTAATGTCTACAACGGCAAATGCTACACCAATATTTATTCTTGCTGCCAAGATGAAGAGCTTAGTGAAGGGTGCTCTCGGCATCCCTTGCACGTTTGGAATGGTGCTGTAGTAGGCATAAATGGCCCGTACACAGATTTCGTGCACACGCAACACAGGGAGACGAAACTTCACAACTATACAAAAGTATATGCCATCGACTGTGAAATGTCTTATACAGGCTTGGGTTTGGAAGTCACCAAAGTCACTGTGGTGGGCTATGATGGCGCCTTGGTTTATGAATATTACGTGAGACCACAAGCCGAAGTAATCGATTATAATACTCGTTTTTCGGGTGTTTCTGAAAAAGATTTCTTAGCTGACTCGAATAACTCTATTAAAACTTTTGCCGAAGTACAACACGACTTGTTAAACCTCTTCGATGCCGATACTATACTCATTGGTCATGGTTTAGATAATGATTTGAGGGTTTTGCGTTTAGTACACAAAACGATCGTGGACACTTCAGTGATCTTTAGTCACTCAACGGGATATCCATACAGAAGATCTCTCAAGAATTTAACAAAATCTTTTTTAAAACGTGACATACAGTGCAGTAATATGGGTCACAGTAGCTATGAAGATTCCCGAGCCTGCCTAGAGCTAATGTTGTGGAGAGTGCGAAAAGATTTACGGCACTGGAATTACCAATGAGAACGCAAACATCTTTAATGATTATAACAAAAACATAATTGTGATCAATTTTATGTATATAATTTTAATTTTTTAATTCCTAAGAATCCGGATATTGTAAAAATTTAATACTTTTGTACGTATGTTGTATGAAAGTGTTAATTATAAACAAAATTGAATTTGTACATATAAGAGGGTGGTCATTCCATCGGTTTTTTATGCTATATATGAGTTGTATTTCCCTACAATAATACAAAGTTGCAGCAATTTTAAAACTAAAACATCACCAATCAACACAAGAAAGAAAAGCTACAACTATTCGAAACGCGGTTGAGAAAAGGAGTCAAATAATTGGTCACACTACTATACAAACGAGTGAATGATATTGTGTGAATGTGCTATGCAAAATAATTAATTTTTTATCTTTATATTTATGTATTTCAATTTTTTCTGAAATATTATAGCAGATTTTGAGTTTACAATCCCAACTAATACGAACATTTTCTGTTCATTAACAAAAAACTAATTATTTAAACGAATTTTTAATAATGTTCTTGAAAAAATTTAAATTTTTATTTATTAAACTTTTGCTCTGTATTTTTTATTTCCTTTTCTCTGGAGAATCAAAATCGAATGCAATAACTTTGTTCAACTAGAGGCGCAACTGAGAGTAAGCTGAGAGTAACAATAATTACTCTCTTCACACGTACTTGTGATCAGCGTTGCCACCAGCGTTGCCACTCATAAAATATTTTTCTTACCAAATTTTTAATTAAAACCTACCAAAACCTACCAAATTTATAATATTTGAGAAATGCTGTATGGATTCGTTTCAAAATTAATAGTTAACTTAAAATTATATAATTGCTGCTATAAAATTACCCACACAGAGAAACCAAATTCGTGATGGCAATCGAATTTGTTGCCAATCGAATGATTCTACCTTAGTAACCGAATTTTACAGTTGTGGGTAAACATTTTTAGAAGGAGTAACAAAAATTTGGTTATTTCAACCGAATTTCTTCTTTATTAACTGACTTTCTGTTGAAAGAACCGAAAAATTCTATGTGTGCAACCGAATCATTTGATTGGCAACAAATTCGGTTGCTACTACGAATCTGTTTCTCTGTGCAGAGGAAGAAAGTTATTTAATAACACTACAATCATAAATATGTTAAAATCGTTCAGTTTTCGAGATTTTATTTTTGAGTCGATTTAACGATGTCCTTCCGTACGTCTGTCTGGCTGGTTGTCCATGTATTTCACATAGCCCCCATATAAATGTCCTCCAGAAATAAGACATTATCCGTCATAAATGCTTGATTTATATAGATATTAAATAACATTTTTACAAATAAATTACACCTAAAAATTCAATTCATAATTGACCATAGCTCCCATATAAGTCCCGCTTCCGAAAATTACTTAAACGAGCATAAAACTCCTAAAAGTGTTGGTATCCCGAAAAAATTCAACACAAATAAGTTTCATATAGAAATAAATTACGCGTCCTAATTTCCATAATTGGACATTTAAAGTGTCAGATGAAACTGAAATATTGAATAATAACACATATTATTAGAAAATAAAAGTTTTGAGAGCCCTTTGGCATTTTTTGAACTCAACACTACTAAATAAATACACATTTACCTGACTAAACTAAATATTTAAGAAAATGCTATCTTCATATTATAGAATATTATTTTGGCTTAACATAAGTAGTTTTTTCGTTATTATTTTAATTATTTTGTTCTTAAAAATACTTATGTATTCAGAAATATCGTAGCCTACCAAAATACGACAAATATCGAAACAAACCAACCAAACTACCAGAAGTCAATTTGTTAACTTGAAACTACCAATTTTGGTCCAAAGCGGCAACGCTGCTTGTGATATGTGAATTCAACATACTTTTGAGAGAATTAAACATATCAAATTACATGAAATTTTAACTGTTATTTTCCGATTAAATACAGACCGAACCTCTTTATTACACTTCTACACAATATTTGGCAAATTCTTTGAATACTTTTCAGAACACTTTTTTACCGAAACACGTTTATTTTGCTCTAACGAAAAAAAATATTTTTTATTAATTTTTGACACTTAATTTTATTTGTGGTGGAATTTAATTTATAGAACAGAGCATAGACAACAACTAGATAGGTAACTGAGAGCCAAAAACCTAATTCATGAGAATGTATTGCATGTATTTTGTTATTGTTTCACCCGTATGTGTGAAAAGAGAGTAATTTTTCCATATATATTACTCTCTCCTTCCGTTCTATGTGTTTATTCTATGGAACAGAGTTTAAATTTTTGGCACTGAAAATAGAAGAAAATTTAAATAAATTAAAATTTAAACATTTTTATACAACTCTGTGTGTCTGGTGAAAATTAAAAAGGCACCAATACAATCTCAAAACTATGTACTAATACATTCTCACGACTTAGGTTTTTGACAACAGACTTAGGTTTTTTCCCTCTCAGTAACGCTTCTATGGACATAGAATAATAGTTACTTAGCATTTTGGTTAGGAATTCTAATAAAACAATTAAAACAATAATCTAAATCATAAAAATCAAAATTGTATTCCCATAACCCAATAAACCAGAGAATGATATGATAGCGAAAGCGATATTGACTTATTATTGAAAACGATATTATCATAATATCGTTTTTAAATATTGTGCGTCCAATAAAATTAATAAATAAACCACAAACATTTGAAAAAACTTCAAACAGAAAAATAATTTAAGTTACAAATTTTCAAACATACGAAAGCTGAAAACAAAAGTAATATTAAAATATTTTTCTTTAATTAATTAATACATATCTTTATTGAAACCTCTATAAAATAATTAGTTGCAATGTTTTGAGGATTTACTTAAAAGTATTACAACAATTAACAACTAAATAATTAAATACAGAAACTGCTAATATCACAGTATTAAGGAAAAGTAGTCTAAAAAAGCTTGTAAACACATCAATGTTATACGAAATTTTAAAACAACCACCAATTATTATTCTTTAATTACAAAAGAGTCTCAGTGGAGTCTTATTTAGAAAATGTCCAATTATATAAATAAATCCCTACATCTTTGATATTTTCGTTTGTACTTAATTCTCTGATTAATTAACATTTTACTAATATCAGAAATTTCTCGTTGCCAAGAATGTTTGCAACCGTGTTTTCTTAAAAGCTTCAATGACAATAGATATTAATTAATTAAAATAAAAGTCTAGATTACCTGTATTAGTAACAGGTTGGTCAATGTCCTGGCACCTAATTTCATTTTCCACCCAGCTTCTAATTACTGACTAGTCTGCAGGAACTGAATATGTCAAGGGCTGAAAAATTGAGACAAGAGTTTGATAAAATAATGTCTACTGTAGACGACTGGACTGGGTTGATATTTTGTCCAAAGCGAGTATGTTCATTTGGGTAATATATGTAGTGGCTGGATTAGAGGTAGTGGCTGAAGAGCTCCTTACCATTAGAATTGTTTGACAAAAAAGTCTCATTTGAAAGGAGAATATCGGTTTTCCTTTTACGAAAAACTTATTCCAGCTGTGCAGCTGCTGACTCAGTTGTAATGTCTTGGGCATTCCAATGCATAACATAAATATTGTGTAAACATGTTGAAGCATCATACCCAAAACTACAACACGATTGCAATATTTTGCTCCATGTCGATACATAGCACACTAATAATACACAGAAATATTAAAAAATATCTTATTTTCGTACCCCCATATGCATAAACAATTTTTAAATTTATCAAAAGATTATAAAACAAAATTTCCGTACAAAATTTGATTTATTAAGCTTTGATAAATTTAAATGCACTTTATAAATAAGGCCTATCTATAATATCTCTCTTTGATACATGCTGACGATGAAACTCGATCAGATAAAGAGCATAATTCGTTTATATGTATGAATACTTATCTCGAATTATTCCAATAACAAAATTAAGTATTTTACACTTTTTATATAATAATAAACTAAAACTCTTTGAATTGAAATTAAGTTTTATTAAACGATGATAAATTTAAAATGTTATTATGAATAAAACATTTATCTAGAAGTTTCTACAACACATGCGAGTAAGGTCCTATTTACATTGGCAACATTTCATGCGATAAATCACAGAAACTTGTTTGTTTGTTTGATTGTTGGCTTGAAGTGTTGAGAAGCTAACGGGGTAGGGAAAGATGCACGATGTCGCAACCCATGCGATTATAGGTTATTTTTCATGTTTTGCTTTTGAATTGTTGTTGTTGTCAAATATTAATATTACAAGATGCAAGGCACAAATTAGATGAGTGTAACCTTTAAAGGTGTTAGGAATCATTTTTGAAAGTAAATACAAATACAATTGCTGCGCTTAATCCCCAATGTAAATAGGCTCTAAGCTGGTGAAAATTGAACATTTGATTTCTTATTGCAACAAAAGCAAAATACGTATTTAATTTTTACTCAGAGAACACGTACGCTTGTGATATAGAAACTTAAATTTCAATCATTTGGAGCGAAATTTTAAGTTAATTTAATTAAATATGTTTAACAATAAAATGTACTGATTTTTTGCTGTGATTTTTATTACACTATTCGCGCGCTATTCTCATTTTTCTGTTGTCCATTGTGACATGAAAGAGGAAAATAGCTTCAAAAATTACCTTAAAAACCAACATAACTACCTTTTCTCATTATTATTATTATTATTATTATTATTATTATTATTTTGTTCTTTAATTTTGAAATCAACTACGTTTTTTATACCAATTTTACATACTAATCATATCATGTGCCGAATAACATTTTTTTTTTCATCCCCTTTTATTAAATTTATTTCATAATACATAAGTATATACCAACATACATATGTATATCATTATCATATATACAAAGAAAACTGTTTTGGTTGTGATAACCGATTTTGTACCTATTTTGAATCATTCAGTATTAATGACAGAATTTTTCTGTTGTGGCTGACAAAAATTGGGATATTTCAATCATAATTCTTTTTTTCCAATTAACTTTCTTTAGCTAGAGCCGATTGGCTATAAATTTGGTTATCACAACGAATATGTTATCTCTGTGTACATACTACATACATATGTATGTACATATTTACATATGTATATCATTAAACAAATATGTAATTAAAATACATAAATTATTATAAGTCCTTAAATTTTTATTCAAAAGGTTTTATTCAAAATATCAATCATTATTTTTCAATGTACAATATATACCTGTAGATATGTATGCACCATTGTGAATACATACATATGTACATATACTATACATAGTACTTATGTATGTATGTACATATAGACATATAGTTTTTAAGTTTTTTGTATTGTATTGAACGCTGTACATACATATAGTTAGTCATACATAATTATCACAGATTTGAAAATATGATATTATTGCAAAAACAATAATCATAAATAATGTTCCTAAGTAAATGAAACAAATCTTAACAATTACTCTTATCAAATGTGAAAATAGTGATAATTTCTTTAGAAAATATAATGAAAAAACATGTACCTACATATATATATACATTTTATTCGTATGTTTGTTAATTTTTTTAAAGAAAAATAAAATTTTAATTTATTATTTTTTTACTATATACAAATTAGTGTTAATGCTTGTTTTATTTTATGAAAAGGAATTAGAAACATCATACTTCCAAGAGATTTTATTATTTTTCCAGGTACCCATTTATCCCCTTCCGAAAAGTTTCGACATAAGATATTATCATTAATTTGAATATGAGGTTTTATTTTATTCGAGCATGGGTTGTGAGTATTAGTAGGGCTTAAGAGAGAGAGTAACGTTCGATGTTGTCGACCATGTAAAAGTTCTGCGGTAGATTTTCCACATGAGTTTGGACTAGTTCTATATGTTGTTAAATAAGCAAGCACTGATGCTTGTAAGCTAGAACCATCTGTTAATTGTTTTTTAATAGAAGTTTTAAATGTACGTACAAACCTTTCTGCATTACCATTCGAAGAAGGATGAAATGGTGCTGTTGTAAGATGTTGAATACCATGTATTTCACAGAACACTTTAAAATCATTTGACGTAAATTGAGTTCCGTTATCAGTAACAATTGTCTCTGGTAATCCTTCAATTGAAAATACGTTTTGTAATGCTTTGATGGTAGATATTGTAGTACTGTTCTCCATTTTTATAACATACTAGCTGAACCCGGTCCGCGTTGCTGGCCCTTAGAAAACATCTGTTTTATATTGAATCTCGATTTTAATATACAGTTTCGGACAAAGTCGGTGATCCAATGAATTCAAAAATTCAGTAGGATAATCAAAGGCTTGTTCTTCGTTCATTACTGTGTCAATCTATTTGTATTTTATTGTTTTGCCAAGCAGTTTCAATTGTATTTGCTTATTGATCTTGTTAACATCATAATTTGTTGGTGCCAAAATTGCATGTTCCCACAGACAATCCGAATTGTTGTAGTTCGTTGTAAGACTTGGGAATACTTTGTCGACAACGTCTTGAATATTCATTTGCATTTGGCAGAAGTCCGGAAATGAAATCTCATTTGTGGAGGGATCAATTGGAATTTCTCGCATCATCATTGGGAAGCGGGAGCAATGATCCAATTCTGTGGTACATTTAAAGGTTCATGAAGCCGACGTCATTTGAAAGCATGTGTTGTACTTTTGGATATTTTGAAGGAAGTGTTTGGAAATAGGATTGGCGCCGGAAATGTAATTTAGTAGCAGCTCAGACGGCTTAATAACTGGTAGCAGAATAACTTTACCGTTCGAAAAGCACATTCCCGGGGATTCCTTAGGGAACTTCAAAATGCTGCAATGTAAGTAATGTTTGTTCATTGCGTCCATATGTAACATACATACACATATCTGTTTTTATATATAATGACATTAACGGTATAATGTAAAAATTAGATTTTTACACACCTCTCCGCCCACAGACCGAATATCAAAAATCCGACTTTACAGTGTTACCCGCTGGGTTATTCTGAAGATTCCCTGAAAATTTCATCAAAATCGGTCCAGAAGTTTTTTTATATAAATAGATGGTATTAGCGGTATAATGTAAAAATTTGATAATGCCACGCCCCTCCGCTCACAGACCGAAAATCAAAAATCTGACTTTACAGTGTTACCCGCCAGGCTATTCTGAAGATTCCCTGAAAATTTCATCAAAATCGGTGGAGCCGTTTTTGAGTTCATTCGGAACATACATACATACCCACATACAAACATCCATTTTTATATATATAGATGGGAATTGAGAAAAAGAATCCACTATTATTAGCCACATGTATTTTTCAAATGGACCTGCATAGTCCAAATGCACACGTTGCCATGGTGATGTAGCTTTTGGCCACGGAGAAAACTGCTTTGGTGGATTTGTTGAGTGTGAATGAAACAATTTCAGCTATATCATCATAAATTTTTGGCCACCAACAATAACGTCGTGCAATTTGTTTCATTCTAACTATTCCCCAATGACCTTGATGTAAAAGTTGCAATATACGTTTTCTTAAACGTTTAGGAATCACAATACGATTAAAATTGTTTTGTAGTATTTAACATCGCCATTAAACGCTTATTGCTCAGAAATATTAGTGTTTAAAAGCTTATTGTTCAGAAATATGATTGTTTAAACGCTTATTGCTCAGAAATATTAGTGTTTAAACGCTTATTGTTCAGAAATATGTGTGTTTAAACTCTTATTGCTCAGACATATTAGTGCTTAAAAGCTTATTGCTCAGAAATATTAGTGTTTAAACGCTTATTGTTCAGAAATATGAGTGTTTAAACGATTATTGCTCAGAAATATTAGTGTTTAAACGCTTATTGTTCAGAAATATGAGTGTTTAAGCGCTTATTGCTCAGAAATATTAGTGTTTAAACGCTTATTGTTCAGAAATATGAGTGTTTAAACGCTTATTGTTCAGAAATATGATTGTTTAAACGCTTATTGCTCAGAAATATTAGTGTTTAAACGCTTATTGTTCAGAAATATGAGTGTTTAAACTCTTATTGCTCAGAAATATTACTGCTTAAACGCTTATTGCTCAGAAATATTAGTGTTTAAACGCTTATTGTTCAGAAATTTGAGTGTTTAAACGCTTATTGTTCAGAAATATGATTGTTTAAACGCTTATTGCTCAGAAATATTAGTGTTTAAACGCTTATTGTTCAGAAATATGAGTGTTTAAACTCTTATTGCTCAGAAATATTAGTGCTTAAACGCTTATTGCTCAGAAATATTAGTGTTTAAACGCTTATTGTTCAGAAATATGAGTGTTTAAGCGATTATTGCTCAGAAATATTAGTGTTTAAACGCTTATTGTTCAGAAATATGAGTGTTTATGCGCTTATTGCTCAGAAATATTAGTGTTTAAACGCTTATTGTTCAGAAATATGAGTGTTTAAACGCTTATTGTTCAGAAATATGATTGTTTAAACGCTTATTGCTCAGAAATATTAGTGTTTAAACGCTTATTGATCAGAAATATGATTGTTTAAACGCTTATTGATTAGAAATATGAGTGTTTAAACGCTTATTGATCAGAAATATGATTGTTTAAACGCTTATTGATCAGAAATATGAGTGTTTAAACGCTTATTGATCAGAAATATGATTGTTTAAACGCTTATTGATAAGAAATATGAGTGTTTAAACGCTTATTGATCAGAAATATGATTGTTTAAAAGCTTATTGATCAGAAATATGAGTGTTTAAACGCTTATTGATCATAAATATGATTGTTTAAACGCTTATTGATCAGAAATATGAGTGTTTAAACGCTTATTGATCAGAAATATGATTGTTTAAACGTTTATTGATCAGAAATATGAGTGTTTAAACTCTTATTGATCAGAAATATGAGTGTTTAAACGCTTATTGATCAGAAATATGATTGTTTAAACGCTTATTGATCAGAAATATGAGTATTTAAACGCTTATTGATCATAAATATGATTGTTTAAACGCTTATTGATCATAAATATGATTGTTTAAACGCTTATTGATCAGAAATATGATTGTTTAAACGCTTATTGATCATAAATATGATTGTTTAAACGCTTATTGATCAGAAATATGATTGTTTAAACGCTTATTGATCATAAATATGATTGTTTAAACGCTTATTGATCATAAATATGATTGTTTAAACGCTTATTGATCATAAATATGATTGTTTAAACGCTTATTGATCATAAATATGATAGTTTAAACGCTTATTGATCAGAAATATGAGTGTTTAAACGCTTATTGATCAGAAATATGAGTGTTTAAACGCTTATTGATCAGAAATATGATTGTTTAAACGCTTATTGATCATAAATATGATTGTTAAATGCTTATTGATCAGAAATATGATTGTTTAAACGCTTATTGATCAGAAATATGATTGTTTAAACGCTTATTGATCAGAAATATGATTGTTTAAACGCTTATTGATCAGATATATGATTGTTTAATCGCTTATTGATCAGAAATATGAGTGTTTAAACGCTTATTGTTCATAAATATGATTGTTTAAACGCTAATTGATCATAAATATGATTGTTTAAACGCTTATTGATCATAAATATGATTGTTTAAACGCTTATTGATCATAAATATGATTGTTTAAACGCTTATTGATCAGAAATATGAGTGTTTAAACGCTTATTGATCATAAATATGAGTGTTTAAACTCTTATTGCTCAGAAATATTAGTGCTTAAACGCTTATTGCTCAGAAATATTAGTGTTTAAACGCTTATTGTTCAGAAATATGAGTGTTTAAGCGCTTATTGCTCAGAAATATTAGTGTTTAAACGCTTATTGTTCAGAAATATGAGTGTTTAAACTCTTATTGCTCAGAAATATTAGTGCTTAAACGCTTATTGCTCAGAAATATTAGTGTTTAAAAGCTTATTGTTCAGAAATTTGAGTGTTTAAACGCTTATTGTTCAGAAATATGATTGTTTAAACGCTTATTGCTCAGAAATATTAGTGTTTAAACGCTTATTGTTCAGAAATATGAGTGTTTAAACTCTTATTGCTCAGAAATATTAGTGCTTAAACGCTTATTGCTCTGAAATATTAGTGTTTAAACGCTTATTGTTCAGAAATATGAGTGTTTAAACGCTTATTGTTCAGAAATATGAGTGTTTAAACGCTTATTGTTCAGAAATATGATTGTTTAAACGCTTATTGCTCAGAAATATTAGTGTTTAAACGCTTATTGATCAGAAATATGATTGTTTAAACGCTTATTGATTAGAAATATGAGTGTTTAAACGCTTATTGATCAGAAATATGATTGTTTAAACGCTTATTGATCAGAAATATGAGTGTTTAAACGCTTATTGATCAGAAATATGATTGTTTAAACGCTTATTGATAAGAAATATGAGTGTTTAAACGCTTATTGATCAGAAATATGATTGTTTAAAAGCTTATTGATCAGAAATATGAGTGTTTAAACGCTTATTGATCAGAAATATGATTGTTTAAACGCTTATTGATCAGAAATATGAGTGTTTAAACGCTTATTGATCAGAAATATGCTTGTTTAAACGCTTATTGATCAGAAATATGAGTGTTTAAACGCTTATTGATCATAAATATGATTGTTTAAACGCTTATTGATCAGAAATATGATTGTTTAAACGCTTATTGATCATAAATATGATTGTTTAAACGCTTATTGATCATAAATATGATTGTTTAAACGCTTATTGATCAGAAATATGATTGTTTAAACGCTTATTGATCAGAAATATGATTGTTTAAGCGCTTATTGATCATAAATATGATTGTTTAAACGCTTATTGATCATAAATATGATTGTTTAAACGCTTATTGATCAGAAATATGAGTGTTTAAACGCTTATTGATCAGAAATATGATTGTTTAAACGCTTATTGATCATAAATATGATTGTTTAAACGCTTATTGATCATAAATATGATTGTTTAAACGCTTATTGATCAGAAATATGAGTGTTTAAACGCTTATTGATCAGAAATATGATTGTTTAAACGCTTATTGATCATAAATATGATTGTTAAATGCTTATTGATCAGAAATATGATTGTTTAAACGCTTATTGATCAGAAATATGATTGTTTAAACGCTTATTGATCAGAAATATGATTGTTTAAACGCTTATTGATCAGAAATATGATTGTTTAATCGCTTATTGATCAGAAATATGAGTGTTTAAACGCTTATTGATCATAAATATGATTGTTTAAACGCTTATTGATCAGAAATATGATTGTTTAAACGCTTATTGATCATAAATATGATTGTTTAAACGCTTATTGATCAGAAATATGATTGTTTAAACGCTTATTGATCAGAAATATGATTGTTTAAACGCTTATTGATCATAAATATGATTGTTTAAACGCTTATTGATCAGAAATATGATTGTTTAAACGCTTATTAATCATAAATATGATTGTTTAAACGATTATTGATCAGAAATATGATTGTTTAAACGCTTATTGATCATAAATATGATTGTTTAAACGCTTATTGATCAGAAATATGATTGTTTAAACGCTTATTGATCATAAATATGATTGTTTAAACGCTTATTGATCATAAATATGATTGTTTAAACGCTTATTGATCATAAATATGATTGTTTAAACGCTTATTGATCATAAATATGATTGTTTAAACGCTTATTGATCAGAAATATGATTGTTTAAACGCTTATTGATCATAAATATGATTGTTTAAACGCTTATTGATCAGAAATATGATTGTTTAAACGCTTATTGATCAGAAATATGGTTGTTTAAACGCTTATTGATCAGAAATATGATTGTTTAAACGCTTATTGATAATAAATATGATTGTTTAAACGCTTATTGATCATAAATATGATTGTTTAAACGGTTATTGATCAGAAATATGATTGTTTAAACGCTTATTGATCAGAAATATGATTGTTTAAACGCTTATTGATCAGAAATATGAGTGTTTAAACGCTTATTGATCAGAAATATGATTGTTTAAACGCTTATTGATCATAAATATGATTGTTTAAACGCTTATTGATCATAAATATGATTGTTTAAACGCTTATTGATCAGAAATATGAGTGTTTAAACGCTTATTGATCAGAAATATGATTGTTTAAACGCTTATTGATCATAAATATGATTGTTAAATGCTTATTGATCAGAAAAATGATTGTTTAATCGCTTATTGATCAGAAATATGAGTGTTTAAACGCTTATTGATCATAAATATGATTGTTTAAACGCTTATTCATCAGAAATATGAGTGTTTAAACGCTTATTGATCATAAATATGATTGTTTAAACGCTTATTGATCATAAATATGATTGTTTAAACGCTTATTGATCAGAAATATGATTGTTTAAACGCTTATTGATCATAAATATGATTGTTTAAACGCTTTTTGATCAGAAATATGATTGTTTAAACGCTTATTGATCATAAATATGATTGTTTAAACGCTTATTGACCATAAATATGATTGTTTAAACGCTTATTGATCAGAAATATGAGTGTTTAAACGCTTATTGATCAGAAATATGATTGTTTAAACGCTTATTGATCATAAATATGATTGTTTAAACGCTTATTGATCATAAATATGATTGTTTAAACGCTTATTGATCAGAAATATGAGTGTTTAAACGCTTATTGATCAGAAATATGATTGTTTAAACGCTTATTGATCATAAATATGATTGTTAAACGCTTATTGATCAGAAATATGATTGTTTAAACGCTTATTGATCATAAATATGATTGTTAAACGCTTATTGATCAGAAATATGATTGTTTAAACGCTTATTGATCAGAAATATGATTGTTTAAACGCTTATTGATCAGAAATATGATTGTTTAAACGCTTATTGATCAGAAATATGATTGTTTAAACGCTTATTGATCAGAAATATGAGTGTTTAAACGCTTATTGATCATAAATATGATTGTTTAAACGCTTATTGATCATACATATGATTGTTTAAACGCTTATTGATCAGAAATATGATTGTTTAAACGCTTATTGATCAGAAATATGATTGTTTAAACGCTTATTGATTAGAAATATGATTGTTTAAACGCTTATTGATCAGAAATATGATTGTTTAAACGCTTATTGATCAGAAATATGATTGTTTAAACGCTTATTGATCATAAATATGATTGTTTAAACGCTTATTGATCATAAATATGATTGTTTAAACGCTTATTGATCAGAAATATGATTGTTTAAACGCTTATTGATCAGAAATATGATTGTTTAAACGCTTATTGATCATAAATATGATTGTTTAAACGCTTATTGATCATAAATATGATTGTTTAAACGCTTATTGATCAGAAATATGATTGTTTAAACGCTTATTGATCAGAAATATGATTGTTTAAACGCTTATTGATCATAAATATGATTGTTTAAACGCTTATTGATCATAAATATGATTGTTTAAACGCTTATTGATCAGAAATATGATTGTTTAAACGGTTATTGATCATAAATATGATTGTTTAAACGCTTATTGATCATAAATATGATTGTTTAAACGCTTATTGATCAGAAATATGAGTGTTTAAACGCTTATTGATCAGAAATATGATTGTTTAAACGCTTATTGATCATAAATATGATTGTTTAAACGCTTATTGATCATAAATATGATTGTTTAAACGCTTATTGATCAGAAATATGAGTTTTTAAACGCTTATTGATCAGAAATATGATTGTTTAAACGCTTATTGATCATAAATATGATTGTTAAATGCTTATTGATCAGAAATATGATTGTTTAAACGCTTATTGATCAGAAATATGATTGTTTAAACGCTTATTGATCAGAAATATGATTGTTTAAACGCTTATTGATCAGAAATATGATTGTTTAATCGCTTATTGATCAGAAATATGAGTGTTTAAACGCTTATTGATCATAAATATGATTGTTTAAACGCTTATTGATCATAAATATGATTGTTTAAACGCTTATTGATCAGAAATATGATTGTTTAAACGCTTATTATACCCTACACCACCATAGTGGGGAGGGTATTATGCGTTTGTGCAGATGTTTGTAACGTCCAAAAATATTAGTCTAGCACCCACCTTAAAGTATACCGATCGACTTAGAATCACTTTCTGAGTCGATTAAACGATGTCCGTCCGTCCGTCCGTCCGTCTGGTTGGCTGGCTGGCTGTCCATGTAAACTTTGTGCGCAAAGTACAGGTCGCAATTTTGAATATATTTCGATAAAATTTGGTACATATAATTTTTTCGGCATAAGGACCAAGCCTATTGAAACTGGCTGAAATCGGTCCATTATTTCATATAGCCCCCATACAAATGACCTCCCGAAATTGGACTTTATCGGTCATAAATGTTTATTTATATATGTATCTACACAAATTTCGCTCCAAATAACTTTTATACATACGAAATTCATGTCACCAAATTTTATTACGATCGGTGCATAATTAGTCATAGCTCCCATATAAGACCCGCTTCCGAAAATCACTTTAACGTGCATAAATCGCTTAAAAATGTTGGTATACACACAAAATTCAACATAGTTAACTTTAATATAGACATAAATCACACGACCTAATTTTATGGTGATCGGTCCATAATTGGTCATAGCTCCCATATAAGGCCCACTTCCAAAAATCACTCAAAAATATAAATTATTGATATTTTAAAAGAAAAATATTTTTACTCATTTACTTGGTGTAGGGTATTATATGGTCGGGCTTGACCGACCATACTTTCTTACTTGTTGATCATAAATATGATTGTTTAAACGCTTATTGATCAGAAATATGATTGTTTAAACGCTTATTGATCAGAAATATGATTGTTTAAACGCTTATTGATCATAAATATGATTGTTTAAACGCTTATTGATCAGAAATATGATTGTTTAAACGCTTATTGATCATAAATATGATTGTTTAAACGCTTATTGACCATAAATATGATTTTTTAAACGCTCATTGATCAGAAATATGAGTGTTTAAACGCTTATTGATCAGAAATATGATTGTTTAAACGCTTATTGATCATAAATATGATTGTTTAAACGCTTATTGATCATAAATATGATTGTTTAAACGCTTATTGATCAGAAATATGAGTGTTTAAACGCTTATTGATCAGAAATATGATTGTTTAAACGCTTATTGATCATAAATATGATTGTTAAACGCTTATTGATCAGAAATATGATTGTTTAAACGCTTATTGATCAGAAATATGATTGTTTAAACGCTTATTGATCATAAATATGATTGTTTAAACGCTTATTGATCAGAAATATGATTGTTTAAACGCTTATTGATCAGAAATATGATTGTTTAAACGCTTATTGATCAGAAATATGAGTGTTTAAACGCTTATTGATCATAAATATGATTGTTTAAACGCTTATTGATCATAAATATGATTGTTAAACGCTTATTGATTAGAAATATGATTGTTTAAACGCTTATTGATCAGAAATATGATTGTTTAAACGCTTATTGATCAGAAATATGAGTGTTTAAACGCTTATTGATCAGAAATATGATTGTTTAAACGCTTATTGATCATAAATATGATTGTTAAACGCTTATTGATCAGAAATATGATTGTTTAAACGCTTATTGATCATAAATATGATTGTTTAAACGCTTATTGATCATAAATATGATTGTTTAAACGCTTATTGATCAGAAATATGATTGTTTAAACGCTTATTGATCAGAAATATGATTGTTTAAACGCCTATTGATCAGAAATATGAGTGTTTAAACGCTTATTGATCATAAATATGATTGTTTAAACGCTTATTGATCATAAATATGATTGTTTAAACGCTTATTGATCAGAAATATGATTGTTTAAACGCTTATTGATCATAAATATGATTGTTTAAACGCTTATTGATCAGAAATATGATTGTTTAAACGCTTATTGATCATAAATATGATTGTTTAAACGCTTATTGATCATAAATATGATTGTTTAAACGCTTATTGATCATAAATATGATTGTTTAAACGCTTATTGATCAGAAATATGATTGTTTAAACGCTTATTGATCAGAAATATGATTGTTTAAACGCTTATTGATCATAAATATGATTGTTTAAACGCTTATTGATCATAAATATGATTGTTTAAACGCTTATTGATCAGAAATATGATTGTTTAAACGCTTATTGATCAGAAATATGATTGTTTAAACGCTTATTGATCATAAATATGATTGTTTAAACGCTTATTGATCATAAATATGATTGTTTAAACGCTTATTGATCAGAAATATGATTGTTTAAACGCTTATTGATCATAAATATGATTGTTTAAACGCTTATTGATCATAAATATGATTGTTTAAACGCTTATTGATCAGAAATATGAGTGTTTAAACGCTTATTGATCATAAATATGATTGTTTAAACGCTTATTGATCAGAAATATGAGTGTTTAAACGCTTATTGATCATAAATATGATTGTTTAACGCTTATTGATCTTATTGATCATAAATATGATTGTTTAAACGCTTATTGATCAGAAATATGATTGTTTAAACGCTTATTGATCATAAATATGATTGTTTAAACGCTTATTGATCATAAATATGATTGTTTAAACGCTTATTGATCAGAAATATGATTGTTTAAACGCTTATTGATCAGAAATATGATTGTTTAAACGCTTATTGATCATAAATATGATTGTTTAAACGCTTATTGATCATAAATATGATTGTTTAAACGCTTATTGATCAGAAATATGATTGTTTAAACGCTTATTGATCATAAATATGATTGTTTAAACGCTTATTGATCATAAATATGATTGTTTAAACGCTTATTGATCAGAAATATGAGTGTTTAAACGCTTATTGATCATAAATATGATTGTTTAAACGCTTATTGATCATAAATATGATTGTTTAAACGCTTATTGATCATAAATATGATTGTTTAAACGCTTATTGATCATAAATATGATTGTTTAAACGCTTATTGATCATAAATATGATTGTTAAACGCTTATTGATCATAAATATGATTGTTTAAACGCTTATTGATCATAAATATGATTGTTTAAACGCTTATTGATCATAAATATGATTGTTTAAACGCTTCTTGATCATAAATATGATTGTTTAAACGCTTATTGATCATAAATATGATTGTTTAAACGCTTATTGATCATAAATATGATTGTTTAAACGCTTATTGATCATAAATATGATTGTTTAAACGCTTATTGATCAGAAATATGATTGTTTAAACGCTTATTGATCAGAAATATGATTGTTTAAACGCTTATTGATCAGAAATATGATTGTTTAAACGCTTATTGATCAGAAATATGATTGTTTAAACGCTTATTGATCATAAATATGATTGTTTAAACGCTTATTGATCATAAATATGATTGTTTAAACGCTTATTGATCAGAAATATGATTGTTTAAACGCTTATTGATCAGAAATATGATTGTTTAAACGCTTATTGATCATAAATATGATTGTTTAAACGCTTATTGATCATAAATATGATTGTTTAAACGCTTATTGATCAGAAATATGATTGTTTAAACGCTTATTGATCAGAAATATGATTGTTTAAACGCTTATTGATCATAAATATGATTGTTTAAACGCTTATTGATCATAAATATGATTGTTTAAACGCTTATTGATCAGAAATATGATTGTTTAAACGCTTATTGATCAGAAATATGATTGTTTAAACGCTTATTGATCATAAATATGATTGTTTAAACGCTTATTGATCATAAATATGATTGTTTAAACGCTTATTGATCAGAAATATGATTGTTTAAACGCTTATTGATCATAAATATGATTGTTTAAACGCTTATTGATCATAAATATGATTGTTTAAACGCTTATTGATCAGAAATATGAGTGTTTAAACGCTTATTGATCATAAATATGATTGTTTAAACGCTTATTGATCATAAATATGATTGTTTAAACGCTTATTGATCAGAAATATGATTGTTTAAACGCTTATTGATCATAAATATGATTGTTTAAACGCTTATTGATCAGAAATATGATTGTTTAAACGCTTATTGATCATAAATATGATTGTTTAAACGCTTATTGATCAGAAATATGATTGTTTAAACGCTTATTGATCAGAAATATGATTGTTTAAACGCTTATTGATCAGAAATATGAGTGTTTAAACGCTTATTGATCATAAATATGATTGTTTAAACGCTTATTGATCATAAATATGATTGTTTAAACGCTTATTGATCAGAAATATGATTGTTTAAACGCTTATTGATCATAAATATGATTGTTTAAACGCTTATTGATCAGAAATATGATTGTTTAAACGCTTATTGATCATAAATATGATTGTTTAAACGCTTATTGATCATAAATATGATTGTTTAAGCGCTTATTGATCATAAATATGATTGTTTAAACGCTTATTGATCATAAATATGATTGTTTAAACGCTTATTGATCAGAAATATGATTGTTTAAACACTTATTGATCATAAATATGATTGTTTAAACGCTTATTGATCAGAAATATGATTGTTTAAACGCTTATTGATCATAAATATGATTGTTTAAACGCTTATTGATCAGAAATATAATTGTTTAAACGCTTATTGATCAGAAATATGATTGTTTAAACGCTTATTGATCAGAAATATGATTGTTTAAACGCTTATTGATCATAAATATGATTGTTTAAACGCTTATTGATCAGAAATATGAGTGTTTAAACGCTTATTGATCATAAATATGATTGTTTAAACGCTTATTGATCATAAATATGATTGTTTAAACGCTTATTGATCATAAATATGATTGTTTAAACGCTTATTGATCAGAAATATGATTGTTTAAACGCTTATTGATCATAAATATGATTGTTTAAACGCTTATTGATCATAAATATGATTGTTTAAACGCTTATTGATCATAAATATGATTGTTTAAACGCTTATTGATCATAAATATGAATGTTTAAACGCTTATTGATCATAAATATGATTGTTTAAACGCTTATTGATCAGAAATATGATTGTTTAAACGCTTATTGATCAGAAATATGATTGTTAAACGCTTATTGATCATAAATATGATTGTTTAAACGCTTATTGATCATAAATATGATTGTTTAAACGCTTATTGATCATAAATATGATTGTTTAAACGCTTATTGATCATAAATATGATTGTTTAAACGCTTATTGATCATAAATATGATTGTTTAAACGCTTATTGATCAGAAATATGATTGTTTAAACGCTTATTGATCAGAAATATGATTGTTAAACGCTTATTGATCATAAATATGATTGTTTAAACGCTTATTGATCATAAATATGATTGTTTAAACGCTTATTGATCATAAATATGATTGTTTAAACGCTTATTGATCATAAATATGATTGTTTAAACGCTTATTGATCATAAAAATGATTGTTTAAACGCTTATTGATCATAAATATGATTGTTAAACGCTTATTGATCATAAATATGATTGTTTAAACGCTTATTGATCATAAATATGATTGTTTAAACGCTTATTGATCAGAAATATGATTGTTTAAACGCTTATTGATCATAAATATGTTTGTTTAAACGCTTATTGATCATAAATATGATTGTTTAAACGCTTATTGATCATAAATATGATTGTTTAAACGCTTATTGATCATAAATATGATTGTTTAAACGCTTATTGATCATAAATATGATTGTTAAACGCTTATTGATCATAAATATGATTGTTTAAACGCTTATTGATCATAAATATGATTGTTTAAACGCTTATTGATCATAAATATGATTGTTTAAACGCTTCTTGATCATAAATATGATTGTTTAAACGCTTATTGATCATAAATATGATTGTTTAAACGCTTATTGATCAGAAATATGATTGTTTAAACGCTTATTGATCAGAAATATGATTGTTAAACGCTTATTGATCATAAATATGATTGTTTAAACGCTTATTGATCATAAATATGATTGTTTAAACGCTTATTGATCATAAATATGATTGTTTAAACGCTTATTGATCATAAATATGATTGTTTAAACGCTTATTGATCATAAATATGATTGTTTAAACGCTTTTTGATCATAAATATGATTGTTTAAACGCTTATTGATCAGAAATATGATTGTTTAAACGCTTATTGATCAGAAATATGATTGTTAAACGCTTATTGATCATAAATATGATTGTTTAAACACTTATTGATCATAAATATGATTGTTTAAACGCTTATTGATCAGAAATATGATTGTTTAAACGCTTATTGATCATAAATATGATTGTTTAAACGCTTATTGATCATAAATATGATTGTTTAAACGCTTATTGATCATAAATATGATTGTTTAAACGCTTATTGATCATAAATATGATTGTTTAAACGCTTATTGATCATAAATATGATTGTTTAAACGCTTATTGATCATAAATATGATTGTTTAAACGCTTATTGATCATAAATATGATTGTTAAACGCTTATTGATCATAAATATGATTGTTTAAACGCTTATTGATCATAAATATGATTGTTTAAACGCTTATTGATCATAAATATGATTGTTTAAACGCTTCTTGATCATAAATATGATTGTTTAAACGCTTATTGATCATAAATATGATTGTTTAAACGCTTATTGATCAGAAATATGATTGTTTAAACGCTTATTGATCAGAAATATGATTGTTAAACGCTTATTGATCATAAATATGATTGTTTAAACGCTTATTGATCATAAATATGATTGTTTAAACGCTTATTGATCATAAATATGATTGTTTAAACGCTTATTGATCATAAATATGATTGTTTAAACGCTTATTGATCAGAAATATGATTGTTTAAACGCTTATTGATCAGAAATATGATTGTTAAACGCTTATTGATCATAAATATGATTGTTTAAACGCTTATTGATCATAAATATGATTGTTTAAACGCTTATTGATCATAAATATGATTGTTTAAACGCTTATTGATCAGAAATATGATTGTTTAAACGCTTATTGATCATAAATATGATTGTTTAAACGCTTATTGATCATAAATATGATTGTTTAAACGCTTATTGATCATAAATATGATTGTTTAAAAGCTTATTGATCAGAAATATGATTGTTTAAATGCTTTTTGATCAGAAATATGATTGTTTAAACGCTTATTGATCATAAATATGATTGTTTAAACGCTTATTGATCAGAAATATGATTGTTTAAACGCTTATTGATCATAAATATGATTGTTTAAACGCTTATTGATCATAAATATGATTGTTTAAACGCTTATTGATCAGAAATATGATTGTTTAAACGCTTATTGATCAGAAATATGATTGTTTAAACGCTTATTGATCAGAAATATGATTGTTAAACGCTTATTGATCATAAATATGATTGTTTAAACGCTTATTGATCATAAATATGATTGTTAAACGCTTATTGATCATAAATATGATTGTTTAAACGCTTATTGATCAGAAATATGATTGTTTAAACGCTTATTGATCATAAATATGATTGTTTAAACGCTTATTGATCAGAAATATGATTGTTTAAACGCTTTGTAACGATTCTATGATTGGGTGTTTTATTTTGGGAACGGTGCTACCTAATATATCGGCCGTGCTCGTCGGTGGGGTGGATGATTTGTTCCCAAATAATTATAATTTAAAAGCTATTTGAATCAATTACACAGACTTTACTTTAGGTAGCAAATCTATATAATTTAATGAATTCACAATGTAAAATAGAAGTGGTAAATGATTGAAGTGTAGCCTAAGATGGAACTTGCTACACTGTGCCTAAGCCCTCCCTCCATGCTGACAAAAATCAGTGTTGGCTGTCAGCCCAATAACAAAAATAAAAAAAAACTAACTTAATCTACCTTTTATACCCCATACCATTAACTTCACTTTTCGTAAATTAAAAAAAATTTCAAAATTTCATGATTAAATCATTATAATATGAATTTGAAATTTATTAACATTTAAAATAATATGTGTTATTTTTAATATTTATTATACTAAATTATAATTATAAAAAAAATAAGAAAAGGTCACGATAAGTTAAATAATATTTTATATTATTGAAATATTTAAGATGTCAAAATTCATGACATGTAACAACTATATGTTAAAATATTAAAATGTGTTTGGTCGTCTTTTTGAATGTGTAGTATTTAAAATAAATTCAAAATGAACAATATTGAATTATAACAAACAAATTAAAGAATGTGGCAACCCTTGTTGCAATTTATAATTGGATAAAAAAAATTGAGTGAATTTAGTTGTTCATTTTATATTATTTTGTATTATTATTTATGTACTATAATTAATTGTGAGTGTTTTTTTAATATGGTTGATAAATATGATAACCAAAAGGAAATAACAACACACTTACATTTGTTTAAGTCCAACGAAGTCAGCAGGCGCCGGATGACAGTAGACGTTTGCGAATATTATTTAAATTTGCTCAATCACAATTAATATAAGAGAGTTTGAATTAAGTTTGTATGTATGTGTGTATGTATATGAGTGTGGGTTGTGGATTGTGTATTAAATGAATAGTTAAATTTTCATCTAATACAGTTTCCACATTATTGTATATGAGTTGTTTATGTTTCAAATAGTAGTGTTAAATATTTAATTTAGTGTAGTATAGTTTTAGGATATTTTCAAATTTTAATAAAAGTTATCTTAGGTGACCATATAAATTTTAACAATTCAAATTTAAAACAAAAATGATAATTTACAACACAATTTAACAAAAAAAAATAAGATTTTAGAAAATTAGAATTTTAGGAATATTATAAACTAATGAAATCAAAAATTTAGAATTTATGAGCAAAAATTTAGAATTTTGAGTTTAATTTGATAGATTTAAGCTATATGTATTTAAAATTTCCGTTTAACTGAATATGAATATGTAACCGAAAATTATTATTTGATACCAAATGTTTGTGTTGTGAATAATTTATATTCACGTTTGTTTAAAAATATGGACCTGGTCACCTTAACAGACAATTGTATTCGTATATGAGAAGATATAATATATTTATTGTTCAATGGTTTTTTCACTTCTTCTATCGTTGAAACTTCGGATCAAAATGATCTTATATGAACGGGTTCACAATGTTAATGTTGAATCACTTGAATCACACAAACACAGAATTGAATGTTGAATCTTTTGATATTGTTCCAAAGCTCACGATTTAAAGATATGGTCAGCTTTAACACCAAATGTCTTAAATTGCACTATATTCAAAAAATAAAATTACCATTTTACAATAAAATCTAGCAAATAACTGAAATAATGACCTCACCTTAATTAGAAAAAAATTCTAAAGCGAAATTTTTAGCTTCAATTATTTTTGTGACCGACACAGTTTAAAGAAAAATTTCAAATTATGAAAAATTTTATATTTTTAGACAAATGAAAAGCAAAGGTAACTCAACAAAACATAAAAAAAATTAAAAAAAACTAAAATCAATTGAAGTAATTTGGTTCAAACAGTAGAATTTTAATACAGCCAAAGAAAAATTTAGTAAAACCTAATGCAAATGTTTAATCATTAAACAAAATAATAAAAAAATAATAAATTTCAACGAAGTCACCCTCACAAAACAGATGAAATGCAAAGCTCGCTGCAGAATTTCATCTGAAAAAGGTGTCAATCTTGTATTTCAGAATTTTGTAATTGCAAGAAAACTCATATCCATATATCTTTTATATGGTATATTCCAGTATAGTCGCCATCAACATCCTCGAGTTCATAGTTCACGTTGCCAATTCGCCTTTTCACAATAGCCTTTACACCCGTAGGTGCAAGTTTAGCATTAAAATTATTCGCTAATGAACTTTGGGTGAAATTTCGACGTATCACAGTTTGACCAACATTTAACTCACGTTGTCGGGATCTTAAATTGTAGGTTTTTACATTCTTGTCATAAGCCTCCTTAATTTTCTTCCGGATGGAGTCACGTAATAGTGTAAAGTTGTCTTGTCTTTCCAATTCTGTATCCGTTTCCGATAGAAGTTTTAAGTTGCGCAAAATTTGGTAGTCTTGCCCATGCGTTATCATTGTTTGTCCGAACAAAAGTTCGTAAGGAGTTCGGCCTGTTGTTTGATGAATGCTACTGCGGATTGCACAATTAACACTTGGTAAGTATTCATCCCATTTGCGTTGATCATTTCGTACATATGATCGCAATGCCTCGTTTATAGATCGATTAACCCTCTCACTGGCATTCGATTGAGGACTGTGAACAGCGGTGAACTGATGTGTAATACCAAATTTGTCAACTAACTTCTTAAAATCGGTAGATTTAAATTGACTTCCATTGTCAGAAATAATTATTTCAGGAACACCAAAACAAGTGAATATTCCTGAGATATTCAATAATAGGCTTTGTTATAAATTTCTTCAATGGTTTTAAAAATGTAAATTTCGTAAAATGGTCCAAGATTATTAAAATTCCTATGTTGCCATTCCTTGTACGTGGGAAAGGTCCAATTAGATCAATATATAGACGTTGGAATGGTCTTTCTGTATCTATCATTTGACCCATAGGTGGTTTGAGTGCGTTGGTTGGTGCTTTAGAAGTTTTGCATAAAGAACAATTCATAACATATTCTTTTACATCAGTGACTAATTTTGGCCAGTAGAAAAATTTTCGAACACGATGTACAGTTTTGGCAATGCCACCATGAGCTGCATTTGGTACGTCATGTAATGCAAAAATCACTTCTTTACGAAGTTCTTCTGGTACATAAACTTTCCAACTATCCGATTCGTCAATGTTTCCTGATGTGAAATTAGTCCTCTTGTAGATAAATTTGTCAACCACTTTATAATCGATTAGTTCAGATTTTGAAAATTCGTTTCTCAACCGTGTATAATCAGGAGAGTCAAAGGCTTTGGAATTTAAATCAATAGACGGCAATGTTTGTATCTCAATTTCGGCTACAGTTGTGTCATCATCAAAGGCGCGCGACAAGGCATCTGGCACAACATTATCCTTACCTTTTCGATGTTCTATGGTAAAGTCGAATCCTTGTAATTTCAGTGCCCATCTGGCCAATCGTCCGGATAGATCCTTCTGTCTCATAAGCCATTTGAGACTGGCGTGGTCGGTGATAACTTTGAATTCATGGCCTTCAATATACGCTCTAAATTTTCTAATAGCTAAAATTACCGCCAAACACTCCAGTTCCGTAATTGAATAATTTCTCTGAGCTTTGTTCAACTTTTGTGACATGAATGCTATTGGCCTTTCGATTCCATTGTCGTCTAATTGGGCTAAAACTGCGCCTATACCTACAGTACTGGCATCACATTGGACTATAAATGGCTTGTTAAAGTTCGCGTGTACCAATATGGGTGCTGTAGTCAACTTCTCCTTAATGGTTTCGAAGGACTTTTGGGCATCATTCGTCCATACAAAAGTTTTCTTTTTCGATAACAATTCTGTCATAGGAAATGTTACAGTGGCGTAATCATCGATAAATCGACGGTACCAACCGGCCATACCGAGAAACTGGCGGAGTTGTCGAACTGTTTTTGGCACCGGAAATTGAGAAATGGCATTAACTTTTCCGGGATCAACTTTCAATGATCCTTCCCCAACAACATAACCCAGGTACTGGACTTGACGAAGACAAAAACTGCTTTTCTTAACGTTTATTGTTAAATTTGCTCTTCGAAGTTGTGCAGCCACCTCATGCAAATGTTTTAGATGTCCTTCAAAGTCTTCCGAAATTATTAGTAGGTCATCAAGATAAACGAAAACGTTTGTTTTTAAATTAAACGGAATGACCTGGTCCATCAGTCTACACATTGTTTGTGGTGCGTTACACAATCCAAACGGCATCCTTGTAAATTGGTACAAAGGCCGATTAGGGATTGTGAACGCTGTTTTAGGTCTCGAGGCTTCATCCAATTTAATCTGCCAAAATGCATCTTTCAAATCCACCTTGGAAATATAATAAATTGGAGGAAGTCTCGAAATAAGTCCGTCTATGTTTGGAATCGGGTATGCATCTTTTGTCGTCACGGAATTCAATTTTCGACTGTCCAAACAAAAACGTACCTTACCAGGCTTTACAATTAATACACCAGGAGATGACCAAGGTGATGTAGAGCACTCTTCGATTACACCTAACTTCAACATCCGATCTATTTCGCCACATAACAGTTTTTCTCGCGCTGGTGATATAGGGTAATATCTCTGTTTAATCGGGGTTGCGTTGCCAGAATCGATATTATGCTCCAACAAGGTGGTACATCCTAGACCATCGCGTTCGGAGTTAGGAAAACAATCAATTACTTTCTGTAATTGTTGTTTCTGCGTCAATGTTAATGGAATTTTGTTCGGATCCTCATCAGTAACAATTTCATTTACGGATTTCATTGTGACAATTTGGATTCCATACTTTTCCCAGAAGTTTATGCCACAAATAATATTTTGGGTAATTGATGGAATCAAAAGGAACTCAACTGATTCATTTTGGCCATTATATCCTATATCAAGAATTACAGTTCCGGTACAATGCTGACTTTGACCGTCGGCGGTCTTGACATTACCGAAAGAATGTTTATAATTTTCAAATTCAACTATTTCAGAACATAATTCTCCCCCAATAACGTTGACATTAGCGCCACTATCAAGCAAAGCAAAATAATTTCTATCTCGAATCTTCAAACTAATGTAAGGTCTATTATCATTTTCCTTATTTACCAAAGAAGATATGATATGTTTTCTGAAATTGTTTCTCCTCTTATAAAATTCACGTAATCTTTTTAACGACCTGCTGGTTTTTTGTTCAGTATTAGGTTCATTAAAAATTCTATCTCGAATGCGATTATATTCCTCCAAGCGAATGTGGTATGGTCGCTGCAAAGGATGAACCAATGATTCGTCCTTTTTCACAGTAAATGGAATATTGTCTTTTCTAGTTTGGTTTGTCATGTCAGGGATATTGGACTTAGCAGGTGGATTATCATTTTCAGGTACAGTATTCGATGGAATAGAATTTAGTAATTTTGTTTCGGATGCCCGTCCTTCTTCGTACGGACATCCCTCAAGCCGTTTCCCCGCTTTTGACAACACTTGGGACATTTAGGTTTAAAAATATTTTTCGCCCCACAACCGTAACAAAATATAGTCCGAGGTTCTAGGCAGTCTATGAAACTATGCCCAACTTGGTCACAACCACGTTTATTTAAATTTGTAATTGACATATCCTTAATAAATTTCTCGTGTCTTCGAACTGCACGTCTTAAATGGGAAACTCGAGTGATATCTAAATGTAGAATTTCGTGTCTAACCTCCGATCTCAAATTACGTTGTATGGTCTCGCACAATTCATATTCTGATAAAGGTGTTCGAAGCTTATCACAAAGAACCATAATTGCTTCATAAAACTCATCAAAGGTCTCATTGTGTCTCTGTTTTCTTCTTAAGATGTCATCCCTAATATCAAAATCAGTTATGTCATCTTTATATTGTCGTTTCATTGCGTCACATAATTCATCCCAGTCCATGTCAACACAGCTACGATGAAATCGCCAATACCACTTCAAGGCTTTGTCTTCGAAAAGAATATGAGCGTGTTCACAAAGTAGATCAAAATCACCTATAAGACTGGCATTCGTGAGTGTATTGATCCTATAGATGAATTCGTCCACTGTAATTTCCGAAGAATCACCAGTGAAACGAACTTTCCAATTGCGGATTATATTCAAAACCCTTTCTGAATTCCTATCAAAATTTCTGGCCATATATCTAATTTCAGGATTTCGTCTGTTATCATGGCCTCTAACTGTTTCGCTTCGATCATCCCTATTCTCGCGTTCATTGCGGTTCGGAGATATTTGTTCGGTGCGCTCTTGTCTATCCTGTACAACTGGTCTTTGATTGGCTAAAGATAAATCCCTGAAACTTTCTGCAATCATGTTGGCTACTTCATTTCTAAATTCCCTTAAAGAATTACCAACTATGCGATGAATATTATCATCCATGTTTTCCTGTTCAGCTTCCCTACGCGCTTGCAAACGAGTCACAGGTCTTCTAATAGGATTAGCAGGTATTTGTGCATCACCACCAGCTTCCTGGTCTATGGCAATATCTTGTTCTATCTGATATGGTATATCTCCGGTACTACGAACCAGAGGCATTTTCCTTTTCGTTAATCGATTAAGGAAATTTATGTCAAAAATTAGGTAAAGTCAAGGTTATCTAAGTATCAAAATCTTTTACAATAAATAAAATTCTATCAAAAAAATCGATATCAAGAATCAGTATACATAATTACTACTCAGTGAAGTCCTTAGGTAGGAGTATAGAGGGAAAAAGAAACTAAATAAAAATAAACAAACTTAAAAGGTACAAAGAAAAATCAAAAGGAATAACTAAATCTGAAACTAACAAAAAAAAATCAAGTTAAATGAATCATCAAATACCACAACTAAGAAGAAAATAATAAAGAGATATAGAATAACTCATAACTGCTGGTAACCTTCGACTAAAGTCCAAGAGTGTTAAGTCCAAAACAAAAATAAGTTATATAATGAAAGTTAGGGATTGATTATCCGTTAAAGGAAAGTAATCGATTCTAAAATCAGTTACTTTAAGTCCTCATATCCGGAAAAATCAAACTAGGAAAATTAATTTTGGTGGAGAAAGAGAGTGAATCAAAAAAAAAAAAAATAATTGGAAAGAAATAGAAACAGAATAAGTAGAACGAAAGAGTCAAACGAGTATTGAACCGATAACTACCAGAACAACTTCTCAAGTTCGAACCCAAGCCCTGATAAACTTCAGGCTCATTAAATATCAGACCGGGAATTGTTGATCATAAATACAATTAACAATTGGTCCACGGTGACAAATAATGAAAACAAAAAGTCAAATAAAATTTAAAATATAATAGAAAAAGTATACACTGTAAATCATTACCCACAAAAGGATTCAGAGCCCTCAGCTTCTAGATGAAATTGCACATGAAAAATTTAAAATTACTGCGATAACTGAGGCCCCACGTTGGGCGCCAAAAATCTCTGTAACGATTCTATGATTGGGTGTTTTATTTTGGGAACGGTGCTACCTAATATATCGGCCGTGCTCGTCGGTGGGGTGGATGATTTGTTCCCAAATAATTATAATTTAAAAGCTATTTGAATCAATTACACAGACTTTACTTTAGGTAGCAAATCTATATAATTTAATGAATTCACAATGTAAAATAGAAGTGGTAAATGATTGAAGTGTAGCCTAAGATGGAACTTGCTACACTGTGCCTAAGCCCTCCCTCCATGCTGACAAAAATCAGTGTTGGCTGTCAGCCCAATAACAAAAATAAAAAAAAACAAGTAAGAAAGTATGGTCGGTCAAGTCCGACCATATAATACCCTACACCAAGTAAATGAGTAAAAATATTTTTCTTTTAAAATATCAATAATTTATATTTTTGAGTAATTTTTCGAAGGGGCCTTATATGGGAGCTATGATCAATTATGGACCGATCACCATAAAATTAGGTCGTGTGATTTACGTCTATATGAAAGTTATTTATGTTGAATTTTGTGTGTATACCAACATTTTTAAGTGATTTATGCACGTTAATTATGGACCGATCGTAACAAAATTTGGTGACATGAATTTTGTATATATAAAACTTATTTGGAGCGAAATTTGTGTAGATACATAGATAAATTAAACATTTATGACCGATAAAGTCCAATTTCGAGGGGACATTTGTATGGGGGCTAGGTGAAATAATGGACCGATTTCAGCCAGTTTCAATAGGCTTGGTCCTTGGGCCGAAAAAGTAATATGTACAAAATTTGATCGAAATATCTTCAAAATTGGGACCTGTACTCTGCGCACAAGGTTTACATGGACAGCCAGCCAGCCAGCCAGCCAACCAGACGGACGGACGGACGGACGGACGGACGGACATCGTTTAATCGACTCAGAAAGTGATTCTAAGTCGATCGGTATACTTTAAGGTGGGTGTTAGACCAATATTTTTGGGCGTTACAAACATCTGCACAAACGCATAATACCCTCCCCACTATGGTGGTGTAGGGTATAACTAACTTAATCTACCTTTTATACCCCATACCATTAACTTCACTTTTCGTAAATTAAAAAAAATTTCAAAATTTCATGATTAAATCATTATAATATGAATTTGAAATTTATTAACATTTAAAATAATATGTGTTATTTTTAATATTTATTATACTAAATTATAATTATAAAAAAAATAAGAAAAGGTCACGATAAGTTAAATAATATTTTATATTATTGAAATATTTAAGATGTCAAAATTCATGACATGTAACAACTATATGTTAAAATATTAAAATGTGTTTGGTCGTCTTTTTGAATGTGTAGTATTTAAAATAAATTCAAAATGAACAATATTGAATTATAACAAACAAATTAAAGAATGTGGCAACCCTTGTTGCAATTTATAATTGGATAAAAAAAATTGAGTGAATTTAGTTGTTCATTTTATATTATTTTGTATTATTATTTATGTACTATAATTAATTGTGAGTGTTTTTTTTAATATGGTTGATAAATATGATAACCAAAAGGAAATAACAACACACTTACATTTGTTTAAGTCCAACGAAGTCAGCAGGCGCCGGATGACAGTAGACGTTTGCGAATATTATTTAAATTTGCTCAATCACAATTAATATAAGAGAGTTTGAATTAAGTTTGTATGTATGTGTGTATGTATATGAGTGTGGGTTGTGGATTGTGTATTAAATGAATAGTTAAATTTTCATCTAATACAGTTTCCACATTATTGTATATGAGTTGTTTATGTTTCAAATAGTAGTGTTAAATATTTAATTTAGTGTAGTATAGTTTTAGGATATTTTCAAATTTTAATAAAAGTTATCTTAGGTGACCATATAAATTTTAACAATTCAAATTTAAAACAAAAATGATAATTTACAACACAATTTAACAAAAAAAAATAAGATTTTAGAAAATTAGAATTTTAGGAATATTATAAACTAATGAAATCAAAAATTTAGAATTTATGAGCAAAAATTTAGAATTTTGAGTTTAATTTGATAGATTTAAGCTATATGTATTTATAATTTCCGTTTAACTGAATATGAATATGTAACCGAAAATTATTATTTGATACCAAATGTTTGTGTTGTGAATAATTTATATTCACGTTTGTTTAAAAATATGGACCTGGTCACCTTAACAGACAATTGTATTCGTATATGAGAAGATATAATATATTTATTGTTCAATGGTTTTTTCACTTCTTCTATCGTTGAAACTTCGGATCAAAATGATCTTATATGAACGGGTTCACAATGTTAATGTTGAATCACTTGAATCACACAAACACAGAATTGAATGTTGAATCTTTTGATATTGTTCCAAAGCTCACGATTTAAAGATATGGTCAGCTTTAACACCAAATGTCTTAAATTGCACTATATTCAAAAAATAAAATTACCATTTTACAATAAAATCTAGCAAATAACTGAAATAATGACCTCACCTTAATTAGAAAAAAATTCTAAAGCGAAATTTTTAGCTTCAATTATTTTTGTGACCGACACAGTTTAAAGAAAAATTTCAAATTATGAAAAATTTTATATTTTTAGACAAATGAAAAGCAAAGGTAACTCAACAAAACATAAAAAAAATTAAAAAAAACTAAAATCAATTGAAGTAATTTGGTTCAAACAGTAGAATTTTAATACAGCCAAAGAAAAATTTAGTAAAACCTAATGCAAATGTTTAATCATTAAACAAAATAATAAAAAAATAATAAATTTCAACGAAGTCACCCTCACAGCTTATTGATCAGAAATATGATTGTTAAACGCTTATTGATCATAAATATGATTGTTTAAACGCTTATTGATCATAAATATGATTGTTTAAACGCTTATTGATCATAAATATGATTGTTTAAACGCTTATTGATCATAAATATGATTGTTTAAACGCTTATTGATCATAAATATGATTGTTTAAACGCTTATTGATCATAAATATGATTGTTTAAACGCTTATTGATCATAAATATGACTGTTAAACGCTTATTGATCAGAAATATGATTGTTTAAACGCTTATTGATCAGAAATATGATTGTTAAACGCTTATTGATCATAAATATGATTGTTTAAACGCTTATTGATCAGAAATATGATTGTTTAAACGCTTATTGATCATAGATATGATTGTTTAAACGCTTATTGATCATAAATATGATTGTTTAAACGCTTATTGATCAGAAATATGATTGTTTAAACGCTTATTGATCAGAAATATGATTGTTAAACGCTTATTGATCATAAATATGATTGTTTAAACGCTTATTGATCATAAATATGATTGTTTAAACGCTTATTGATCATAAATATGATTGTTTAAACGCTTATTGATCAGAAATATGATTGTTTAAACGCTTATTGATCATAAATATGATTGTTTAAACGCTTATTGATCATAAATATGATTGTTTAAACGCTTATTGATCATAAATATGATTGTTTAAAAGCTTATTGATCATAAATATGATTGTTTAAACGCTTATTGATCATAAATATGATTGTTTAAAAGCTTATTGATCAGAAATATGATTGTTTAAATGCTTTTTGATCATAAATATGATTGTTTAAACGCTTATTGATCATAAATATGATTGTTTAAACGCTTATTGATCAGAAATATGATTGTTTAAACGCTTATTGATCATAAATATGATTGTTTAAACGCTTATTGATCAGAAATATGATTGTTTAAACGCTTATTGATCAGAAATATGATTGTTAAACGCTTATTGATCATAAATATGATTGTTTAAACGCTTATTGATCATAAATATGATTGTTTAAACGCTTATTGATCATAAATATGATTGTTTAAACGCTTATTGATCAGAAATATGATTGTTTAAACGCTTATTGATCATAAATATGATTGTTTAAACGCTTATTGATCATAAATATGATTGTTTAAACGCTTATTGATCATAAATATGATTGTTTAAAAGCTTATTGATCAGAAATATGATTGTTTAAATGCTTTTTGATCAGAAATATGATTGTTTAAACGCTTATTGATCATAAATATGATTGTTTAAACGCTTTTTGATCATAAATATGATTGTTTAAACGCTTATTGATCAGAAATATGATTGTTTAAACGCTTATTGATCAGAAATATGATTGTTAAACGCTTATTGATCATAAATATGATTGTTTAAACGCTTATTGATCATAAATATGATTGTTTAAACGCTTATTGATCAGAAATATGATTGTTTAAACGCTTATTGATCATAAATATGATTGTTTAAACGCTTATTGATCATAAATATGATTGTTTAAACGCTTATTGATCATAAATATGATTGTTTAAACGCTTATTGATCATAA